>NC_083402.1:87179923-87804224 GCF_020745735.1 Hemiscyllium ocellatum | reverse complement strand
GAGAGAGAGAGAGAGAGAGAGAGAGAGAGACGGAGGGGGGAGAGAGAGAGAGAGAGACGGAGGGGGAGAGAGACAGAGAGAGAGAGAGAGAGAGAGAGAGACGGAGGGGGAGGGGGAGGGGGGAGAGAGAGAGAGCGAGGGAGAGACAGCGACAGAGAGAAACAGAGACAGAGACAGAGAGAGAAACCAGTCATTTGGAGACAGTGCCTGTTTAATCACCGTAAACAAAAGACACCATCACTGTTGAAAATAAGTCTTTGATGTAATGCTTCCATCGGGACCTCGAGATCATCTCCGGATTATCCAATTTTTGGATAATTGGTATTCAGATAATCGAGGTTCCTCTGTACTCTGTTTAAAATAACAGTCATGCACCCTTTGTCTGCAGGTATGATTGCAACGTTTGTGTCTTTGAGTTTTTTTAGGGCTTTCCTTTCCTGTGTTGAGTGCGTTCCCTTCGTTTTTTTCCTGCTTATTGTTAGAAACCTAGCAGACCATCAGACAGAGTTGCACCATTGTTCTTCAGTGTTGATTCTAACGCTGCTTGGGAGTTCTTAAGAAACCAAAACACACGCAGAAAGTAGGACATAACACCAGCACTTCACCAGAGGCTCGTTGATGATGTTACTTAGTATGGTGACAAAACGTGTGAAAACAAACCTTCCAGCTCTGTGAGCAAACTTACCTCAACCTGAGCTACAAATCTTCTCAAATCACAAACACCGATGGACACAAAACGCTAAAACTAGCACAAAGATGGGAAATCAACGCCATCAGACTGAGCGTCACCCACGAACAACTGTACTTCCTGCATGAATTTCTCAGGAATCAGGTCTTAAATACCACTCAACATCCCACGAGCCAAAAGAATAGCAGAACAGAACGTCCGCGCAACGTTGCAAGAAACTATTAACAATGCCCACAACTGACTCCATGAAGACAACTGGGAAATTTCATGCCAAAAAAGAACTTTATATACGAAGGCAACAGACCATGAATGGACAGACACTAGAACGAGCCATATGCATTATCAGCAGCAAATACAGAACATTTAAAAACTAACACTACATGAAAAACTGAACAAACTCTCAAAAAAGAATAGCACAGAATCTTGGATAAAAAAAATTATCAGACCGACCACTAACGGATACGGAAAAAGCCATCCCAGTGAAAGGGTCAAACAACAAATAAAGAGATGTGGACAAAAAGGACTTCCTAGCAGCATTATGATCAACCCTGAAGGACAACGGGCTAAGAAGAAACCCAGCAGACCATCAGATAAAGAGTTGCACCAATACTATGCAAGAAAAAGGAAGGGAACACACTCAACACATAGGAAAGCCCTAGAAAGACTCAAAAAAGACAAAAACATTGTAATCTACCTGCAGACAAAGAGCACATGACCGTCATTCTAAATGGAGCGGAGTACATTGAAAAAGCAAACTCACTGCTTGCATACCGACACTTCGTGATAGACCATACTCCACAACTAGAAAACCGGTTCACATTCACATTGAAAAGGCTTCAGAAATCAGGACAATTAAACAAGACAGACTTCCAAAAAATGAAACCGGATAGACCCAATACACCCTGCTTCTACGAACTAACTAAAATACAAGGAGGTTGAGTGAAGTGATTACGCCACAGTTGAAGAGGGTGAAGACATGACTGCCAAGCTGGTTCAGTGCGCTATGTGCTTGATGTGGGAGGTCAACGACTCTGGTGTGTCTGGCTCGTATAAGTGTGGAAAGTGTGTGCACTTTCAGCTACTGACAGAGCATATTGCAGCGCTGATGAAATAACTCAAGGACCTTAGACTCATCCGAGAGAACGAGATCTTTCTGGACAAGACCTTCAGCGAGGTTATTACACCGACCATACCAGAAGAGAGCAGAAGAGAGCAGACGATGAGGAAGGCAGAGAGAAGGCAGGTGCAAGAGACTCCGGGGGAAGTACCTGTCAGGAACAAGTTGAATATTTTGGAAACAGTAGAGACTGACGACACTGCCAGTCCGCAAGGCGGCCAGGTCTGTCAATCAAAAGTTGGCGTGGAGGCAGACGGAAGAGTCGGACATCGCACAGAGCTGTGGTAATAGGGGACTTCATAGTGAGAGGAACTGACCGGGGGTTTTGTGGCAGCAGACGGAACTTAAGGATGGTGTGTTGCCTTCCTGGTGCCAGGGTTAAAGACATCGCGGACAGAATGCAGAAAATCCTCAAGGACGAAGGTGAAGAGGCAGAAGTGGTGGTACATGTCGGCACAAATGATGTCGGGAAGAAGAGGAGGAACATACTAGAGCGGGACTTCAGAGAACTAGGAAGAAGGCTGAAAAGCAGGATGTCCAGGGTGGTTATCTCCAGTTTGTTTCCAGTTCCTCGGGCTGGTGAGGCCAGAAACAGGGAGATAATGGACTTGAACGTGTGGCTGGGGAACTGGTGCAGGAAGCAAGGATTGAAATTCTTGGATCACTGGGGTGTGTTTCATGGTAAGCATAAATTATACAAGAGACGCGGTTTGCACCTTAATAGGTTGGGGACCAGCATTCTGGCAGGCAGGTTTGCTATTGCAACGCAGCTACGTTTAAACTCAGTCGCGGGGGGGGGAGGACAAACTGGATGTTTAAGAAGGAAATTGAAGGGAAAGTTAGAACAAGGGAAGTCAAGAAAGACAACGTATCAATGAGGCAGAAAACTCAAAAAGGGATCATGCTGTATGGTTGAGTGAAATAGGAGTTGATGGGAAGGGTGAGTGAGGGTAGTAACAAATTAAAAATACTATATATGAATGCACAAAGCATTAGAAATAAGGTGGATGAGCTTGAGGCTCTTTTAGAAATTGGCAGATACGATATTGTGGGGATAACAGAGACATGGCTTCAAGTGGACAGGGCCTGGGAAATGAATATTCAAGGCTACTCATGCTATCGTAAGGACAGACTGATGGGCAGAGAGGGTGGGGTGGCCATGCTGGTAAGGGATGGTATTCAGTCCCTTGCGCAGGGGAACCTATAATCAGGGGATGTAGAGTCAGTATGGATAGAGCTGAGGAATTCTAAGGGTAAAAAAAACTTTCTTGGGAGTTATCTACAGGCCCCCAAACAGTAGTCTGGATGTCGGATGGAAGTTGAATCAGGAGCTGAAATTGGCCTGTCGCAAAGATGTTACTACAGTTGTTATGGGGGATTTCAACATGCAGGTAGACTGGGAGAATCAGGGTGGTATTGGACCTCAAGAAAGAGACTTTGTGGAGTGCCTCCGAGATGGATTCTTAGAACAGCTGGCGCTGGAGCCTACCAGGGAGAAGGCAATTCTGGATCTAGTATTGTGTAATGAACCAGAATTGACCAGGGACCTCGAAGTGAAGGAGCCATTGGGAATCTACAATTTGAGAGGGAGAGGGTACAATCGGAAGTGACAATATTTCAGTTGAATAAAGGAAACTATGGAGCTATGAGGGAGGTCAAAGTTCAATGGTGCAATACCTTAGCAGGATGACAGTGGAGGAACAATGGCAGATATTTCTGTGTATAATGCAGAAGATGCAGGATCAGTTCATTCCTAAAAGGAAGAAAGATCCCAGGAGGAGGCATGGGCGGCCATGGCTGACGAGGGAAGTTAAGAAACATATAAAGTTAAAAGAGAAAAGGCATAATATAGCAAAGATAAGTGGGAAAACAGAGGACTGGGAAGCTTTTAAAGAACAACAGAGGATTACTAAGAAGGAAATATGCAGAGAAAAAAATGAGGTACGAAGATAAACTGGCCAAAAATATAAAGGAGGATAGTAAAAGCTTTTTTAGGTATGTGAAAGGCAAAAAAATGGTTAAGACTAAAATTGGGTCCTCGAAGACAGAAACAGGGGAATATATTACGGGGAACAAAGAAATGGCAGAAGAATTGAATTGGTACTTCAGATCTGTGTTCACTGGGGAAGACACAAGCAATCTCCCTGAGGTAACAGTGGCTGAAGGACCTGAACTGAAGGGAATTTATATTTGCCAGGAATTGGTGCTGGAGAGACTGTTAGATGTGAAGGTTGATAAGTCCCCGGGGCCTGACAGTCTACATCCCAGGGTACTGAAGGAGGTGGCTCGAGAAATCATGGATGCGTTGGTGATTATTTTCCAGAGTTCGATAGATTCGGGATCAGTTCCTGCAGATTGGAGGGTGGCTAATGTTGTACCACTTTTTTAAGAAAAGTGGGAGAGAGAGAAAGCAGGAAATTATAGACCAGTTAGTCTGACCTCAGTGGTGGGAAAGATGCTGGAGTCTATTATAAAGGACACATCTGGATAGTAGTAACAGGATAGGTCAGAGTCAGCATGGATTTATGAAGGGAAATCATGCTTGACTAATCTTCTGGAATTTTTTGAGGATATAACTCTGAAGATGAACGAGGGAGATCCAGTAGATGTAGTGGAACGTTTCAGAGAACATCTCTGGGACACCCGGACCAACCAACCCAACCACCCAGTGACTCAACACTTCAACTCCCCCTCCCACTCCACCAAGGATATGCAGGTCCTTGGACTCCTCCATCGCCAGACCATAACAACATGACAGCTGGAGGAAGAGCACCTCATCTTCCGCCTAGGAACCCTCCAACCACAAGGGATGAACTCAGATTTCTCCAGTTTCCTCATTTCCCCTCCCCCCACCTTGTCTCAGTCCCAATCCTCGAACTCAGCACCACCTTCCTAACCTGCAATTTTCTTCCTGACCTCTCCGGCCTATCACCCTCACCTTGACCTCCTTCCACCTATCGCATTTCCAAAGCCCCTCCCCCAAGTCCCTCCACCCTACCTTTTATCTTAGCCTGCTTGGCACACTCTCCTCATTCCTGAAGAAGGGCTCATGCCTGAAACGTCGATTCTCCTGCTCCTTGGATGCTGCCTGACCTGCTGAGCTTTTCCAGCAACACATTTTCAGCTCTGATCACTGGCATCTGCAGTCCTCACTTTCTCCTCAGGCCCATAGTCTCACTACTTGGAACACCAACACAGACTAACCAAGGAACTCCACTGAAAACTGAAATACCTGGCAGAAGACTCATGCCACTCTATTCACTCCACCCAAGAATTCCTGAACACCAAAGACACCAAAGGTGGAAGAGGACAAAATAATAGTATCCTTTGACGTAACAGCCCTGTTCGCATCAATTAACCTGGCCAAAGAAACACTGACTGCACTACTAGAGGAACCAAGGACACAAACACCAGACAGAACCAACTTTATCATCTTAAAAAACCAAGACACATAAATAGAAAGCAGGACATAACACCAGTGCTTGACCAGAGGCTCACTGACGATGTTACCTACTATGGTGACGAAACATCTGAAAACAAACATTCCTGCTCAGCGAGCAAACTTACAACCTGAACCTCAACCGGAGCTACAAATCTTCTCAAAAATTACAGAAAATCTTACTTTAGATATAGACAAATTGGTTCAAATGAATCTCTTGATCAATATAAACAGATAGGAGCATTCTTAAGGAAGAAATCAGGAAAGCAAAGTTATGAGATATGAGATAAGATATGAAATAGCATTGACAGATAAGGTTAAGGATAATCCAAAGGGATTCTACAAGTACATTAAGAGCAAGAGGGTAACTAGAGAAAGGGTAGGGTTCCTTGACGATCAAGAAGGTCATGTTTGTGTTGGATCCCAAGAGATGGGAGTGATACTAAATGAATATTTCATGTCAGTTTTTACTGTGGAGAAAGAAATGGAGATTAGAGAAGGCACAGAAATACATCATGACATTTTAAAAAACAGTTTACATAACAGAAGAGGGCATACTAGAGGTCTTCAAAAATATAAAGGTGGATAAATCTCTAGGTCCTGATCTAACATATCCCAGAATGCTGTGGGAGGTGAGGGGAAATAGTAAAGCCCCTTGCAGAAAAATGTGCATCATCTACAAATACAGGCAAGGTGCCTGATAACTGGAGGGTAGCTAATGTTGTACCTTTAAGAACAGTTGCAAGGAGAAACCAGGGAATTATAGACCTGTCTCTGAATTTGGTTGTGGGTAAATTGTTGGAGGTGATTTTGTCAGATAGGATTTATGGACATTCAGAGAAACAAAAATTCAGGATAGGAAACATAGTTTTGTGCAGGAAAATCGTGTCTCACAGACTTGATTTGAGTTTTTTGAAGAAGTTACCAAGCAGAGTAATGAGGCTAGAGCAGTAGGCGTTGTTTACGTGGACCTTAGTAAAGCCTTCGACAAGGTTCCAATTCTTATGCTATTTAGTAAAGTTAAGTAGCATGGAATTCAGGGTAAGCTTGCAGAATGGATAAATAATTGGCCTAACGGCAGGAGACAGAGTGATGATGCAGGATTGTTTTTCGGACTGGAGGCCTGTCACCAGCAGTGTTCCACAGGGATCGATTCTGGGTCGTCTTTGGTTTGGCACTTACATAAATGATTTGGATGAGAATATAGAAGGCACAGTTAGTAAGTTTGCAGACGACACCAAAATTAGTGGCACAGGAAACAGTGAAGAAGGTTTTCTAAGACTACAAAGGAATCTTGATCAAATGGATTAGAAGGGCAGAAACATGGCAAATGGAGTTCAATCTGGATAAATACTAGGTATTGCACTTTGCTACAACAAGCAAGGGTAGGACTTAGATAATTAATGGGAGAAAGTGAGGACTGCAGATGCTGGAGATGATAGTCAAAAAATATGACGCTGGAAAAGCACAACAGGTCAGGCAGCATCCAAGGAGCAGAAGAGTCGATGTTTTGAACATAAAGCTTTCATCAGGATTGGGCTTATGCCTGAAACGTTGACTCTGCTACTCCTCAGATGCTGACCTGCTGTGCTTTTCCAGCACCACATTTTTCATCTCTGATCTCCAGCATCTGCAGTCCTCGCTTTCTCCTTGGGTAGTGCTTTAGAACAGAGGGGCTTAGGGGTTCAGGGATATAATTCCTTGAAGTTTCCTTCACATATCGACAGGATGGTTAAAAATGTATTAAGCAAGCTTGCCTTCATTGCTCGATCCTTTGAGTATAGGAGTTAGGAAGTCATATTGAGGTTGTACAGGACATTAGTGAGAACTGTGTCCAGTTCTGGCAACCAGTTATAGGAAGATTATTATTAAGCTGGAAAGGGTTCAAAGAAGAGTTCTGGACTCCCCAATCCCAGGGAAAAGACTTTGCCTATTTACCCTATCCATGCCCCTCATAATTTTGTAAACCTCTATAAGGTCAGTCCTCAGCCTCCGAGGCTCCAGGGAAAACAGCCCCAGCCTGTTCAGCCTCTCCCTATAGCTCAAATCCTTCAACCCTGGCAACATCTTTGTAAATCTTTTCTGAACCCTTTCACGTTTCACAACATCTTTCCTATAAGGAGACCAGAATTGCATGCAACATTCTAACAGCGGCCTAACCAATGTCCTGTACAGCCACAACATGACCTCCCAACTCCTGTAACTCAATACTTTGACCAATAAAGGAAAGTATATACCAAACACCTTCTTCACTATCCTATCTACCTGCGACTCGACTTTCAAGGAGCTATGAACCTGCACTCCAAGGTCTCTTTGAAATCAATAGATAAAGCTAATTAGGAGCAGTTAGTACTGGAGCAAAATTTTCTGTACTTTTATTGTTAAGGCCCATAGCCTTTGCAGTATTTTGGGATTTTAGCTTTACCATGATATCATGTGAAGTGAATTGAATTGGCTGAAACTTGGCACAAGCAATACTACAGTCTTCAGGGGGAAATCAAAATTGATCACCCATTTGACACTTCTGGCTGAAGGTGGTTCCAAATGCTTCTTTTATATCTTCTCCATTGAACTCTAATGGATTTCCCTAGCTCTAAAGATAGGGATTCTTGTGGAGTCTTCTCCTGTCAATTGCTGAATTGCCCATCAATATTCATTGTTGCACGTGGCAGGTTTGCGGAGTTTAGATCTAATCTATTGCATTGGGATCTGTCTATTGCAACCAGTTCGATTTTTGGTATTCAAGTAGTCTTGTGTTGTAGCTTCACCAAATTGACACATGGTTCACAGGTGTCTACAGCAGCTCCCAGGATGCCCTCCTGCACTCTTCATTAAACCAGGTTTGATCCTGTAATAGTGGAGGACATACAGGCCTCAAGGTAACAGACTGCATTTAATACAATGTTGTTGCTGTTGCTGAAGGCACACAGTGCCTGCAGTGCCTCATGATGCCTAGTTTTGAGTTATTGATCTGTTCAAAATCTATCCCATTTTGCAGGTTGGTGTTGCCAGCAATCACAAAGAAGAATACTCTCAAGAAAAAGTGGGTATTTTATCACAAGGACTGTGCTAAAGAATACGATTACAAATAAATGCATCGCAACAGGTAGATTATTGAATACATGGTCAAGTTGGTTTCTTGCTGATGCTGCTGCCTCACCACCAAATGCAGCACCGAGTCTAGTAGTTATGTCCTTTAAAACATAGCTAACCAGTTAGTAATGGTGCTACTGAGCCACCATTCTTGGTGGGCATTGGAGTCCCCTAACCAGAATACAGACTGTATGCTCACCACCTCTATTTTCTACACCAATTGGAAGAAGCATTATGTAGAGATTTATCATCAATTCAAATGAAACTTGATGATGTTATTTTTCAGAAATAGTATATTATCTGCAATAATACTTTCAAAAGATTTACAAGTCAATCTTAAATCTGAAGAAATATCAATACCTTTCTGAAGCGATCTGTGCATCTCCTGTGTCCAACTCCTCTTCACTTTCAGCCTCAACATAAATAGAGTTTAAATTAGTAACAAAAAAGGTATCTTTCATAGGTTTCAAAGTAAAATTCAATAAATTGCTTATAATGAAACAAATTATAATAAAGCATTGCGCTTTAAGTCTCTGTGCGCAAATTTTATCAAAGCAATAAATAATTGCTTGATGGTACAGAAATTTAACTATTGCTAAAGAGAACAAGTAGGTGAATCTTTTCATCTTGCATTCAATGAGGATGAGGAGTCTTTGCTCAAGTCAGGTTCTTCCCGTTCAAGATGACAAGCTTTAACTACTTGTTTCATCTTGAACTGGAAGAAACTGACTAGAGCAAAGATTCCTCATTCTGATGAACGCAAGAGGAAAGGCTTCAACTTCGTGCTTCCCTTTAGCAATGCTTCAGGTAAGAAATATAAACTGTGCTTTCAACTTTAATGATTTATTTATTTGCATTGACCTTAGAAATTGAAAAAGTACCAACTTGAATTGTCTAAACAAACACAATTCAAACTGTCTTTATATAACAGTTAACTTTTTTTTGCTCTGCTTCAAAAATGAGTTTTAGTCACAAGAAATAGGAGCAGGAGCAGACTAAATGAACTGGTGTAGCTTGCTCTATTCTTACAAAATAATGATAAACACACACAAAATTCAAACTCAATCAGGTGAATCACTGAGTAGAATGCCTTTTCCTGCCCAATATCTAGATAACTTGCAGCAGTCTGAAGAAATGTGAAAAATGGTTTACAATACAACTGCCAAACAGACATTTTAAACAGCAATTGGCAAATTGCACTGGATACAATCACATTCAAAACTGATTATTATCCACAGCAAATTTATCAATTTGTTTAAATTCTCTACCTTGCTAATTTTGGCAAAACCCATTTTGAAACATCACTAAAGAATGACTGAAAAAACTCCACTAATGTTTGATGTTTGACCTGTTTTTTCCATCCTTGCATTAAGCTTAAGAATGCTGCAGTCATAATTCCACAACTAGTTTCCCAGTCTTACATAAATTATCAACCTGGCTTCATTTTCCAAAATATTCTGTGTCAGGAAATACACTGATTCAGGAACCAGTCCTAGACTCACTGAATAATAAATAACTGTCTTTCAGTTGAAATACCTACTTTTAATCCAAAAAAGACAAATCACTTTTTTTAATGGCTTACATTACTGGGAGCTGTTAAGGGATGTGGGCATCTGGGTACACAGTAAAGTCGGGAATAGATGCAAAAAGTAATCAAAAAGACTGATACAATGTTGATTTTTACATTAGGAAAATGGAATACAAAGGAAATTATGTTGTACACCATTTGTACAGCATCTTGATTAGACTACATTTGTGGTACTGCTTTCAACAAACACTGGCCTTGGAGGTGGTACAGAACAAAATCTCATGTGAGGGTTTAAAAGTGCAATTTATGAAGATAATTTTTATGAATGCGGAGTATACTCCCTCAATTTAGACAACTATTTCTGCCCTCTGATCTACACTATCAGGTGAACAACATCTTAACAATGTTATACACACTTATGAAAAATTTCAATCTATGTTTTCTAATCCTTCCATGTCATTGCCGCTCACCAACTCAGAGCCCTCCATCAAGTCTAGGCTCTTGAGTATCCCCTACTTTGTCTGCTCCACCATTAATGGCCATGACCTCAAGCCTCTCTTTTTCTCTATCCTTACTTAAGAAGTGCCTCAAAACCACTCTTTTGGTCATTTTTTGAATATATACTTATGCAGCTCATTGTCAAACTGATTGATAACACTCCTGTATTATCTTTAATGTAATAAAACATTGGTAATAAGTTGTCTAATCAAATATTTACAAACTTATGGGACATATGGGGAAATATAAAGAAACTGGTGGAAAAAATTCTTAAAATCAAGCAAGGCCATATTTTTCCTCCTAATCTGGGGTGTAAATCTTAAACTTTCACTCAAAAAGTTTTGATTGCTAAAACTATTGAAATCCCATGACTGGAATTGATGGATTTTTGGTTGTTAAGGATGTCAAGAGATATAAAGAAACAGCAGGCAAAATTAAATTGATTAGCCATAATGTGACTGAATAAAATTTTTGATGGGTTGAATTGCCTACTTCTATTTGGGAGGTTAATGAGTTATCAGATTGATTGCTCCAATTTTAATGCACAATCATCTAATTCCCTTTCCTATCATATTGTGCTGCCTGCAGGCTAACACCCTTTTGGGACAAAGTTTAAAAATCACACAGCACCAGGTTATACTCCAACAGGTTTATTTGGAAGCACACCTCAACCACTTGATGAAAGAGCAGCGCTCTGACAGTTAGTGTTTCCAAATAAATCTGCTGGACTGTAATCTGGTGATGTGTAATGTTTAGGAGAAAGTGAGGACTGCAGATCAGGCATGAGCCCTTCCTGAAGAAGGGCTCATGCCCGAAACATCAATTCTTCTGCTCCTTGGATGCTGCCTGACCTGCTGCGCTTTTGCAGCAACACATTTTCAGCTCTTGTGTAATGTTTAAATCTGTACACCCCGGTCCAACACTGGCTCCTCCACATCATGGACTTTTTGGAACGTATCTGCAACTTCTAAATGTTTGTTCTTACTGGACAGTGATAAGGTGGGTCCAGTTCAGAAGCCTAGAACTCAAGGTCAAGTACTCTGAAAGAATGTCAATGTCAGTGTTTCTAAAATGACTAATCAATCTATAAACTCCCTTATGTCTTCCATACTAAACATCATAAATGCTGTTCTTTTCTTAAGTAACACTTCAGACAATTCACTGATTTTAAACGTTTTTTAAGTTTCATTTCACAGCAAATGGAAATTAACATTGAACTCGATGGTGAAAATGCTATAGAAAGAAATATCAGTAGGACAGCCCAGCAAACCATTTGTTGCTGACGCCTATAAACCTGCTTGGAGGTAGGTACCAAGTAAATGGATTTGAACAGTTCCTGGCATTAATCAGCCGAACGTGGAGCAAATTAAACCCAACAGAATGAGGTTTCAACAACTGCTACCAACTCGCAATTCGAAGTTTAGTTCTATCAACTCTTTGGATAAGAGCCGTGTTATTGCAAACACAGACTAAACGTGAATGAAATTAACCCCATGTGATCCCCGCAAGCAGTAAAAGCAGGTTCTCCGCTCATCAGAAACACAAACTTTGTTTCTCTCTGTAGAGAAAACCACCAAGAGCCGGGTTACTCTGGACATTATAGAAGGGCATGGAGCTGAAGAATCATTTATGTTCTTGTCCTATTTGTGCAGAGGAAGAGGCTCACCGCCACTTTATTCGCCATTTTCAACCGTTCACCGCTGATCTTGTGGTTTCTAGAAATTTCCAGGGGCGCGTGCGGACAGTGATGTCACCACCATCCCGACCTGAGCATCCGCTGAATCGGAGACCAGGGCAGGCCGATGGGTAAGTTCAGAAATCCCTCAGACGTAATACAATACAGTATCGGGAATGTGAAGCACCGCCACTTGTGCGTGTAGGAGTAGGCGGGCCTAATAACCCGAGCCGCGTGGTGGGCGGGGCCAACTGTCCCTGCCAGGCGCTGGGCGGGGCTAACATCTTGAGCCCGTTGATTTGTGTTGCTGGAAAAGCACAGCAGGTCAGGTAACACCCGAGGAGCAGGAAAATCGACGTTTCGGGCAGGAGCACTTCATCAGGGGAAAAAAATCACTCCTGCCCAAAATGCAGATTTTCCTGCACCTCGGATGCTGCCTGACCTGCTGTGCTTTTCCAGCATCGCTCTCATCTTGACTCTGATCTTCAGTATCTGCAGTACCCACTTTCGCCTGCTGATTTGTGTCTCGACCTTGCTCACTGATTAACCTTGCAGAGGCCTTTGGGGTAAGAGATTCACAACCCTTCGAGAATGCAGACATTGTTCCCATCTTAAGCTGAAATGACTTTCCATTATTCTGAAATTGTTTCCTCTTGTTTTCAACTAATTATTCCAGGTGAAAGATGATATCTAACCTACACTGTGTTGCTGGTTAAAGCACAGCAGGTTAGGCAGCATCCAAGGAACAGGAAATTCGACGTTTCGGGCATAAGCTCTTCATCAGGAAGGGCTTATGCCCGAAACATCGAATTTCCTGTTCCTTGGATGCTGCCTAACCTGCTGTGCTTTAACCAGCAACACATTTTCAACTGTGATCTCCAGCATCTGCAGACCTCATTTTTTATCTAACCTACACTGTCAGCCCTGTACAAAGTTCCTAAGTTTCAATGAAGTCACCTTTTCATTTTCTAATTTGGAGATGCCAGTGTTGGACTGGGATGTACAAAGTTAAAAATCACACACCAGGTTATAGTCCAACAGGTTTAATTAGAAGCACTAGCTTTCATAGCGCTGCTCCTTCATCAGGTTGTTGCCCAGGAGCACTCCGAAAGCTAGTGCTTCCAATTAAACCTGTTGGACTATAACCTGGTGTTGTGTGATTTTTAACTTTGATTTCTAAACTCTACAGCGAAGCACAGTAGAAAAAAATTTGATACATTGAACCAGTCCCAGCTCCTAGAACAATCTAATCCCACTTCCATGTTCTTTCCCCATTATAATTGTAAACTATTCTCCTTTAAATATTCTCCCTTAAATGTTTTGAAAGCTGACAACGAATCTACCCAAGAAAAGAATCTACCCAAGAAAAGGTTAGGCAGCAACCAGGAAATAGGAAATTCGACGTTTCGGGCATAAGCCCTTCATCAGGAATGAGGAGAGTGTGCCAGGCTGTCTAACCTGCTGTGCTTTAACCAGCAACACATTTTCAGCTGTGATCTCCGGCATCTGCAGACCTCATTTTTTACCCTGTTTAGGTACAGCGACAACGTTTTTAGGGAGTGAGTTGCAGGTGACACTGAAGGAATGGCAGTATATTTCGAAGTCAGGATGATGGGTGGTTTGGAAGAAAACTTCCCACATTAGTCTTCTATGTATTTGGTATCCTTCTTCTATATATTTGTGGGACAGGTTTGGAGGGTGCCATTTAAGTGAATTAGTGAATTTACCCAGTGTAGATAGTAACTGCTGCTATTCAGTTCTGAAGATGTGTCACTGGATCCAAAACGTTAACTCTAATTTCCCTTCACCAATGCTGCTGAGCTTTTCCAGCAACTTCTGTTTTTGACACTGCTGCTATTGTCTGTCAGTGGTGGAAGGAATAAATGTTTTTGGATGTGGTGCCAATTAGGTGGGCTGCTCTATTCTGAATGATGTCATGTTTCTTGAGTGTTGTTCAGTGCTGGACTGCACTTATCTAAGCAATTGGGGAGTATTCTCTCAAACTCCTGACCTATACTTTGTAGACGGTGGACAGACTTCGAAGAATTAAGGAAGTGAGTTACTTCTCGTCCCTGTATGACTAATCTAGAAATTGACTTGATGGTGGTTAAGTTGTTCTTCTGCGTTTTGGGCAAAAGCCCTTCATCTTTTGCCCGAAACGTCGATTTTCCTGCTCCTCGGATGCTACCTGAACTGCTGTGCTTTTCCAGCACCACTCTCATCCAGAATCTGGTTTCCAGCATCGACAGTCATTGTTTTTACCAGTTGTTCTTCTGGTCTTTCATGGCACTGAGAAAGGTCAGAATGAGGGAGAAAGAGATAAGCAGGTAGGTGATGGGTTGGTGAGTTTTGAGGGTTTAAGTTGAATTGGGAATAGTAGCTTTAAAAAAGTACCAGGGAGATATAAATACTCAATTAATTAGTTAAACTAATATCACTACAAATATTCATTTAGTAATACTTATAAACTTGAAACCATAATTCATCAGCATTTAAAAGAATGAGAATTGATCCAATTGCAATATAAAGATTCTGATAGGGCTTGATAGGCGCACAGGTTAGACACTAAGAGAATATTATCCCTCATAAGGCAATAGAGATCTAAGGTCAGGGGACATCAAATTAAGAGGGAAATTAAGAGGAATTTTCTCTCTGAGAGGATTATTAACCTTTGAAACTTTATTTCACAGAGAACAGTGAAGAATGGGATGTTGAATATATTCAAGGGTGTGTTACAGATTCTTTACCTCCAACATGGTGGTGGCAGAAAGTGGAGTTAAACTCGCAATCAAATCAGTCATCTTGAGGTAGGCTGGAGAGCCAAATGGCTACTCTTGCACTTATTTTTTACATTCTTCCATGAATGTTCCTAATGTGTGAAAGGTCAAAATGTTTTTCTTTTGAACATTTACTTCTAATGCTACATGATTCTCTCTCTTTCTTTCTCCTAGGTTTCCCTACATAAGTTAAGAAGATTCAGAATTCAGTGCTCCTATATTTCCTTTCTGTGAGCCATCTCCTAGTCACAGGCTTAAATTGTTTTCACAATCTTAATGTTCCATGTCCCTGTGCTTTATGCTCACCTCTGGATAGTCACCTCAAGGGATACTCAAAGATTCAACCATAGCCCCAACACTTTCTAATTTATGCATCACCTGTCTGTAACACTAACCAGAAATAACTTCTGTGCTTATGTTGCCAATACTGAGGTCAACATCACTATTACCACTCCAAATAGACAAACGCCACTGCACTTGTCTGTCTTCAAATTGTGGGTTAGGGCAGTACATCCCAATGTAATAACAGAAGACCTCTTGCTTAGCTCCCTCAAAAAGAAAATTGTATTCTAATCATCTGTTTCAATGCCTTCCCTGAATTCTCATCAGGTCAGACTGTCACAGCGGTAATCCTTCTTGAACTTTGAGCTGAACTTCAAATCCCAAACCCTAAACATCATTTAAATCATCTAATTCACTCATACTAATAAGTCAATTATTAGTTGTTTTAATGCCAAGTCTTCTTGGTCAATCAGCAACTCCTCAGTGTCAATGAGGTGAGTGCATATTACGAAGAACTTCTTCAGTGAAACTGAGAAGCTGAAAAGACTTTGATCAGCTACACTGAAGAATTCCAGCCAATGCTGTTATGAGATTTCTGACCAAAGCACTTCTGTCATGTAACAAAAGCAGAAATTGCTGATGAAACTCATCAGGTCTGACAACATCTGTGGGAGAAGGCACAGTTACTGTTTCAACTCCAGTGACTCTTTATCAGTTCAGAAACGTGCTGAGGTTTGCCAACATTTTCTGCTTTTGTTTCAGATTTCCAAAATTTGCAATTCTTTGTTTTATTTTTATTTAACCTATCATCGTAATCAAATTGTTCACAGATGTTATTATATACCACTGGAGCTAGTGGGACTTGAGCCCAAGCCTCCTAGTCCAAGGATAGGGACACAAAAAAGCCTAAAGTTCTTTGTTTTACTTTACTTCTCTCATGTCGTACTGTCACTGCTTAACAGGTAGCACCAATTAGACATTGATTATTTTGAAGCTGAACCAGTGTGTATGTCATCTCAGCTCACCTCAACTCTACTTAAAAGGGAGTCTGTTGAAAGTCGCAATCAGTAAGCTTGGCATAAGCAGTTGGGCAAGAACACAGCCATACTGAGTGAGTTTGTGTTTCTGGGAATTTGGAGCATAGAGGATATTTAATGCAGAGGGTAGCTTGTAAGGATGATTAGTAATGAAGACTAGGGAGTAAGGGCCTTATAGTATTTGACATGAAACATAAAGTCAGAGAGTCGCAGAGATGTACAGCATGGAAACAGACTCTTCAATCCAACCCATCCATGCCGACCAGATATCCTAACCCAATCTAGTCCCACCTGCCAGTCCCACCTGTATCCAAATGGCTAGTTCTTCCTAAACATTTTCCAAAAGATTTAATATAAAGGGATAAGTCATGGCAGGAGAATGCAAAGTCCTAGTGTGATCTTCTCGTTCTATGTGGGAAGCCAAGAACATTTCCAGTGCAGAGGCCAACATGTATGCAGGAAGTATCTCCAGCTACAGCTCCTGGAAATCAAGGTTTCTGACTTGGAGAGGTGGATAGGGATACTGTGGAGTATCAGCAAGGTGGAGATTGTTGTGTATAGCATATGAAGAGAGCTGTAGGCTTAAGACTCCACAGGCGAGAAGGGAAGGGGTGGCCACCAGGCAGAGCAAGAGGACTAGGCAAGCAGTGCAGAAATCTTCTGTTGATATTCCTGTCCAAAACAGATATATCACTTTGGAGTTGTTGTGGTTCTGTTCACCGAGCTGAGAGTTTGTGTTGCAAACATTTCATCTCCTTTCTCGGTGACATCCTCAATGCTTGGGAGCCTCCAAGCACTTCTGTGATGTTTCCTCCAGCATTTATAGTGGCTTGTCTCTGCCACTTTGGATGCTGCTAAGGGAAATGGTTTCTCAGGTGAAAACTGCAACAGAGCTGAAAATGTGTTGCTGGAAAAGCGCAGCAGGTCAGGGAGCATCCAAGGAGCAGGAGAATCGATGTTTCGGGCATGAGCCCTTCTTCAGGAATGGAGCTGAATGCTTTCAGCTCTGATCTCCAGCATCTGCAGTCCTCACTTTCTCCTTGAAAACAGCAACAGCCAACTTTGTTACACCACAGTGGCTTTGCTGCATAAGGCCTAAGTAAAATGTGTGAGGATCCATTTGTTATACGGGATTCATTTGTTAGGGTGTATTGCTTTAAACGAGAAATTGGTCTTAATGTCATATGTCTCAATGTATGCAACAGTTGCATTAAAGTAGATTAATTAATCATTCAAGTAGAAGAAAACAGCTATGATATAGTCAGGAGTACTGGAACATTACGTGGTGACCAGAGATGGGAATTGAATATCCAGAGATATTTGGTATTCTGGAAGGACAGACACAAAGGAACATACAGTAAAGTTGCATTGTTGGTCAAAGACGGAATTAGTGCAATAGTGAGGAAGCATATAAGCTCCGAAAATGTGGAATCAACACAGCTGAGAAACATCAGGGGGCACAAAAATTAGAGTTAGGGTGATAGTATGGAGACGTTGAAGTAAAGAATTCTAAAACATAAGGGAAAATGAAAGGTGCAACTAATCAACCAGTGAAATAAAGCCTGGCCATTGCTTTACAGACAAGATTGTGACATTGAGAAGAATCAAGAGAACTGAGAACTGCTCATTCTACTTTTGTGGCTTAGATTTATGATCCAGAATGTTTCTTTTCACTGACCATATTTTCCCCCCATTTGTAGTAATTGTACTGTACATTGTTATTGATTGAATGTGCATAAGCCTTCTTCAGAAATCCCGAAACGTTGATTCTCCTGTTCCTTTGATGCTGCCTGACCTACTGCAACACATTTTTAAGCTCTGATCTGCAGTCCTCACTTTCTCCTAATTGATCGAAGGTGTACTTGGAGTACAAGGAGTATCACTTAAGTTTAATAATAGTTTAGTATTTAATAATCCGCCTTTCTTTGCTTTGTTAAATTATAAGCATTTATAATACAATTTTCCTGTTCATGACAATATCTGGTATGTATTATTTTTGCGTTTTGCAGTCAGCCAGTCAGCAGATAATTTGATTTTTTTTTAATGGTTTAATTAGAATCAGATGCATTTGTCTCAGCTTGTACAACATTGGAACTTGATTGAGTGCATTCCTCCCAACTGGGTTGTAGCAACAGATATTGAGCAAGGTAGGAACTCATGGAATGGGTTAACATATTAGCGTGGCTGACTTGAGAAAACGGTGTATGCATAAAACATCATTTGCAGATTGGCAGCTTGTGATGAGTGGGGTTGCACAGGGGTCTGTCCCAGGACCTCAACTTTTTAAAATTTATATCAATGACTTGGATGAGGGGATTGAAGCCTGAACATAACAAGAATGCAGATTGATAGAGATTGGTTAAATGGGTGGACAAAAATTTGATAAATGTAGTATAATGTGGGAAAAAGTGAAGTTCTTCACTCTTATCAAGACTAACTGAGGTTGTGTATTGGAAATCAAGCCTCGCTATTCCCAAAATTGTCACAAATATGAAACATTTTACTCAAATTGTCCAGACTAAGTGACCGTGAGTACTGCAGATGCTGAAGATTAGAGCCAAGAGTGTGGTGCTGGAAAAGCACAGCAGATCAGGCAGCATCCAAGGAGCAGTAAAATCAACATTTCGGGCAAAAGCCCTTCATCAGGAATGAGGCTGGGAGCCTCGGGGGTGGAAAAATAAGTGGGAGGGGGTGGGGCTGGGGGCAAGGTAGCCATGAGTGTAATAGGTGAATGGAGGTCGCGGTAAAGGTAATAGGTTGAAGGGGAGGGTGGAGCGGATAGATGGAAAGGAAGATGGACAGATGGGACGGGTCATGAGGACAGTGTTGAGCTGGAAGGTTGGAACTGGGGTAAGGTGGGGGGGAAGGGGAAATGAGGAAACTGGTGAAATCCATATTGATGCCATGGGGGTTGGAGGGTCCCGAGGTGGAAGATGAGGCGTTCTTCCTCCAAGCGTCAGGTGGTAAGGGAGTAGCAATGGAGGAGGCCCAGCACCTGCTTGTCCTCAGCAGAATGGGAGGGGGAGTTAAGTGTTCGGCCACGAGGTGGTGGGGTTGATTAGTGCAGGTATTCCCTGCGTTTCCACACACGTCATTTACTGTATCTGTTGCTCCCTTTGTGGTCTCCTCTACACTGGGAAAACAGGACGCCTACTCGCACAGTGCTTCAGAGAACATCTTCAGGACATCCGCACCAACTAACCCCACTGCCCCATGGCCAAACACTTTAACTCTCCCTCTCACTTTGCTGAGGACATGCGGGTCATGGGCCTCCTTGATAGCCACTCCCTTACCACCCAATGTCTGGAGGTCAGTTGGAGAAGGCCAAAGTGGGGTTAGGGTGGATAGTTTAAGTAACAAGCGATCAGAAACTTGGGGTATATGGTAATCTTCCACAAAGTGGTCACCCAATTTGTGTTTGGTCTCTGCAATGTGGAATATAGGGTACTAAAATAAAAGGTACAAATAAAATATTATTTTGCCTTGAAATTGTGTTTGGGGCCTGAGATACCATATATACTCGAGTGTATATATGGTACTAAGGAGGAAGGAAAGTTGGTGCATTTTCTGCATTTGCACGCGAAGAGAGTTGAATTGTCGGGAGTGCTGGAGCAATGGCCCACTGTGTCGCAGTATAAACATTAATTTCAGAATACTGAAATGAAAGGGAAAGGAGAGGTACTTTTGATTGCGGGCTCACAATGAAAATAACATGACCAAAAATTGAAAATAGAGGCCATGGCTGTGGGAGGAAAGAGTGAGAGCAGAAGTGTTGAAAATGAAACATGATGAATTGAGGGTCCTGTCAACCATGCTGTAGGGAATTGTCTGTTAAGTAAAAAGTAAACATATCATGAGTACTGGTATAGAAGTAGGAATCGACAGAACAAAAACAAGGAAGGCAAGAAAACTGGGTGAATGGATTGGAATTCTGACAGGAAGCAAGCCCAGTCACCTTTAGTTACTTCAGTGATCTTCCCTTCATCATAAGTCAGAGATGGGAGATGGCCATTGTGCAATTATCTGTGTTCTATACCATTGGCAAATCCTTGGTTACTGAAATAACCTCCGTTCATAAGCAGCAAGATCTGGACAACATTCAGGCTTGGACTGATATGTGACAAGTAACAGAGGCAATGGACAATTAGCACCTTCAGCAAGAGATTATCAAATCATCTTGCTTTGAAACTTACCATTACTTCATCCACTACTATCAACATCCTAGGGGCTGCAATTGACCAAAAGCTAAACTGGACCAATAGTATAAAAACTGCAGATGCAAGAGCAGGCCAGAGCAAGGAATTCTGCAGTATGTAATTTATCTCCTGACTTTGCAAATAATCTCCTCCATCTACGAAGGACAAGTCAGGACTGTGATGGATTATTCTCCACTTACCTGGACGAACGCAGTTCCAATAATATTCAAGAAGTTGACACTATCCAGGTTAGAGCAACTTATTTGATTAATTCTCGATCTGTCACCTTCAATATTTACTCTCTCCTTCACTAAAACTCAAAGGCAGTAGTGTGTATCATCTACAAGTTGTATTGCAACAACTATCAAGATTCCTTTAACAGCACATTCCAAAACCTTGAGTACTTCCACCTAGGAGGACAAGGGAAGAAAAGGCAGGAGGTACCATCATGTGTAACTTCCCTTCCAACCTGACCTGGAACCATATTGTCATTCCTTCACTATTGCTGAATCAATCCTGAAGCTCCTTTCCCAATAAAAAAGACATCTCACCCACACCTTCTCAAAAGCAAGTCTCACTAACTTATTAGAATTAGAATATCCTTTATTGTCACACGTACTCAAGTATGGAAGTACAGGAGTCCAGTGAAAAGTTTATAATGTCGCCCCATATAGGTATCATCATAGTACAAAGTACCGAGGTACAGATCTTTAGATACAAAATACAGAAATAAAGGAAAACAGTTACATTACTTATAGTTATTCATAGCATAAGTTAGAAAAATAAGAATAAAGTTAAAAAGATGAGCATGACAAGCTTTCAGTAGATCAGCACAGGGTGCTTCCAAAAAAGATCTGCCTGGGCTTCCAAGCCACTGACCATCTGCACCAGTCCCCAGTCCCACAACCATCCAGTTCGCTCGGGCCTCCAGGTTCACTGGCCATCCCCACTCTTCTCGAGTATTCAGCCCACTGGCTGTCCCCACATGACTTGGGTCTCCAGCCGTGGTCGATCCCGCTCCGTGCAAACCTCCAGCCCGTAAGCGATCCCTTCTCCGCTTGAGCCTCCATCCCACTAGTTGCCCCGCTCCACATGAGCCATTGCTTCTCCAGCAATGCGTACCATAAATGATGAGTTTATTAAAAAGAGTATGGAGAAACCGTCTAAATGGCAATGGGTATATAATTACTTCTTGTTGATCAGCCATCCTCAGAAATAGAAACTCAGAAGTTGAAGGAAGGAAAGGTCATTAACCCAAAATATTGTCAGTTTCTCTACCTGCTGAGTGCCTTTTGCTTTTTTTTTCTGTTTTATTTCAGATTTCCAATATCTGCAGGTATTTGCTTTTGTATTAGTACCTGAAGCTGTTGTCGGTTGGTGAGCGCCATTAGCCTCACTGTTATTTAAATTGTCCACTAAAAGGGACCCTGAGTTCTCAGAATTAGTTCTGTAAAAGAAAGCAGAATCAGCCAGCTCCAGAACATCACAAATGACCTTTAAACACTCTTATCTGGAATCAGGTCAGCACATAACATCCATGAGCAAAATATTGGTTTCATAGCTGATTTCAAAATGAGAAAAAACTTTAATCCAGTTCCAAAGGTAGATGGATTTTAATTTTATTAATATGACACGTTATTGAATTAAAAACAATAAATGCCGTGCAACTTGTCCATGTTCAAGATGGCTGCAGAGGTAGGATGCTTCAGCCAAAGCTCATCTGCTCTTTCTGTTCCTTTCTCATTTTTTTTCTCTCTTTGTGTTTCTTTTTTTCTTCTTTCTTCTCCCAGCCTCAGCATAGACCCAGCAAGGCATCCACTCATCCTGGCTTGGCTGCCTCCTGGTCCAGTATGGGGGCCTTTCGGTGGCCCATGGCAGTCTCTCAGCAACTTGCAGCCTGACACAGGGAGAGCAAACGGTGAGAGATGCCTGCAGTATGTGTGGCAACAACAAAAACAGACAGCTTGTTCTCCAGGAGACCTGAGCTAAGTAGAGGAGATTGAGGCCCCAGCAAACACTCATTAATGACTTTTTAACTTTATTCTTTTATTTTTCTAGTTTCTATTAGTTAATAGTTGACATTAAAGTTGTAATGTTAACTATTATCTACTTCTTTATTTTTCTACTTATTCTATGAAAGTTTGTAATGTTTAACTTTTTAACTTTGTTTCTTTTACAACTTTGTGCAGTACTTTGTACCTGAGTTTTTTTGTATCTGGATACCTTTGTACCTAAGATGGCACCGTGTGTGGCGACATTCGACACTTTTCACTATACTCCTGTACTTCTGCACTAGAGTACCAAGTGACGACAAAATCTAAACTTGAGGGTGAAACAATCATTGACATACCCTGTACCAACTCCCATCCTCCAGTATCACTTGTTTACAGTCTCATTGGTCACTATAGTCTTTTGAATTGTATATTCACAATAAACCCTTTTCAGGAGGTAGTTGCAATGCTACAGGTTTGAAGCACATATACCACTTCAGAAACAAGATACTGGAAATGCTGTCAATGACCAACCAATAGAGGGCACTTCACTACTTCATTCAGCAGGAGATTTTTATCATAAGATGTTATGGAAAATAATACAGATGTAGCATGGATAGTCTTTAAAAACAACATTTATATATTATTTGAGGTTAATAACTATCTGAAAAAAGTTATAAAATTACAAAAGCAGAAATAGAATTATATTAAGTGAGTTCATTGAGATATCGTAAGCATGCTCATGTATCATAGCATTCCCCTCGTTACAGACGTTTTGGGTGAAATCTTCTAATATGGAGCAAGTGGGGTCAATTGCTGTTAATTACAAAGATCACTACACCTCACCTTACTGGAATCCATCAAACAGGGAATTCCTATCCCTGCTGTCCCCAACATCCATGCAGCCATTTACAAAGAACTGTCAAATCCAGCAAAGAGGACACAATACAATATCAACTGCACTATTCAAGTTGGTGTTTAAAGGTTTTCAGTGGAGTGAGTGAGTAGGTAGATAAATGAATAGATGGGTGGTTAAAGGGGTGGGTGGGTGCATGAATAGGTGGCTGCGTGAATAAGGTAAAACTTCCTGGTCATTTGGCGTGGCTGGGACAATACCTGAAGAGGACAGAATCAGTGTGAGATTGATGGGCAAAACCTTGATGGGATCCACGTCTGTTGGATGTTAGGACATTGTAGGAGCAAACATATGAAGTATATGCCTAGGGTTCAAGCGTTCATCAGAAGCAATTTGAATCATGCCATTGGTCCTTGCAAATTGAACATTGTCACCAACTTCTGTGTCATTGTGATACCAATGACCTAAAAAGAGATGAATGTGACCCAAAACTTGTGACACCTGCAAAGGGAATGTTGGAGGTGGAAGCAATTGCTCCATCATCCACTCCGCATGCATGGGCAGGAGTGCAGGATACCACACTTTAGCAATTACAGGAAATAGACAAGCTTGTTGGCCCACAGGCTTTCAATTTGGAAAGGGGGAAATGATTCACGTTCCTCCAGCCTGTGTATTCTGTTGCAGGGAGGCAACTTCACCATCTCTGAGGTGACTGAGACTACCACTGCTATTGGCAACATTCAGGCTGGTCATTCTGACCAGACACTTCAACTGCATCATCGATGTGGATGGACAATCCGGAGCGATGCACAGCATATTGGGCACTACTTCTGGATTCCTGATGGAAATGGTTAAAGACACCATGCTGCACGATGTCTTCAGCACCCTTACAGACAGAGTGCAGCGTAGATACACTTGATCGTGACCATACAGGTCTATCTGCTCAAGGATAGATTTCCTGCTTGTGTCCCAAGCGTTCTCAGTCAGAACCACTGATATCAAGCAAGTGCTCTTCTTTGACCACCACCTCCTGCTAGCTGACTGTCACTTACAGGATAACCAGTGGGCGGGCAAGGGAATGTGGAAGCTGAATGTGAAACCATTGAGCCCAGAAAATATTGAAGAACTCAAAAAGAATTACACAGTTGGGAGAACCATGAAACCCTTCTTTGAGTTTCCAGCAGACTAACAGGAAATAGTCAAAAGAAACATCAAGAGGTCTTTTTATCTGCAAACGTGTTCAGAAAGTGAGACAGAGATGGGGAAACTGTACAATCTCCAGAAAAGCATACAGAACTTACACCTGCTGCAGTCGATGGGGGTCAAAGTCATGGAGGATCTCCAGTAGGTGAAAAGCCACCAAGTCTCACTCTTTACCTCGGAGGTCTCCAAAATAATCTTCTGGTCCAGAAGCTGCTCCATGGAGCAGGATAAAAAATACTCATATTTCTTTTTCAAAAAGGTGCATGGAGAGCGAGCTCTGTGATCAGCAGCCTGAAGCAAAAAGATGGTTCGGTGACGTCATTTCAGTCTGACGTCCTGAGGATTAGCAAATTTTTTAATGCCAGATTTTACGATACAAAGCCCACTGACATCTGGGCCTCCCAGTCATTCCTGTCTGCTATCATGGAGATCTTAGACAACAGGTGCAGGAGAGGGTTGACCAGCCGTTATCTCTGGACAAGTTGACCAATGCCCTCAAGTCCTTTGAAAAGAATAAAACTACCAGAAGCGATAGCTTACCAGCTGAGTTGTATTCTGTTCTGTGGGACTTGATCAGCCAGGACCTTCTGGAGTGTACAACAGTATGTTTTTGGCAGGTACCACCTGCAAATCCATGAGGAAAAGTATCGTCATCCTCATTTACAAGCGGAAGGGGGAGAGGGATGGAAATTAAGAATTGGTGGCCAATTTCACTGTTGAATGTTGATTACAAAATCCTGTCTAAGGTTATCACCAACTAGGTCAGGACTGCTCTGGGATGGGTTTCACCCCAATCAAACCTGTGCTGTACTAGGCAGGCTGCTGTCTGAGATCCTCGGGTCCTCAGGGATACGATCGCTTTCATGCAGGACAGGAGGGTGGACACTTGCCTCCTCAGCCTGGACCAGGAAAGGGCTTTTGACAGGATCCCACACACCTACATGAGAGATGTACTCTCCAAAATGGGCTTTGGGGAGGGTATCTGCAATTCGATCTGACTGCTGTACATCAATGTCAGTAATGCAGATTCAGTCAACTGAATCAGAAAGCTTTCTCTTCAGATCCGGAGTCAGGCAGGGCTGTCGTCTCTATCTGCCTTGTTTGTGTGATGTATGGAGCCTTTTGCTAAGTCCAACAGGAAAGATATGAGCTTGAGAGTGCTGAATGCAGGTCAAAGCCTCCCTACACATAGATGACCTTGCCATTTCTGCTCGGATCCTCTGTCAGTGCACAGATTCATGAGCATCTGCAACCAGTTTGAAACTGGCCTCAAGTACCAAGGTAAAAGAAGCAAGAGCGAGGCCATGTTTTCTGAGAACTGGACCAACTGATCCTTTATCTCCTTCACTGTCAGGACAGATTACCTGAAGATGCTGGGTATTTGGTTTGGAGGGGCTGGGGATGTGCCAAAACCTGGGAGGAGCATATCACCAAGGTGAGACAAAAACTAGGCAGATGGAAGAATCACTCCCTCTCCATTGTGGGTAAAAACTTGGTCATCAGATAGCCTGCCTGGCACACTCTCCTCATTCCTGATGAAGGGCTCTGGCCCGAAATGTCGAATTTCCTGTTCCTTGGATGCTGCCTGACCTGCTGTGTTTTAACCAGCAACACATTTTCAGCATCAGATGGAAAGCACTCTCTCTCCTGTTGTATGTGATGCAAATCTGGCCTATTCCCTAAAAATGCATCACTTCAGTCACCTTAGCCATCTTATATTTCAACTGAAAATTGAACGTGGACAGTGTCCACAGGGGCACTATCTACAATGCTTTGGATAATGAGAAGGTTGGGACAACTCCATCATCATCCTGAATGCCATCCTCACATGTGGCTGCATCAAGCTGTGCGTAGACCCTTGGTTTGCAAACACCAAGTGTCACTATGTGCTGAGGTTCTACCTGTCCCCGGTGTTGTGAAGGATGGGTCTGGCCTTGTTGCCACGTAATGCTCCAAGTAATTGGACTGTCCCATCCTTCATGGAGAAATTTACAAAGAAAAACACCTCTGACCACGGGTCCATCAGCAAGTGGTCAGAGTGTAGCATCTTCGAGACCCTGCAGGTAAAGGGGAGGATTGATCTTGTCGGATGGTTCCCTGAGCAGACTGTCAAAGTCATTCGGCAGAATACTTCATCGCCAGAACTTTCCAAAAAGTACCAAGACTCCACTTGGCTGGTGGTGAGAAGGGCATTAACTATGAGATCTTTCATGTAAGTCCGGACTATCTGCAACACTGTACACTGCTTTCAAAGTGGCTGCGGGAGGAGATAGAGACTGTAACTCATCTCTTGCTGGATTGTGCCTTTGCAAAGGAGGTCTTGGGCAGAGATGCAGTGGTTTTCGTTGGTTCATCCTGAGCACCTCTGTTATACTGGACTTCATGCTCTATAGTCTTTTCTCTGGGATGCACATCAGACAAATGCCTGGAAGATCATCAACTCAGTAAATGAAGCTCTTTGATCTGCGCAAAACTTGCTCATTTTCCAGTTGAAAAAGCTAACCCTGACCAAGTGTTGCAGTCTGGCACATTGGCAATGTCCAGGACTATATGCTAAGAGACTCACTAATGCTTCAGGCAGCTGCTACCAAGGTGTGGTAGGGGACAGGTCATGTACTAGGTCTTTCTGCCAAAGTATAACAGGGTCCCTTCAGTTATTGGACCCTCCAGATGTCTCAGATACATGTAAATAGTTCTAATACCTAGCATAGTTAAGAAATGCCTTTAGATTAGTAGTAACTAATGAGAGAGTCAAACCCCAATCTTTGTTTTCTTCTCTGTACGCAAAAGCTGCATCGGTATGAACTGCTTTAGTAACTGCGTATATTCATAAAAAAGGAAATGTTCATGTACAAAGTAAATTTCTGTAAAAGAAATTAGAGTGGGGGGGGGGGGGTCAGTTAGTTCAGTTTGTGATACAGAGTGATACCAACAACTGGTTCAAATCCCACATTGGCTTTAAGTTTATCTTATTACGATGGCCTCTACCGTATGTAATAAGAAGATTCATGGCAGATATGTTGTGGGATATGAAGGAGTTCAAAGCGCAGCAGGCATGCCCTTCTTAACGGAATAGGTTGGTCACTCAACTGGTGTAGCACCTTCACCAAGTTAGTACCCACGCTGAGGCTGAAAAATGGAGACATGACCTTCTTTGTCAGGGTGCTGCACATCCCACTGTATAAAGGAGTGTGTGATGCCCTCATTGGCAGGATGAACCAGAACTGACTATGCTCAGAGATAAGATCCTGTTTTGCTCAAGGCTGATGACCAGAAGCAACATGAGGCCATTGTGAAGGCAAAGGAGCACCCTGCTCAAGGAGAAGTCACAAGTATAGGTCTTAAAAAATGCATTGGGTACAAAGAAGGACCAGTAATTCCTGCCCACAAATCCATTTCCTGGGGATTAGCAAGGTGCAGTGTCGATGATGCATTGAGACACTGATTGAACTATGCCAAATACTTGGAATTGGGAGTTTGGAGAGGGCATCCTCTCCTGGTGTCTGTGAAGGTCAGTCCAACATTGAACCACTGTGCAACCTGCACCTCCAGAGAGTGACAGTTGAGTGGTGTTTGATCGCTTTTGGCCTCGTACAGAGGAAACTTCCATAAATCTTAATGAAACTGATACTTAGCTAAAAACACTTACAATAGAACCCCTGGTATCTCCACATGCAGCACGTGATATAACTTCAATGATGGGCATTGCATTCTATATCAACCTCACCCTGTATTTTAGTGCCATGGAAGAAGGAGAAACAGTAGATACACAGCCCAAACTTAATATTGCTGGGATTATAGAACAAGCAGTTGTGCGATAACTCGGGAATTCAAGGTATTGGTGAAGAACATTAGAGATTGGTAAATGCTCTCTACACAGCTTAAAAGATGCCTAAGAATAAATGCATAAATGGAGGAAAACTCTGCCCGAGTGGAAGTAAATATCATCAAGTTTGTGGATGACTCAAAAATAGGTGATAAGGCAAGTGATGATGATGATACAAAGAGACCGCAGAAGGATTAGCCCATCCTGCAGATGAGTGTGGCATACACTCCTCTATACAGTGGGGTATGCAGCACCCTGACAAAGAAGGTCATGCCTCTGTTTTTCATTTAGCTTCAGTCTCAGCATGGGCAGCATGGTGGCTCAGTGGTTAGCACTGCTGCCTCATTGCACTAGGGTTCCAGGTTCGATTCCAGTCTTGGTGTGTGGAGTTCGCAGGCACATCCTCCCCATGTCTGCGTGGGTTTCCTCCGGGTGCTCCGGTTTCCTCCCACAGTCCAAAGATCTTGAGGTTAGGTGAATTGGTCATGCTAGATTGACTGTTGTGTTAGGTGCATTAGTCAGGGGTAAATGTAGGGGAATAGGTCTGGGTGGGTTGCTCTTTCGAGGGTCAGTGTGGACTTGTTGGGCCAAAGGGCTGTTTTCATACTGTAGGAAATCTAATCTAATCTAACTTGGTGAAGGTGCTGTACCAGTTGAGTGACCAACCCATTCCATTAGGCAAGTGGGGAAATGTTTGGTAGATGGAATATAATGTGAAGTTATGCACTTTGGCAGGAAGAATAACAGAGGTTATTATTATATAAATGGAGAAAGGTGCAAAAAACTGCAGCAAAGAGGGATTTGGGGGTTCTAATACATGAATCATAAAAAGCAGCATCTGAGTTCAGCAGATAATAGGGAAGGCAAATGGAGCATTGGCTTTTATTTCAGGAGGAATGGAGTATAAAGATGGGGAGGCTTTGCTAAAGCTATACAATATACTAGTCA
Source organism: Hemiscyllium ocellatum (assembly GCF_020745735.1). Classification (NCBI taxonomy): domain Eukaryota; kingdom Metazoa; phylum Chordata; class Chondrichthyes; order Orectolobiformes; family Hemiscylliidae; genus Hemiscyllium; species Hemiscyllium ocellatum. The sequence continues at coordinate 87,775,070 of NC_083402.1, read as the reverse complement.
GATCATGGCTGGAATATTGTGAACAGTTTTTGTCACCTTATCTCAGGGAAGATATACTGGCAGCATTGGAGGCTGTCCAAGAAGGTTCACTAGGCTGATCCTGGGTATGGAGGGATTTTCTTATGAGGAAAGATTAAGTAGATTGGTTTGTACTCATTGGACTTGATGAAAGGAGACCTTTATTGAGAGGGCTTGACAGGGTAGATGCAAAGAGGTTGTTCTCCTTGTAAGAACAAGCAGGATGAGAGGACATAATCTCAGAGAAAGGAGTTGCCTATTTAAGACAGAGTTGAGGAGGAATTTCTTTCTCTGAGTGTGGGGAATCTGTGGAAAATGTTACTGTTGAGATTGCGGCTTTAACTATAATCAAGACTGAGATAGACAAAGTTTTAATCAATGAAGAAATCAAGAGTAGTGAAGATAAGGCAGAAAATTGGACTATCAAAATAGATGGGTCAAATGGCCAACTTCTGCTCCTACATCTTATAATCTTATGGAAAGTAATGTTGATAAATATGCCAATGAAAGTCACCAGAATGGACTTTCCCCTCATGATTTGTCTGAATTTTTATCCCAAAACAAGAAAGTTTCAGGATTGCAGATTTTAAAGCCAGCCCTGGATGGCACACCAGATTTACAAAGAAAAGTAATGTTGTGCCATGACAGGAGAACAAGATTTCCAATCTCTCAGCAGAATTTGATGACAGGTTTATTGCATTTCGGGCATTGATAATCAAGCATTAACAAATTAATGAATTGACCGATACTGAGAAAATGATGAGACTCCCAGGAATTTTGCCAGCATGTCAAATGGTAAGAAAGATTGGAGAGCTAGCATGTGTTGTGGTGCATGGCTAACAAATAAAGTTTAAGCTAATGGTGATATTAGACCATAAGGCCGTAAGATATAACAAAGAGCAGTACAGCACAGGAACAGACCCTTCGGAACATGGCACCTTTCTAAACTAAAAATCTTTTGCCTCTACACAGTCTATATCCCTCTATTCCCTACCCATTCTTGTATCTGTCAAGGTGCCTCTTAAACATTGCTATTGTGTCAGCTGTTACCATCTGCTCACAGACTCGCTACTACAGCCACATTTGCGTCCTCAGTGCCTGCCTCTGATAGCACATTCCAGGCACTTACTGTGTAAAGAACCTGCCTCTCATATCTCCTTTTAAACATTCGCCTTTTACCTTAAAGCTATGTCCCCTAATACTTGACGTTTCTACCATGAAAAAAGGACTCCAATATTCATTCTATCCATGTGTTTTATAATTTTGTAAACTTCTATCAGGTCACAACTAAGCTGGAAGCCCATGGAATTGACAACAAATTACTCACATGACTGGGAAATTAGTTGAATGGCAGGTGAGAGAAAGTAGGGATGATGGATTGGTGATCAAATTGGCAGAATGAGTCTGGTGGTGTCTATAATGATCTGTGTTAGAGCTTCAGTTATTCATTATTTATTTATAAGAAAGTTATCTATCCAAATTTGCTGAAGATACAAAGTTAGGTGACTTTGTAAACAGTGTAGATAATAACATAAAATTGCAAATAGGTATGGACAGATCCATTGAAAGAGCAAAACTGTGGCAGATGGAGTTCAATGTAAGTAAATACATTTTTCACTGGAGGGTAGGAGGTTGAGGGGTGACCTTGTAGAGGTTTATGAAATAATGAGGGGTATAGATAAGTTGACTGGCAGGTGTCTTTTCCCTATAGTGGGTGATTTCAAAATTAGGGGGCAACTTTTTAAAGTGAGAGGAGAAAGATTTGAAAAAGACACGAGGCGCAACTTCGTTTACACACAGAGTGGTTAGTGTGTGGAATGAACTTCCAGAGGAAATGGTGGATGTGGCTACAGTTAAAACATTTAAAAGACTTTGAGATAAGTACATGAATAAGAAATGTTTGGAGGGATATGGGTCAGGCGCAGGCAGGTGGAACCAGTTCGCTTTGGTATTATGGTAGACTTGAATTGAAAGGTCTGTTTCTGTGCTGTATGATTCTATGACTCTAAATGACACTCCTTATCCTTTGACGTTCAAGTGAAAACAAACACACTTTGTCCAATCTCTCCACATAGCTAATACCCTCCAAACCAGGCAACATCTTGGTAAACCAGAATAGACACTGGTCCTAAAATGTTAACTCTAATTTTTCTCCACAGATGCTGCCAGACTTGGTGAGATTTTCCAGTAATTTCTGTTTTTGTTTCAGATTTCCAGCATTCACAGTTCTTTCATTTTTTTATCCTGGTAAACCTTTTCTGATCCTTCTCCAAAGCTTCCACAACCTTGTTGTGATGTGGTGACCAGAACTGTACATAGTATTCTAAATGTGACCTAACTAAAGTTCTATATAGCTGCAACATGATTTGCCAATTTTTGTACATGCACGGATCAATGAAGGAAAGCCTGCCTTCTTCACTATCTTATCCACTTGTGTTGCCACTTTCAGGGTACTGTTGACCTGGACACCTAAATCCCTCTGTATGTTAATGCTTCTAAGTGATCTGCCATTTACTGGATACTTTCCTCCTGCAGTAGATCTTCCAAATTGCATAATTCACATTTGTCCAGATTAAACTCCATCTGCCATTTCTCCACCCAAATCTTTAGCCTACCTGTATCCTGCTGTATCCTCTTTAAATCCTCCTCACTATCCACAGCTACCCTGACCTTTGTGTCATCCACAACTTCCTAACCAGATCACCTACATTCTCCACACACACATATATAAAAAAACTGTGGGCTCAGCACTGATCACTGTGGAACACTACTGGTCACAAACCTCCATGTGGAGGTGCCAGTGTCAGACTAGGGTGGACAAGGCCAGAAATCACACGGCATCTGACAAAGGAGCAGTGCTCTGAAAGTTTGTGATTCCAAACAAACCTGTTGGAATATAACCTGGTTCGTGCGACTTCTGACCTCAAAAACCTTCAGTCAGAAAGTCAGCTTTCCACCACTGCTCTATGTCTTCTATGAGCAAGCCCATTCTGTATTCATCTGACAAGTTCACTGGAGATCCCATTCTATCACAGGAACAACATTAGCTATTCTCCAGTCCTCTGGGACCTCTCCTGTGACTAAAGAGGATGCAAAGACAATATAACAACAGAATTAGGTCACTCAGCCATTTCGTCTGCACCGCCAATAGATTATGGCTGATTTGTTTCTCAACCCCATTCTCCTGCCTTCTCCCATAACCCTTGGTAACCTTACTCATCAAGAACCTATATCTGCCTTAACTGCACTCAATGACTTGACATTCACAGCCTTACTTAGTAATGAGTTCCATAGATTAACTACCATCTGGCTGAAGAAATTTCCTCTCATTTCAGTTCTATAAGGTCACCCCTTTACGAGTCTGTACTACTAGTGGAAACATCTTCTCCATGTCCACTCCATCCAGGCCTCTCAATATTCTGTATGTTTTGATGAAATGTCCCCTCATCCTTCTAAGCTCCATTGAGAAAAATACTCCAAAGACAGAAATTTCCAAAAGAATTAATTGTCCACATTCACAATAAAGAATGAAGGTGGCTTGGACATATGGCTGAGGAAAGTTTGGAGTTTCCAATCAGAAGAATTATGTATAGAAAATTGTCTTCTTATCTGGAACATGTTCAGAACACACCATGGCAAGGTTGTTGCTGAAATTTGATCAATATCCAGTGATAATGCAGTGATTCACAGTTTTTTTAACTATTCAACTATTAGATGTTTCACTAAATAATGCCTTCAAGGAAAGTGTGAGTAGAAATTGGAATAACTAGATTATCAGAAGAGTGAGATATTCACTAAGAGAGGCAGCATATGGACTCCAATGGTAATATATTTGTGTGAATGAATTTTAGAGACTTTGTATAAAATCAGATTTGAGCTTGTTCCAAAATCATTTAGGTAGTAGACTGTAGTAGTGGTTCTGTTCGCCGAGCTGGAAGTTTTTGTTGCAAACGTTTCGTCCCCTGGCTAGGAGACATCATCAGTGCTGTGGAGCCTCCTGCGAAGCGCTTCTTTGATGTTTCTTCCGGCATTTATAGTGGTCTGTCCTTGCCGCTTCCGGGTGTCAGTTTCAGCTGTCCGCTGTAGTGATTGGTATATTGGGTCCAGGTCAATGTGTCTGTTGATGGAATTTGTGGATGAATGCCATGCCTCTAGGAATTCCCTGGCTGTTCTCTGTCTGGCTTGCCCTATGATAGTAGTGTTTTCCCAGTCGAATTCATGTTGCTTGTTGTCTGAGTGTGTGGCTACTAGGGATAGCTGGTCGTGTCGTTTCGTGGCTAGTTGGTGTTCATGTATGCGGATTGTTAGCTGTCTTCCTGTTTGTCCTATATAGTGTTTTGTGCAGTCCTTGCATGGTATTTTATAAACTACATTAGTTTTGCTCATGTTGGGTATTGGCTCCTTTGTTCTAGTAAGTTGGTGTCTGAGCGTGGCTGTTGGTTTGTGTGCCGTTATGAGTCCTAGGGGTCGCAGTAGTCTGGCTGTCAGTTCTGAAACACTCCTGATGTATGGTAGTGTGGCTAGTCCTTTTGGTTGTGGCATGTCCTCGTTCCGTGGTCTATCTCTTAGGCATCTGTTGATAAAGTTGCGCGGGTATCCGTTTTTGGCAAATACCTTGTATAGGTGTTCCTCTTCCTCTTTTCGCAGTTCTGGTGTACTGCAGTGTGTTGTAGCTCTTTTGAATAGTGTCCTGATGCAGCTTCGTTTGTGCATCACAAGGTATTCGCCAAAAACGGATACCCGCGCAACTTTATCAACAGATGCCTAAGAGATAGACCACGGAACGAGGACATGCCACAACCAAAAGGACTAGCCACACTACCATACATCAGGAGCGTTTCAGAACTGACAGCCAGACTACTGCGACCCCTAGGACTCATAACGGCACACAAACCAACAGCCACGCTCAGACAACAACTTACTAGAACAAAGGAGCCAATACCCAACATGAGCAAAACTAATGTAGTTTATAAAATACCATGCAAGGACTGCACAAAACACTATATAGGACAAACAGGAAGACAGCTAACAATCCGCATACATGAACACCAACTAGCCACGAAACGACACGACCAGCTATCCCTAGTAGCCACACACTCAGACAACAAGCAACATGAATTCGACTGGGAAAACACTACTATCATAAGGCAAGCCAGACAGAGAACAGCCAGGGAATTCCTAGAGGCATGGCATTCATCCACAAATTCCATCAACAGACACATCGACCTGGACCCAATATACCAATCACTACAGCGGACAGCTGAAACTGACACCCGGAAGCGGCAAGGACAGACCACTATAAATGCCGGAAGAAACATCAAAGAAGCGCTTCGCAGGAGGCTCCACAGCACTGATGATGTCTCCTAGCCAGGGGACGAAACGTTTGCAACAAAAACTTCCAGCTCGGCGAACAGAACCACTACTACAAGCACCCGAGCTACAAATCTTCGCACAAACTTTGAAGGTAGTAGACTATCCAATGAATTTGATGGCACAGAAGATTATCTATGGAGTGATTTTGCTGTGGTAGATGACACTGATAGTCCATATCATGAGACAATCCAAGAATCAGATTATGGTGAGTTATTTAGCTTTGACATTAGGAGGGGGGTGCTTTTTATGGATTTTAATGCACAATTAGTGTATATTCAGCTGTTAAGTATTCTGTGAAAATAGTGAATGAAAATCTATAAATTTGAATATATGGCTTTTGCTTTCAAACTTTTGTTGACTTAGTTAATTAATGTCTGTCTCTCTGGAAGTCATTGTTTTAAATTTATAACACTAAAAATACTTCAGTCTCCTAGGTTTGGCAGTGAGGTTGGAGGGAGCAGTCTCTAATCTGGAAAATTTGTGATAGTGAGGCAGTGGGAAAGCGTGAATTTGAACCTCTCCAAAAGGTTACTTGTATAAAGGTCAATAACACCGCTTTGACGAGACTCAGAAACTCAACATTATACAAGTGTATGTGGCTCATAGAGTCGTAACATCTTACCAAATTTTAGTTTGGCTTGTATATCAGCAAAAATTACCCATTAAGATGTCTATTGTTCACTATAAGTAATATCGCTGATGTGCTATGAAAGCACTTATTTTGAAATGTGACACCGAAATGTCACAAGACCAAATACAAAATGGGAAACTACAGAGAAAGTCAGCTACCAAAAAAACTAGGGAGGAGAGGTCGAGGTCCAGCAAACCACAAAGGAATGCTCCTACTCAAGAAAACAGCAACTGTGTGGGCAAACTGCCACAGTGTGCTGCAAATACCGAGACAGTTGGTGAGCCCAGATGTGAGTTTTTGTGGGGACCTTCCTGTGCGGGAGAGAGACTGAGGCCAGTGTGGGGAAGAGATCAAGCCCTTGTGGGAAGTGCAGGCCTCCATGGGAAAATCTTATGGCTAAAGAAGGACTGTAATTCTGAACTTAACTTTGCTTCTCTATTTACTACTTTTTACTGAGAAGAACTGTAATGTACTTTTAATTTATTTCTTTATTTTTCTATTGGTACCTAAGATTTTGTACCAACATACCTTGTGCTCAAAATGGCACTAGGATTAGTGACTTTATACATTTTTCACTGAACTCCTGTATCCCTGTACTTGAATGCATGTGACAGTAAAACTTAATTCCTAAATAACTCACTACACAAATAATGGCAGATATAATAATGCATGGGAATCAGTGAACTCAGTTCACCAGATGTTAGTGTGTCATTCAGAATTGTACTATTAGTATAGGTTCATTTCAACTGAGAGAAAGTGAGGACTGCAGATGCTGGAGATCAGAGCTTAAAAATGTGTTGCTGGAAAAGCGCAGCAGGTCAGGCAGCATCAAAGGAACAGGAGAATCGACATTTCGGACATAAGCCCTTCTTCAGGTTCCTGAAGAAGGGCTTATGCCCGAAATGTCGATTCTCCTGTTCCTTTGATGCTGCCTGACCTGCTGCGCTTTTCCAGCAACACATTTTTAAGCTCATTTCAACTGAAGTAGAGTTGGAACCTGCTTCTTCGCCTTAACCTAACAGTGCAAGACATAAGCTAAAAAAAATTGCCAAGAAAGCAGCATGGATGAAGCATTAACAGACAATGAGCCAAAAACATGCATTCAGGCAGTGCACCAATGCTGTACAATGGTAATGAATATCAGAAATGTGAACTGTACACTGAATTTAGTATTCTGTGTTACTATTTAGCTGCAATGTGATTGCAACTCTTTTAAATGTATATGAGAGACTGAAAACCACTTTAGCCATGGCAGGCAGGAAAGTCAACAGTAGCATCAAATTAAACTTTTTCTCAAACCAACAAGCAGATGGCTCAATGCAAATTACTTCTTTCCTCAATCTTCCCAGTTCTCTCTCCCTCCATGCCCCCACTTGACTGTGCAGCAGATGCTTCCAACCTGTTCTCAGACTAACAAGATGGGACTGTTGGTTTAACACGGTAATCAGGCAGTAGAGTCTAAGTTAAATTAATGCATATATGAATAACTTGCAGGGATAATACAGATCTTGAAACTGCAGAAAAGGAGACAAGCTTAGTTTTTAAAATTTTCATCTACATTATTTGATAGCTATTCTATTAGTCAAGAAGGGTCTTTCGCTCATCTCTATTTTGCAACACACATTTTTATCTACATTATCCACCTATCTTCGTTACGAAATGATCCACAAGATGTAACAATGTTAAGGATATATATATATAGGAGAGAGCTGAATCAACATCACACATTAACCCAATTTCAACTTTAATTATGCATCTTAGTTGAGACTTTTCACTTTGCATCTCCCTCTCTCTGACTGGAATTTCACATCCGCTCAAGTGACCCCTGTGGTGCATTTAGTGGCAAAGTGACATTAATGTCATGGGAGGGTGGCTGGTGGGCACCCTACTGCCCACACACCACTACAATTAATTCTGTGGCTTAAGGCCTTCCACCCACCAATGCAGATATTCCCCCACTAGCACATAGGGTACTAGCTATATGAAAAGCAAACCCTGTAGGGATTGTTTGTGGAATCATGTTGTGAGAAGGGGAGAGAGGATTCTTTTGTTCAAAGGCATTCAATGTCTGATCAAGAGTTTGGAAAAGAGGACCAACTGCAAACCATCACTCCCCACCACTGCTGAACCCCTCCCCCGAGACATCCTTCCCTCCATCACATAACTGTGCCTGAGTCTATATCTAATATAAGACCTCAGATGAATGTAGTAACAGCAACAACTCCCACCTCCATGAAGATGCTGTCACACAAAGAAGAACTAGCAGCTTCAGATTTGGCTGGTAGCTTGTGGCAGCTGGGCTCTCTGGCCCATCACCAGGACACTAAATGTCAGGAATGGTCTACTGCTGCTGAGTTAAGTGCCTGACTGACACATAATGTAGCAGGCCTTCCCGAAAAGAGGTGACGTCAGTCTCCCACCAGTTCTTTAGCTGGCAGGCAAGAGCCCTTTCATCTCCATTAAATACGGCCTATTATACGGAGTAGTTAAGTGGCCTCACGCTATATGAGTCAGTGCAGCTACCTTACATTGTGCACATTAGTTTTCTTACAGAGTATGAGTTAGTACAACCACTTCACACAGAATGAAAATAACACTGGAGAATAAAGAAAATTCACATCACATAAGCTTCTACTTAATAAAGAGCAATGCTGATGAGAAATAATGTGTAGAGTATTAGTATTCTCTTTCTCATTACTTCAAAATGGACTGTGCATCTGCACTTATACCCTTGGTGAAATGACATTGAATAGAAAACATTTGGAGAAATTTAAGCATCACTCGAGGTGGTCTCAGGAAAAACACACACTCCTGTGCCTGTATTCAGTATATTTGCATTCCTGCTATTAACCATGATATTTGCATACCAGAACCCCTCTTAGGATTACTGCTTCTCCTAAGGATACATCTATTCTTCATCTATCTCTTGGACAGTTTCAGATTAGAGTAGTCTGGCTCTGTTCTACAAATAGGAAGCTTCTGCTGCATCAGCAAACTATCCTCAAATGGTCCTTCTGATGGGAAATGTATGGTACTTAATATTAATGGCTACATAGGTTTGGCAGCAGTGATATGTTTTCCCACCAAAATGGTGGCAGCTGTATCTTCTCACCACTGTTTTTCTCTCCTCGGTACTCATTGGTCAATATTTGATCAAACAAGTATCAAAGGGATTCCTGGGTTATTCTGACTGACAAATTGGACTGAGTCTGGATCAGTATCCCTGCCCAGGATGTCTCCCTGTCTCCTCAGAGAAACAATTTATTTTACTTGCAAAGTTCAGCTTGTCTGACAAAGTAGACTAATTTGACTAAAGTAAGCACTACTTTGGACTGCCCTTTTGTGAGGCATCTCTCTGATCATATCTCTCAATGTTCAAAATTGGCAAATATCAGTGAGATAAATGCATTATTTATAACAGAGTCAGTATTCTCCCCTGATTTCTGGCTGTGCTTTTTAAACTTTGTCTGGTCTACTACAGGGTTGTATCACAAACTAAAAAAAAATCCAAGTCTTTAATTACTTTTTCAAATGTGGTGGTTTCTGCTTCAATCTGCTTCTTAATCCAAGTGGTATGATTGTACTGCAGATTGCATACAGCAGCACACTGAATTGACCCTCTGGCTTCTCCACTGCCAAAGGTAGGGTGACATTTATTGAACTGACAAGGCCAATTGATCCAGAGCATGGTTTGGTCAAAACCATATGTAGTGGTATCATGCTTTGGCTAAGAAAGGGGTCAGGCTTTCTACACCACTCTGGTCACTTCTTGTCAGATGGCATGAGACCCAGCAACAGTTAGTGGTTTCAATTATGTTTTGACGTTATCTCAAGTGTGCTCAGTTGGATCAATGGTTTTTCAATTTCCTATCATCAATATTTGGTTCACAGACTGTTACCACCATATATAAAATAACATGACAGAGTTCTGGATGCTTTTGGTAGATGAGTGCTGGAAACCATCCTAGTGCATCCATCATATTAGAAACTTCTTCCCTCAGGTGCCAGCTCCATGTGGTGTTATCTCATTTGTTATCAGTAGTGATATATTCTAATGGTTGTCCATTAACCCTTAAATCTGTCGTTTAAGCCCATCTGGCATTGAAATTAGTACTCTTTGGTGAGTAATATACAAATTCATAAGCAAACTCTCTGACCTTTGTGTTACATTCATCAATTGGTCTGTTTGATGTGACAAGTGCTAGATCAAATTTCAGGCATACATAAAAGATCCACCTGCACATGCCCTTCTTTAGTCCTCAAGTGTGCATAAGGCAGCCAGCATTGCAGGCAGCACCTGGTAATTGTCACCTTGCCTCCTGGTAGCTCTGGCAATGTCTAGCCATGAATATTCAGTCATAACTTTTTAAGTAACAATAAAGAATCAGAAAAATAAGGCATGGATCATATTGTTTTCATCTAATTTTTAACTTAAAAATTCGCACCCTCCACTACTGACTCACAATGGCAGCAGTATATACCATCTCTAAGATGCATGACAGCAATTCACACTGAATCCTTTGATAGCCCTTTCCAAACCTACAAACTCTAAGGTATCATCTGCATGGGAATACCACTAACTGCAAATTCACTTACATTTGACACACCATCCTTTCTTGGAACTGTCACTGGGTAAAAATTCAGGGACCCCCTTTATAACAGCATTGTTGGTTTTTCTTCATCACATGGACTCCAGCTATTCAAAAAGGCGGTTTACCACCATCTCTCCAGGGCAATTAGGGATGGGCAACAAATGCAGGCCTAGCCAACAATGCCTACATCTCATGAAAGCATTAAAGAATGTTCTAGATTATATGATTTTTAAATAATTCAATCACTGAAGACGGAAAAGAGCATTTAAACCATAAATGTTTTGAAGCAACAAGTTTACAAGCTTCCCCACCAATCTGTAATCGGTTGAGAATAAAAACTTGCTGGCACAGATTGGAAATGTGGCGCATACATCTCCATGGAAACCACCACTGAGACAAGGTGACCAAAGTCCAAGATACAACAAGGAAAATGTTGCCTGTTTCAGCAGGGAAGCTATCTCTCATGAAGGAAATACAAAAGATTAAAAGTTCTCCAGCTTAAAAGGAGCTACACACTTCAATCTGTCAGGAAAAGAATCAAATGCAATGGTTTTCCATTCAATAAACTACCAGTCTTCCAAGTCCAAAGATAACACAATTTGGGAGAACAGTGAAAACTACAGATTGCCTGAATTTGTTAAGTTAACGACTTAGCTGGAGATGCTTTAGTTGTAAATATAATTTTTTACATAAATGTATAATATTATTAATGTGAAGAAAAGCTTGGTATTTCAGTAGGTCTGAAGGGGTCCAAAAGGGTTAATACTGAGAAATGCCGTAAGTGCACCCACTACAATGATGTCATATATATGTGTGAGTAAAACAGTTTAGGACCTCCAAACAGTAAAAGCAAACAATTGGCCAACACTCAAAAATTGTGTATCATCTATCATATCAATGTAACATGCACCTAGTTACTGACACACAATGAACTATGATTAGAGTACTGCTGGAAAAGCACAGGCGGTCAGGCAGCATCTGAGGAGCAGGAAAATTGATGTTTCAGGCAAAAGCCCTTCATCAGGACTGAAGGCAGGGAGCCTCCAGTGTGGAGAGATAAATGGAAGGGGGGTGGGGTTGGGGAAAAGGTAGCAAAGAGTACAGTAAGTGGATGGGGTGAGGATGAAGGTGATAGGTCAGAGAGGAGGGTGGGGGAAGGTAGCAAAGAATACAATGGATAGATGGGGGTGGGGATGAAAGTGATAGATCACCTTCCCCCACCCTCCTCTCTGACCTATCACCTTCATCCCCACCCCCATCTACTTACTGTATTCTTTGCTACCTTCTCCCCAGCTCCACCCCCCCCCCCCCCCCCCCTTTTATCTCTCCACCCTGGAGGCTTCCTGCCTTCAATCCTGATGAAGGGCTTTTGCCCGAAATGTCAATTTTCCTGTCCTCGGATGCTGCCTGACTGCCTGTGCTTTTCCAGCACCATTCTAATCTAGGCTCTGATTTTCAGCATCTGCAGTCCTCATGTTTGCCTACACAATGAACTATATCTTGTTAACTACAAGAGACTTTTCTAGCTAGACCAGAAAGTGCTTTTTCTCAACTATGTTAGATAAGCAGGCCATGTAATTTCCTAAACATTAAGAAGATGATGGCAGTAACCCTCATGTTGAGCAGCAGCTCCCACAGCAGATCATTCTCCCTGTATGCAATGTGCTTTTTTCTCCTGCACACATCACCTCAAGTCTACCCCATTTACTGAAGAATATATGTGGCTGGGGATGGTATCACTACTGGTATTCCTTTCAAATATTAAAACTATTTTTATATTTGCAAAAAGTTTCATACAGTTTTAGCAGAACAATATTTATAATACATTTCTGAATGTCATTGAAATTGGGATTTAACATGTAAATAGGCAAATGTGTAAGTGTGTATTGTGTGTAGCATTTGTCACAATCTTCAATTATTTCTTCGCTCTTAGCTCAGCTTCAGAAAAAAACTTCTCCATTCCCCTAACTGCAGCTTTGTTCATTCTGACCTCTTCTCCAAGTTCCTTTGGATAAATACCTTTAATGCCAAGGCAAAAACTATTCCTAGCTTCAGTAATTTCATTTCCTTCAGTGCAACAAAACATAGAAGTACCCACAGAGAGCAAAAGCGTGGGATTCACTCATTGTGCTTGCATTACTAATGGGGAATCAAACAATCACACACCCACGGTGGATACACAAAGTCATTGGATAAAGGAGAGAAGGTTTTTCAGCTGACAGTTGAAAACCTACTTTTCTTCTGCCAGCAATACCGATATTACGTAAAGGTGCTTTCAGTCATGACAATACGTGGCTATCTATCACAAGTGCAAAAGGCGTAAGTGTGGAAGTGACTCGAAATACTTAGATATTTTTCAAATTTATTCTTTCACAAGATGTGCTGGCCAGCATTTTTTACCCATCCTAACTGCCCTTGAGAAGTTAGTTTCAGTGCAGTGTAAATACACACACAGAGCCGCTGGAAGAATTAATCATAAGATTCTATACTCTTATTGCTTGTTCGTGGCTTACAAAAAATATTGCTGGCATTGTCTCTGGAGCTGGTTTGGAGCAATAATTAATTGAGGAACCTAGTTTGAAAGTGAAGGCCCATACTGTAGAACAATAATAGGTTATAAATTATGCTTTTTATGATCCTGTCTTCCCTTATCAAACATACATTTTTCTGCTCAAAACCCAATGTAAATCCTTAAAAATTAATCAAATTAAAAAAATTTTTTTATTTAAAATCAGAAAGGATAACAGCTTATTAAAACATTGAAAACAAATTGCATGAAGGTATACCTCCCACACAGTAGACTAGCCAATGAAAAGGAAAAATAATAACTCTATTTTCAGCTGTGATCTACAATTAAGTAATAATTAAATACTTCAAGTAACAGTGGGGAATAAGGTACCATATTAATAAGGATTGTTGCAATTACAGACTGAAGAAAGACAGATTTGAAATGCAGATCTGCAAAGTATAGGGACTGTAAGAACACAGTGGCATAAATTCAAACACATTCATTTTGGATGCACAAAAGTTGCAACATATGATCTATGCACCTGAGTGGTGAACCTCTGATATCATGACTTATTTACATGGAGGTAAAAAAGCTGCTCTGAGCTGCTGTTGAATTGTTGAATTGCTACTGATAATCAGACCTTTTACCCCCTGAGAACTTTCATTTGCCAATTGTGGACAATTAGAAGCCAGAACTGAAGCGGAAACCTACATGGAAATACCAGTCAAACTGCAACGACTCAACACTGTGGGTTGACATGGGTTCAGATCACACCATCGTAGTGGGCTGAATTTAAATTCAATGAACATAATGTTCAAAAAATCTCCAACTAAAATGTTAGCCCCAGCAATAATCATGAAACGACTGGATCGTCACAAGTACCAATCTAAATCATTCATGTGTTTCAGGGAAAGGAATCTATTGTCCTTACTTGGTCTGGCCCACATATTTCTCTGGACCCACAGCAATGTGGTTGACTTTTACAGGCTCCCAAAAATGGCCTGCCAAGCCACTTGTTTTTATCAAACTGCTCCAGAGAATATAAATTTCTCATCAGAAACAACAAAGGCACATCCTGTCATTTGACCCCGCAAAGTCACGAAAAGTAATTCAGAGTAGGCATCAATGGTAAAATGTAATGAGCCACATGGATCAGTGCCGGGGCATCAACCTTTTGCAAATTCTATAAATGACTTGGATGAACAGACCAAAGATATGGTCCCTAAATTTGCTAATAACACAAAGGTAAGTAGAAAAATATCTTGCAAAGAAAAAATAAGGAATCTACAAAGCAATATAGATAGGTTAACTGAGTAGACAAATAACTGGCAAATGCATAATGTGACAAAATGTAAAATTGTCCACATTATAGGCAAGATATAAAAAGAAATGTATTATGTCAATAGTGAGAGATTATAAGAGGATATGTGTGTCCTAATGGACAAATTACATACTAGCCTTTTAAGTTCAGCAAGTAATTAGGAAAAAAATATAAAATGCTCTTGTTTGTTGTAAGGTGAATTGAATGTGAGGTTATTCTTCAGCTATACAGGGCATGGATGAGACATCAATTGGAGAACCATATCCAGTATTGGTCTGCTTATTTAAGGAAGGGTGTAAATGCATTGCAAGCAAATCAGAGAAGTTTTATTTGACTGATGCCTAAGGGGCAGATTGGGTTATGAGTAAGGGTTATATAGCTTAGGCATGCACCTAGTGAAGTTTGCGAAATTAACAGGTGACTTGACTGAAATATATAAGAGCCTGAGGGAACTTGACACAGTCAATGTTGAAAGGATAGTTTCCCTTATCAGAGAATCTAGAACTAGAAGTCAACATTTGCAGGTAACGGGTCACCCATTTAAGACAGAGGTGAAGAGAGCTTTTTTCTCTCAGAGTTGTGAATCTTTGCAACTTTCTTCATGGAAAAATAGTTAAGGCAGCATCCTTGAATATTGTTAAGGCAGAAGTAGATACATTCGTGATCAGCAAAAGGGCTAAGTGGAACAATTATGCTGATTTTAGGCATGATCTCATTAAACATCAGAGCACGCTCGAAGGGTTAAATGGCCAACCTCCACTCATAATGTGTAAGTTTATATATACATCTTCTCATTAATTTCTGAGGATTTGTGGCAAAAGTGGCACAAATTCAAAAAACAACCTGACATAGTCATATCAATTAACTATATCTTACAGCTAATGACCCAGTGTCCTTCATCCTAATCTCTACATATATCCTGTATCACCATCAGGTTAGACACACCACAGGTAGAGGCACAGGGTGGTGAGTAACTCACTCTCTAATTCCCCAAAGCCTGTCCACCATCTTCAAGGCACATCTCAAAACTTAATGAAACTTGTCTGAATAAATGAAACTCTAACAATTCAACTTTCAGGATAAAGTAACGCACTCGACTGGCAGCCTATTCACCAATTTAAATATTCATTTCCCCCCAAATTTGGTGCATATTTGTAACAGCGTTTACCATCTGTAAGCTGCACTGCAGCAATCTAAGTTCCTGAAAAGCACATTACAATCCAGTAGGCAGCAAGGAAAAAGGCAGCAGGGCACATACATCACACAGCATCCCAGCTTAGAATACATTATTCCTTTACTTTGGATCAAATTATTGGAGTTTCCTCCCTAATAGTGTACTGAGTGTACCGACACAACATGGAGAGCAGTGGCTCCAGAAAACAACTTACCACCAGCTTCTCAAGGACAACTCTACCCATCTCTTCTAGGGCAGAAGAGATCTGTATAAGAAGGACAGGTTGTGCCTAAACTGGAGGGGAATCGATATCCTTAAAGGGAGGTTTATTGGTGCCACTCAGGAGGGTTTAAACTGGTGCCATGGAGGGGAATGAGGGTGAGAAATAGAAGAGTAGGTCAGCATGTAGAGTGATTGAGGGGGAGGTTGGCTTAAGTCAAATAAGTCTAATAGAAATAACAAGTAGGGCCAGATAATGAACATAGTGGAACTGGCAGTGTGAAGTGTGTTTATTTTATTGCAGGCAGTATAACAGGTAAGGCAGGTGAACTGGATTCACCTGCATGGGCCCCAGCTATGCCTGTCTCTTTGTCGGTTAGGTGAAACATTCCATCTTCCGCAGTTACACCGGCACCATTCCCCACCTGTTCCTCCGCTACATTGATGACTGCATCGGCGCCACCTCATGCTCCCATGAGGAGGTTGAACAGTTCATCAACTTCACCAACACAGTCCACCCAACCTAAAATTCACCTGGACCATCTCAGACACCTCCCTCCCCTTTATGGACCTTTCCATCTCCATCAACAGTGACCGACTCAACATTGACATTTTTTACAAACCCACTGACTCCCACAGCTACCTGGATTACACCTCCCCCCACCTTGCCTCCTGTAAAAATGCTATCCCTTATTCCCAATTCCTCCGCCTCCACCACATCTGCTCCCAGGAGGACAAGTTCCACCACTGAACACACCAGATGGCCTCTTTCTTTAAACGGCACATTTTCCCCTCCCACGTGGTTGATTATGTCCTCCAGCACATCTCATTCACTTCCTGAACCTCTGCCCATGAATCCCACCCCTCCAACAGCAACAAGGACAGAACTCTCCTTTCCCTTCCCACTCCTATCCATTTTCCATAAATACCACTCCCTCGGCGGCTCCCTTGTCAGGTCCACGGCCCCACCAACTCACCCTCCCCTTCCAGCATTTTCCCATGCCACCACAGGAATTGCAAAATCTGCACCCACACCTCCCCGTCACCTCCGTCCAAGGCCCCAAAGGAGCCTTCCACATCCCTCAGAGTTTCACCTGCACTTCCACACATGTCATTTGTTGTATCAGTTGCTCCTGATGCGGTCTCCTCTACATTTGGGAAACGGGATGGCTACTCGCAGAGCACTACAGAGAATATCTCCGGGACACTCGCACCAAGCAAACCAACCGTCCCATGGCCGAACACTTCAACTTCCCCTCCCACTCCACCAAGGACATGCAGATCCTGGGTCTCCTCCGCCACTCCCTAACCACCCAACTCCGGGAGGAAGAACATTTCATCTTCTGCCTTGGTACCCACCAATCCCATGGCATCAATGTGGATTTCAGCAGTTTCCTCATTTCCCTTACCCCCACCTTATCTGAGATCCAACCTTCCAACTCGGCACTGCCCTCATGACCTGTCCTACCTGTCCATCTTCCTTCTCACCTATCCTCTGCACCATCCTCTCCGACCAATCACCATTACTGCCACCTCCATCCACTATTACACTCTCAACTACCTTCCCCCCAGCCCCACCCCCTCTCATTTATCTCACCACCCCCTCAGACCACAGATTCATTCCTGATGAAAGACTTTTTCCTGAAACATCGACTCTCCTGCTCCTCGGATGCTACCTGATCTGCTGTGCTTTTCCAGCACCACACGTTCCACTGGATTTGTACAGCGTTGTGGCCATTACAAAATCTTGGTTGAGAAAAGGGCAGGACTGGCAGCTCAACCTTTCAGGATTTAGGTGCTTCAGGCCAGACAGAGAGGGATCCAAAAGGGGTGGGGGAATTGGTTTACTAATTAAGGAAAATATCACAGCTACACTAAGACAGGACAGCTTGGAGAGTTCGTCCAAAACATCATATGGTAGAACTCAGGAATGAGAAAGGTGCACATACCGTGATGAGGTTGTAAAATAGGCCTCCCAATAACCATCAGGAGATAGAGCAAAAGATATGTGAGCAGATCATCCAAAAATGTTTGACTTCCCCAATATTGACTGGGACTCCCTTAGTAACAAGGCTTAAATGGGGCCAAATTTGTTAGGTGCACTCAGAAGGGTTTCTTGAAACAATATGTAGGAAGTCCAACTCGGGAAGGGACCATACCAGACTTGGGGAATGAGCCTGGCCAGGTGATTACAGTTTTAATGGGAGGTTCATTTTGGGGACAGTAATCATAAATTTGTAAAGTTTTACGATTGTTGTAGATAAGGATAAAACCCATCCTCAGGTGAAAGTACTAAATTAGGGAAGGCTAATCACAACTGTATTAGGCAGGAACTGGAGAAATTTGACTGGAGGCAGCTGTTTGAAAACAAATATACATCTGACATATGCAAGTCTTTTAAAGACCAATTGATCAGAATTCAGGACCGGCAAGTTCCTGGGGGTTGAAAGAAAAGAGTGGCAAGATTCAGAAAGATTGGATGACAAGAGATGTTCAAAGTTTAGTCAAAAAGAAAGAAGGAAACATACATAAGGCCCTTGAGGAGTATAAAGGTAGCAGAAGAGTACTTAAATATGCGATTCAGATGACTAGCAGGCACCTGGAGTCGTTGTTAGCCAGTAGAATTAAAGAGAATCCCAAGGCATTTAAATGAATTTAGGAGCAAGAGAATAGCTAGGGAAAGGGTAGGTCCACTCAAGGACAAAAGAGAGAAGTTATGTTTGGAGCTAGAGGAAGTAGTGTGGGCCTTAATGAGTACTTTGCAATTGTATTTTACAAGGAGAAGGACGTAGATAATGATAAGATTAGACAGGGATACGTGGATATTATGGGGAATGCTGATATTAGGAAGGAGAAGATGTTAGGTATCATGAAAAACATTAAGGTCTCCAGAGCCTGAAGGGATCTATCCCATAATACTGAAGGAGGAAGGGAGGAGATTGCTGGAGCCTTGATAGAGATCTTTGTATCCTCTTTAGCCATAGGTGAAGTACCAAAAGACTGCAAATAGTCAATGTTGTTCCTTTGTTTATGAAGGGCAACAGAGATAATCTAGAAATTTATAGGCCAGTGAGCCTTATACCAGTGGTAGGGATATTCTTGGAGAAGGTATTTAGAGAAAGGATTACGCACATTTGGGGAAGAATGGACTTATCAGGGATGGTCGGCATGGCTTTACGCTGAAGAGGTCTTATCTCACAAACCTGATTGAGCCTTTTTGAGGAAATGATTAATGAGAGTGGCGGGCCGGTCCAGAAGATTAAGTCACAGGTGACCCACAGTGAGTGGGTAAATTGGATACAAAACTGGCTTGGTTATAGACAGTAGGCAGACAACAATTGTGGAGGAGTGCTTTTCTGACAGGAGGTCTGTAACCAGTCATGTTCTACAAGGATCAGCGCTGGGACCTCTGGTGTCTCTCATTCATATAAATTATTGGATGAAAATATAGGTGGCCTGATTTGTGAGTTTGCAGACAACATGAAAATTGGTGAAGCTGTGAATAGTGAGGAAGGTTATCACAGGATACAGCAGGTTACAGATCCGCTGGCATGTTGGCCAGAGAAATGGCAGTTGGAATTTAATCCAAACAATTGTGAGGTGATTCATCATGGGAAGTCAAATAAAGAGGAAAGTATACAGTAAATGGTACAACCCTCTGGAGCTTTGATTCTCTACAGGGATCTTGGGGTGCAAATCTATAACTCCCAGAAAATGGCAACGTAAGTGGATAGGGTGGTAAGGAAGGCATGCAGCATGCTTTCCTTCTTCGTTCAAACATCGAGTACAGCAGGAGGCAAATCATATTGCTGCTCGATAAGAGTTTAGTTAAGCCACGTTTGGAGTATGGTGTGCAGTTTTGATTCCCACACTGTAGGAAGGATGTGGAGGCTTTGGAGAGGGTGCAAAGAGTTTTGCCTTGATTGGAACATAGTCGCTACAAGGAGAGGATGGACAAATTTGGATTGTTTTTGCAAGATTGTCGAAGGCTAAGGGGCAACCTGATACTAGTATATAAGATTATTAGAGGTATGGATAAGATAGATAATCAGTCTATTTTCAGAGACAGAAATGTAAAATACTAGAGGCACAGGTTTTAGTGAGAGGTGCAAAAAGTTGAAAGGAAATGTGGAAGGAGAGTGTTTTACACAGAGTGTGGTAAGTGTCTGGAACTCATTCCTAGGGGAGATGGTGAAAGCAAATATGATAGCAACATTTTAGATGCATTTAGACAGACACATGAATAAGTGGGGAGTAGAGGAATATGGACCAGGTGCAGGCAAGTGGGTTTAGTTTAGAATGACGTCACGGTCAAACATTGTAGATCCAAGGGCCAGTTCCTGTGCTGTACTGTTCTGTATTCTGATATATGCTGATCTTGCCAGCAACCCTTATGTCTCATATATGAATTTTAAAAAGGACATAAGCAAAAACAATTATACTTGTGGAGTGAAATGTATTATGCATGTTAAATCAGATAAACTTCAATTAATAAAACAACAAAAGCAGAAACAATAATGTTTTAAAAATACATTTTGAATACCAGACAGTCATGGAGTCATAGAGATCTACATCGCAGAAAAAGGCCCTTCAGCCCATCAAAGCTGTGTAGTTAACAACAACCATCTAGTGGAAGACATGAGTAAAATCCCAACAATTAAAGGGAGTCAGGGGGCTGAGTTGAGTATGGTTGCTATTACAAAAGAGGAAGTGCTAGAAAAGCTAAAAGGTCTTAAAATTGATAAATCTCCTGGCCCCGATGGGCTACATCCTAGAGTTCTGAGGGAGGTGGCTGAGGAAATAGCGGAGGCGTTGGTTGAGATCTTTCAAAAGTCACTGGAGTCAGGGAAAGTCCCGGATGATTGGAAGATCGCTGTTGTAACCCCCTTGTTCAAGAAAGGATCAAGACAAAAGATGGAAAATTATAGGCCAATTAGCCTAACCTCGGTTGTTGGTAAAATTCTAGAATCCATCATTAGGGATGAGGTTTCTAAATTCTTGGAAGAACAGGGTCAGATTAGAACAAGTCAACATGGATTTAGTAAGGGGAGGTCATGCCTGACAAACCTGTTGGAATTCTTTGAAGAGGTGACAAGTAGGTTAGACCAGGGAAACGCAGTGGATGTGGTCTATCTAGACTTCCAAAAGGCCTTTGATAAGGTGCCACATGGGAGGCTGCTGAGCAAGGTGAGGGCCCATGGTATTCAAGGTGAGCTACTGGTATGGATTGAGGATTGGCTGTCTGACAGCAGGCAGTGAGTTGGGATAAAAGGGTTTTTTTCGGAATGGCAGCCGGTGACAAGCGGTGTCCCGCAGGGTTTAGTGTGTTGGGGCTGCAGCTGTTCACATTATATATTAATGATCTGGATGAAGGGACTGGGGGCATTCTAGCGAAGTTTGCCGATGATACGAAGTTAGGTGGACAGGCAGGTAGTACTGAGGAAGTGGGGAGGCTGCAGAAGGATCTAGACAGTTTGGGAGAGTGGTCCAGGAAATGGCTGATGGAATTCAACGTGAACAAATGCGAGGTCTTGCACTTTGGAAAAAAGAATACAAGCATGAACTACTTTCTAAACGGTGAGAAAATACATAAAGCCAAAGTACAAAGGGATCTGGGAGTGCTAGTCGAGGATTCTCGAAAGGTAAACATGCAGGTTGAGTCCGTGATTAAGAAAGCGAATGTAATGTTGTCATTTATCTCAAGAGGGTTGGAATATAAAAGTACCGTTGTGCTACTGAGACTTTATAAAGCTCTGGTTAGGCCTCATTTGGAGTACTGTGTCCAGTTTTGGTCCCCACACCTCAGGAAGGACATACTGGCAATGGAGCATGTCCAGCAGAGATTCACACGGATGATTCCTGGAATGGTAGATCTAACATACGAGGAACGGCTGAGGATCCTGGGATTGTATTCATTGGAGTTTAGAAGATTAAGGGGAGATCTATTAGAAACTTACAAGATAATACATGGTTTGGAAAGGGTGGACGCTAGGAAATTGTTTCCGTTAGGCAAGGAGACTAGGGCCCGTGGACACAGCCTTAGAATTAGAGGGGGTCAATTCAGAACAGAAATGCGGAGACGTTTCTTCAGCCAGAGAGTGGTAGGCCTGTGGAATTCATTGCGCAGAGTGCAGTGGAGGCCGGAACATTAAATGTCTTCAAGGCAGAGATTGATAAATTCTTGATCTCACAAGGAGTTAAGGGCTACGGGGAGAATGCGGGTAAGTGGAGTTGAAATGCCCATCAGCCATGATTGAATGGCAGAGTGGACGCGATGGGCCGAATGGCCTTACTTCCACTTCTATGTCTTATGGTCTTATGCCCTTATCTAACTTCTAATCCATTTTCCAGCATTTGGTCCATCACCTTGTATGTCTTGGCATCACAATTGTCCATCTAAATACCTCTTTTTTTCCCTAACATCATTTATTAAGCCTGCTTCATTACCCATTACCAGATTCCAAGATAGCTTGCTCCCTGGTTGGCTCCATGACATATTGTACTAGGAAATTATCCCTAATGCACTCTATGAATTTGTTGTCATAACAATCCTTTCCAATTTGATTAAACCAATCAACATGAAGATTGAAGTCAACCATAATTATCGCTCTATTCTTTTCACATACTCCTATTATTTGTTCATTTATAGCCTTTCCTGCAGAATGGCTGCTGTTTGCAAATCAGTACATTACTTCTCCCAATGTCTTCTTTCTCTTGCTGCTTTTTACCTCTGCCCAAATGGACTCTACATCAGTCAAGCCTCGATCACCTCTCATAACTGTCCCCAATTCATTTTCTATTAACAGTGCCACCACACCACCTTCTCTATCCCTTCTGTCACTCTGAAATATTAAATATCCCTGAATATTAAGTTCCCAGTTTTGATCTACTTGTAACCATGTTTTCACAATGGCTAAGAGATTATAATCATTTACCTTGATTTTCACTGTCAATTTGTCCACGTTTTTTTCCAAATCCTTCATGCATTAAGATATAAAGTCTTTAAGTTTGTTCTATTATCAAATTTCCCCACAATTTTATGGTTCCTTGGTACAATATGACATTTACCAGTTCTGTCCCTTCCTTTTAATTTCTAATAACAATCAACCCCATTACTAACCTGCAATCTCAACTTCTCCTTTACCTTTGATGTTATAATTTTCTACGTAACAATCCCCACCCCAATACCCTATCCACAGCCCTAGTAATGTAAATCAACATGACTCTTGTCCCAGCATGATTCATGTGGGGCCTATCCCACTGGAACAGCTCCCACCTTTCCAAGCATTGGTGACAATGTGCCTTGATTTCAAACCCATTTCTCCCATACCAATCTTTGACGCATGCATTTTCCTCTAAAATCTTGCTGACCCAATGCCAATTAGCTCATGGCTTATGTAGTAATCTGGAAATTATTACCTTTTTGGTTCTTAATTTAATTCTTAATCATTATTTTGGTTCTTACCTTCTTGGTGTTTAATTTCAGCCCTAGCTGCTCATATTCCCTCAGCCCAACCTTTTCTCCTCCTACGTCTTTGATACGTATGTGGACCATGATAACAGGATCTTTCCCGTCCATTCAATGTTCCTCTGTTGCCCAAATAAGATATTCTGAACCCAGGCACCGGGCAGGCAAGACAATCTTTAGGACTCTCAATCCAGGCCACAGAGAACAATGTTTTCACCTGCCTACACTATTCACAATTACAATTACACTTCTCATTTCTCACCCCTCAACTCCTTGTACCATGGTGCCACGTTCAGCTTGGTCATCCTCCACTCTCATCCACACAGGGAGAAAGAATCTCAAACCTGTTAGACAAGCTCAAGGGTTGAGGGTCTTTCAGAACTACCTCCTAGATACTTCTATCTGCCTCGTTCATAGTTACACCCTCCTGTCTCGTTCCACTGACCAAATTTAAGGTTGTTGCTCTAAAGGGTGTGACTGCTTCCTGAAACACAGCGTCCAGATAAATCTCCCCTTCCCTGAATTTTCACAGTATTTAAAGTTCAGACTCCAGCTCAAGCAACCAAGTCTTGCTATAGATGTGGTCACAATCGAATCCCTACAGGGTAGGAAGAGGCTATTCACCCCCTGAGTCTGCACAAACCCTCTAAAGTGCATTCCACTCCATCTCCATTCAGCTCTCCTATTAAACCTTTTCCTCACTGCTGATTTCAGGCTAACTGGGCTGTCTATCATCCTCATTTTTGTTGCAGTGCTTTAAATGAATATAAAATAACCTACCATACTTGATGCAAATTCTCAAGCATCTTCCTTCAATAATAATAATCATAAAAAATAGATTAACTATGTATGAAATGCATTTCTGTTTGCAGAACATTGCTCTATGCAAAATAGTCATTGTGTATGACTCCCATACGAACCATTGCTGCATTTAAGAAGTAGTTATTCATATATGAATCATTGAGCTATGCAGTGCATGTGACAATCTGAAATTGTTAAATAAATAGAAAGATTTTCTTCATTTTATGCATTCAGAATCTTATGAGTATTAATACCAATTAAAAAATATTTGAAGGTACAATAATAAAATTCATGGGTCCCTAGAAAGAGGAACATAAGAATTCTGTGATATTTTTTAGAATCAAAAGTGCAGTATGGCAAAATAATTGCTGCCATGACAACCCTTCCCTAGAACCCAGGAAAAATATATTTAAGCATTAGGGAAGGACACCTGAAATAAACAACAGCAGCACCCACTTCTTGTTCGTAGAATCATAGGCCCAGTGTAATTAACAGCAAAGGGGGAAGCAACATACCAGTGCTGGCTCACAAATAGTCATTCAGCCTAGCCAGCCTTTCCAACATTTAATCTTCTACCATTTAAGCTATGACTCTTCAAGTGACCATGCAAGCACTTTTAAATGATGTGCAAGTTTCAGCTTCTTTCACCCTTTCAGGAATTTCAATGCCAGCAATCTTCTGAATGAAAAAAATTCATATCGAATCCCATCTAAACCTCTAATCGCATTTGCTTACTTTCTACCATCCGTAATTCCAAATTCTCATTCATGTTATTGCAATGCCCTGACAGAGTAATCTATCCTCTCGGCATGACAATGGTGCTATCATCTCACCTTAACCTCACTTTAGTTGACTTCATTTTTAGATTGCTACATTGAACCACTTTGCACAGATCTGTGAAGGTCATGTTGTTGCATAATGCAGCTGTGTTTAATTAAAATTTTATGCTGACTTGATATTCTCCTTTGGCAGTTCTCATGCCAACAGTCACAACTATGTCTCACCTACTAATTTCACTGAATCATCCTTTTGAATGATGTATTCATTAGTACCTTCAGCCACTATCTTTTCAGTGGCCGTCTATCGCTGCTTGTTCTGCTTTATTTTAGCCATATACTTGTATGTAAAATCATTCAGCTTTTTGCAGTGGAAATCTGATTTTCCCGGACTGGAAATGTTTTCTTCCTTTCTGCATGATGACTTCCACAATATTTCCGTCCTATCTCTTGTCTGTGATTGTTCTGCTCCTTCAGCCTACAGTCAGCATAACGCATGACCTGGTTTGCTCAGCCATCTGCCAAGAATGTACGCTAGCTATTGATTCACAACCTTGGCACTTCTACACAGGTCAATCCCCCTCCTGAGATTAAATTTGTCATCTCTCAATAGGAGTTCTTTCACTTTTGGATTCTTTATTCCAAGACCAATCCTGACTTTAATTAGTTCATCCTCTATCAGTGTAAATTGACAGGTTTCTATGAGCTGAGTTAATGGCATTATGTATTAATTAATTGACTCTTTTTCACATTGTTGTCAAGCATTAAATATGTGCTGTTTTATGTAATCTTCACCCCGGGGCTCCAAACTTGCCTTCAAATCTTTAAAAAAATTTGCCGTGTGTTTTTCTATTCTTCGTTGGGATTTAGGGCGAAGTATATTTTGAAATAGTCTCTTCAAAACACTGATCAAAGTAGCAGCCTGCACTTATTCTGGTTCTCTCAACAAATCATCCTGGGAGATGAGATAAACTGTCACTTAGAAAGACATAGAGTAGCCACAGATAGTCAACATGGGTTTGCTAAGGGAAGGTCATGCCTTACAGATTGAATTCTTTGAGAAAGTGACAAAAAGGATCAGTGAAGATAGTGCAGTGGATGTTGTCTGCATAGATTTTAGTTAGACATTTGACACAACAGAGTAATGTGTTATTGAATCCAAAGTTGGCTTAGTAACAGGAAACAATAGGTAATAGTTGATGGATGCCCTTGCGAATGGAAACTGTTTCAAATAGTGTTCTACAGGACTCGGTTTTGGGAACTCTGCTATTTGTTTTATACGTCAATGATTTGGACTTGAATGAGGTGGGGGGGCCCCAATTAAGAAATTTGCACAAAAATTGGCCGTGTGATAAATTGTGTAAAAATTCCTAGTGGAGTGGGCAGGAAAGAAGCAGATGGAGTCCAATTCTGTTAAGCGGGTAAAGGTGGATAAATCCCCACGATCTGATCAGGTGTACCCGAGAACTCTGTGGGAAGCTAGAGAAGTGATTGCTGGGCCCCTTGCTGAGATATTTGTATAATCAATAGTGACAGGCGAGGTGGCGGAAGACCGAAAGTTGACTAATGTGGTGCCACTGTTTAAGAAGGGTGGGAAGAACAAGCCAGGAACTATAGACCAGTGAGCCTGACGTCAGTGGTGAGCAAGTTTTTGGAGGAAATCCTGAGGGACAGGATGTACATGTACTTGGAAAGGCAAGGACTGATTAGGAATAATCAACATGACTTTGTGTGTGGGAAATCAAGTCTCACAAGCTTAACTGAATTTTTTGAAGAAGTAACAAAGAGGATTGATGAGGGCAGAGCGGTAGATGTGATCATATGGACTTCAGTAAGGCGTTCAATAAGGTTCCCCATGGGAGACTGGTTAGCAAGGTTAGATCTCACAGAATACAGGGAGAACTAGCCATTTGGATACAGAACTGGCTCAAAGGTAGAAGACTGAGGGCGGTGGTGGAGGGTTGTTTTTCAGACTGGAGGCCTGTGACCAGTGGAGTGCCACAAGGATCGATGCTGGGTCCTCTACTTTTTGTCATTTACATAAATGATTTGGAGGCAAGCATAAGAGGTACAGTTAGTAAGTTTGCAGTTGACACCAAAATTGGAGGTGTAGCGGACAGCAAAGAGGATTACCTCAGATTACAACAAGATCTTGATCAGATGGGCCAATGGGCTGAGAAGTGACAGATGGAGTTTAATTCAGATAAATGCAAGGTGCTGCATTTTGGGAAAGCAAATCTTAGCAGGACTTATAAGCTTAATGGTAAGGTCCTAGGGAGTGTTGCTGAAAAAGGAGACTTTGGAGTGCAGGTTCATAGCTCCTTGAAAGTGAAGTCGCAGGTAGATAGGATAGTGAAGAAGGCGTTTGGTATGCTTTCCTTTATTGGTCAGAGTATTGAGTAGAGGAGTTGGGAGGTCATGTTGCGGCTGTACAGGACATTGTTTAGGCCACTGTTGGAATGTTGCATGCAGTTCTAGTCTCCTTCCTATCGGACAAGTGTTGTGAAACTTGAAAAGGTTCAGAAAAGATTTACAAGGATGTTGCCAGGGTTGGAGGATTTGAGGTATAGGGAGAGGCTGAACAGGCTTGGACTGTTTTCCCTGGAGCATTGGAGGTTGAGGGGTGACCTTATAGAGGTTTACAAAATTATGAGGGGCATGGATAGGGTAAATAGACAAAGTCTTTTCCCTGGGATTGGGGAGTTCAGAACTAGAGGGCATAGGTTTAGGGTGAGAGGGGAAAGATATAAAAGAGACCTAAGGGGCAACTTTTTCACACAGAGGGTGGTATGTGTATGGAATGAGCTGCCAGAGGAAGTGGTAGTGGCTGGTACAATTGCAACATTTAAGAGACATATGGATGGGTATATGAATAGGAAGAGTTTGGAGAGATATGGGCCGGGTACTAGCAGGTGGGACTAGATTGGGTTGGGATAGCTGGTTGGCATGGACCAAAGGGTCTGTTTCCATGCTGTACATCTCTATGACTCTATGACTGTATAAGTATAAGGTAATGCATTTAGAGAGGTTAAACAGTAAAGAGGAATGCACCATAAATGGGAATATACTCAGAGGGGTAAATGAAGTGAGAGATCTCAGCATGCAACTGCACAGATAGTAAAGATAGATAAGATTGTAAGGAAAGCATATAGAATGCTCTCCTTCATTGGCAGTGATATGGAATACAAAGTAGGGATGTAATGATGAAATTGTATAGGACACTGGTGAGGTCATAACTGGAGCATCGTGTGCAGTTCTGGCCACCACATTACAGTTAGGATGTAATTGCTCTGGAGAGAGTGCAGAGAAGATTTACTAGAATGTTGCCAGGGCTGGAGAATTGTAGCTACAAGGAGAGATTGGCGAGGTTGGGATTATTTTCCTTGGAATAGAGAAGGCTGAGGCATGACAGGATTGAAGTACATAAGATTGGGAGGGGTAGAGATAATGGAGACAGAGGAGATCAGTTTCTGTTGGCAGCAAGTTAAAAAAAAGTGTTTTGGATTCAAAGTAAGTAGCAGAAGGATTGGAGGGGATGTGTGAAAGATCTTTTTTACGTGGAGAATGGTGGAGTCTGGCATTTGCTGCCTGAGTTAGTGGTGGAGACAGAGACCCAAAACATTTGGTAAAAATGTATGGATTTGCACCTTAAATGCTAGAAAATGCAGGGCTATGGGCTGTATGCAAGAAGATAAGATTAGCAAGGGCATTTGAGTGTCTTTGGGTCAGCATGGACAAGATGGGCCAAATGGCCCCTTTCTGTGCTGTATCATTTATGTGGTTCTTTGGTTCTAAAACTGTTGCTTTGTGTATAATTCTGCCATTGTTCATGAAATATTTCCCAGTTTTGCCTTGTATCGCCAGTAATACGAACGGGAGTTGGTAGGGGAAATGCTTGGCATTCATTTTCTCCAAAGCAGTATTTCCACTATGATCTTCGTTTTTGTTTTTTTTTCAGTGACATCTCACAGCTCTGCAGCTGTGTTTTTGTTTTATTTCAGATCTGGACGCTCACTATTTCCGATATCATGTATAAAACACAGCAGTATGTTCAACATGAGAACTTTAATGAAGGAGGACCCATGACTACAACAACTTGGACAGAGACTTATACATGAATGGATTTGAATCTAAATAAAAAGCTAAACTTTCAGAGAACAGAAAAAAGGTTCCAGAAGGGTTTTGAAAGGTTAAGTGAGGGATTAATTTGACAGAAGAATATCATTTGAGAAATGCAAACTTGTCCACTTTGATAGAACGCATAGAAAGGCTGTGTATTGTATGAATGGAGAGATACTACAGAACACAGAAGTGGAGAGTACTTTTGGGAGGGGTGTCTTGGTAGGTGAATCATAAGAAGTTGGCATGCAGATGCAATAATTGATTAGAAGGGTAAATAGAACATTGGCCTTTATTGCAAAGGGAATCAATTAAAAGAGAAGTGTTGCTGCAATTGTACAGGGCCTAAATTAGACCACATCTGGAGTATTGTGTATAGTTTTGGTCTGCTTACTAAGAAAGAATATGATTAGATGAAGAGCAGTTCAGAGTAGATCTGTTGAACCTGAGTTGGAGGGGTAATCTTATGAAAAACAGTTAAAGAGCTAGGACCGGTATCCAGTGAAATTTAGGAGAATGGCAAGTGATCTTATTAAAACCCTCTTGAGGGAACTGACAGGCTGTTTCCCTTGTTAAATTGTGCAGGTCAATCAAAATATATAGAACAAAATATGTTGTTTAGAATGTGCTTGTCAGAGAGGAGCATGCAATTATTCTTCTAATAATTTGACAATATTGCAAATTACAGGGAATTCCTCCAGTCTGTATTTATTAGATTTCCAGACATGTAAATGGCATTATTTCAAAATGATTGGTTTACTGAGATTGCTGATTTAAAGACAGCCTGAGATATACAGACATCATAATATTGTATTCATAAATTAATCAGACTGACAAGGAGATTGAGAGAAACGCAATGCTGCAGTTTTTAAGCTGAGAAGGAAATTTTGTATGTGCTCAGAGTTACTGCTTGAGTCCCACATTAACCACAATGGCCCCAGCTGTCATAACCTCAGTCAGCTATTCAGACTTGTCTTGATGTACTCACCAGCTTCTGGCCCTCAGTCTAATCGCATATGTAAGATGGCCACCATGAGAGTCTCTGCATTGATCAAGAGTGCTGGTGAATAATGTAATATTCCACCCTTCAGCTTGAGCTGGCAAAGTTCAAGGCTCGAACACAGAGGTTGACAAGCATGCTACAAGGATTACTGTCAGCTGGATCTGGAGCTTCTGCCTGCTATGAGGCATGGGAGTTGGAGCAGTGTAAGAGAATACAGGAGGCTGCAAGGGTGAAGAAGGGGGTGATGGAGGACCGTGCAAAGTAATAAGGAAGCAGAATGCTGCAAGCAATTGGGAGTAAAGAGGAAACTGCAAGGTGGATATTGGGCAGCTGCAAAGGAAGGGAAGGAGGTAGCTGCAAGGGAGGAGGTGATGACAAGAATTGGAGAAGAAGGAGGCTGCACTTCAGGAAGGAGAATGAGGGTCAATCTCCAAGAGGTGCAGAAGAGGGAGGCATTAAGGTAAAGGAAAGAAGAAGGCTCCAAAGAAGACTTCTTGACATCAACAGAATACTGGGATTACCTGTAAACCTCAAAATAACTATGATAACTGAATTCCTCAAAAATAAATGTGGAATCTCTAGCTTAAGGCTGCATATCAGGTGCTACAATCTGGGGAGAATTGTAATAGATGTTAGTGTAATCAATACTGATCAGAAAGAATGAAACAAGGTAAGTACAATCAAATGGAAAAGCGGTGGATGATGCTTCCATCCGGAGATGAATTGAAAAGGTTTTGATTATTGGTTTAAATGTTACTCACAGTTCACTTATTGCCATTTCTTTTAGTCTATTTAGTCAGTTAACTTTAGCCAATTTTCCCCTCATATCTAAATAAATGGTTTTATTTAAATTTAAGCTTCTTGTTTGTGTCTGGAGTTAATTACTTTAATGTACAACATATTACTCCAGGAAACTGTCACAACAAAGCATTCTACAAACTCATGTACTGGACCACCTTTGCCAATTTGATTGCTCCAGTCTAAATGAAGGTGAAAGGTCCCTCACAATTAATACATTGCCTATATTACAAGGTCCAATCATTGCTTAATTTGTCTATATATAACCTGTTTGAGGGTGCATATAAACTACTTCAGTCTGCTTTTCCTGACTTTTGATATTCCAATTCCACCTGTACTGATTCTACTTCTTGATCATTTGAGGTCAGGTCCTTTTTCACTATTATCCTTACGTATTGTGAATACTCAATGTAATAAACAACAGAAACATAATGACAATACTGGGCAGAATTCTTTTTCACATTTATTTGAGCAATTAAGATTCGAAGAACATTGTAACTCATCTGTGAGCAAATTTGAACAATTTAGAACATTACTTTGTGGCTACATCATATTCAAAAATCTGTGAATTATTTTACACATACAGGTGATATGTCAGCATTTGCTACAAAAGTTAGTGAAGAAAATCACAAGGGTTTGGTGCTCAGTCAAAAACTCAATTATGTCATGAATGACTGGCTTAAAAACTGTGAAGGTGAGAAATTCCAAATGCCAAAACTATTGATGCTTTGAGAAACTGATTTGCAATTTGTGGACGAGAGGTACTAGTGGCAAATAGTGGTCGACACTCAATGTTGGAAGAGTTTGAGATAATTCTGAGTCCAAACAGAGTCAAAAACACATTAATGTCATCAAATGACCCCACATTACATAATGCTGCAAAAGCAAAGAGGCCTTTGCAGAAGTATTTGCAAGGTGACAGGTGAGGCAGTAGTTTCTATGTTTCTCTTTGACACAGGCTCAATAATCTCTGCTCTGCTCTGCAAACCCCACATTATCAAATAGATTTCTCATCTTCAGTGTTCCTGTTATAACATATTTCTAGGATGAGAGTTTAGCTTGCTATTAATTGCAAAGTAAAAGAAAATGAAAACAAAATGAACATGAGGCATAAAACCGAGAGTTCAAGGCTAGTCAGTAGGTCATATTGTAATGGGAAACAAAGTAGAATTAAATGAATGGAATTGGAAGGACATACCCAGACAGAATGGGAAATAAGTCTGATGACTCCATTTACATTAGTAACAGTCTGTTGTACCTTTGTTTTGTTAACAATTCTACATAGTAGCTTTGTAATCCTAATTTGTTCATTAATTCAATGAATAGTTGAGGCTCCAACACAATCTTTTGCAGAATAGTTACTTCCTGCTAATTCAAGCACTTTCCCACTACCCTATAATCTGTTCTTCCCTGACATAATGTTCCTTTTTCCTCTTTGCAGCACCTAATATAACCCTACCAGAATCAAGGTCCATATTGATTCAATTGTTAGTTAACTTAATAAAGTCTTTAATGACATTCTTACCGTCCTGGAAGGTTTTGCATAATTAATTGCTGATAGAGGGAAATTTTAGAAGAGAATACAGATGGAAGGTAGGCAAAAAAAATCCAAAAATAAATAATAAGTATTTGGAGAGATTGAATTCAAGGTTCACTTTCCAATCATCTGGAGATGCCCCTTAAAGAAAAACATCAAAGCTTGAAGTTGTTTTTCAGCAGTCAACTAAACACAAAAATTATTTTTTCATTATCGTGAAATATGAGTTAAATGTATATATATTTTGATGCCATGACTCTGATTTTCTGTAGATCTGCTTTTATACCTCATTTATGTTGTACATGGATGAGAAAGGGTTAAGATTGAGGAGTGTTATAATTGGCACCACTATGCACAGTAGGCAGAAAAGCTTAGGATCTCAAAAGCATGACAGCTAACATCTGATCTTCCTCAAAGTCATTGTAACAACTTCTATCATATTAAAATAACCTGCAACTAGCTGATAGCATGCAATAATCTATGTCTTTTAACTGCAGAAGATTCTTCTGCATATAGTAGATGTGGTATTCCTCAACAACACTTTCTACAAATGGTTACAGAGAATGATGGCAGCAACATTCATCATGGCAGCAGCTGATATAGCATATTGAGCTGACATGCCCACACATGACATGGCTCCCTCAATGAGTGGAAACCTAGTATGATTTGTTGACAGATGCAAATTATCTCAGGTTCTCACATGCAGTCATAAGATAGTAAATTTACCTTTTGTTTGCTAAATTATTCCATGTATCTCAGTGCTTAATAACAACAAAATTAATCTCAGGATTTGATAAATGATGAACCATATCAAATTAAGGGGAGGAAAAACAGTTTACAATATGTCCTGAAGAATCATTGAAAAAATGGGGATGTGGGTGAAAGCTGACACATAAACTTAAATTAATTTCCCTTTGGCTTAAAATCAAGTTCTGTGAAAGAAGCATTTTCTTTTTATATTAATCACTAACAGAAATCATTGGCAAGTGTAAAGTTTATAAGGTATTGTTTATAACAGATCAGCATATTCGATTAAATAACTTGGATCTCAGATGGAAATAAATGTTGACCTAGGCAGCAATGTTCACATCCTATGAACAATTTTTTAAAAAGTTTGCAAAACAAATGTTTTTTTTATCTCTTTAAGTATGGCTCCATTATAAATAAGTTAAAAATACTAATCGCTGATTCTCAACCCTGGCTATTTGTTTTGCTCAAAGATCGCCAATCATGCTTGCAGCACAATAAATGTGAACAAAGCCTTCCAAGCACAGATCAAATTATTGTGCAAATACACTTTGGTGAAGTACAATCTCTGGTGCTCGCAGGGAGCTGGGAAAGACAGGAAGCAAGGATTTACGTGACAGCTTTGTGCCTTGTTAACTAACTTCTCAGGAAGTTGTGTCAGGTGCCCTGTAGCAAATTGCAACAAAACTACTTATAGTTGCTACGGTTACTCAACTATTTTATGATGTATTTTCCTATCACCTAGCAGGGAGCCATTTCCTGCCACTTTATGATCTTCTGTAGTTGACAGCATTCATTTTAGGCATAAGATGAATTCATTTAATTTTCCAGTTAGGGTTTAATTTAATTCTGATCAACTTATTTCAAAACTGTATAATTTTCAATCTACATATAACTTTCAGAGTCTGACACCACGGAAGCAAATACGTTATCAGATCATCTGTTTTTGGTTTAATGATAAATATGGCCAGGGCTTTCATTGATTTTTAAATTATGTTGTGGGATCTTTTGAAAGGATAGATGAGACTTTATTTTAACATGTCACCCAAAAAATATTAAGGGATATGATGCAATGGCTAGTCTATGGAGTTTGGCCAGCCATGATGACATTGAACAGCGGAATAGACTAAAGGCATAAAATGACTTCCTCCTGTTCTAGTGTTCCTCTGAGGCTGGCTGTCTTCCATACTGAAAATAAAAGTGCCATTCAAAATTATATGCTTAAGACTTGAGTGGGACCCAAACTCACAACCTTTTAGAGTGTCAAAGAAATTCCTGGTAATGGTGTCATTAAGATCTTTTAAAGTGCTATGAAATAATATTCGAGAATTTGACTTTATAATGATTTCATTGTTCCACTTGCCTGTTATAGAATTTTATACAGCTCTCTGGAATCATTCATTCACTCCCAACTTATATAAATTGGAGCAACTATACACAACAATTTTGGTATACCTACCCTTCCAGCAATTCTTCCACATATTCCTCACTGGCTCAGCACAGGCAAATATTCTTCAACCGCTGAGAGATGCTTAAAGACTTGAGCACTGATAACTTTCAAGGCATTCTCAGACTATAAAGTTTCCAATTGCACCCTCACTTACACCCGCAAAGATGGATTTTTTCTTTAAATCCTATCACACAAAAATCATACCCATAATGGTTCTTTGAACTGTTCAATTAATCTACTTACCAGTATAACTGGCCAGATTTCCCACTTGGAAAGCGTGCCTAAAACCATGTTTTTACTACATTCTGACAGTTACATCAAACAAATACTAGATGAATGTGAATCATGGACTGCCATAATAAACAATGTATTTGTTGTAACTCTTGGAAGAGCTCATAAAATATGAGTTTCCTATTGAGGTTGTACATCTTGTCCAATCAGGCTTACATATAAGAATTGCAGTGTCAGACATCCTGTTCACTCTGAGAGCTGGCTCTGAGGGAGCTGGATCAGTGTCAAAAACTCTCTATGTATTAATAAAGGGTGACTTGGTGATGGGATACTGGCATCTGTGACTTTATTTCTGTGGCAATGAGAGGAAAGCATGCTGCTGAAGAAATTGGCTCTTAATAGTCATCTTTGAGTTGCCATAAAATTTTCTGGCATCACGCTGTTATTTGGGAAGCTTGACCTATTTGATCCTTCCACTGAAGGCTGGGCCCAATAAATGGGAAAAATGCATTATTTTTTCCAGTCAAATGACATTGGGGCAAATGAAAAGCAACAAGTAATTCTTCTGACAGCTTGTGGATGCACAGCTTTTTCGATTATGAAGAGCCTAACTTTCCCTGAAGCACCAGATACTAAAGAATTTCAAAAATAAATGGGTTTAGTTAAGGAATATTACGAAACCAACCCTCTTCTAATTGTGAAAACCTTATTAGTTTTACTCAGCATTTTGAGATCCGGGAGAATCCATTTCAGGATTTTTGACTATAGAACATAGAAGATTACAGCACAGTACAGGCCCTTCGGCCCTCGATGTTGCACTGACCTGTCATACCAATCTGAAGCCCATCTAACCTACACTATTCCATGTAAGTCCATATGCTTGTCCAATGACGACTTAAATTTACTTAAAGTTGGCGAATCTACTACCGTTGCAGGCAAAGCATTCTATACCCTTACTACTCTCTAAGTAAAGAAACTACCTCTGACATCTGTCCTATATCTATCACCCATCAATTTAAAGCTATGCCCCCTTGTGCTCGCCGTCACCATTCTTGGAAAAAGGCTCTCCTTGTCCACCCCATTTAACCCTCTGATTATCTTATATGTCTCTATTAAATCACCTCTCAACCTTCTTCTCTCTAACAAAAACAGCTTCAAGTCCCTCAGCCTTTCCTCGTAAGACCTTCCCTCCATTCTAGACAACATCCTAGTAAGTCTCCTCTGCACCCTTTCCAAAGCTTCAATATCCTTCTTATAATGCGGTGACCAGAACTGAAAACAATACTCCAAGTGCAGTCATACCAGAGTTTTGTACAGCTGTAGAATAACCTCATTGGTTCCAGAACTCGATCCCTCTATTAATAAAAGTTAAAACACTGTATGCCTTTTTAACAACCCTGTCAACCTGGATGGCAACTTTCAAGGATCTATTTACCTGGACACTGAGATCTCTCTGCTCATCTACACTACCAAGAATCTTACCATTAGCCCAGTATTTTGCATTCCGGTTACTCCGACCAAAGTGAATCACCTCACACTTGTTTGCATGAAACTCCATTTGCCACCTCTCAGTCCAGCTCTGCAGCTTAATGTCTCTCTGTAACCTGCAACATCCTTCGTCACTATCCACAACTCCACCGACCTTAGTGTCATCTGCAAATTTACTAACCCACCCTTCTACGCTCTCATCCAGGTCATTTATAAAAATGACAAACAGTAGTGGACCCAGCACTGACCCTTGCGGTACACCACTGGTAACTGGACTCCAGAATGAACATTTCCAATCAATCACCACCCTCTATCTTCTGTCAGCAAGCCAATTACTGATCCAAACTGCTACATCTCCCACAATCACATTCTTCCACATTTTGTACAATAGCCTACTGTGGGGAATCTTATTGAACGCCTTGCTGAAATCCATATACACCACATCAACTGGTTTACTCTCATCTACCTGTTTGGTCACCTTCTCAAAGAACTCAATAAGGTTTGTGAGGCATGACCTACCCTTCTCAAAACCGTGCTGACTATCCTAATCAAATTATTCTTTTCTACATGATTATAAATCCTATCTCTTATAACCTTTTCCAACACTTTACCAACAACTGAAGTAAGGCTCACTGTTCTATAATTATCAGGGTTGTCTCTACTCCCCTTCTTGAACAAGGGAACCACATTTGCTATCCTCCAGTCTTCTGGCACTATTCCTGTAGACAATGACAATTTAAAGATCAATGCCAAAGGCTCGGCAATCTCTTCCTTGGCTTCCCAGAGGATTCTAGGATAAATCCCATCTGGCCCAGGGGACTTATCTATTTTCACACTCTGCAGGATTTCTAATACCTCTTCCTTGTGAACCTCAATCACTCCTAGTCTAGTAGTCTGCATCTCAGCATTCTCTTTGACAACATTGTAGTTTTCTAGAGTGAATACTGTCAAAAAATGTTCATTGAGTGCTTCCCCTATCTCCTCTGACTCCACACACAACTTCCCACTACTATCCTTGATTGGCCCTAATCTTACTCTTGTCATTCTTTTATTCCTTAAATACCTGTAGAAAACATTATGGTTTACCCTGATCATATCCGCCAACAACTTCTCATGTCTCCTCCTGGCGCTTCTGAGCTCTCTCTTTAGGTCTTTCCTGGCTACCTTGTAACCCTCAGGTGCCCTAACTGATCCTTCACTTCTCATCCTAACATAAGCCTTCTTCTTCCTCTTGACCAGAGATTCCACTTCCTTCGTAAACAACGGCTCCCGCACCCTACAGCTTCCTCCCTGCCTGACAGGTACATACTTATCTAGGACACACAGGAGCTTTTCCTTGAATAAGCTCCACATTTCTAATGTACCTATCCCCTGTGGTTTCCTTCCCCATTCTATGCTTCCCAAATCTTGCCTAATCACATCGTAATTGCCTTTCCCTCAGGTGTAACTCTTGCCCAATGGTATACACCTATCCCTTTCTATCACTAAAGTAAACATAACTGAATTGTGATCGCTATCACCAAAGTGCTCACCTACTTCCAAGTCTAACACCTGGCCGGGCTCATTACCCAGTACCAAATCTAATATGGCTTCGCCCCTTGTTGGCCTGTCTACATACTGTGTCAGGAAGCCCTCCTGCACACACTGGACAAAAACTGACCCATCTATAGTACTTGTACTTGTGTTCCCAGTCAATATTTGGAAAGTTGAAGTCCCCCATGACAACTACCCTGTCTCTCTCACTCCTATCAAGAATCATCTTTGCTATCCTTTCCTCTACATCTCTGGAACTATTCGGAGGCCTATAGAAAACTCCCAACAGGGTGACCTCTCCTTTCCTGTTCTAACTTCAGCCCATACTACCTCAGTTGATGAGTCCCCAAACATCCTTTCTGCAATTGTAATACTGTCTTTGACCAACAATGCCACACACATCCCTCTTTTACCATCTTCTCTGTTCTTACTGAAACATCTAAATCCTGGAACCTGCAACAACAATTCCTGTCCCTGCTCTATCCATGTCTCCAAAATGGCCACAACATCGAAGTCCCAGGTACCAACCCATTCTGCAAGTTCACCCACCTTATTCCGGATGCTCCTAGTGTTGAAGTAGACACACTTCAAACCAACTTCTTGCTTGCCGGTGCCATCTTGCGTCCCTGAAACTTGATTTCGGACCTCCCTAGTCTCAACCTTTTCTATACTCAAACTACAGTTTTGGTTCCCATCCCCCTGCTGGATTAGTTTAAACCCACCCCAATAGCCTTAGCGAATTTCCCCCCAAGGATATTGGTACCCCTCTGGTTCAGATGAAGACCATCCTGCTTGTAGAGGTCCCACCTACCCCAGAAAGAGCCCCAATTATCCAAGAATCTAAAACCCGCCCTCCTGCATCATCCCTGTAGCCACGTATTCAATTTCTCTCTCTCCCTATTCCTTGCCTCACTAGCAAGTCTTAACTAGGTTAAGACAACTCACAGAGACATGTGTCTTTGATTTAACCATTCAAGAGATGCTGAGATAACACTTTGTATGTGGGATTAATGGTGTAACCACATAAAAATACTTTATAGATGAAGCCCAACTGGACTTCCACAGGCACAACAACTGACTTTAACATTGGAAAATGGGGCAAGTGGAGCATATGAGTTACAGGGTATTCCAATGGAAGTAGATAACCTCATCCATCTGACTGAGCTTGAGGAACACCATTGGAGTGAGGGCAATTGTATAGATTCACTCAGGTCATATGCTGAATGCAGAGACTCCAAGTCAGCCCATAGCAAAATCCCAAAAACAAAGTGAAACCATGGCTAAATAGCTCAAATCTTCTTCAGGAGCTTGGCTGGAAAGCCATTGCAGTTGCTGCTGGAACGTGGACTCAAGACAGAAAAACAGTCCCTCTCGACTTAAATAGGCCAGAAACTACACACCCTGAAAAGCCCACCTACATCTAGTTTGTAACAGGTAAAATGGTTAACAACATCTAAATCAGAACCAGCCAAAATAAACATCTGGTTAAATGCTGACACAGTTCTAATGGAGGTTGACATCAGTATGGCCTTTTCAATAATTGCAAAAACCAGTCATTAGCAAAATTCACTTTGTGCAAGACCTTGTCTAAACTGAGATTCTAAACTAGAAACCTTTACAAATTAGGAGGACAAAATGACACTGGGTAAGCCACTTTTGGCATACTGCATTCAATTCTGGTCCCTCTATTATAGGAAAGATGTTGTGAAACTTCAAAGGGTTCAGAAAAGATTTACAAAGATATTACAATGGTTGGGGGGGTTTGAGCTACAGGGAGAGGCTGAGTAGGTTGAGGCTATTGCTCAAAATACAGGGGCATGGGATTGAGGGAGATTTAGCGGTTTGGATCAGAAATTGGCTACCTGAAAGAAGACAGAGGGTGATGGTTGATGGGAAATATTCATCCTGGAGTTCAGTTGCGAGTGGGGTACTGCAAGGATCTGTTTTGGGTCCACTGTTGTTTGTCATTTTTATAAATGACCTGGATGAGGGCATAGAAGGATGGGTTAGTAAATTTGCAAAGGTCAGTAGAGTTAAGGATGTTGTAGGTTATAAAGAGACATAGATAAGCTGCAGAGCTGGGCTGAGAGGTGGCAAATGGAGTTTAATGTGGAAAAATGTGAGTTGATTCACACTGGAAGGAGTAACAGGAATGCAGAGAACTGGGCTAATGGTAAGATTCTTGGTAGTGTAGATGAGCAGAGAGATCTCGGTGTCCAGGTACATAGATCCTTGAAAGTTGTCACCCAGGTTGATAGGGCTGTTAAGAAGGCATACATAGTGTGTTAGCTTTCATTGATAGGGGGATTGAGTTTCGGAACCATGAGCTTATGCTGCAGCTGTACAAAACTCTGGTGTGGCCACATTTGGAGTATTGCATGCAGTTCTGGTCACCACATTATAGGAAGGATGTGGAAACTTTGGAAAGGGTTCAGAGGAGATTTACTTGAATATTGCCTGATATGGATGGAAGGTCTTATGAGGATAGGCTGAGGGACTTGAGACTGTTTTTGTTAGAAAGAAGAAAGCTGAGAGGTGACGTAATTGAGACATATAAGATAATCAGAGGGTTCAATAGGTTGGACAGTGAGAGCCTTTTTTCACAGATGGTGATGGCTCACACAAGTGGTCATAGTTTTAAATTGAAGGGTGATAGATATAGGACAGATGTCAGAGGTAATTTCTTTACTCAGAGAGTAGTAGGGCTGTGGAATGCACTGCCTGCAACAGTAGTAGACTCGCCAACGTTAAGGACATTTAAATGGTCATTGGATAGGCTTATGGATGAGAATGGAATAGTATAGGTTAGATGGGCTTCAGATTGGTTCTACAGGTTGGCACAACATTGAGGACCGAAGGGCCTGTACTGATCTGTTATGTTCTATGCTCTATGTTCTATGTTCTGTGTTCTTTTTCCTCCTCTTGGGTTCCTGTAGTGGGCAAGATGATTGTGCCAGGATTGTAAAAGCAGAACTTTGGAGGAAAGAATAGGACTAAAATAAAAGAGTAGGATGTACTGCTGAGGCTGTGTAAGGCTCTGGTCAGACAGCATTTAGAACATTGTGAGCAGCTTTGGACAACATGATTCAAAAAGAATGTGCTGGCATTGGAAACAATCCAGAGGAGATTTACAAGAATGATCCTGGGAATAAAGCACTTATCATATGAGGAATGTTTGAGGACTGTGAGTCTGTACTCAATTAAGTTGAGAAGGATTAGTTTCCCTACAATGTGGAACCAGGCCATTGGCTCAACACTGACACTCTGAAAAGTAACCCCCCCGACCCATTTCCCTCTGTAATGCACCTAGCACTATCGGCAATTTAGCATGGCCAATTCACCTAACCTGTATCTCTTTGGATTGTAGGAGGAAACTGGAGCACCTGGAGGAAACCCACACAGAGACAAGGAGTATGTGCAACCCACACAGACAGTCGCCCAAGATTGGAACTGAACCTGGGTCCCTAGTGCTATGAGGCAGCAGTGCTGACCACTGTGCCGCCCAATACAGGGGCATCTCATTGAAACTTACAGAATACTGAAAGGCCTGAATAGAATGATTGTGGAAAAGATATTTCCACTAGTAGGAGAGAATAGGAACCAAGGGCACAGGCCCTCAAGTTATGACCCTTAAGCACTCAGATGAGGAGGACTTTTTCAGCCAGAGAGTGGTGAATCTATGTAACTCTTTGTTGCAGAAGGCTGTGGATGCCAAGCCATTGAGTGCATTTATGTCAGAGATAGTTCAGTTCTAGTTTGGTAAGGGCATGAAAGGTAGCGGGAAGAAGGCAGAACCATGGAGTTGAGAAATATATAAGCCATGATGAATCAGCAGGG
Source organism: Hemiscyllium ocellatum (assembly GCF_020745735.1). NCBI lineage: Eukaryota > Metazoa > Chordata > Chondrichthyes > Orectolobiformes > Hemiscylliidae > Hemiscyllium > Hemiscyllium ocellatum. The sequence goes on along the minus strand of NC_083402.1, from coordinate 87,733,445 downwards.
CAGACTCAGCGGGCAGAATGGCCTAACTCTGCTCCTATATCTTATGGTCTCACCAGGGTTTAGGAAGGGAGTGGGTGAGAAGTAGGAAGTCCATTGTCAAACTATTTTCAGATTGCTCATTGAGTCATATAACAGAGTGAGTTTAATCTGGGGTTGAGAGGGAGAGTAAGGAAGGGTCAAACCAATATCCACAATGTTCTCAATAACTCTGAATAACATGACTTTCTCATTGCTGACAGCCCTCTCCTCTATGGTACTCAGGAAATTTCAGCACCGTTATCCTCTACCAGTTCCACTCTGTTCCTTTCCAATTTGAGCCATTTTGTTCCACACAAGAGAGAAACAATATCAGATATTATGTGATGTACCGTCAAAGCTGATGGCTGAGTGATGGTGGTGCTGTCCATCTAACAACATAAGTCACAATGACTTAATTCAAGTTTTTGCGTTTTTGGTACCAACTTTCTGGGTCCACTAGCTATGTATAGACCTCCCTGGCTATCTCTTCCTAATCCCTTCTTAGCGCATTCCTAAAGGGCCACATGAAGAACCGTGCCATCTCTCTTCCAATTCATCTTTGCCAATAAACTCTCCAGTGACTCAGAAGAATTCTCTCTGTCCTGCAGTTCCACACCTTTGGTTATAATTACAGCAATAGCATTCAATGGCAGCCTTCAGTAATGGTGCACAGGTTCCCTGTCAAAAAGACAGCTTGCATTTAAGAACAGAAGGCTTGAGAGAAATTAACACATGCTGCTTGAGATTCCCAGCTGAGCACCTAGCTCAATGCTGCCATCAAATAATAGAGGTGGCAGAATCATAATTGTGCATGGCTTATGTCCATCTCAATGGGCATGGGTAAGTTGAGAACTGCAACTCCTGGAGCCAAGGTCAGCACAGACCAATTTTCAGTCTATAAACTATAGCAAAAGACATGCCCAATTCTTCCCTTTTAGATGTTGAGAAACCTACTTTGTATTTCCAGCATTTTAAATCTTGGTTCATGGTTTCATTTATTTCTAGTTTTGTTGTTTATTTCCAATGTGCTGAAACTATTATTTATATATATGCAAAAGCATAGCAAAACATTAAGTAGAAATTGCTTCCAAATGTGTCTGTTTTCATGTCGAGAAACAGCAGCTACAGTTTTATCCTCTGGTTCTTTCTATCAATGCAGTCAACATTTTTTTTTGTTTTAAACAGATCTTTGAGGAATATGTGAGGAAAGAAAACTCATAATTCTGATCTTCTATAATCGTCATGACAACCAGCCTGAAAGCAGTACTCCATGGTGAAAGTACCTCAATGCTTATTTTACAATTATAGCTAAAAACAAATTAGTAAATAAATGAGATTGTAACTCAGCATGTAAAAGGCAGCATTCCATTTGATTTTTAGCAATTATGCAAGTTTGGTTTTCATGATTATTTTTGCAGTTTCTCCAGGTAAAGCATCAACGTCACATGGAAGACCAAAAGATCCTCAGCTTGCTTGCATTATTCACAGTTGTCCTCATGTGCTTCTCCAGTACTGGTAATGTCAGACTGAAATTTTACAGGAGGTTGAAAAGAAAGTCAATGTTCTGCAAATTCAGCAGCCCAGAATGCCTCCGGGCCAGAAGGTAGATAAATTCTGGAGGTCGAGGAAATTGCAAGGAAATTCAATTTTTCAGAAAGAAAACATGTTCTTCCTTGCTCTGGCTGAGTTTAACATTGACTGATGTGATTGTGCACAACATGCACACAGAATGCTCCTCCATTCAGACCTTAAATGCATAATACCAGTCCGAGCTGTAGTTAATATTGCTACTTCCTGACTCCCACTGATAGTACCCAGGAAGATTGTGGTGACCACAGCAAAAATGTGAGCAACGCAGCAAATCTTTCCCCACTTTTCTAGACACTGTCATCTTACTTATGCTTAAATCTCACTGATTCAAGATGCATTTAAACTTGTGTGTTCTGACAAACAACTGGAGGAAGGGGTGCTGTTACATCAAAAAGCCAGTTAACCCAGCAGTTAATAATACAGATTTTCGGAGATCCAAGATGGCGGCGACTCAGCAAGTCTGAGTCTACAGAGCCCTTCCCAAAACCTGGGAAAAGTGGGTTTCCTGCCCCCACCACACTTGCCAAACCACCCAAAAAATTTCTTTAATCTTAATTAGCTGCTGAATATTATATTTAAACAGTCTAATACTGAGTGGATAATGAGTAAATCAAAGGGACCCCGCAGCTCTCAGAAAACAAAGACCCCTCCCCCACCCTCCTCTCCTCCGGCTGCAGCTGATGTAAAAACAGGCCTTATAGAGATGATTGCTAGATTGGAATCGACACTCGTCAATTTCATCGCAGAATCCCGACAGAGATGGAACTCATTCGAAGAAAAGCTGCAGAAACAGAATCAAACTATCGGAGAATTACAGGGCCGAGTGGAGGGGGCGGAACTAAAGGCCACGACCTCCGAGGCTGCAGCACAAACAGCTGCAGAACAGGTGCGAACCCTCGAGCAGAGAATCAGGGCCTTTGAAATCTACATGGATGATATTGACAACAGAAATCGGAGAAAGAATATTCGGTTGCTGGGCCTTCAAGAACAAGAAGGGAAAGGACAGTTAGCAGCATTTCTGGAGCGATGGCTGCCCCAGCTTTTAAACCTGGGGGCTGAAACTGACCGGGTAAGGGTGGAGTGGGCCTACCGGGTCGCAGTACGCGGATCTGGCCCAAACCAGCGCCCACGCCCGGTCCTGTTCCGGCTGCAGAGTTATAGGGAGAGGCAGATACTCCTGGATGCCTCCAGAAAGCTTGGAAAGGATCCTAAAGCTATGATTCATGAAGGATCCAAGATTATGTTATTTCAGGACTTCTCCCCGGCTTTGGCACGAAGAAGGAAGGCGTTTGATGAGGTGAAGAAATGTTTAAGGGACTTAGATATTCAATACACCTTACGCTACCCAGCAACGTTATGCTTTACCCACGAAGGATCCGAGTATAATTTTAGATCACCAGAAGAGGCCAAGAAACTTTTAGACTCGGTTAAATAAATCGTAAGAGACAATTTATGTTGGCTTGCCTCTCCCACACTCCGTGGGGAGAAATGGATACTTTATTCTACTTTACTTTTGCCTCTGGGAGTGGGGTTGTCTTCCTTGCTATGTTATTATACTTAACTGTAATCTGTTGGAGTTGTAATTTTATAGTTATGTGTGTTTGTACGTGGCATTGATGCTAGCAGATATACTCAGGTATGGGTGGGGAGGGGTGGGGGTGCGGCGCTCACTGTTAACTCTAGCTCAGTATTATATCTAAATCCTATTAAGGAGCGCCCGGGTTGAGGGTGGGACACTGTTTGGGAGAGGATATGGTGGAACGTTGGAAAGGTAGTAAGGCCCCTTGAGAACAAGGGGGAAGATCTCCATTCAAACATGTTTAATTTTTTTTTTGTTCTTATTGTTTGGAAATAACTTCCTTTTTATCATACTGTTATGAGTGTAATAGAGAACATTTTCTCTTATTTGAAGGATGTAAGCGACTCAACTATACACTCTGGATGATTGTGGATTAGTTGAATTTTGATGATTATATATTTAAGATCTATTTTTATATTAATGTTTGTGCTTGAAAATTCTGCTTATTTTTGTAAATTTGTCAAAATGTTAAATTCCCAATAAAAATATCTATTAAAAAAATACAGATTTTCAGAGGACTGATTGCACCTGGTTCTGTTACAATCATTTCAGACTGCCAATATTGAGATTTTATGTAGCAACTGTCATGTTTTTTACATTTACTTAAAAGCTACCAATGTTTATAGTACAATTATGGTCTCATGGCTTTAAATACTCACAGCAAACACTTTGATATAATCAGTCTATCATAATAATAATGCTGAACTCAAATAAGAGCTTCATTTTGTTCTGACGTAGTCCTTCAATCTTAAGCACCTTCTAAGGATTTGAGGAGCACTTGTAAGTCATCAGCAAAGCATGTGCAGTTTTTAGTGCTGATCTGAATGTTGGTACAGAGTCATGGGTTTCATAAGGAACACTGCATTTTCTATCCCGAAAACAGGTTAGAAACTACTTTTGGAGATCGAGTCATAAAGTCATACAGCACAGAAACAGACCCTTCAGTCCAACCTATCCATGCCAACCAAGTTTCCCAAAATAAACTAGTCCCATTTGCCTGTGTTTGGCCCATATGCCTCTAAATCTTTCCTTTTCATATATTTGTCCATTTTTGGACTGTGGGAGGAAACTGAAGTGCTGGAGAAAACCTATGCAGAAACGGGGAAAATGTGCAAACTCCACACAGACAGTTGCCTGATGGTGGAATTGAACCCAGGTCCCTAACGGGTGTGAGGCAGCAGTGCTAACCACTGAACCACTGTGCCACCACTTAAGGTCAGCCCTCAGCCTCCTACACTCCAGTGAAAAAAGTCCCAGCCTGCCCAGCCCAACCTTGTAACTCACACCCCTCAGTCCCAACAACATCCTGGTAAATATTTTCTGAACTCTCTCCAATTTAATAATATCCTTCCTATTGCTGGGTGACCAAAACTGTAATAGTACTCCAAAAGTGGCCTCATCAACATCCCGTACAACCTCAACATGGCATCCTAACTGTGGTCTGAGCAATGAAGGCAATTGTGCTAAACACCTTGATAACCAGGCGAAAGTGAGGACTGCAGATGCTGGAGATTAGAGTTGGGAGTGTGGTGCTGGAAAAGCACAGCAGCTCAGACAGCATCCGAGGAAAAGAGACTCTCCTACTCCTCGGATGCTGCCTGACCTGTTGTGCTTTTCCAACACCATACTCTTGACCTTGATAACCACCCTGTCTACCGATGATGCAATTTTCAAAGAACAATGTTGCTGAACTCCAATGTCTCTCTGTTCAACTACACTACCCAGGATCGTACCATTAACTGTATAAGTTCTGCCCTTATTTGTTTTATCAAAAGTGTGTGAAAAGACTCAAGAGAAGCATGCCATTGGAGTTACCTTTGCCATGCCTTGATTCCCAGGACAAGATCCCAGGCCTGCTTGGGACAAAGAGAGAGAGTTCAGAAAAGATTTCCCAGATGTTATTAGGCTGAGAAGTTTGATTTACAGGGTTAGCACTACTGCCTCACAGCACTAAGGACCCAATTTCAATTCCAGTTTTGGGTGATTGTGTGGAATTTGCATATTCTTCCCGTGTCTGCATGGGTTTCCTCAGGTTGCTCTGGTTTCCTCCCACAGTCTAAATATGTGGGTGCTAGGTGGATCAGTGGATTCTATGATTCTAATTGTTTATGCCCATAGCGAGAGTATTCATACTTGTTGCAATGTCTGATTTAACAAATCTCTGAAATTTGTCTTTTTCTCTCACTCCCTGGCTTGCCTAGCCAGAAGAATGTGCAGGTTGCTGATAGCTCTGTTAGCTGTCTATCTGTACAAGGCAGGTTTTGCTTAAAGCAATAATGCCAATGTTGTTTCATAATAGCTTCCTGACAGCCAGAGCCATTCTATTCTGGGTTCAGAAATTATTACCTTTATCAAGTAGAGTTTATACTGTCCAAGAAGCTAAGTGGAGTTCCAGTTTCTGCTCATTTTCATATCACTTGCAATATACAGTAATGTGAGAATGGATACGAAAGGAATATATTTTGAGATGTAACAAGATGGGACTTTAATGGATTTGGTAAGGTGTACACACAAGAAGTGCCTGTGCAAGTTGATGACAGTGGAAGTGGTTTGTACTTAGCCAGCCTTACTGCCTTGGTCTTGCAAGATTATGGGAAATGTGGTCAACTGCCATGTGTGAGCAGCAGTATGTTCTGTTCTCATGTTGATAAGCTTTACAGCTAGCCTCACAAATGTGCTTCAATGTTTTCAATACCAGTAAAGGGACAACATTTCTTCTACTACATCTGCCAAGGCAAGTGTTTTGTATAATTGAAAATGTGTGGTTAGAGATAGCTATTGTCTCTCTAATTTGGACATCAGCCCCCATGCCCCCCTCACCTGTTTTGGCCTGGGAATTAACACCATTACTGGGGTGTAGCCACTACCATGTATCAGCAGCTAAATAGAGGCAGAGGTGAGAAAACTGGGTGACTGGCAAGAAGCAGGTCCAGTTATCTATCCAACTGTAAAGTTGAATATAGTTGATTTCTGTATTTTCTAATACAGAACAATCTCTAACACATACCCAATAGCAGAAACCTAAGTCAAATGGATGAATGAAGGCCAATGTTTAATGGTGTCAGCCTCCAATGCCCAACTTTTGGCACACTGCCCAATGTCTCCCCTTCAAGACCTTCCTCTGAAAAATTATATCTATTTCAAAGAAACGTTTGACCTGGTTTTAGTGATTGTGGGGTTGGAAATCTTGTAGCTCGAATGGTTCCAGGAAAAAAATCATCCATTGCTGGGAGTATTAAGAACTGCAGCTAACTTGTGTTTTTCATTCGCACAGGACAATTATTGTTAACTTCTGGGCAGTAAACATTTCTTAACAACATCTAAGCTCATGGGACATACTAAAAATAATTTTTGTAATACTTCAAAAATGTACAGATGTTTAGTTGCTATTTATAAAACATGTTTGTTATGACGACAAAGTAACAATAATTGCTATTCCGGAGTGACTTCCTGGATCTGAAAAATGTCCAATCTGTATTGCATTATTGGCAGTGACAATATTTGTTTTCTGTCGATGTTGCAATAACTTTGCATTTTAAACATAATTAAAGTATGCAAATGTTACTTTCCTGCATTGGTTTCATATTTAGTTACTATGTGTTTCTTTTGAGATAATTGGGGAAAAAAAATCAAACTTGATCATTTTTGTTAAGTAACAACCTGATATAAGTATATAAAATTATGGAGAGGGTGGATAGTCAGACCGTAGTGGAAATCTCAATGTATGGGGGCACAGACTTAAGGTAAGAGAGGAAAAGTTTAAAGAGATGTGTGAGGCAGGTTTTTTTTTACACAGAGGATGGTAGATGCCTGGAAGATGCTGTCAGGAGTGGTGGCAGAACCAGATATGATAGCAGGATTTAAGTGACGTTTAGAAGACATATGAACAGGCAGAGAATAGAGGGACACAGTTCATGTGCAGACAGATGGGATCAGTTTAGAATGGTATCACGATTGACACAGAAATGGAGGCTGAAGGATCAGTACTATTCTATATTCTGTGTTCTACATTCATATGCTCTAGAAAAACCAAGGGTATTAGATTTCATCTATGCCCATTTATTTTTCTAGTCTGCCATCCAGCTTCCTTACTGTACAATTATTATGTACCTGCACTTGTTGCTCCAGTATTGACATTCTCGTGACAAAGTCCACTGGCACAATGCTTTTAAAGAACTTCCATTGTTGAGCTAACAGTTTGGACATTGCTTGGCATAGTCACCTTCGGTTTTTAGCAAAGAAGAAACTTAAGCATCTTAACCCTGTTTGTCACCAGTTGGAGCAGTTGTGTTAGACATTCACTAATCAGGCAGATAATTTTAACAAAGACAGAAATTGCTGGGAAAGCTCAGCAGGTCTGGCAGCATCTGTGGAGAGAAATCAGAGTTAATGTTTCGGGTCCAGTGACTCTTTTTCAGGACATGAAATATCGATTCTGATTTCTCTCCACAGATGCTGCCAGACCTGCTGAGTTTTTCCAGCAATTTCGGTTTTAGTTTTTGCTTTACAACATTCACAATTCTTTTGGGTTTTATATAATTTTAACATATCATTTTATGTGTTCTTCTTCCCTCACATAGGAATTAGATATCATTTGTTAGAATTGTGCTAAGGCTAATTTTCCAAGTCAGAATGAATTGAATTTTTCCCCTGGAGTGTACAATGAGACAGTACCTTTACCATCAGCATAGTTACTGAGGACAATTGACAAGACCTGTATCATAAAGTACTATAGTCCCACTGGACTACTTTCTCACTAGAGAGAGTGAGAGAGAGAGAGACAACTGATGGTGGTTTAACCTGAGGGATACCACACTTCAGCCAAGGAGCAAGGTTGAGAAGGCAAGTTCTTCCTGTTAACCTTAGCTGGTGCAGGAATTGAATCCATGCTGCTGGCATCACTCTGCACCATAAAACAGCCAACTGAGCTAACCAATCTCTGTATCATAGTGATCACATGAAACTGCAACCAAGTCTTCTGGGCTCCAAGTAAGATGTTCTTTTTTGCAGATGTCCTCTGTGTATAATGATGTTCAATTAAGTCAATTGGTGTTCACTCACGAGGGTGTAGATCTCACTTTACTTCAGTGGTGATTAGAGCCATAGAACCAGAGGTAGGCAGAAAAGTCTGAAGTGCAAAGTGTTCCAAAAAGTTTGTTTATTGACCCTGTTCTCACTGTTCATAGTTATACAAAAATATCCCAATAATGTAACAACTCCCCTCCATTAAGGGATGACTCCAAAAGTTTGTGGTTTCAAATAAACCTAGTGGATTATAGCCTGATAGCGATTTCTTACTTTGTCCATCCCAGTCCAACACCGATATCTCCACATCATGGCTACCATCGACACCACCAGCTGCTAGCTAAAATTGGAGAGGGTCTCCAAGAAAATTGCACATATTGCCACAGACATCAAGTTTCCGTAAAGATGCAAAAAAGCAGAAAAGATCCCAAAAGGACCACGATCATCAGTTATATGACCCTTTTATGTTTTAATATAAATTCTGTGTCTGATGTATTCTCTCTCACTAGCTGTTTGAAGAAGGAGCAAAGTCTCTGAAAGCTTGCGGTTTCAAATAAACGTGTTGGACTATAACCCAGTGTCATGTGATTTTTGACTTTGTCCATGCTAGTCCAAAATGGCACCTTCACATCATTCCTGAACTCAAGTTAATTAAACTCATTCCAAGAACCATCTATTAAATCCTTTCTGTTTAAAGCTGTAATGTCATTCTGAATCAAAACTGCAACACACCATCTTTGTCATTTTCTATCCGAGATTCACATGTAAAAGTTAAAGCACGTGGAATGTGGCCTAGTATATTGAGATGGTTAGAAACTGGTTAGCAGAAAGGAAACCAAGATAGGAATAAACTGGTCTTTTTCTAAATGGCAGGCAGTGACTAGTGAGATACCATAAGGATTGATTCTCGGACCCTAGCAACTCACAATAAAGTATACGTTAATGATTTAAATGAGGGAATTAAATGGATTAATTCAAAATTGCTGATGACATAAAGCTAGATGGAAAGGTGAGCTGGAAGGAGGGTACAGAGACATTGCAGTGAAATTTGGGTAGGCTGAGTGAGTGAGCAAATGCATGGTAGATGCAGTATGGTGTGGATACATTTGAGGTTATCTACTTCAGTAGCAAAAATAGGATGACAGATTATTATTTGAATGGCTGTTAAGTGGGAGAGGGGAATGTTCAACGATATCTAGATGTCCTCATGTACCAATTACTGAAAGTAAATGTCCGGTTCCACCAGAACCTGCCCCAATGCCACTATGAGCTGAAACCTCACCCTGCTGCACCACTTCTCTCAGCCACACATTCACCTGCACTATTTGTTTCTCTCTCCACAGATGCTTCCAGACCTGATGTGTTTCTCCAGCAATTTTTTGCTTCAAATTTACAGCATCCAGAGTACTTTGCCTTCACATCTGCACTATTTTCCTGTTCATATACTAATTTGTTCCACTCCTGAGAGTAATCCTGAGACTAACACCCTTAAACTCCTTTTTTTACTATTTTACTGAGCTCAGCAATCTATCTGAAGGACCTCAACACACTTCCTTCCTATGTTATTGTTTTCAATAAGAACCATGACTTCTGGTTGTTCACTTGTCCTTCCAGGATATTCCCTCAGGTGCCATCTAATCCAGTAGATCTATAACCCTGGGATTTACTGTCAAAAGTAAAAATATTACCCAATTACAGTGTGGCCACTGGCAGAAGAACTATCCCAATCCAGCCAATTACTACCTCGTCAGTCTACTCCAAACCATCAAGAAGGTGATGGAAGGTGTCATTGACTGGTTTATTATGGAGAACTTACTCACTAAACTGCTTATAGGTGTTTTTTTTGGTAGCAGGATTGCAATATATATTCAAGAATTGCATTTGCTTTTGGAGAAACTCCTACCTATTCCCCTAGCAAATCCAACATGACCTTTGCATTTCTAGTCCTTCTTTCATCATTGTGTGCAGTCAAATCTCCTGTGTTGCTGTGTGTAATTGCATACTTCCAAAGGTATTCATAACTGAAAAATGAATGTGACTGATTAGGAAAGGGGCAATTCAACTCTGCGTTCAATTCTTTTTGGTAGTCACCCATTCACTCACTTCCTACAGGCTCTTAGCTGTAGGGTGGTGACTTCTAGAAAATGTTAAGAGGAGGTTCTCAGATTTCTAACTTAACTGTAGTGATTCCAACCATTTTCCACCTCCTAAACTTCAATAAACCAGTTGTACTTTCTTTATACATGGTTCTCTTGGATGCATGAAGTTTCCTGGAGTTCTCACATCGGCTGAATAAGCTGGGGCTATTTTTCCTGGAGCATCAGAGGCTGAGGGGTGATCACATAGAAGTTTATAAAAATCATGAGGGGTGTGGATTGGGTAACTAGGCAAGATTTTGTCCCCGGGGGAGTCCAAAACTATGGGTAATAGGTTTAAGGTGAGAGGGGAAAGATTTGAAAGCGACCAAAGGGGTAACATTTTCATGCAGAGGGTAGTGCATGCATGGAATGAGTTACTAGAGGCAATGGTGGAGGCCGGTACAATTATAACATATATAAGGCATCCTGATGGGTACATGAATAGGAAGGGTTTAAAGGGATATGGGCCAAATGCTGGAAAATGGGACAATTAGTTTAGGATATCTAGTCAGCATGGAAGGGTCTGTTTCCGTGTTGTACATCTCTATTACTCAATGACTCTATGACTCCACGAACATGATACAATGGTGACTCAGCTGACTGCTATGGTTTAACACCAAACTCTAATAATCTAAGAAGTAAATGTCTGAGACATCTAATATACTCCCAAGAAAATGACCTCTGTAAATCTAAAATATCAACATGTTAACTAAAGACATTGGAAATTATATCTGACAAATCCAATCGGAAGGATGTTGTGGAACTTGAAAGGGTTCAGAAAAGATTTGCAAGGATGTTGCCAGGGTTGGAGGATTTGAGCTGAAGGGAGAATTGAAGAGGGGCTGTTTTCCCTGGAGCATTGGAGGCTGAGGGGCTGACCTTATAGAGGTTTATAAAATCATGAGGGGCGTGGATAGAGTAAATAGACAAGGTATTTTTCCTGGGTTGGGGAGTCCAGAACTAGAGGGCATAGGTTTAGGGTGAGAGGGGAAAGATATAAAAGAGACGTAAGGAGCAACTTTTTCACACAGAGGATTATGCGTATATGGAGTGAGCTGCCAGAGGAAGTAGTGGAGGTTGGTTCAATTGCAGCATTTAAAAGGCATCTGAATGGGTATATGAATAGGAAGGGTTTAGATGGATATGGGCCAACTGCTGGCAAATGGGGCAAGATTAGGTTGGGATATTTGGTCGGCGTGGACGAGTTGGACCAAAGGATCTGTTTCTGTGCTGTACATCTCTATGAGTCTATGTAAAGAATAATCAAAACTATCACCAAATGAGTGCAAACAATGAAAAATAAACAATTTACTAAAACATACTAACAACTAATACTTTGTCCATTAGCCAGCAAGAAGATTTGAGGCACAGTAATATATTGATTGCTGTGGCAGAGCACTAGCTTCAAGTGCTTCCTCAGGATTTGATAGCCACAATATGTGCCAAATGCCATCCTTCTGACATTTTGTTTTGAAATTATTTTCCAAATTCAATGCATTATCCAACCATGACTGTCTCTCTATCTCTGACACCCTTCTCGCTTTTCATTCCCATTAACCTTCCCCACTCTCTTTAACTCCTTCTACTGTTGCTAATCTTTTTTTCACATTCACTGCCTCACTTCCCACCCTCATTGTTTCACTCCACTAACTCCTAACTCCATCTGTTATCTTTGAGACTGTCCATACCCTCTGACTTCTCTGACTTTCTGTGAGCCTCTCTGTCTCTGTGCCTGTCCTTGCTGACTGACTCTCACCTCTGTCTTTGAATCTCCCTACTGTCCCTGAGTCTCTCAACACCGTATAATCTGTCTGACACTCTTTACTCTTCAGACTCTCCCCACTCTCCATAATTCTCTCACTCTTCCCTTTCTTACTTCACATGGGTCCCTCTCTACACTAGGTTTCTCTGTGCTGTCTGATTCACTCCACTGTTTTGACTATCTGCAGTCTCCTTGACAACCTTCTTTCTCTGAGTCTCTCCAGGCCTCCTATTCTTACTTTCTTTGCTCTCTGCATTCTTAGTGAATCTGTTCCTTCTGTCTGAATTTCTCCACTCTCTCTGAATCTCTCCATACTTGGGCTCACTCCAGACTCCCTCCCCTCTGTTTTACAGTCTGCATGTTCATTTACAATCTTTAACCTATTGTACTGTATCCTCACCCATTTAACTCTCTCCACCCAACACTGGCCATTGTCTCTGCCAATCTCTGACATTTTCCACTCTGACACTTCCTACTCTCTAAATTGGTCTGCACTTACACCTACTCTCTACCCATGTCTGGCTTTTTTCTCACTCACTGACTTTCTCCATACTCTCTGACCCTTACCACCCTCTCTACTCTACCTGACTCTGTCTTTGAACCTCTGTGATCTCACCTGCCTCTCTCTCCACTCTCTTCGAGTCTCTCTGCACTCTCTGACTCTCTCTTTGTATTTTCTGACTATCTCTGCCTTCCCTGAGTCTCTCCAATTCTCACTGCCCTTTTTGAGTCTCTCTGGTATCTCTGAATCTCTCTGCTCCCCTTATTCTTTTCAGTCTCGCTCTCGCTCTTGCTCTCTCTCTCTCTCTCTCTCTCTCTTCCCTATGTCTTGGACTCTCTTCACTGTCTTTGACACTGTCTGACTTGTTTGCAAGTTTCTGATATTCTCCACCTTCTCTGCCTCTCTCCATTCTCTCAAACTGACCCTACACTTTCTGATTGTCTCCACTTGTCTGACACTTCCCACTCTCTCTCTCTCTCCATTCTCTCATACTCAATCTGCTCTCTCCAAGACCTTCTGCTCTCTCATGTGAAGATATGAACATGCAAGTTCCAAGTAGGAGTAGGTCAATCAGATTCTTGAGCCTGCTCTGTCACTCAGCAGGTCTGACAGCATCTATGAAGAGAAAGCAGAGTTAACATTTCGGGTCCAGTGACCCTTCTTCTACCAAAGTGCTCTTCTAAACTCCAGTGATTGCAAGTCTACCATGTTCAACTTTTCTTAATAAGATAATCTGCCTTTCCAGGTATTGGTAAACCTTCTCTGAACTGCTTCCAATGCATTTATATCTTACCTTAAATAAGGTCTTGAGTACTATACACAGTACTCAAAAAGAGGAATCACTAATGCCTTGAAAAAGTGAAGCATAACCTCCTTTTATTTGCATTCAATTTCCTTTATAAAAGAAATCTATTCTGTGTTGTACATCTCTATGACTCAATGGCTCTATGACCAGTGATGTTCCACAGGGATCAGTGTTAGGGCCACTGTTGTTAGTGATATTCATAAATGATCTGGAAGAGGGCACTGTTGGTCTGATCATCAAGTTTTCAGATGACATAAAGATTGATGGAGTAACAGAAAGTATAGGGGACTGTCAAAGAATACAGAAGAATACAATTAGACTGGAGAGTTGGGAGTAGAAGTGGCAGATGGAGTTCAATCCAGGCAAATGTGAGGTGATGCATTTTGGGAAGTCTGATTCTAGAGTAACTAAATTGTAAATGAAAGAGCCTTGGTAAAGGTTGAGCAGGGAAATTTGGGAGTTCAGATCCATTGTACCCTGAAGGTGGCTGCACAGGTGGATAGAGTGGTCAAGAAGGCATATGGTATGCTTGCCTTCATCAGACGGGGTATTGAGTATAAGAGCTGGCAGGTCATGTTAAAATTGTACAAGACTTTGCTTCGGCCATGTTTAGAATACTGTGTACCTGTTCTGGTCGCCACATTACCAAAGGAGGTTGACACTTTGGAGAGGGTGCAGAGGTTTACGAGGATGTTAGGTAAAAACAATGACTGCAGATGCTGGAAACCAGGTTCTGGATTAGTGGTGCTGGAAGAGCACAGCAGTTCAGGCAGCATCCGAGGAGCAGTAAAATCGATGTTTCGGGCAAAAGCCCTTCACCAGGAATGTTGCCTGGTATGGAAGGTACTAGCTATGAAGGGAGGTTGAGTAGGTTAGGATTGTTTGCATTAGAAAAAAGGAGCTTCAGCGGGGACCTGGTTGAGGTTTACAAAATCTTGAAGGGTATAGGCAGAGTGAATAGAGATAAGCTTTTTCCCACGGTGAGTGATTCAATAACAAGAGGTCACGCATTTAAGGTGAGAGGTGAAAAGTTTAAGGGGGATACACGCGGAAGGTAATTGACACAGAGGGTGGTAGGTGCCTGGAATGCATTGCCAGCAGAGGTGGTAGAGGCAGACATGATCGATTCATTTAAGGTGCGTCTGGACAGATGCATGAGTAGGTGGGGAGCAGAGGGATATAGCTGCTTAGGAATCGGGTAATAGGTTTAGACAGTAGATTTGGATCGGCTCTGGCTTGGAGGGCCAAAGGGCCTGTTCCTGGGCTGTAAATTTTCTTTGTTCTTTGCTCTTTGAACTACCATAAGACCAATGCTCACTTTGTTAAGTGTAAATATCTAAAGTCTAAACCATGTTTAAATAGCTATTGAAATTCTTACAATCTGTTTTTATGTAATTGAAGACAGCAGATGAGAAAAATGGTGGCTGTAAGAGCAGCTCCTTTTTTGAGGCAGTTTAGGGTTTGGAGGTGAGTTCCTCAATTCCAGGAGCAGCAATTAGTGTTTTGCATTGTTTTTGAACTTTAGGGAAGAAAGATCAGAACAATGGCACTTTTAAAAGGTGGAAGTCAGACAAAAGGCAGTGACCACATGGTCAGTGAGGGAGAAAGAGAAAGAAACCTACCTTGCTAACTGACACAGCAGTGAATCGGCACAGTTACTGCCCCTGCTGTTTGAGTTCATGTATCTCTGGGTGTTGGAGTGCATCTAGGAAAAATTAACAAACTGCAAAATTCACAGCTGACCTTGGAGGAACCTGTGTGGGAGAGCTCACAGCATGGTTTTTGTAACTTTGCTGTAGGGTTACAGTAGTGAGGAGAGTAAGTTCTTTCCTGATTACATGCTTTTGTTGACTCTGTTTCTCGATTAAATTTTAAAAATATAAACCATAAGTACCAAGTTAGCCTGGAGCATTTTTTTTTAGAGTAATAAGACAGTGGTATTTTCTGGGTCTGTAGATTGTGAAGGAGCAAGGATGGTCTTTAGTAGAGTGAAGTGCTCTTAATGTTGGATGTGGGAATTTAGGGAGAGTTTCCATGTTACTGATGTCTAGGTCTGCAGGAAGTGTGTTGGGTGCAAATCCTATCATATCGCATAGATTGGTTGCAGCAACATGTCAAGGCAAGTAGGAATTTACAAGAGCTAGGGGGTGTGATGGATGGCAGTTATAGGAAGGGACAAAAGGATACAGTCAGATAGATGGATTAACTCCAGGAAAGGTAAGAGGGGTAAGCAGGTAGTGCAGGATTCTCCTATGGTTATCCCCATTTCAAACAAGTATGCTATTCTGCAAAATGGAGGAGATGATGGACTCTCAGGGAAATGTAGCATGAACAGCCAGGTTTCTGGTATCAGGACTGACTCTGTAGGGGACTCAATAGTCAGAGGCACAGACAGACATTTCTGCAGACAGCAGTGAAAAATCAGAATGGTGTGTTGCCTCCCTAGTGCCAGGATCAAGGATATCTCAGAGAGGGTGCAGAATGTTCTCAAGGGGGAGAGGGATCAGCAGGAGGTCATTGTACACATTGGAACTAATGACATAGAAAGTGAAAAGATGAGGTTCTGAAAAGGATGTCCTCAAGGGTAGGAATATCTGATTTACTCCTGGTGCTAGGAGCTAGTGAGAGTAGGAAAAGGAGGATGGAGCAGATGACTGCGTTCTTGAGGAGCTGGTGCAGAGGAGAACAGTTCACATTTCTGGATCATTGGAATCTCTTCTTGGATACAAGTGACCTGTACAAGAAGGACAGATTGCACCTGAATTGGAAAGGGACTAATATACTGGGAGGTAGATTTGCTAGAGCTGCTTGGGAGGATTTAAACTAGTAAGGTGTTGTGGGGGGAGACCCAGGGAAATAATGAGAAAAGAAATCAAATTGAGACTGGTACAGTTGGGAAAAGCAGCAAGTTGAACAATCAGAGCAGGCAGAAACAAAATAGTGAACAAGGTAGGACTGATAAATTAAACTGCACTTATTTAACTGCAAGGGGCCTAACAGGGAAGGCAGATGAACTCAGGGCATGGTTAGGAACATAGGACTGGGATATCATAGCAATTACAGAAACATAGCTCAGGGATAGACAGAACTGGTAGCTTAATGTTCCATGATACAAATGCTACAGAAGGACAGAAAGGGAGGCAAGAGAGGAGGGGGAGTGATGTTTTTGATAAGGGATAACACTACTGCTGTACTGAGGGAGGATATTCCTGGGAAAACATCCAGGGAAGATATTTGGGTGGAACTGAGAAATAAGAAAGGGATGATCACCTTATTGGGGTTGTATTGTAGGCCCCCTAATAGTCAGAGGGAAATTAAGAAACAATTTTGTAATATTTCAGTTATCTGTAAAAATAATAGCATGATTATGGTAGAAAATTGTAACTTTCCAAATATAGACTGGGACAATCATAGTGTTAAGGATTTAGATGGAGAGGAATTTGTTAAGTGTGTACAAGAAAAATTTCTGATTCAATATGTGGATGTACCTACCAGAGAAGGTGCAAACCTTGACCTATTTTTGGGAAATAAGGCAGGGCAGGTGACTGAGGTGTCAGTGGGGAGCACTTTGGGGCCAGTGACCATAATTCTGTTCGTTTTTAAATGATGATGGAAAAGGACAGACCAGACCTAAAAGTTGAAGTTCTAAATTGGAGAAAGGCCAATTTTGACTGTATCAGGCAAGAACTTTCAAAAGCTGATTGGGGACAGATGTCCACTGGTAAAGGGACAGCTGGAAAATGGGAAGCCTTCAAAAATGAGAAAGCATATTCCTGTCAGGGTGAAAGGGAAGGCTGGTAGCTGCAGGGAATGCTGGATGACTAAAGAAATTGAGATTTTGGTCAAGAAAAAGAAGGAAGCATATGTCAGGTATAGACAGGATAGATCGAGTGAATCCTTAGAGTATAAAGGCAGTAGGAGTATAATTAAGAGGGAAATCAGGAGGGCAAAAAGGCAACATGAGATAGCTTTGACAAATAGGATTAAGGAGAATCCAAAGGGATTTTATAAATACATTGAGGACAAGAGGGTAACTAGGGATAGAATAGGGTCTTTCAAAGGTCAGCAAGGCAGCCGCAGGATTTAGGGAAGATTCTAAACAAGTATTTTGCATCATTGTTTACTATGCAGAAAGATGTGGAAGATACAAAATGTGGGGAAATAGATAGTGACATCTTGAAAAATGTCCATATTACAGAAGAGGAGGTGCTGGATGTCTTGAAATGCATTAGAGTAGATAAATCCCCAGGACCTGCTCAGGTGTACCTTAGAACTCTGTGGGAAGCTAGAGAAGTGATTGCTAGGCCCCTTGTTGAAATATTTGTATCATTAATAGTGACAGCTGAGGTACCAGAAGACTGTAGATTGGCTAATATGGTGCCACTATTGAAGAAAGGTGGTCAGGAAAAGCCAGGGAACAATAGACGAGTGAGCCTGACATCGGTGGTGGACAAGTTGTTGGAGGGAATCTTGAGGGACAGGATTTACATGTATTTGGAAAGGCAAGGAATGATTTGGGATAGTCAGCATGGCTTTGTGTGTGGGAAATCATATCTCATGAACCTGAGTGAGTTTTATGAAGAAGTAACAAAGAGAATTGATGAGGGCCGAGTGCTGGACATGATCTATATGGACTTCAGCAAAGCATTTGACAAGATTCCTCATGGATCTCATGGAATAAAGGGAGAACTAGTCTTTTGGATACAGAACTGGCTCGAAGGTAGAAGGCAGAGGGTGGTGGTGGAGGGTTGCTTTTCGAACTGGAGGCCTGTGACCAGTGGCATGGAACAATGATCTGTGCTGGATCCACTGCTTTTCATCATTTATGTAAATCATTTGGATGTGAACATAGGTATAGTTATTAAGTTAACAGATGACACCAGAATTAGAAGTGTAGTGGACAGCAAAGAAGGTTATCACAGAGTACAACAAGATCTTGATCAGATGGGCCAATGGACTGAGGAGTGGCAGATGGAGTTTAATTTAGATAAATGTGAGGTGCTGCATTTTTGAAAAGCAAATCAGAGAAGGACCTATAAACTTATTGGTAAGATCCTGGGGAATGTTGCTGAACAAAGAGACCTTGGATTGCAGGTTCATAGCTCCTTGAAAGTGGAACTGCAGGTAAAAAGGATAGTGAAAAAGGCGTTTGGCATGGCTTCCTTTATTGGTCAGAGTATTGAGTACAGGAGTTTGGAGGTCATATAGTGGCTGTACAGGTCATTGGTTAGGCCACTTTTGGAATATTGCGTGCAATTCCTGTCTCCTTCCTATTTGAAGGATGTTGTGAAACTTGAAAGAGTTCAGAAAAGATTTACAAGCATGTTGCCAGAGTTGGAGGATTTGAGCTACAGGGAGAAGCTAAATAGGCTGGGGCTGTTTTGCCTGAACCGCCGGATGCTGAGGGGTGACCTTATAGAGGTTTGTAAAGTCACAAGGGGTATGGATAGGGTAAGTCAACAAGGTATTTTTGCCGGGGTTGGGGAAAGCCAAAACTAGAGGGCATAGGTTTAGGGTGAGAGGGGAAAGATTTAAAGGGACCTAAGGGGCAATTGTTTCACGCAGATGGTGGTATGTGTATGGAATGTGCTGCCAGAGGAAGTGGTGGAGGCTGCTACAATTACAACATTTAAAAGGCATCTGGATGGGTGTATAAATGGGAAGGGTTTAGAGGGACATGGCCAGATGCTGACAAATGGGACTAGATTAGGTCGGCATGGACAAGTTGGACCAAAAGTTCTGTTTCCGTGCTGTAGATCTCTATGTCTCTACGATTATTGTCTCAGCGGTTGCTTCACCATGTTAGGCTAGCTCTTTATTTCATCTTTTATATCTGAAGCCAATCTTCTCTTGTGCTTGAACATTTTCTTCCTGATTAATCGTTTAGTCATTCCTTTTTCTTAATTTCAAACAATCTTCTGACCTGATATTCTGTTTTGTAAAATTATTGTCTTTTTTTAAAAATTGATACTATATTTAACTTTTCAAGTGAACCATAGATAGTTATTCCCCAGTATATATTTTTTTCTTTTCGTAACATGTATTCTGAAATCTACCATTAAATGTCTGCCATTACTTCACTATTAAGTCATCCTCTATTATAATTTGTCAACTTACTTGAGCTAATTTTGCTTTTATGCCCTTATTATTTGTCCTGTTTAAGTTGAAAATACCTGTCTTGGGCTCATTGTTCTGTCCCTCAACTGAAAGTAAAATTTATTTATATCATGATCGCAGATTCTTGAGGGTTCCTTCACCATGAGATCATGAATTAATTCAAACACATTGCAGTATTGCAGAGATAAGTGATGGTTTGATGGTAATAAGACTGGAATAGTAATTTAGAAACCCAGTCAAATGTTCTCAGGACATGGGTTAGATTCCATCATGACAGATGATGAAATTTGAATTCAATAGAAGTCTGGAATAAAAAGGTGGCTTAATGTGACCGCTGAGGCAATTGTCATAAAAATCCATCTCATTCATTTCAGTTCTTTCCAAAAGAAAATCTTCCAACTTTTCCAGGTGTGGCCTACATGTAATTCTAAACCTTCAGCAATATGACTGATTCTTAATTGCCCTGTAGGTAATTAGGGGTAGGCATTAAATCCCAGCGTAACCAGATATGCCCACATCCCCTGACTGAATAAATAAAACATGATAAATCAGTTATAGCTTGCTATCTGGTTGACTCTCATGTTTTAAGACACTATCCTGAAAACATTCAACTACGCTAGCTTTGCCCATCTGATTTTTCCAAATTATATGAAGTTTGAAATCCCCTGTGTTACCAGTCCTCGACTGATAAACTCCCATTATTCCTTCCTTTATACTGCAGCCTTCTGTGTGATTACTGTGGAGACCTGTACACCATTTCCACAAGTGTATTCTTGCCTTTTTCATTTCTCATGTCTACCCAAATCTGGTACAATCAAGTCATCCATTCTACTCTGCAGACACACATTAATTAATAGAATTTTTTCCTAGTTCTCTCCATTCTTTCTGACTCTCTCCGCACTTGCTATCACTCTCCAGTCTCTCTGATTTTCATCATTCCCTCTTACTCTCACTGCTATCTCTGTCATCACTTGATCTGATTCTTTCTGTTCTTGCTGACCTCTCTGATACTCTTTGATTCTCTCCACTCCCTCTGACTAACTTAACTCTCTCTGACTCTCACTGACTCTTTCTGCTCTCTCTGAATCTCAAGTACTCTGATTTTCCTGCTCTCTCTGACTCTGTCATTCTCTTTGAATCTCTGTTCCCTATGACTTCCTCCAGTCTTTCTGACTTGTTTTATTCTCGATTATTGACTCTGTCTTTGCCCAATCTCTCTGACTTATTCGCTCCATGCTCACTGACTCTCTCCACACTCTCTCACTGCTGCACTATGGCAACTTGCTAAGACTCCTTCAACAGGACCACCCAAACCAGAAAACTCGACTGGACTGGGCTACAAAAGCATTGGAAATACCTTAACCCATGACACACACCATCCTGACTTGCCATATATTGCCATTGGTTAAAATTCTGGATCTTCCTACTAAATAGAAATGCCATGTGAAAAGATACAGTGGTGTTGTAAGTGGCGAATTCTAAACTTTTCACTGTACTCATTTGAGTATATGTGACAATAAAATTAATTCAGTGGTATAAGAAAGGACTCATCGCCTACTCAAAGGAATTAGGGTGGACAATGAATTTAAGTTTTACACATGACATCCACCTTCTATTAAATACCTACATGTAGCAATAAATTCAATTCAAACATTGTTTTATGGATTATGGATGTAAGTTTGCTTGCTAAGCTGGAAGGTTTGTTTTCAGATTTAGTCACTGTTCTAGGTAACATCATCAGTGAGCCTCCAGTGAAGCGCTGGTGTTATATCCCACTTTCTATTTATGCGTTTGGGCTTCCTTAGGTCGGTGATGTCATTTCCTGTGTTGGTGATGTCATCTCCAGTTCTTTTTCTCACAAAAGAGGAGGAAAACAATAACAAACTGCCATTCCTACATGTCACAGTAAAGTGAGCAGTCAATGGAGAACTTCAAACCAGTGTCTACAGGAAAACAACACATACAGACCAAATACTGAACTACAGAAGCAATCATCCCAAAAGCCACAAATGAAGCTGCATTAGAACATTATTTCAATGAGCCATCACACACTGCAACACAAAGAAACTATGAAGAGCAGAGATAAATCACCTGTATAGCATATTCAAAAAGAACAGGTACACAATGAACACAGTCTGCCAATTTCTCAGCAATAAACAGAAATGAGCAAACAAAACATGCCCAGAAACCTCAACCACTCTCCGGGACATCAATGACATCTCGGAAATGACTGCCAGACTAAACAGAACTCTTGGCATCATGGTAGCCCACAAACCCACCAACACATTAAAACAGCAGCTAATGAACTTGAAAGACCCTATACAGACAACAAGCAAATCTAACGTCATTTACAAAATATCTTGCAAGAACTGTAACAAACACTACATTGGACAAACAGGCAGAAAACTAGCCACCAGGATACACGAACATCAACTAGCCACAAAAAGACATGACCCACTATCATTAGTATCCTTACATATAGATGAGGAAGGACACCACTATGACTGGCCAACACATCCATCATAGGACATGCCAAACAACGACATGCATGAGCATTCCTAGAAGCATGGCATTCCAACCAGAACTCTATCAACAAACAATGTATTTAGACCCCATCTACCACCCAATGAGAATAAGAACAGAAAATGACATTACCAACACAGAAAATGACATCACCAACCCAAGGAAACCTAAACACATAAATAGAAAGTGGGATATAATACCAGCGCTTCACTGGAGGGTCACTGATGATGTTACCTAGCATGGTGATGAAAAGTCTGAAACTGAATCTTCCAACTCAGCGAGCAGACTTACATACAGAATTTCAACTTGAGCTACAAATCTTCTCAAAACTCACTAACTAAAGATTGCTCAAGCTCTCCATTCCTCTGATTTTAACCTTCAGCAGATCCTTCTATTCATCTTTGTGTGCAATAAGAGGAAGAGTGCCCTACCCAGCACTAAACTATCTAAATCTGTTTCTTTAAAAGGGGCACACACAGAGTTATACAAACTGGCTCCCAGAGGTCAGTTTGCAGTGTTGTGACAGTACAGAAGGAGGCCATTTGGCCCAATCATGTCTGCACCAGATTTAGCTCATACTGAGCAGATGTACTTGCCTCAGAAAACAATCACAAAAGATCTTTTGAATCTCAATAGATAGTTACAAGGGTATTCAGAAACTCATTGACAATGGCTGTCAAGGAAGTGTGGACATCTCTCCCTCTCTCACTAACAACGGGACAGGATAAGAATATGCAAGCTAATGGGTGAGGAAATTACATCAACTAAAAGACAATGAATGGTCTTTGCTTCAGACCTAGCCCATCCCAAAACCTAATATGAAAACATGATTTGATATTTATGGGATACCAGCCATTTTAAGTTCTGATATGAGTAAAAGACAGGCTGTGAACTACTACTTCTATGTGGAGACCACGAGAGTAATGACTTGATGCAGTCATTGCTTCTCAACAGAGAGACTGAGGAAGGACACCAGTTCTGCTGTACTTAACCAGGCTGTCAAGAGGAATGCCTGCAGTGCATAAAAGCAAAACAAAGGAGCTTTGACTCACTCCCAGGACCTATTCTGATCAGTTGGCCTTTGAGAGCAAGTTCCAACTATTCAATCACAGAAACAGTCACAGTTGTTTAATTCCCACTTCACATTTTTAACACTTTCACATCAGGAAAGGAATCTACAAGCAAGAAATAGGCCTGCCCTCGATCTTAAAGGCTGATCTTGCTTTCACCTTTCCAAGTAATTTTTATTCTTGCCTACCTCAGTCCTTGTATCTGTATTTTTAAGCTAATAACTGTATTATTTTTATTTGAATGACTACAGAAGTAACTTTGCAAAAAAAAACCTTTATCCAGTTTAAGCTTAAAGCTGCTGCTGGTTAAATTGAAACACTCAAAAACTAAAAGGGAACTGCAAACAGGCTAATGCTAATTTTTAATTCCCAATCTACTCTGAAGACACGTCTGGCGTGGCCTTGACAGTTGCAATGCGCCTATTCTGATGTATCTGTTATGCTGTTGATGTCATTTGTTTTAATACTTGTTTTCAATTACACTTTTGCTGGGGCTTTGTTTTCTCGCATTTTGCAGCCAACATCACATAGGATAGTAAAATTGAGAAAATTAATTAACATTACTAGATAGATGATTATTTTATTTACCCTATTTTGATTATTGTTTCTGAATACATTTCTTAAGTTAATTATGCTTGTGTTTATTCTGATCTAACTTTCACTGTCCCCGACAGCCAGGATCAGCCATTATTGCACATTGCTTACAGTTATTTCAGGTAAAAACAATGACTGCAGATGCTGGAAACCAAATTCTGGATTAGTGGTGCTGGAAGAGCACAGCAGTTCAGGCAGCATCCAAAGTGCAGCGAAATCAACATTTCGGGCAAAAGCCCTCCTGATGAAATAACCTTACAGTTATTTCAGTCCAGCTTCCAGCTTAATTCGACACACAACTCTTTTTTATCAGTTCACCCAGGGATGTGTGCATCACTGGCCAGACCAGCATTCATTGCCTATCCCGAGTCACCCTTGGGTGGTAAACTACTTTCTTGAACTGCATGTGCTATACATAGACACACAATACCATTAGGGTAGGAGTTCACTAGCCTTCCCACTACCTGTTTGGTATCAACACCAAACGCTTCATCAAGCATGGACAATATTGCATGAAATTGAGTCTTACATAGTATTGGTTCGTATCCTACAGATAGATGGACATAAATTAGATATGTACATTGCACTGAATCAGTCTTGTCTATTGCACAAAACTTGTTCAAGCTCCAAGCCATCAGTAATGCCTTTTCCCATAGTGTTTTTCTTTTGTGAAATCAGAGACCAGCAGGTAGTAATCACTCTCTGAATGTCCACATTCTTTAGCACTTGATTATCTTAGAAAGAAATTCATTAAAGCATTGCCAGAGTTAATCATTTGATTACATGTATTCATGCACTTCCAGCAGGGGTCACTGTGATCAACAGGCCACATTGATTCTCTTCTGCCTGCTATAGTGCTCCTTACACCATTTATAGTGCTCTGAGAGAGTTGATGTTTGATAAACGAATGACTCCAACTTAATCAATGTTACTGCTGAAAAAGTTTCAGTGAAATAGATGCTTTCTTAAAATATGTCATTATTCATGTTTATTTCCTAACCTATGTGGGACCTTTTCAAAAGCCTTCTGAAAATCCAAATGCACCACACCTCCTGGTTCTCCTTTGTCTGTGTTACAAGTAACACCTTCGATAAACTCCAAATACTTTGTCAAACGTAATTTCCCTTTCACAATTCAATGCTGACTCTGCCTACTTTTTCTAAATGTTCAGTCATCAAATCCTTAGGTTTTGTAGGCTGTAAGTTGCTGGCTAATTTGCATATGGCAAGATTCCACGGAATGCAAGAACTTGAAGAACCAGCAAACACTGTTTCTGCAGTAAAGGTTAACAGATTAATGTTGCCCAGGACATCAGAAACTCCCTCCTCTTTTTAAAAACTAGCCATATTTCCCCCCTTTTTTCACAACAGCTTAAAGATTATCTTTAAACTAATGTACTCATGCATATTACTAACTTTCTTGTGCAGGGTATTAATACCTCACAAATATAGATTGTAATGAATTACTATTCCTGATAATACCTTACTTATGTTAACTTATTTCTACATCACATTCATCATGAAGGCAATTTTCTTCAACGTATCCTGATCAGTATGATTTTGGTCTCAGCTCCACTTTCTTCCCACTCCAATGACCTTTGACTCCCCTGTTAGTACCTTTATCTTAAATGTATTGAGTGAACCTGGCTCTGCAGCCCTCTGGGGAAGAGAATTCCATAGATTCATGAACCTCTGAAGAAAACACATTCTTCTCATCTCTGTCTCACAGATTCATTTTAATCTGTGAATCCTAATTCCAGTCTCCTGTAAAAGCTCCATTGAAATAGGATTGAGGTTCATGTTTGATCTTACATCAGTCCTGAGAATAAGCCAAGTACTGGCATCTAAGTGCCCAACCTACGCCATCTTTGGGAGTTTAAAATGTTCTCTGTGAGTGGAGTGGCTTTAACTGTTGATAAAATATCCAGCAAAGAAATTAGAGGACAGGGAAGGAGATTTATGAGGAAATTAGGAATCAAGTCTTTTTCAATGAATTTGTCTGTTAAGATATTTTGATCAGCTTGCAAACGAAGAGTTCTCCAAAAGAAATGTACAAGACACTGTTTCTGCAGTAAAGGTTGTGGTCATGGTCTGTATTAACTCCTGGAAGTCTTTGAATAAAAACTGATGCTGATGGAATTTGTAGGCAATTTTAAATGTTAGTGAACAGCAATCTAGGCATGCTTATGTGTCTAAAGGTGGCCAGGAAAGATGGATCAGCATCATCACTGCCAGCAGTTCACGTTTTCTGATATTCATACTACCTTTTCGACATCAATAAACTCACTGCTGTTGAGCTTACCAAAGGCAGAAAAAACCAGTCGCGTTCATAGACTCTTATAATACTTACATCAAATGACAGAGCTTTTTTTTCCTAAATGGAAATAAACCTTTGAGATAACTTACTCTAAACTAATTTCTCATATTTTAAACTATCAACCTTGTGCTCTGAAACAAATCATATTAGCCAATTAAAACAAATGTTATTGTATTGAGAGAAAAGAAAACACGATAGTTTTCTCCTTCTTTAGCAATTCATCATTGATATTTTAGGAATGCAGAGCTTTCAAATGTGCAGTTTCTAAGAACATGATTTTTCTAGCATGCCATCAATTACTAAGTAAGACAGATGTGCTTCTAATTTTGATTTGAAGAGGAATTTCCAACGGACAGTGACGTGATGATTCTCCTTGTGCATAGTTGACATTCATTTTGGTTTCAAATGTTTGAGCTTTAACTGTATGTCATTATGTTAGTATAATTCAAAGATTTCAGTTTGAATTTTACTTAATTCCAGATTCAAGTCACTTTCACACTAAGCGTTCCTTAATTCTAAATTATGCAAGACTCACCTATACATCTAAGACTACCTCCGTTTTGAAAAATATCCTACTTTCTTTTCTTAAATCTGAAGATTCTCAGCAAAATAGGAAGGCACTGACTGCAGCAATTCATGAAGATTCTTGTTCAGCACAAGCTCCTCAAGGGTAATGATAGGTCAAGGCAACAACATTTCAAGAGGAATGAATCTGAGGCAGCTCTGAGTCACTCAAATGACTGCACAGAGATTCGGCCTTAAGAAACAAAAAGTGGTGCCATTAGACTTTCCCATCCATTACTCAAATTTATCATCACTAAAATGACATAGCAAAGAAATTGAGGGTAATTTTTGGTATGAGGGAAAAGTGCATAAATAAGCAATTGCAATTGGAATAACATGTAGATTCTTCAGAGAATTAGTATACAGGCAAGGCAATTCACCCTATTTATTGGGAAGTGAATAAAGCTGCTTTTGTTATTGTTCATTAACGTCTTGACATTTATGCAAGATATTTGAAACTTTAATCTATGCAAGATTAGCAGAAATACCACATTTCTCAAATGAGGATTGTTGAAACGTTCAAGAAACTACACATGGTGCAAAAATAAATTGTTAAGAGGTTATGTGCTGAGGCCTCAGCTGCAGAGTAATAGAATGCTCCACTGAAACTGTTAAACGCATGCAAGAAGGATTGCATCTGATTTATTGTACCACAAAACAGAAACCGCAGTCACTAGGAGCATTCTTCCATATGCAAGATGTGATTTGTATGCCAAGTCAAGATCAAATCTGGTTCAAATATAAAACCTGCACCCAAGAAAACAACAGAACTTATTGTCTAACTTTACAGCAGAAAGACGTCAACCTGGGTGACGTAGCAGAAAACTGCTAACATCCTTGAAATCACTTGTCAAACATCAGCAGCAGAGAAAAGTAGGAAAAAAAGAGATTTTCCAACTATTTAACATTCACAAGTGCCTCAAGGTATGGCCAACTACAGAACAGCCAAGCCTGCAATTCCTAGCTGTGTTGAACACATTGATGGTGTTATGGGCAAGATTCTTTAAGTTCCACTCGTGTTGGATGTTGAGGTGGGCTGGAAAGAAAGTATGAATCATCAGTTGGCATGCCAATATGCTGGATCCATTTCCCTCCATCTTGAGCAATTTGCAGGAGTCCAAATGGAAATCTGCAAGATTGCCCACCCACATGTGGCAGATAGTCAATTAACAACAATTAACATCTGGATAATAAGGACTCCTATGTAAGGCTTCTACTTATTGACTCCAGCTTCACCTTCAACACTATAGCCCTCACCAACTAATCTCCAAACTCCAAGACATAGGTCTCTGCTCCACCCTCTGCAACTTGATCCTCAAATTCCTGACATACAGACTACAATCTGTAAAGATAGGCAACAGCACCTTCTCCATGACAATCTTCAACAGCGACACCCTTCAAGGATGCATGTTCTGCCCCTTAGTATACTCTTTGTATACTCATGACAATGTGGCCAAATTTCGTCCAAGCTCCATGTACAAGTTTGTTGACGACATCACCATTGTAGGCCAGGTATTCAACAATGTCAAGACAGAATACAGGAAAGAGATAGTGTTTGGTGACATGGAAAGATAATAATCTCTTCCTCAATGTCAGCAAAACTGAACAGCTGATCATCAGCTTCAGGAAGCAAGGAGCAGGACATGCCCCTATCCATATCAATAGAGCTGAGGTGGATATGGTTGAGAACATCAAGTTGCTAAGTGTGATAATCGTCAACAATCTGACCTGGACCACCAACATTGATGAGACCTTCAAGAAGGCACAAAACGCCTCTTCTTCCTCAGTGGGCTAAGGAAATCTGGCATGTCCATAAGGACCCTCACCACCTTTTACAGATGTACCATAAAGAGCAATCTGGATGCACCACGGCTTGGATTGACAATTGCTCTGCCCAGGACTTTAAGAAAATACAGAAAGTTGCAAACACAGCCAGACCATCACGCATGCCAACCCTCTGCATGCTGACTCCAACTACACTTCTCGATGCCTCGGAGTGACAACCAACATCATCAAAGTCCCCTGTCATCCCAGTTATGATCTCTTCCAACTTCTTCAGTCAGGCAGAATGTACAAAACCTTAAACACAATTAACCAACAGATTCCAGAACAGCTTCTTCCCCGCTGTTATTAGACTACTGATCGGACCTCTCAAACTTCAAATCTAATGTTGACTTTGTTTTTTGTGCACCTCCTTTGTAGCTGTAATTTTATATTCCTTGCTCTGTTCAATCACGCTATGGCCTGTGTATTTTGTGATCTGTTTGTACCAAACACTGTACTTAGGTACATATGACAGTAAAAATCAAAACAAATTAAAAACATAATAAGGCCTATCCTGAGACGCTATCCGGAATTTGTCAGTTTGCTTGCTGGCCCTGCTGAAGCATAAGAGGCTAGGTCAGCTGCCCGAGTGTGGTCTACCAACAGACCAGAGGACAATGCAGGCTTTGAGCCCTGTCCACCAGCCTAGCCACAGCAGCATTCAGTTACTATGGAGAAGGCCCCTCAGGACCTCACCACCATTCACTAAGATCATGGTCCAAACTTCACTTTCCTTGCTAGCCACCGAGTCTTGACTAAGGAATAAGTCAAAAATCTGTTTAAGTCAGCCTTGAATATATTTAATAACCCACCCTCCAGGACTCTCTGAGGTAGGGAAATCGAAATTTACCAACCTGTGAGAAAAAAAATTCCTCCTCATCTACATCTCAAAGGATAGCCCCTTACTTTACAACTGAGCTCCTTAATTGTTGATTCCCCTCAGAGAGGAAGCATCGTCTCAGTATTTACCTCAACAAGCTCTCCCACAAGCTTATATAGTTTAAAAAGATTACGTCTTACTTTTCTTTGGATATTCAGGAAATCATTATTAGGTGGCTAGTGGGCAATGTAGATTGCCTTTGTATGGCCATTATCCATCCCATGAAAGTGGTCAAGCCAGTAAAGACATAATTGTCTTAATAATGTGTGCATGCCAATGGAACTAAGAACCATTGAATTGGTAATCTTGGTCTGCCAAGAGATGTTGAAGAAATGACTGAGACATCAAAGGTGGAAACGCAAGTGCAAGAAAACCTGTAAATGAGATATGAAGATGGTAGACATTGACACTAATGGATGGGAGACAGCCATTCACAGCAATGACGTCCAGAGGCAGTGATAAGGGGGGATTGGGAGGGCATTGGATAAAACAAACAGTAATGAATAGCTCAGCTGACTGTGAAGAAAATGCCTGTTGGCTGGAAAACTGGCCAAATTCCCTCATGTGTTCTCTGGAAGAGGGCCATTGTATTAAGTCATAATCTGGTACTTACCTGTGTAGAGTCAAAAAGTGCAACAGCAAGGACTCAGGCCCTTTGGCTGAAACTGGTCCATGCTGACCAAAATGTCTATCCAAGCTAACCCCATTTCTGTGCACTTGGCCCATAATTTTCTAAACCTTTCCCATCCATGTACTTGTCCAAATGCCTTTTAAATGTTGTTAATGTACCTACCTCAACCACTTCCAATGGCAGCTCATATGTACCACCCTCTGTGTAAAAGAGTTGCCGCTCAGATTCCCTTTTATCCTTTCCCCTCTATCCTAAGACTGATGCCCTCTTGTCCTTGATTCCCCAACCCTGGGAAACGTACTGAGTGCATACACCCTATCCATGCCCCTCATGCTCTTACACGCTTCTATAAAATCCCCCTCAGTCTCCTATGCTCTAAAAAGTCATAGTTTGTCCAACCTCTCCCTAAACTCAGACCCTCGAGTCCTAGCAACATCCTTGTAAACTTCCTCTGCACTCTTTTCAGTTTAATAACATCCTTCCTGTAGCAAAGTGACCAAAATTGAACACAATACTCACCAACATCCTGTACAACTGTAATATAACTTTCCAACTTTTATACTCAATACCCTGACTGATGAAGGCCAGTGTGCCAAAAGTCTACATCATTGCTCTGTCTACCTGTGACTCTACTTTCAAAGAACCGTGCACCTGAACTCCAAGGTTCCTCTGTTCCATGACAATCCTTAAGGCCCTACCATTCACCATGAAACTCCTACCTTGATTTGACTTTCCAAAGTGCATGACCTCACACTTATCTGTATTCAACTCCATTTGCCAAATCTCAGCCCACTTCCCCAGCTGATCAAGGTCCTGCTGCAATTTCTGATCACAATCCTCACTGTCCATGATATCATTTATTTTCGTGTCATCTGCAAACTTACTAATCATGCCTTGTACATTCCCATCCAAATCA
This sequence comes from Hemiscyllium ocellatum, assembly GCF_020745735.1. Classification (NCBI taxonomy): domain Eukaryota; kingdom Metazoa; phylum Chordata; class Chondrichthyes; order Orectolobiformes; family Hemiscylliidae; genus Hemiscyllium; species Hemiscyllium ocellatum. The sequence goes on along the minus strand of NC_083402.1, from coordinate 87,702,591 downwards.
TTGACATAGATAACAGACAGTAATAGACCCAGCACCGATCCCTGAGGCAATCCGCTAGTCACAGGCCTCCAGTCCAACAAACATCCTTCCATTGTTGCTCACTGATTCCTACCATCAAGCCAATTTTGGATCTGATTTGCCACCTCCCTCTAGATTCCATATAATCTAATCTTCCAGAGCAGCCTACAATGTGGAATCTAAACAAAGGCCTTACTGAAATCTATATGGATTATGTCTTTAGCTTTGCCCTCTTCAACCTTCCTGGTCACTTCATCAAAGAACCATAACAAATTTGTGAGGCATGATCTCCCATGCACAAAGCCATGCTGACTATTCCTAAACAAACCCTGTCTTTCCAAATGCATGTATATCTTATCTCAGAATCTTCTCAAGTAACTTACCTACCATAGATTTAAGCTTACTGGTCTTTTGTTCCCAATTTTTTTCTTTGTAGCCGTTCTTTTTTTTTAAAATATTTTTATTGAAAAATTTTTATATACAAAATTAGAAAGTTACAAAAACATGAAAATATCGCATCATAACGTCAAAAACAACAATAAACAATGAACCAACTACTATACTACTCCACAAAAAAATCAAACTACACTTACTACAAATCAATAAATAAATAATGCCGCTCAGCGCAACAGGGCCATAGCTCTCAATCTTCAAGAACATCAATTATTAAACCCGCATTTGTTTGAAACTCTTCCTCTCATGGCCTTAGGTTTATCAGACCAAGCCATCATGGCTCGATAAAAACCCAAATCAAAATGGCAGATGGATCTGTTTCCAAGTAATTCAAAAAGGGCTGCCACGTCTTGTAAAAGTTGTCCGTTTTCTGGTGCACCATATTTGTAAGGAAGTCTAAAGGAATGCGGTCCATAATTAACTCACGCCACCCTGACAGACCCGATGTTGGAGTTGGGGGGCTTTCTCAGACACTCAGCACATCAGAATGCTCTTCCTCACATAAAAAGTGCGAATGTTAAAAAGCTTTTTTCCCGTGTAAATCTAAGACAGGTAAATTCAGCAGACTCAGGAGCAAAGAGACCGGGTCCATCTTGACTTCGGTCCCCAAGACCCTCTCTGTTACTCCTGCCACAGCACTCCAACATGCATGGATCAAGTGGCAGGACAATGACTGAGGGTACCCATATTTATTTTACACTTGGGGAACATTGAAGATGCTCCCTGCTTAAATTTTGCTAATATTTCCCTGCTTAAGACACTCTGGGGCCAGATGAGCATGATGAAGTATCTTTAGCTGCATAGCATTGGGTCCTATTACATATCAAAATCCTCTTCGCATTCTCACAAATGTCCTCCCATGTTTCTGAAGTGATCTCAACTCCTAACTCTCTCTCCCAGACCTCACGTAGACACTCGTTATCTCCCGAGGAACCTCCCCCCAACAAATGAGAGAGAGTACTCACTGAAAGAGTCCTCTTAGCCTGATGCACCCTCTTTTCCATATCAGATCTGTAACACTCAGTCAAAAGTGTGGTCTCCTCTCAGATAAAATCTCTAATCTGAAAGAAATGGAAGAGACCCCTACTCAACAATCCATATTTCCAAGTTATTTGTTCAAATGACATCAACACTTCACCCTCAAACAGATCACCCAAACAAGAGACTCCCCTATCCGCTCAAAGTTTAAACGTGGGGTCCATTCTCCCTGGTCGGAAACCCAGCATGCCAATTATGGGAGTAAGAAAAGATGTTTTAGACATATTACACTCCATCTGCCTCATTGCCCTGCATGCTTTGACAGTGTTAGTAACTAATGGATTACAGCAATGTTCCGCAACTATCCTCATTTTGTCTAAAAACAATAGGTTGATAAGAGGACACTTAGTCTGGGAGTCCTCAATGTCCAACTAAGTCAACGCCAAATCCCCCCAGCCCAGTCACTTACAAAAGATAGGAGGGAGCTCAGTTGATATCGTCGATTGACCAGGAGCACCATTCCCCCCAGTCCCTGGGTCAATTGCAGTTTTGCAAGCTTAATAAAGGGTTGCTTATAGCGCCAAATAAAAGAACTAAACCAACCATTCAATTTCCAAAATGTTTGCCCAGGAAAGAGCAAAGGGAGCATCCACAAAGGGTGCAATCAGCTCGGAAGAACATTCATTTGGATAAGAGTGACTTGACCCAACCATGATATTGGAAGGGCCCCCCCCATCTTTGAAGGTCTTGTTTAATCTTGTCAAACAAATGAACAAAAGTAGCCTTGAATAACTGATCAAAGCTTCTGATTAGCCGAGTATGTGATAATTATCCCTCTAGCGTAGGCCTTAGCAGTCTCCCAATGAATGGATGGATTACTAGCTGTACCTGAGTCAGTGGCCAAAATTGCTTCAAATTCCTTAGAGAAGTACTCAGCGAACTTGCTGTCCATGAGCATGAAGGGATCCATTGGCCAGTACCGTGAGCTCATTGCAGTACCCTTAATCTCAACCACTAAATATACTGCTGCAAGATCAGAGATGGCGATATTCCCAATTGAGCAAGATATCACTGAATCCAGAAGAGCTGCAGGAGTTAGGAAAAATCAATCCTCAATGGTGCTTACCAACTGTTTAGATTGTAGAGAAAGCTTTGAGGGTCTTTGGGCATTCTATCCAGTACAGGATTCATAAGGCAATTAAAGTACCCCCTATAATAATATGCCATGACTCAAAGGCCATCAGCTTAGATAGTGCATAGTTAGAAATTTAAGTGGTTGGGCCTGAGGACAATAGACATTCAAAATACCATATTCCTCACCATATATTAGGGCCTTAAGCATATCAAACCTACCATATTCATCTTTAACACAATCTATTAATTTAAATGGAAGATTCTTCTGGACAAGTATGGCCACTCTCCTGCTCTTCGTGTTAAAGGACAAGAAAAACACCTGATTAAACACACCCTGCTATAACTTCAAGTGTTCTTTGTCATGAAGGTGAGTCTCCTGCAACAGGGCAACATCCACCCTCTCCTTTTAACTGGCGCATGGATCCCTCTAATATTCCAGGTGCACCATTTCAGAACACTGCTAGCTGTGATCCTTTACAATCATCTTTGACCTGTCGAGAGGAAGAATTTGACTTACAGTATGCTGAGCACATACAAAAGCAGACTCATGGAGTATATTTATGAAAAACCAAAAAACAAAACTAACTACAAAACACAAAAGGCACTTAATAGGGGACTCTACCCCCTGCCCATAGAGGGCGCTTACACCTCCCACACACATGTCCATTCCCCTATCCAGCTTAAGCTGCACCCCAAACCCAAGCAATGAAAGGAAATAGACAAAATAATGAGCACTCTGCCCACCCCCAACCAAATACCAACACCAATCCTAATCAGAGAATAAAAACACACCAACAGCAGCTTCTTTAAGAAAAGGGGAACATTACAAGAAACATAACAAGAAGAAAAAAAACAACCATTATTGTCCATGCCTACAAATCCATCCAAATTATTTTAAAGTGTCCAAGAAATTTTTAATTTGTACCAAGGAGTCAAATGATTGCACTGTCTTCTCGTGAATAATACAAAGCACCGCTGGATATCTCATCGAATATTGAATACAAGGTCCATTAATTTTCTCTTGACCTCATCAAATGATTTCAAACAATCACCGCCTCAGAAAAGCCCTGGAAAGACATTATCTTACTTCCCTAATATGTCAGGGCCTGTGGATCTTTCCCCATCCTTCTAGAAGATTCTAGGACTCTCTGTTTTTCCCTGTTGCTTTGAAATCATACCAGGACTGGGCAAGTGTGCCGATCCAGACCAGATCTGTGCACCACAGCCTGGTGAACTCTGTTAACCTTCACCCGGTCTGCCTTGGCATCCCAGCCAAGAAACTGTGGCATCCAGTCTTCAAAAAAGCCTTCCACTCCCTCCGGCAGCCCAACGATCTGGATATTTTCCCCCCACCTTGATTTTCCAGATCACCAACCTGTTCAGTCAAGGCCTGGACCTGGTTTTCAAGGCCTGGGTCTGCCCACTGAGGACTCGACCTTGGTATCCGATGCTGCAGTCCGCTGCTCAACCTCTTCAACTCAATTCCCAAGCCCTTCCAACTCCTTCTATCTTCCCCAAGTTTCCAAGTCTTCATGTCTTTCCCCACAGTAAAGACAGAGGAGAAATATTCATTGAGGACCTCGCCCATCCCCTGTGGTTCTATACATACATGTTCACTTTAGTGCTTGAGGTGTCCTATTCTCTCTCTAGTAATTCATTTTCCTTTAATATACTTAAAGAACCTCTTTGGATTCACCGTGGTGTAATTGTGGGTCTTCCCTGGAATCAAGGATCTTGGAGGGTATAAACCTACCTGCAGCGAGCTGCCAACCAATAAAAACCAGCAGTTCCCCATTGCCAAACGACTTATACCCTTGCTCCCATGAACTACCCAGCCCCCCATCAGTCTCCCATTGTGAATCCTACTGTTGGTCCCAGTGGCAGGGCTACCTATCTTTTGCTAATATTGAAGCTTTTACCTCTATTTTGCCAATTTTTTTTGGTACTTTCCGTTTTTCTTTTAGAATTTCAGTATCCTCAGTGATTTGCTTTATAAGAATATTTTTTTTCTGCCATGTGCTCAAGAAAACAACAGAATTCTATTTGTCCAGCATGTAAGAATTAACACATTTGAAATGAAACTGAAAGTCTAAAGAGCTCATTGACATCTTTTCAGACAAATCATTTAGAACTCAGTTCAGTGAAATGGTGCTAGAGACATTTTAATGTGAATGTTACAATAAACACAACAATGTATCTTTTGTGCCAGTAAAATGATTGTTCCATTTTATTAAACCCACTGTGGAAGCTGGATTTTTTGTAATGGCATTGAAAGCAAAACACTGAACAAGGATGAACATTGACCATGGCAAGAAAACAGGAAACAAACAGTAAGCATAAATGTGTCTTTTTCTAGTTGGCAAGATGTATTGAGTGGTATGCAACAGGTTATGATACTGGAGCTTCAATTTTTTACAATTTATATAAATAATTTGAATGAAGGAACCAAAGATATAGTTGTTAAATTTGCTGACAACACAAAGATAGGAAAGTAAGTTGTGAAGACAACACAAGGAAGCTTCAAAGATATAGGTTAAGTGAGTAGTAAAAGATCTGATAAGGAATATTGAGGGAAACTGTGAAATCATTCATTTTAGCAGAGAAAAAATAAAAGATACCATATCATCTAAATGGTAAGTTTGCAGATTTGTCAATTCTGTCCCCAGTACTAATCCTTATGACACCCTACTAGTTACAGGTTGCCATTCTATAAATGTTCTCTTTATCCCAACTTCCATTAGTTAGCCAATCTTCCATTAGTTAGCCAATCCTTTCTCCATTCTAAGAAAGTATCCCTAACACCATTGGCTTTTATCTTATTATGTAGCCTAATGTTTGATATTTCATTGAATGACTTTGGAATATTTGGAAATCCAAATATTTTACATCTATTGACTCTCTTTTATCTACCCTGCTTGCACCCCCCAAAAGAACTAGTGAATTTGTCAGGCATGATTTTCCCTTCACGAAGCCATGCTAACTCTATTTCATTTTATTATGTGCTTCTAAGTGCTCTGCTGTTACATCCTTTACAATAGAATTACATTTTCCCAATGCTAGATTGAAAGCTAGTAGGCCTGTAGTTATTTGTTCTTTTGTCGCTTTTTCTTTCCTTCCCTTCTTGAATAAGAGTGTTAATTGGCAGTTTTCCAAGCCTTTTGGGACTTTCCCAAAATCTAAGAATTCCTTCCAGATTGTCTTGCAGAGAGGTACCATGATGGCCCTGAGTGTTTGGCAAGTGCCAGGACCCAATGTCTGTTCACAAAAGGTGCATATGGCTAATCCCTGTCCATCATGCCCTTCAATGGAATTTGATTGCATGCAACTTGGAGGCAGTGAGGACTGCAGATGCTGGAGATCAGAGCTGAAAATGTGTTGCTGGAAAAGCGCAGCAGGTCAGGCAGCATCCAAGGAGCAGGAGAATCGACGTTTCGGGCATGAGCCCAACACATTTTCAGCTGCAACTTGGAGGTCCTTTGAAGCAAGCTCAACTCACCATGTACCCAGTCTAGTTTCCATGTCTCGTTTCCTCAACATCTCCAAATCTACCATAAATCTCACCATAGCCCATACTGTTCAGACCCCTATAAGAGTAAGTCTGTGATTTTTTAACCTGGTAAATAGTGTTGAAAATATTCTTCAAGATATCTGGCTCAACAGAACCTGACTATCTATGGTATATATTACGCGAAACATATATAATAAACTATAAATGGCATCTGTTGCTGTCAATAAACTATACATTGTTTAAGATAAGAACCTCTTCACATTTGACTGTAAAGTGGTTTCCTCAACTACATGAGACCATGCACATCCGGTAGATTCCTGCAGAAAAAAGGATGGTGGCAGCAAATCTACTATCTCATGGAGCCTGATGAACAGTGACAAGGATTCATCTTACAAAATTTGGCAAATGGTGTAGACTCCATTTAGCTGCCTCCTACATGCTGGCAGTGGTAAAAGTCTGGCCATTTATTTGGACAGAAATTTAAAATGGCTGACCTTCCGGACAGTCAGCAGCTGGAAGAGCTGAATAACTGAAAACCTAACAAAAACAAACCTCAGGGCAATAATTGACAGTGGAAAAGCTACAGAAATTTTAAAAAGCAACCAGACCTGATAAGGGAGTTCAGCATTAATCACATCAAAGTAGTTGTAATGAAATCACATGCCGATGATCTGTGGGAACAGTCCCACACATTGAGGTTTAGCTAGAGCAAATAGATATCAGAGGCTCTATTAGCAAGATTTAAACCATAAAGGGGAAAACAGGGATCCAAGATGCAGCAATCTAAGAAGATCACTTTGCGGAGCTCCACACCACACCGCAGGTGGGACAAAGCCCTAACCCAGAAAAAGTCACAGAGTCCTAGAAAGTTCTAAAAAGTCACTTACCTGAATTCTTGCCATCCAGGGATGCCTAGGAAGGGAACAGGCTCGCCCAAGGCCGGGACCATAGCCCAAGTAAAGAATCCTCGGACTTGAGTTCTTACCACGCCTTGGTATCAGAGCTGGTGAAATTTCAGGAGATGCTAGGTAAACAAATTGAAGAAAAGCTGGCCCTGATCTCTGTTATGCTGCAAAAGCACGAGCTGCAGCTGGGAGACCTCAGGAACAGTTCAATGAGGTTGAACGCAGGGTCACAGTGGTAGAAGCTGGGATTGATTCCTCTCAGCATAGGATCCAGGCCCTGGAGATGCAGGTCCATAATGTGCTTGACCAGATCGATGATCTTGAGAACAGGGGCAAGGAGAAAAATATTCGGATTGCTGGTCTGCCGCAGGGGAAAGAAGGTGAGTGACCAGTGGAATATATTGAGGACTGGCTGCTGAAATTCCTTAAATTGGAGGCTGGAATGGGAAGTCTGAAGATTGAGAAATCTCACCAGGTCTGGACCAGCATCCTTGCCCTATCCTGGTGTGATTCCATTATTATAGAGACATGCAGAGAATCATGGAAGCTTCCAGGATCCAGGGGGAGGATCCAAAAGCCTTGGTTTACAAGGGCTCTAAGATCATGTTTATCCAGCGGCGGTGATCTTGAAAAGAATATCCTATGATGGCATTAAGTAAAGGCTGGGGGAAGCTCAGGATCCAGTACTCTCTAAGGTACCCGGTGGTGCTTCGGATAACCTTTAATGGATCCATACACTTCTTTGACTCATCACAGAAGCAAGAGGCATAGTGAACAAGTTAACTTAGTCCAAATGATTCAATGTGCGCAGATAATAGTGTTGTTTGGATATGTCTTTTTTTCTTAAGGAAAGGAAGTTGTGTTGGGGTTTTTTGGGTTAAATTATGCTCGGGAAAGGATAGGGTATTTACTTTTAACTTCTGAATTAAACTATACTAGAGGATGGGTGGGGTACTTACTTACTATTCATTCTTAACTTCTTTGTTCACATTGTTTTTTTTGTATTTCCCTTTTTTGATCGCATGTGTTTGTGGTGCGGCTCTAGCTAAGAGGAGATAAAATGGTTGGGATGGCTAGACACCTGTTTACGGGCAGTAGAAGCCCAGTTCAAGTATTTAAATGCCTCGATTTCTGTGTTGGCAACGGAGTGAGAAGTTGGCTTTTGCGGTGTGTAGGTGTCCCCTTTTGGTAACGGGTGAACTCCCCTATCCAGTGCCATTGGCGTTTTATATGTTGTTTGCATATAGTCTTTAATAGTTGTGTAGGTTTGTTAACTGTAGTGGTTTTAGTTTGCGTAGTTTTTATGTTCCATGGAAGTTCTTTTATTAAGGGTCAGCATTCCTGATGAAGGGCTTATGCTCGAAACGTCGAATTCTCTATTCCTGAGATGCTGCCTGGCCTGCTGTGCTTTGACCAGCAACACATTTTCATCAGCAATTTGTAATTCGAGTTCTTCCTCTCTGGAGTCTAAATGTTACTGTGGAAAGTTATGGCTAATGACTCTTTTAATTGCCGTTACCTGAAATACCAAGGGGAGTCGCTCGCCAATTAAAAGGAAAAAGGTACTCTTGAGTCTTAGAAAGGAAAAGGTGGATATTGCTTTATTGCAGGAGACACACTTGGATGATAGGGAATGTTTGAAATTGTAGCAGAACGGCTTTGATCGTGTTTACTTTTCATATTTTAATACTCGGAGTAGGAGAGAGGCTATATTGGTTAGGAGGAAGCTCCCATTTAAGTTACTAGGGTGTGTTAAAGACACATACGGGAGACTCATAATCCTTGAAGCTTTGATAAATGGGGAAGAATGTGGTATTTTAAATGTCTACTGTCCCCTGGCCCACCCCCTCAAATTTCTGGTAGATGTGTTCTCTAAATTGATTAGTCTCGAATCTCAGCATATCACCATAGGGGGAGATTTTAATTGTCCTATGGATCTCGCGGTAGGCAGCTTGCCCAAAGGCCCCCTGATACCTTCTTTATAAAGCAAGCAATTAGTGGATTTGCGCGTGGAGTTAGGGTTGGTGGACGTCTGGAGGCATCTCCACCCTACAAGCAGGGATTTTACATTTTTTTCCAATCTGCCACACAAGGATTGATTTTTTTTCTGACCCTTGTGGCAACCCTGGACTTGGTGGCATCTTGTACAATTGGTAATATTGCCATCTGTTGGTTAAGATTAAGGATGCTGTAGCGGGTCTAAGACACTGGTGAATGGATCCCTTTATCCTTGAGGATAGTAAGTTTGTGGAGTATTTCTCCAATAAATTCAGAGTATTCCTAGGCATTAACTCAGGTTCAGTTAGTAGCCTTCCCATTCTTTGGGAAACAGCCAAAGCCTATGCCAGGGGGTTAGTTATTTCTTACTCTGCCAGTAGGAGGCAGCAGAAGGGTGAGCAGCAATGTCTGAAGGCAGCCAAGAAGGCTTATTCCAACAGGCCCTCATTGGCTAAGCAGCAAAGGATCACAGCGCTTCCATCCGCATTGAACTCCATGTTCATGCAGACAGCAAAGAAGGAGCTGGCTTTTGTAAAACAAAGGCAGTTTGAACATGGAGACAAACCTGGCAAGCGCTTCATATATCTTGCCGGGAAAAGGAGTGCCCCTCCCCAGTCCATTACGTTGATCAAGGAAAGTGCTGGAAACCTAACCTGTGATTCTAAAAAGATCAGTGCTGCATTTCAGAGATTTTATTGTGAATTATACCAGTCTGAAAGTTGTGAGGCTGGGCAGACTAGGGTGGAATCTTTTTTCAAGAATCTGGAGCTTCTGGGTGTAACCCACAAACAACAGACTTTTCTTAACACCTCTTTCTCAAAGCAAGAGGAGCAGGAGGCTGTGAAGCAGTTTCGGAGTGGAAAGGCACCTGGTCCTGATGGAGTTCCCAATGAATTCTACAAGGAATTTATAAACATATTCTCAGGCCCGATGCTCAACATGTTTAATGATTCATACAGCCATGATTGCCTCCTGCCATCTCAAAGAGAGACAAGTATCTCTCTTATTCTTAAAAAAGGGAAAGCCCTGGAGGACTGTGCTTCTTACAGGCCCATTTCACTTTTAAATGTTGATTTTAAAATCTTCTCCAAGACTCTTACATTAAGGCTGAAAACTGTGTTACCTTCTATTATTAAAGAGGACCAGACGGGCTTTATAATGGCCTGCAGATCTCCAAATGATGTCAGAAGGTTGCTTAATGTAATTCAAACTGTGTCAACAACAGTCTGTACAGGGATTGATCTCTCTAAATGCAGAGAAGGCATTTGACTGAGTCGAGTGGCCGTACCGTTATTATATTCTATAGCGGTTTGGCTTGGGGGAACCCTTTATAAGATGGTTAAAAGTTCTCTATAGTGACTGTTACACCATAGTTCTCACCAATGGTGTGCGATTAAACAATTTATTGTACGCGGACAAGGTCCTCATCTTTTTGTCAAACCCAGCAGTTTTGGTGCCTCATCTGATACGATGTATCAATTTATTTGGCACCTTTTCAGGTTACAAGATCAATTTTGCAAAATCAGAGGGTGTTACAAAAATACTAGGTGTTGAGGGTGAATCCTGATTCCCTTTTAAGTGGTCACAGGGGGTTTTCTCTATTTGGGTATATTCATTACTCCAGTTTTCCGTCAACTGTTTTGTCCATTTATAGAATCTTGGGGTCATAGAGTCATATAGATGTACAAAATAGAAACAGACCTTCGATCCAACTTGTCCATGTCCACCAGATATCCCAACCTAATCTAGTCCCACCTGCCAGTACCTGGCCCATATCCCACCAAACTCTTCCTATTCATATACCGATCCAAATGCCTTTTAAATCTTGCAATTGTACCAGCATCCACCACTTCATCTGGCAGCTCATTCCATACACATACCACCCTCTGTGTGAAAAAGTTGCCCCTTAGGTCCCTTTTATATCTTTCCCCTCTCACCCTAAACCTATGCCCTCTAGTTCAAGACTACACCACCCCAGGGAAGAGACTTTGTCTATTTATCTTATCAATGCCCCTCATGATTTTGTAAACCTCTGTAAGGTCACCCTTCAAACCTTTGATGTTCCAGAGAAAACAGCCCCAGCCTATTCAACTGCTCCCTATAGCTCAAATCCTCCAACTCCAATCCTGGCAACATTCTTGTAAATCTATCCTGAACCCTTTCAAGTTTCACAACATCTTTCCAATAGGATTGAGACTAGAATTGCACACAATATTTCAAAAGTGGTCTAACCAATGTCCTGTACAGCCGCAACATGACCTCCCAACTCCTGTACTCAATACTCTGACCAGTAAAGGAAAGCATACCAAACACCTTCTTCACTATCCTATCTATTTGCAATTCTACTTTCAAGGAGCTATAAACCTGCAATCCAAGGTCTTTTTGTTCAGCAACACTCCCCTGGATCTTACCATTAAGTGTGTAAGCCCTGCTCTGATTTGCTTTCCCAAAATACAGCACCTCACATTTATCTAAATTAATCTCCATCTGCCATTCCTCAACCCACTGACCCATCTGATCAAGATCTTGTTGTAACCTGAGGTAAACTTCTTCACTGTCCACTACACTTCCAATTTTGGTGTCATCTGCAAACTTACTAACTGGTGAAGGAGCAACACTGCGAAAGCTAGTGTGCTTCCATTTGGACTGTAATCTAGTGTTGTGTGATTTTTAACTTTATACACCAAGTCCAACACCAGCATCTCCAAATCATGTATCTCCCATGTTCACCAATCCTTGTTGCACTCCACCATCTGTCTTCTATCTTTGAGCCAGTTCCGTATCCAAATGGTTAATTCTCCCAGTACTCCATGAGATCTAACCTTGCTAACCACACTCCCATGGGGTACCTTGTTGAATTCCTTACTGAAGTCCATATAGATCACGTTCACCACTCTACCCTCATCAAAACACTTTTTTACTTCTTCAAAAAACTCAAACAAGTTCATTAGATTGATTTCCCACGCACAAAGCCATGTTGGCTATCCCTACTCAGTCCTTGGCTTTCCAAATATGTGTAAATTCTGTCCCTCAGGATTCTCTCCAACAACTTGCCCACCACCGAGGTCAGGCTCACCAGTCTATGGTTACCTGGATTGTCCTTACCATCTTTTTTAAATAATGGCACCACATTAGCCAACCTCCAGTCTTCCGGCACCTCACCTCTCAGCAAAAGGCCCAGCAATCACTTCCCTAGCTTCCCACAGAGTCCTAGGGTACTGCTGATCAGGTCTTGGGGATTTATCCACCTTTATGCATTTCAAGGCATCCAGCACTTCCTCCTCTGTCATATGGACATTTTTCAAATGTCACCATCTATTTCCCGACATTCTATATCTTCCGTGTCCTTCTCCACAACAAACGCTGATGCAAAATACTCGTTTAGTATCTTCCCCATCTCCCGTGGCTCGACACAAAGGCTGCCTTGCTGATCTTTGAGGGGCCCTATTCACTCCCCAGTTACCTTTTTGTCCTTAACATATTTGTAAAAATCCTTTGGATTCTCCTTAACCCTTTTATCAAAGCTATCTCATGTCACTTTTTGCCCTCCTGATTTTATTCTTAAATATAGTCCTACTGCCTTTATTCTCTTCTAAGGATTCACTCAATCTCTCCTGTCTATACCTGACATATGCTTTCTTCTAATTTATTTGACAATATCAAACAAGACCTTTGAAGATGGGAGGCATTACCGGTTTCTCAGTTAGGTTGGATAGCCCTCATTAAATGTGAATGCTCCCCTTGATTTTCACAAGGCAAACGTTCAGGAGACAGAATGGCTGACTCAGCTCTTTTATCAGGCATCATAAGCAGCCCTTTATTAAGTTAGTTAAATTGCAATTGCCTCATGGACTGGGGGGAGTGGATCTCCAGACATTAAAAACTGTCAACTTAGCTCACTTTTATCTTATGTGAGTGACTGGGCTTGTGGGAACTCTGGTTAGATACTGAAACCTTTCATGCAATGTGCGCCCTTACTCGCTTACTTTAATAAATGAGCACAGTTAAGGAATATTGCCACAACCCAATAGTTACTAATGCTGTTAAAGCATGGAGGGCAATACAGCAGAGTGAAGACAATATTGCCAAAACATCTTCTTTTACACCTATATTTAGTATGTCAGGTTTTCAACCGGGGATGGTAGATTCAGGATTCAAACATTAGGCAGATAGGGGTGTGTCTTGCATGGGGGACTTATTTGTGTGGAACGCAATTATGTCATTTGACCAATTAGCTTGGAATTACAAGCTCTCTAGCAGGGATTATTTCATTTTTTTTCAAATTAGGGATTTCATTCACTTCTAACCAATCCCTGCAGATCCGACATGGAGAAGAGTGTGCTCAGTGCTTTCTGTCAACTCTCTTTATCACCTGTTGGGAGGTGCCCTTCAGATGAGAACAAATGGCTTTACTGTGTGTGGGAGAGAGCATAGGGCTTTGAGATCTCCTCAGAGACATGGGAAGATATTTGGGAAAATGCAAGAAAGATCTCCATTTGCAACAGGACCCATGCTTTACAGTTGAAGATTCTCCACAGGATCCACTTGGCTCCAGATTGTTTATCAAAATTTAAACCAGGAGAATTTTCAACATGTCCCAAGTGCAAATTGAGTACAGGCAGTCTTACTCATTGCTCCGAACATACTGAGTGCTGTGGTAGGTGCAGTAGAGAAGATTTTGAGGACAAGGGTGGAGATGGACTGGATTTCTCTTCTTCTTGGCCTGCCCAGTGCATTCCCTGTAGATGCACATAAGAAAAAGCTTTTCAATATCCTTGCTTTCTATGCAAGAAAGAATATTCTGTTGGTTGGGAGTCTGAAAACCCTCCAAGTTTGTCAGATTGGTGTAAGATAGTTATGGAGCATATCCCTTTGGATATTCTTACAAGCGTGGCGCATTACAAAACTGAGAATTTTTATAAGACATGGCGGCCCTTTTTGGACTACCTGGACACAGATCTGTCTGCCACAGTAATTAGTGCTTTTATATAGCTGTAACAATTGTTTTTTACAAGTCTAATACCCAGAGAGGAGGCACACGAATGTATGAATATGTGTTATTAAGGCTCTTGATGGCCAAGAGCCAGTGCTTTGTCTTGTTGAGGTATATTATTATTATTATTATTGTTATTATTATTTATTAGCTATTATTTATTTATGTATTTAGTTGTTTTTATAAATAGATTTACACATGAGTGCAGTTTGATTTTATTTTTTTTTTTTCTTCCTTTACACTGTTTTGAATTATATTGTTTTGTATTTGTTGTAATATCAAAAAATTTTTTTACAACTTTATATAAATCATAAGCTGGGAAAGCTAGAAGTACGCAAAGTGTTTACAGTTAAGTCTGAGCACGCAATCATAGTGAGCAAACATTACAGTAAAAATATCAAGTAAAGGGTTAATTAGAGTCATAGAGTCAAAGAGATGTACAGCATTGAAACAGACCCTTCGGTCCAACCCCTCCATGCCGACCAGATATTTCAACCTAATTTAGTCCCACCTGCCAGCACCCGGCCCACATCCCTCCAAACCCTTCCTATTCATATACCCATCCAAATGTCTCTTAAATGTTGCAATCCACCACATCCTCCGGCAGCTCATTCCATACACATACCTCTGTGTGAAAAGTTGTCCCTTAGCTCTCTTTTATATCTTTCCCCTCTCACCCTAAACCTATGCCCTCTAGTTCAGGACTCCCCGATCCGAGGGAAAAGACTTTGGCTATTTTTCCTATCCATGCTCCTCATGATTTTGTAAACCTCCCCTCAACCTCTGAGGCTCCAGGGAAAACACCCTCCGCCTGTTCAGCCTCTCCCTATACGTCAAATCCTCCAACCCTGGCAACATCCTTGTAAATCTTTTCTGAACCCTTTCAAGTTTCACAACATCTTTCCGATAGGAAGGAGACCAGAATTGCATGCAATATTCCAACAGTGGCCTAACCAATGTCCTGCATAGCCACAACATGACCTCCCAACTCCTGTACTCAATACTCTGACCAATAAAGGAAAGCATACCAAAACCTTCTTCACAATGCTATCGACCTGCGACTCCACTTTCAAGGAGCTATAAACCTGCACTCCAAGGTCTCTTTTTTCAGCAACACTCCCTCAGACCTTACCATTAAGTGTGTAAGTCCTATTAAGATTTGCTTTCCCAAATGCAGCACCTCACATTTATTTGAATTAAACTCCATCTGCCACTCCTCAGCCCATTCGCCCATCTGGTCAAGATCCTGTTGTAATCTGAGGTAACTTTCAGAGCTGTCCACAACATCTCCAATTTTGGTGTCATCTGCAAACTTACTAACTGTACCTCTTATACTCACATCCAAATCATTTATGTAAATGACACAAAGTAGAGGACCCAGCACCGATCCTTGTGGCACTCCACTGGTCACAGGCCTCCAATCTGAAGAACCACCCTCTGTCTTCTACCTTTAAGCCAGTTCTGTATCCAAATGGCTAGTTCTACCATTATTCCGTGAGATCTAACCTTGCTAACCAGTCTCCCATGGGGAATCTTGTCAAATGCCTTACTGAAGTCCATATAGATCACATCTACTGCTCTGCCCTCATCAATCCTCTTTGTTACTTCTTCAAAAAACTCAATCAACTTTGTGAGTCATGAATACGCATGCAAAAAGCCATATTGACTACCCCGAATCAGTCCTTGCCTTTCCAAATATATGCACATCCTGTGCCTCAGGATTTCCTCCAACAACTTGCCCACCGCAGACGTCAGGCTCACTAGTCTACAGTTTCTTGGCTTGTCCTTCTTAAACAATGGCACCACGTTAGCCAACCTGCAGTCTTCCAGCACCTCACCTGTGACTATTGATGATACAAATACCTCAGCAAGAGGCCCAGCAATCACTTCTCTAGCTTCTCACAGAGTTCTAGGGTACACGGCAGTGGGCGGCACGGTGGCACAGTGGTTAGCACTGCTGCCTCACAGCGCCTGTAGACCCGGGTTCAATTCCCGACTCAGGCGACTGACTGTGTGGAGTTTGCACGTTCTCCCCGTGTCTGCGTGGGTTTCCTCCGGGTGCTCCGGTTTCCTCCCACAGTCACAAAGATGTGCGGGTCAGGTGAATTGGCCATGCTAAATTGCCCATAGTGTTAGGTAAGGGGTAAATGTAGGGGTATGGGTGGGTTGCGCTTCGGCGGGTCGGTGTGGATTTGTTGGGCCGAAGGGCCTGTTTCCACACTGTAAGTCTAATCTAATCTAATCTACACCTGATCCGGTCGTGGGGATTTATCGTCCTTTATCCATTTCAAGACATCCAGCACTTCCTCCTCTGTAATCTGGACATTTTGCAAGATGTCACCATCCCTTTCCCTACAGTCTGTATCTTCCATATCCTTTTCCACAGTGAATACTGGTCCAAAATACTCGTTTTAGTATCTCCCCCATTTTCTGTAGCTCCACACAAAGGCTGCCTTGCTGATCTTTGAGAGGCCCTATTCTCTCCCTAGTTACCCTTTTGTCCTTAATGTATTTGTAAAAACCCTTTGGATTCTCCTTAATTCTATTTGCCAACGCTATTTCATGTCCCCTTTTTGCCCTCTTGATATTTCTCTTAAGTATACTCCTACTGCCTTTATGCTCTTCTAAGGATTCCCTCGATCTATCCTGTCTATTCCTGACATATGCTTCCTTCTGTTTCTTAACCAAACCCTCAATTTCTTTTGTCATGCAGCATTCCCCATACCTACCAGTCTTTCTTTTCACGCTAACAGGAATATACTTCCTCTGGAATCTCGTTATCTCATTCCTGAAGGCTTCCCATTTTCCAGACGTCCCTTTATCTGTGAACATCTGCCTCCAATCAGCTTTCAAAGATTCTTGCCTAATACCATCAAAATTGGCCTTTCTTCAATTTAGAACTTCAACTTTTAGATCTGGTCTATCCTTTTCCATCATTATTTTAAATCTAATAGAATTATGGTCGCTGGCCCCAAAGTGCTCCCCCACTGACACCGCAGTCACCTGCCCTGCCTTATCTCCCAAGAGTTGGTCACATTTTGCACCATCCCTAGTAGGTACATCCACATACTGAATCAGAAGATGTTCTTGTACACACTTAACAAATTCCTCTCCATCTAAACCCTTAACATTATGGAAGTCCCAGTCTGAACATATTATGTTTTCTCAAGGAGACTTTGGAGATATGCTTGAAACATTTGCTCTGACAAAAAAAAAGAGGGAAAAGCGGAAAAAAAAGAATTGTTAGATGTTGGAAGTGTTATTTATAATATATGTTTTGCTGTTCTAACTTTGTACAGCAAAGTTTATTGCTGTTTTTCAAAACCATGAAATTTAGTGGCTTTATTCTTTTCGAATGCACCTGGATCTGATACTTGGAAGACAAAATAGTTGGTCTCCAGCCAGATGTTAACATATATTTAACAGTCTGGTCCATTATCAAAACACAAATAAGAACCAACAGCCCACCAGTCCATACTACCATCATTTTGAGGTTCTACTTTTCAGTCTCTTGCTTAGTTTCTAAATTGTACTTTCAGGACTTTGTCCCTCTTTTACTGTGGGCTGTTCTCTGGCTTTTCACTCTAGCCCAAAAGAATATCCTATGTCACTCTTGACTCAGCGTCTCAACACACAATTGTGCAGTCACATCCATAGCCATAGAAATGCCTATTTATGCTCATAACCATTGAATCACCTGCAATATTGTCCTTCCATTCTTCATCCCCCAGCTGAGTGCAGCTGCGTCCACACTGGGAACATTAAATCCAATCCTATGACTCTCTTTGCTTTTGGACAGTGTTCTCTGAAACAGGATGTCTCTAAGGTCCTGTAGACTCCTCAATCAGTGTACACAATATTAATTTATCCAGGTAGGTTAGTGTATATCAGGAAAGAACTACACAGCATGAGAGTGCAGTCGGTGAACCAGATCACAACTTTATTTAAGACAACAAAGGTTCAGTTTAATTTTACATTTTTTATAATGCTACTGCTAACTAGCAGATTATTTAGAAACTTAAAATAATTCCCAGTTACTCATAACTTTGCTGGTCTGCTGTTCAGTCTGTTCTTGTATTACTGGGTTGACTCTCTCTCTCTCAGTCTCTGTCTCTGTCTCTGTCTGTCTCTCTCTCTCTCTCTCCGTCTCCCTCTTTTTCTCTGTCTCTCTCTCTCCCCATCTCTCTCTCTCTCCCCATCTCTTTCTCTCTTTCCCTCATCAGAGGACGAGCTGCTCTGGTCACCTCTGTATCTTAACCTGCCCCTAGGCAGGCTGGAGAGTAGGGGGTAACCCCAGTTCTACTGGGCTGGGTTCTTATACCCTCCTGGTTACCTATCTCAAGCCAGAATTATCTCTTAACTCTGTCTTGGTTCTGACATTCCCACTACACTTTGCTGTTTGGCCAATTTTGATGCCCTGTTTAGTTCAGTTTTGTGTCTGTATTTCTAGGCTCCCTTCTTAATGATTTGTATTTCACTTGAGCAGTCGCAGGCTGCTACAACAGTCTGTTTGTTCCACGGTACAGAGCATTCCACACTTCTGTGCAGCCACGCATCTACGTCTGCTGAAGGGTACAGGACGATATGTGCAACAATCCTGAGATGATAACTTTTGAAAAGACATTTGAATTCCCAATGACCAATTTAAAGAAATTAAACAGCAAGATTTCAAGTTCTAAAACTTTGTGGTGACAAACAAGTATCAGAATCAACTAAATGCTACTTTATGGGCAACTAATACACCAACTGACCAAAATAAAAATTCTTAGTATTATCTTAAATAACCAATAATCTCATATAGCAGCATGCAGTTTACAACATCTTCAACATTGTCTTTTTAGAACATAGTTCACATTGACTCCCAGCTTCCAATAAGTTTGTCTCCCCATTTTGTTCAGTCCTGATGCTCAGTGGAAGATCCTCTGCCTTCGTCCTCTGAGAATTTCTGAACTGAATTTCAATAGTAAAGCCTGCTCAAGCAATTTGTCTTGCCAGCCTCACCAGAACAAATCCTCTAGAGTGTTTATGTTGCTCAGGATGTGAAGCTTAAATGAGAAACTATCTTCCCTCCCAAATTCTACCTGGAAGCTCACAGAGGACACACAATATTCTCGCCTTTCTGTATTCAGTCAAGGAATGTAGTCTCACTTGCTGAGCCAGCATTTATTGCCAATCCCCAAATTGCCCTTGAGAAGGTGCTGCGAAGCGTCTTTCTCGAATCGTTGTATTCCATGAAGGGTAAGTGCACTCACAGCACAGTTAGGGAAAGAGTTCCAGGACTTTGACAAATCAACAGTTAAACAGTGGGATTAAAGTTTGCATTTAGGATAGTATGGGGTTTGAAAGGGATCTTGCAGGTAGTGGTGTTCCTATTTATCTGCTGCCCTTGGTCTTCTAGTAAAGGGTGTGAGTTTACAAGGTGCTGCCTAGGAAGTATTGCTGAATTATTGGACTGCTTCTTGGAGATAGCAGACACTGCACCACTGCATGGTGGAGGGAATGCTTTGTTGGAACTGCACTCATCCAAGCAAGTGGACAATATTTTATCACACTCCTGACTTGTATTTTGTAAAAGGTAGCCAGTCTTTGGAGAGTCAGGAGGTGAGTTACTCATTGTGTGCTGACTAGATTGGTGGAAATCATTTGTTTCTGTGAAACCTCTGTTTCTAACTCTCTCTCTCTCTCTCTATCCAAGTTTTTTTAAACATACTTTCAGGAGTATGCAAGTCTACACAAAGTAAGACACTATCTCGCTCTTTGTGTTCAGGTGTGAAACATGCAAATAGATTCAGTAAATGTTAACCTTGGCCTTCTGTTCCTATGGTAACCATCACCTGGCTTAGTGCTGGGTAAAGAGTCCAATACAACTCCACACATTCCTCCTTTTCCAGAGTATTCTTTATTAAAAGAGACAATTTAAATATAGTCATCTTTTTAAATCTCGCATTTGTAATACATGGTCTGTCAGAATACTAGAACAAGGAAACATAGAACATGTTGACTAAATGGAGGTTTAGAAAAGATGTTAGGAATAGTTTTCCATACAAAAGTGGTCAACACATGAGATCATCCTCCGACTGCAGTAATAAAACAAATTGAATAAGTGGATGTAGGTTTGCTCGCTGAGCTAGAAGGTTCATTTCCAGACGTTCCATCACCCTACTAGGTAACATCTTCAGTGGTCCTCAGGCAAAGCACTGCTGATAAGTCTGGCTTTCTATTTATATATTTGGGTTTCTTTGGATTGGTGATGTCACTTACTGTGGCAAAGTCACTTCCTCTTCTTTTTCTCAGGGGGTGGTAGATGAGGTCTAACTCGATGTGTTTGTTGATAGAGTTCCGGTTGGAATGTCATGCTTCTAAGAATTCTCGTGTGTGTCTTTGTTTGGCTTGTCCTAGGATGGAGGTTTTGTCCCAGTCTAAGTGGTGTCCTTCCTCATCCATATGTAAGGATGCTAGTGAGGGTCATAGAGTCATAGAGATGTACAGCATGGAAACAGACCCCCCTTCGATCAAACCCATCCATGCCGACCAGGTATCCCAACCCAATCTAGTCCCACCTGCCAGCACCCGGCCCATATTCCTCCAAACCCTTCCTATTCATATACCCATCCAAATGCCGCTTAAATGTTGCAATTGTACCAGCCTCCACCACATCCTCTGGCAGCTCATTCCATACTTGTATCACTCTCTGTGTGAATAGGTTGCCCCTTACGTATCTTTTATATCTTTCCCCTCTCACCCTAAACCTATGCCCTCTAGTTCTGGACTCCCCGATCCCAAGGAAAAGACTTTGCCTATTTACCCTATCTATGCTACTCATAATTTTGTAAACCTCTATAAGGTCACCCCTCAGCGTCCGACGCTCCAGGGAAAACATGCCCAAGCCTGTTCAGCCTCTCCCTGTAGCTCAGATCCTCCAACCCTGGCAACATCCTTGTAAATCTTTTCTGAACCCTTTCAAGTTTCACAACATCTTTCCAATAGGAAGAAGACCAGAATTGCACGCAATATTCCAACAGTGGCCCAACCAATGTCCTGTACAGCCACAGCATGACCTCCCAACTCCTGTAATCAATACTCTGACCAATAAAGGGAAACATACCAAATGCCTTCTTCACTATCCTATCGACCTGCGACTCCACTTTCAAAGAGTTATGAACCTGCACTTCAAGGTCTCTTTGTTCAGCAACACTCCCTAGGACCTTACCATTAACTGTACAAGTCCTGCTAAGATTTGCTTTCCCAAAATGGAGTGCCTCACATTTATCTGAATTAAACTCCATCTGCCACTTCTCAGCCCATTCGCCCATCTGATCAAGATCCTGTTATAATCTGAGGTAACTCTCTTCGCTGTCCACTACACCTCCAATTTTGGTATTATCTGCAAACTTACTAACTGAATCTCCTATGCTCACATCCAAATCATTTATGTAATGACAAAAGGTAGAGGGCCCAACACCAATCCTTGTGGCACTCCACTGGTCACAGGCCTCCAGTCTGAAAAACAACCCTCCACCACCACCCTCTGTCTTCTCCCTTTGAACCAGTTCTGTATCCAAATGGTTAGTTCTCCCTGTATTCCATGAGATCTAACCTTGCTAATCAGTCTCCCATGGGGAACCTTGTCAAACGCCTTACTGAAGTCCATATAGATCACATCTACTGCTCTGCCCTCATCAATCTTCTTTATTACTTCTTCAAAAAACTCAATCAAGTTCGTGAGACATGATTTCCCATGCACAAAGCCATGTTGACTATCCCAAATCAGTCCTTGCCTTTGCAAGTACATGTACATCCTGTCCCTCAGGATTCCCTCCAACAACTGGGGCGGCATGGTGGCTCAGTGGTTAGCACTGCTGCCTCACAGCACCAGGGTCCCAGGTTCATTTCCAGCCTTGGACGACTGTCTGTGTGGAGTTTGCACATTCTCCCTGTGTCTGCGTGAGTTTCCTCCGGATGGTCCGATTTCCTCCCACAGTCCAAAGATGTGCAGGTCAGGTGAATTGGTCATGCTAAATTGCCCATAGTGTTAGGTGCATTAGTCAGAGGGAAATGGGTCTGAGTGGGTTACTCTTCGGAGGGTTGGTGTGGACTGGTTGGGCCGAAGGCCCTGTTTCCACACTGTAGAGAATCTAATCTAAAAAAACTTGCCCACCACCGAGGTCAGGCTCACTGGTCTATAGTCCCCTGGCTTGTCTCTACCGCCCTTCTTAAACAGTGGCACCACATTTGCCAACCTCCAGTCTTCTGGCTCCTTACCTTTGACTATCGATGATACAAATATCTCAGCAAGAGGCCCAGCAATCACTTCTTGAGCTTCCCACAGAGTTCTCGGGTACACCTGATCAGGTCCTGGGGATTTATCCACCTTTGAAGAGAAAGTGAGGGCTGCAGATGCTAGGGATCAGAGCTGAAAATGTGTTGCTGGAAAAGCGCAGCAGGTTAGGCAGCACCCAAAGAGCAGGAGAATCGACATTTCTGGCATGAGCCCTTCTTCAGGAATGACTCCCTGAAGAAGGTCTCATGCCCGAAATGTCGATTCTCCTGCTCTTTGGATGCTGCCTAACCTGCTGCGCTTTTCCAGCAACACATTTTCAGCATTTATTCACCTTTAACTGTTTCAAGACATCCAGCGCTTCCTCCTCTGTAATCTGGACAATTTGCAAGATGTCACCACCTATTTCCCTACAGTCTATATCTTCCATATCCTTTTCCACAGTAAATACTGTTGCAAAATATTCATTTAGTATCTCCCCCATTTTCTGTGGCTCCAGACAAATGGTGCCTTGCTGATCTTTGAGGGGCCCTATTCTCTCTCTAGTTACCCTTTTGTCCTTAATATATTTGCAAAAACCCTTTGGGTTCTCCTTAATTCTATTTGCCAGCATTATCTCATGACCCAGTTTTGCCCTCCTGATTTTCCTCTTAAGTACATTCCTACTTCCTTTATACTCATCTAAGGATTCACTCGATCTATCTTGTCTATACCTGACATATGCTTCCTTCTTTTTCTTAACCAAACCCTCAATTTCTTAAGTCATCCAGCATTCCCTATGCCTACCAGCCTTCTCTTTCACCCTGACAGGAATATATTTTCTCTGGATTCTTGTTATCACATTTCTGAAGGCTTCCCATTTTCCAGCCATCCCTTTACCTGCGAACATCTGCCTCCAATCAGCTTTCAAAAGTTCTTGCCTAATACCATCAAAATTGGCCTTTCTCCAATTTAGAACTTCAACTTTTATGTCTGGTCTATTCCCCTTTCATCACTATTTTAAAACGAATAGAATTATGGTCACTGGCCCCAAAGAGCTCCCCTATTGACACCTCAGTCACCTGCCCTGCCTTATTTCCCAAGAGTAGATCAAGTTTTGCACCTTCTCTAGTAGGTACATCCACATACTGAATCAGAAAATTGTCTTGTACACACTTAAGAAATTCCTCTCCATCTAAACCTTTAACACTATGATGTTTGGAAAGTTAAAATCCCCTACCATAACCACTCTATTATTCTTACAGATAGCTGAGATCTCCTTACAAATTTGTTTCTCAATTTCCCTCTGACTATGGGGGGGGTGGGGGTGGTCTATAATACAATCTCAATAAGATGATCATCCCTTTCTTATTTCTCAGTTCCACCCAAGTAACTTCTCTGGATGTATTTCCAGGAATATCCTCCCTCAGCACAGCTGTAATGCTATCCCTTATCAAAAATGCCACTCCCCCTCCTCTTCTGCCTCCCTTTCTATCCTTCCTGTAGCATTTGTATCCTGGAACATTAAGCTGCCAGTCCTGCCCATCCCTGAGCCATGTTTCCGTAATTGCTATGATATCCCAGTACCATGTTCTTAACCATGCCCTGACTTCATCTGCCTTCCCTGTTAGGCCCCTTACATTGAAATAAATGCAGTTTAATTTATTAGTCCGACCTTGTCCCTGCCTGCCCTGACTGTTTGACTTCTGTTCTCAACTGTACCAGTCTCAGATTGATCTCTTTCCTCACGATCACTCTGGGTCCCACCCCCATCCCCCAACTCCCCCACTCCACCCCCAACTTACTTGTTTAAATCCTCCCAAGCAACTCTAGCAAATTTCCCTGACAGTATATTAGTCTTCTTCCAATTTAGGTGCAATCCGTCCTTCTTGTACAGGTCACTTCTATCCCAAAAGAAATTCCAATGACCCAAAAATGTGAATCCTTCTCCCATACACCAGCTCCTCAGCCATGCATTCATCTGCTCTATCCTCCTATTCCTGCCCTCATTAGCTCATAGCACTGGGAGCAATCCAGATACTACTACCCTTGAGGACCTCCTTTTTAAATTTCTGCCTAACTCTCTGTAATCTCCCTTCAGAGTCTCAACCTTTTCCCTTCCAATATCATTGAGAGAGGGTCATGTCTTTTTGTGGCTAGTTGGTGTTCATGTATCCTGGTGGCTAGTTTTCTGCCCTTTTTAGGATTGAACAAGCAGATGAAATAAGCCTTTGTGCAGTGGTAAGATTTACAGGAAAAAGGCAAGTGAGGGACGAAAATCTCTGAAAAGTTTCTGCAGAGCCCCAAGGATCAGGAATGCTCTCCTACTTCCCCAGACATCTAACCGCACCTATTTTACAATGATAATATGACAAACACCTCTAACTAACCTTTTTATTCAGGATTATCTATTTGTGAATTCATGACAAACACCAGTCTTTCGCCCATATAGCGTTTTTGTATCCAAAGGGCCCATTTTGGGCTGCTATTGTGTCCCCCAGTTGTGATGTGCCTTAAGCAATTACTACTCCAAGGCCAGACTGGTCAGATCAGACAATCATAGAGCCACAGAATCATACAGCATAGAAACAGACCCTTTGATCCAACTCATCCATACCGACCAGATTTTCCAAACTGAACTAGTCCCATTTACCTGCATTCGGTCCATAACCCTCTAAACCACTCCATTCATGTAACTGTCCAAATGTCTTTTAAATGTTATAACTGTACTTGCCTCGATCACTTCCTCTGCCTGCGGCTGGCCCATATCCATCCAAACATTTCTTATTCATCGAAATGTCATTTAAATATTGTAACTGTACCCATATCCACCACTTCCTCTGGAATTTCATTCCACATATAAACCACTCTCTGTGTAAAACAAATTTTCTCTCATGTCCTTTTTAAGTTTTTCTCCTCTCACCTTAAAAGTATGCCCCAGTCTTGAAATCCCCCACAATAGGGAAAAGACACCTCGAAAGCTTTTTTTTTGTTTTTTTCTGTATCAGAAGGTTTACCGGACTAAAAAATCCTTAACTCTGTTTTCTCTCCACAGGTTCTGCCAGACCTGTTGAGTTTCTTCAGCTATTTCTGTTTTTGTTTCATTTTTACAGCATTGCAATTCTTATTTTTTATTTCAGCTTTAGACTTACTCCATTCTCCCTCAAACCTCTAAATTCAATGATAACATGATGGCTGTGACCTACAGAGCTTTCGCTATGAGTCATTAATTTATCTTATCTCATTGCACAATGCTTGACATAGAACTTCTCTCAAGTCAGCTCTAGAACATACTGTTCTAAGTAACGATTCTGAAAACATGCTATTGACTCCTCATCTAGGCTACCGTTAACCATCTGTTTTTCCAGTCTCGTCGTGGATTAAACCCCCCAGTATCATTACCATATCTTTCTGACAAGCTTCCCATTATTTCTTCCTTCGTGGTCCACCCTACTTTTTGGGTTAGTTTTGGTAGGCCTGCACACTAATCACACAAATTGACTTCCTGCCTTTATCATTTCTCACCTTCCCAAATCACTTCCTGAATTTGGTAATTCATCTCCAATGTGCAAGTATGAGCACGAATTAAGAGTTGCTTTCCACATTTCCCTAACTTTTTGTCCTTTCTCAATTGTCTATACCCTTCAATATTCAGGTTTCAGTGGATGTCATCCTGCAGCTATGTCTCTGTAATGGCTATCAGATCATAATTATTTATTTCTATTTGTCCTTATAAGTTCATCTGTTTTGGTCCAAGTGTAACATGCAATCAGATACAGAGCCCTCAGCTCTGTGATAGAGAGTCATGGAGTGGTACAGCACGGAAATAGACTCCTCAGTCCAACTTATCATGCCAACCAGATATCCCAAATTAATCTAGTCCCATTTTCCAGCATTTGGCCCACAACCCTCCTAAACTTTCCTATTCACATATCTGTCAGATGCCTTTTAAACATTCCAATTGCACGAGCCTCCACCAACTTATTCCATTAGCACACCTTGTCTGTTATTATTTTTGTAACCTTTATTGTTATCTGTTAATTTCTCGTACATTTGCACTGTCTAACTCTTCCTGTCATGATCTGTTTATCATTACGTACATTAATATATTTCTCTCTTGCCTTGTCTCTACTGCGGTTCACCTAACCTGCTCAATTTTATTTCCTTGTCCCACTGCTTAATTTAAAGGCCTCTCTACTTGTTTTGTTGTGTGCTCCCTTGAACACTGACTGACTACTGGTACAGATCCCACTGAACATGAGCTGGTGTGCTGGAAATGATCCAACCATTGGGTTCCTGATCCTGAATCAAAGATCCACTTCAGAAATCTGTTTTAAAATAGATGTCATTTTTTTCTACTTCTGTTTGGATCTTCTTATGTTGAGAACGTATTTCACAAATTACTTTTACCGGCACTAAAGCAAATATCAGAACGCTGAGTATAATTCTTGATGCCCAATTCCTAAGTTATTGTGCCTCCAACTTTGGTTTCAACAAAGATATGATTTTCCATCACTGTGAAGTAGCAACTGGGCAATGTTTCCATGTCCCTTTTCCAAGCATTTTGGTTGTATCTGACAATCTAAGTTTCTCTGAGGCTCATTTAATAAGTGACTATCTGGGTGATAGCACACAAAAGCCTCATGTTCAACCTAAGCATTAGCTCATCTCAACTGGGGTGATAAATTGATTTAGCAATTTGTTTTATTGTTCCACCTATGTTGAAAATCCTGCTGATTTGCTAAACCTAAAATTTTAAAGAGCAACCTTGAAGTGGTTCTGTTACTGAGGACATAAGGCAGCGAGACAGACCATTCAGCTCATCCAGTCTGAGGACATAAGACAATAGACAATCGACAAAAAGTGCAGGAGTAGGCCATTCAGCCCTTCGAGCCTGCACCGCCATTCAATATGATCATGGCTGATCATTCCTAATCAGTATTCGCACCCTGCCTTATCTCCATAACCCTTGATTCCACTATCTTTGAGAGCTCTATCCAACTCTTTCTTAAATGAATCCAGAGACTGGGCCTCCACTGTCCTCTGGGTCAGAGCATTCCACACAGCCACCACTCTCTGGGTGAAGAAATTTCCCCTCATCTCTGTCCTAAATGGTCTGCCCCGTATTTTTAAGCTGTGTCCTCTGGTTCGGCACTCACCCATCAGCGGAAACATGTTTCCTGCTGCCAGAGTGTCTAATCCTTTCATAATCTTATACGTCTCAATCAGATCCCCTCTCAGTCTTCTAAACTCAAGGGTATACAAGCCCAGTCACTTCAGTCTTTCGGTGTAAGGTAATCCCTCCATTCCAGGAATTGACCTCGTGAACCTACGCTGCACTCCCTCAATAGCCAGAATGTCTTTCCTCAAATGTGGCGACCAGAACTGCACACAGTACTCCAGGTGTGGTCTCACCAGGGGCCTGTACAGCTGCAGAAGCACCTCTTTGCTTCTATACTCAATCCCTCTTGTTATGAAGGCCAGCATGCTATTAGCCTTCTTCACTACCTGCTGTACCTGCATACTTGCCTTCATTGACTGGTGTACAAGAACACCCACATCTCTCTGTACTGCCCCTTTACCTTAATTAATTCCATTAAGGTAGTAATCTGCCTTCCTGTTCTTGCCACCAAAGTGGATAACCATACATTTATCCACATCAAACTGCATCTGCCATGCATCTGCCCACTCAACTAACTTGTCCAGGTCACCCTGTAATCTCCTAACATCCTCATCACATTTCACCCTGCTACCCGGCTTTGTATCATCAGCAAATTTGCTAATGTTATTGCTGATGCCATCTTCTATATCATTAACATATATTGTAAAAAGCTGCGGTCCCAGCACTGATCCCTGCGGTACCCCACTGGTCACTGCCTGCCATTCCGAAATGGAGCCGTTTATCATTACCCTTTGTTTCCTATCAGCCAACCAATTTTCAATCCAATCTAGTACTTTGCCCCCAATACCATGCACCCTAAGTTTACTCACTAACCTCCTATGTGGGGCTTTATCAAAAGCTTTCTGAAAGTCCAGGTACACTACATCTACTGGATCTCCCTCGTCCATCTTCAGAGTTACATCCTCAAAAAACTTCAGAAGATTAGTCAAGCACGATTCCCCTTCATAAATCCATGCTGACTCATCCAGTCTGAGGACATAAGACAGAGAGACAGACCATTCAGCTCATCCAGTCTGAGGACATAAAACAGAGAAATGACCATTCAGCTCATCCAGTCTGAGGACATAAGACAGAGAGACAGACCATTCAGTTCATCCGGTCTGAGGACATAAAACAGAGAAACGACCATTCAGCTCATCCAGTCTGAGGACATAAGACAGAGAAACAGACCATTCAGCTCATCCAGTCTGTGCTAGTTTTGTGCTTCCCTCAAACCTCCTCCCTTCTGTTTTAATCTAAATTGACCAATTCCACATCTGTAACCATCAATTTCCATCTCTGTCAGCGATGTAGGTTCCTTATAAGTGCATTTGTGATGTTCACTTCAACCATTCCCTGCAGTTACAAATCCATATTGGACATTTTCCATATCGAATTCAGTAGACTAAAAAGGTGACTCCAAGGTAGATTCTTATGCTGAATATGTTTTGAGAAAATTGAAGGAAAGAAAGAAACTGAAGCAAACTCAGTCTGAGTTGGTTGTAATTTTTGTCAATTTTTTTGTGAGTCACAATCCTGGTTAGACATATATTGCACATACATTTTGCTCTATCGCAGTGTTACTATAGCAACATTTCCATTTGTGAACATGAAGACAATTGAACTTCTTCAATCAAAAGAGCATGTCATTATTTTCTTTAATTTGAAATGCAAGCATGTGCATTCAAATTGTGTTAATCATTAAGTTTTATCTTATTCATAGAGAGATTTCTGAAAAATAATCAGCTAAATATTATTCAGCTGTTGGTTGAAATAAATAAGCCACACAAATTGATGTTGAGCCTTGAATTGATTTGAGTGGATGACTTAATGTTCTAAAATTTTCATTTATCAATTTTTATTTGTTTGTAGATAATGAGACTGAGAAAGAAAATGTACAACGATTACTCAAAAATATTTTGATTTTGTTTTGATCGACGTTGAAACTTTATTTGCATTCATGTTAAACAAAGTAATCTTACGTCCATGATCAAACATTCTCAGAATAAATTATATCCCTTTTAGGTGATTAAATGCTCAGTGAGCCCTCCCTATGTTTCTGCAAAAATCTCCAGCTGATGTTTACACAGATTGACTTATTTGATGATAGATATTGCAATGTTCAGTTCCACATAATATGAATTTTATGGGTTTAGCCGAATATCAAAACTATAGCATTTGAAATTAAAATCCAAATAGTTTTTGTTTGCATCGGGAAGAAGGCTAGTTGATGGAAAATGTTTGAAAGCACCTGGCGACTGCTTTCCTCCCACTCCACATCTTCTGTGGCACTAAGTAGTTTGATTCAATAATTCATGCTGCAAACAATCTAATTTTGTGAGTTAATTAACAATTTTGGTCCTCCATCCCAACAGTTTTACAAATAATACACTTTAAGCAGATTTTCATTTCAGAAAGATGCAATAGCACGTGAATATTATTGGATCTGGTCACAACTACAAAACTTCAGAAAATTATAACAAATTATACTATTGCTCATATTGAGCCAACAGCCTCACCAAAACTGCAATTATCACAACTCTGACTATCTCTATTCAAGACAATAACAATTTCAGATTTCCTGGATTATAGCCAATTTTTTTCACCTTAGCCACTTAGATTGAAAAAAAACAGAATAGATGGGCTTCCATTACCTGACAGCAATCAGATTTGTGATGATGACACAATCTGAACTTGCAAGGATCATAAAATCCATGTACATTTGCTGGCTGCTTTTAATGTCAGATATTCTTCTCCATTACCGAAATCTACTGTTCTACCAATTTTTCCATCCAGAATCCACCACTCCTAATGTTCATAAGATCAAAGGATGACAATGACTTTCAATTTGAATTGAATCAACTTGTTGTCACACATACTCAAACGAGTAGAGTGAAAACTTTACAGTCGCCACATTGGAATAGCATAGAATATTTTTATTGTCAGATGCACTCCAGTACAGAAGTACAAGAGTACAGTGAACAGTTTTTACAATGGCTGCCGTTAATGGCGCCATCTTAGGTACAAGTACCTAGGTACAAATCTTGGATACAAAAGAAAATTAAAAGGAATAGTAGTAGCATTACTTACAATGTCTATAAAAAGGTTACAAATGAAATAATTATGACAGAGTTAAAGGAGTTACATTTGAGTCCGGTAAAGAATTTCAGATCGCAGTAGCTCAGGACGTGGCGTGACCGCTGGTGCCAGGCCCAAGTTCAACAACTGACCCACTCCGCTGCAGTCTCCAGTCTGTTTCTTACCAGCACTCAGCTGCGACAGGGTAAGTTGCACTGTCCCAGGACTTGTGCTGTACTGGGCCCACTCCAGAACTTGAGATTCCCACACGTAGTTCTAGGACTTGGGTTCCTCTCGCACCGCTGCAGGACAGCTGAAAAGAGAGAAAAAAATAGAAAAGAAACAAAAAGTACGAGCGGAGTAGAGGAGCTCCTAGTCTGTTACCATCTTAGGTACAAAGGTATCAAATTCTTAGAAATCAAAAGAAAGTGAGGAAATAATTGGTCCAGCATCATAAATCATAGGAATAAATGAGAATATAAAGAAGTACAAAGTTCAGAATATCAGTATTTCTGATCCAATCCATCTTGACACCTAGCCTCAAGGGACACTAACAATGTCTCATCACATCCTGCACTGGACCTACCAATGTAGGAGTCACTCCACTTTCAGTGCTACCTCTTCACCACCGGACCCACTTCGCTGATGCCACTGAACACACATTCACCCTGAAACCAAGAGTCCCTGGCTTCACTGCTTGGCCAGGCTGCCACCAGGCCACAAATCCTGCTTCTGCTGCAGATGTCGCTTTGCCAGCACTGCCACCTTTAAGAGTCCTCTGCCACCAGTGCTGCTATCCCCAATCTCTGGAGGAGTTTTGCGGCCACTGCCACTGGCTCAGAACCCCAGGGTAATAACCCCACTGCTTTCCACTGGACAAATATTTTTTTCTGTATCATCATGTAACGATAAGGTAGAGGAGCAAAGACAGAAAACGAGTTGTTTGAGATGCCATTCCGGGAGGTTGCATCAAAGTTATGACATCCAGCAAAAAGTGTGATGGGTGTGTTCCAATAATAGCACACATTTACTACTAATATTCAACATTCATCATCTGATTATTTTTATACTTGAGAACTTTAAGAACTAAAATATTTTTGAAAAGGGCAAATGCAGATCTAGACTGGTTATAGAGATCACCTGAGGACAGATTGGGCTAAGTCTAGGGACGTAGAACATAGAACATTACAGCACAGTACAGGCCCTTCAGCCCTCGATGTTGTGCCGACCTGTCATATCAATCTGAAGCCCATCTAACCTACACTATTCCATGTACGTCCATATGCTTGTCCAATGACGACTTAAATTTACTTAAAGTTTGCGAATCTACTAGCGTTGCAGGCAAAACATTCTATACCCTTACTACTCTCTGAGTAAAGAAACTACCTCTGACATCTGTCCTATATCTATCACCCCTCAATTTAAAGCTATGCCCCCTCGTGCTCGCCGTCACCATTCTTGGAAAAAGGCTCTCCCTGTCCACCCTATCTAACCCTCTGATTATCTTATATGACTCTATTAAGTCACTTCTCAACCTTCTTCTCTCTAATGAAAACAGCCTCAAGTCTCTCAGCCTTTCCTCGTAAGACCTTCCCTCCATACTAGGCAACTTCCTAGTAAATCTCCTCTGCACCCTTTCCAAAGCTTCCACACCCTTCTTATAATGAATGACCAGAACTGTACACAATACTACAACTGTGGCCGCACTGGAGTTTTGTACAGCTGTAGCATAACCTCATGGTTCCGGAACTTGATCCCTCTATTAATAAAAGTTAAACACTGTATGCCTTCTTAACAGCCCTGTCAACCTGGGTGGCAACTTTCAAGGGTCTGTGTACCTGGACACCAAGATCTCTCTGCTCATCTACACTACCAAGAATCTTACCATCCGACCAAAGTGAATCACCTCACACTTGTCCGCATTAAATTCCATTTGCCACCTCTCAGCCCAGCTCTGCAGCTTATCTATGTCTCTCTGTAACCTACAACATCCTTCGTCACTATCCACAACTCCACCGACCTTAGTGTCATCTGCAAATTTACTAAACCACCCTTCTACGCCCTCATCCAGGTCGTTTATAAAAATGATGAACAGCAGTGGACCCAACACTGACCCTTGCGGTACGCCACTGACAACTGGACTCCAGGATGAATATTTCCCATCAACCACACCCTCTGTCTTCTTTCAGCAAGCCAATTACTGATCCAAACTGCTATGTCTCCCACAATCCCATTCCTCCGCATTTTATACGATAGCCTACTGTGGGGAACCTTATCAAACGCCTTGCTGAAATCCATATGCACCACATCAACCGGTTTACTTTCATCTACCTGCTTGATCACCTTCTCAAAGAACTCGATAAGGTTTGTGAGGCACGACCTACCCTTCACAAAACCATGATTTGGAGATGCCGGTGTTGGACTGGGATGTACAAAATTAAAAATCACACAACACCAGGTTATAGTCCAACAGGTTTAATTGGAAGCACACTAGCTTTCGGAGCGACGCTCCTTCATCAGGTGATTCACAATCACCTGATGAAGGTGCGTCACTCCGAAAGCTAGTGTGCTTCCAATTAAACCTGTTGGACTATAACCTGGTATTGTGTGATTTATACCTTCACAAAACCATGCTGACTATCCCTAATCAAATTGTTCTTTTCTACATGATTATAAAGGGCTCTGATGAAGGGCTCTGGCCCAAAACGTAGAATTTCCTGTTCCTTGGATGCTGCCTAACCCGCTGTGCTTTGACCAGCAACACATTTTCAGTACATGATTATAAATCCTATCTCTTATAATCTTTTCGAACACTTTACCAACAATTGAAGTAAGGCTCACTGGTCTATAAATACCTGGGTTGTCTCTATTCCCCTTCTTGAACAGGGGAACTACATTTCCTATCCTCCAGTCTTCTGGCACTATTCCTGTAGACATTGACGATTTAAAGATCAATGCCAAAGGCTCGGCAATCTCCTCCTTGGCTTCCCAGAGGATTCTAGGATAAATCCCATCTGGCCCAGGTTATTTATCTATTTTCACACTCTGCAGGATTTCTAATACCTCTTCCTTGTGAACCTCAATCACACCTAGTCTAGTAGTCTGTATCTCAGTAATCTCCTCGACAACATTGTAGTTTTCTAGAGTGAATAGTGTTGAAAAATATTCATTGAGTGCTTCCCCTATCTCCTCTGACTCCACACAC
Source organism: Hemiscyllium ocellatum (assembly GCF_020745735.1). Classification (NCBI taxonomy): domain Eukaryota; kingdom Metazoa; phylum Chordata; class Chondrichthyes; order Orectolobiformes; family Hemiscylliidae; genus Hemiscyllium; species Hemiscyllium ocellatum. Next base: position 87,668,903 of record NC_083402.1, on the reverse strand, counting down.
AACTTCCCACTACTATCCTTGATTGGCCCTAATCTTACTCTTGTCATTCTTTTATTCCTTAAATACCTATAGAAAGCCTTAGGGTTTACCCTGATCATATCCGCCAACAACTTCTCATGTCTCCTCCTGGCTCTTCTGAGTTCTCTCTTTAGGTCTTTCCTGGCTATCTTGTAACCCTCAGGTGCCCTAACTGAGCCTTTACATCTCATCCTAACATAAGCCTTCTTCTTCCTCTTGATCAGAGATTCCACTTCCTTCGTAAACTACAGCTCCCGTGTTCTACAGCTTCCTCCCTGCCTGACAGGTACATACTTATCTAGGACACACAGGAGCTTTTCCTTGAATAAGCTCCACATTTCTAATGTGCCCATCCCCTGCAGTTTCCTTCCCCATCCTATGCTTCCTAAATCTTGCCTGATCACATCGTAATTGCCTTTCCCTCAGGTGTAACTCTTGCCCAATGGTATACACCTATCTCTTTCTATCACTAAAGTAAACATAACAGAATTGTGATTGCTATCACCAAAGTGCTCACCTACTTCCAAGTCTAACGCCTGGCTGGGCTCATTACCCAGTACCAAATGTAATGGGGCTTCGCCCCTTGTTGGCCTGTCTACATACTGTGTCAGGAAGCCCTCCTGCACACACTGGACAAAAACTGACCCATCTATAGTGCACTATAGTGTTCCCATTCAACATTTGGAAAGTTGAAGTCCCCCATGACAACTACCCTGTATCTCTCGTTCCTATCAAGAATCATCTTTGCTATCCTTTCCTCTACATCTCTGGAACTATTCGGAAGCCTATAGAAAACTCCCAACAGGGTGACCTCTCCTTTCCTGTTTCTAATCTCAGCCCATACTACCTCAGTTGACGAGTCCCCAAACATCCTTTCTGCAATTGTAATACTGTCCTTGACCAACAATGCCACACCTCCCCCTCTTTTACCATCTTCTCTATTCTTACTGAAACATCTAAATCCTGGAACCTGCAACAACAATTCCTGTCCCTGCTTTATCCATGTCTCCAAAATGGCCACAATATCGAAGTCCCAGGTACCAACCCATGCTGCAAGTTCACCCACCTTATTCCAGATGCTCCTGGCATTGAAGTAGACACACTTCAAACCAACTTCTTGCTTGCCGGTGCCATCTTGCGTCCCTGAAACTTGATTTTGGACCTCCCTAGTCTCAACTTTTTCTATACTTGAACTACAATTTTGGTTCCCATCCCCCAGCTGGATTAGTTTAAACCCACCCCCAATAGCCTTAGCGAAATTCCCCCCCCCAGGATATTGGTACCCCTCTGGTTCAGATGAAGACCATCTTGCTTGTAGAGGTCCCACCTACCCCAGAAAGAGCCCCAATTATCCAAGAATCCAAAACCCTCCCTCCTGCACCATCACTGAAGCCATGTGTTCAACTCCTCTCTCTCGCTATGCCTTGCCTCACTAGCACGTGACAGGGGCAATAAACCAGAGATAACAACTCTGTTTGTCCTAGCTCTAAGCTTCCATCCTAGCTCCCTGCCTTTCTGCCTTAAATCCCCATCTCTCTTCCTACCCATGTCATTGGTGCCTATGTGGAACACGACTTAAGGGGGCTGCTCCCCTTAAGGATCCCAATAACATGATCAGAGACATCATGAACCCTGGCACCTGGGAGGCAACACACCAACCGTGTGTGTCTCTCATTCCCACAGAATCTCCTATCTGTCCCCCTAACTATGGAGTTCCCAATGACTACTGCTCAGAATATAAAAAAGCTGCAATGAAATTACGATTTCGTCCAAAGACTGTGAAAACTGACAACTAAATTAGCATCAGGAAATTCACGTTCTGTTTGCTTCACAACTGCATAATACTGGGATATAAAAGGCTGGCTGTTGTGAGTCTAAATTGACAAAACAATGATGGGCCTTATTTCAGCAGCTGCTTTTGAGCACCAAGGCATAGAGAAGCAAAAATAGATTCCTGAAAAAAGAACTGGAGTTCTCTAACACTCTACCTATGTCATATGATCTCTTGCAAGAAGCACCCAGTGAGAAAGTAATTTGGGTAAACCATCATTCACCAACAACTGAGGATCATACAGATCCCATTACTGATGAAGAAACATGACAACAGTTAAACAATTATGGTCTCGGACAGCAAACTCATAACTCAAGGTACTAAAAACTTTAAATTTCTTCAGCTTTTAACTTCCTATTTTCACTAGATATGTTCCCACCTTCATTTTAAACTTATTACCCATGTTTATTCAGTGAAGATTTTTAAAATATTTTTGGGGTAATAGGTGATAAAATTCCTTCCTTCACTGAAGAAAACCTTGGAATTATCTCCTTCATTTTGATCTATGTTAACTAAGGTTTAATTGCATGCATGCTGAAAAGAAAATTTAAATATGTTAGTTGCAACCATGAGATGGGTTTAAAAAGGGGAAAGCTGACTCGCCCTCCTTACCTGGTTGTAACATTTGTAAATGTCATATCAAGATGAGCACTGGCATTATGAAGTTGCCCATCTCATCAGTAAACAGAGTCAGAACATGGCAAAGAAGGGAAAGATGGCATCGTGTTTCTCCAATAAAACCTTGGTGGTCCTGGTGGACAGAGTGCCCCCAAAAGAGAGGTCCCTTCCCAGAGGACCACCAGCGGAGACCAGACTCTGCCAGCAGGTCCAAGGTACCATTTGGATTAGTGCCATCTTTGTGGTACAGAGAAATGTCACAATGACAATGTCAATGACCTTTTCCACTCCATCAGCAAGTGTCAAGCTTTCTCTCAGCCATCTCACACTCACTTTGTCACTGCTACTGCACCCACCTCCCACCAAGGATCTGCACCGTCACTATTGAAGCACCACTTCACCCATCACTCTCAACACCATTATTATTTGCTGTCGACAACCACCCGCATCATAATCCTGCATGTCCTCTGTGTTGCATCTTCAGTCATTAGGTATACCTGAACACCTTCTCTCTGTATGCAGGAGCACTAATAGCCATGCCACCCATTGTCATCTCACTCATTCTCCCCTTAGGGCTTATTGATAAGAATATGGAAGTCCAAGTTGCTGACATTTGGAAAACTGCCAGAGACCAGGCCTCTGTTCAGGCCCTGATGCAAGGTGATTCCATGCTGTCAGCAATCAGGAATTTCATCCACATGCAAAGGGAGGAGCAGGAGCAGAAGAGAGTTGTGTGGTGCTCAGAAGACATCAATGCAACAAATACAGGATAATCTGGCTGCTTCCATTGACAGTTGATGGCTGCCATAGTAAGCCAAGCCCAGCCCCTCAGGAGCTGCTGGAGAAGTATTCACACCTGCACTCTATTGCCTTAGTCATCGGTCCTCAAGGTCAAAGGAAGGACAACCAGGGACTTTGACCTGATTCCAGGTCCCTATCCTCACATGAACACAGAACGGTGCCAGGAAACAACCAGCTGGAGGAGAAGACATATTCAAACTTTTCCACTTTATCCACTCAAGACACTGCTGAGATGATCAATCCCCCCACTTCCACCCTGCATGTCCCCTCCATCTTGGAGAGATTCATACCAAGGTGGGCCAATTTGCCCTGTCCCTGTCCAGGCATAAGTGCTGAAATCAGAAGCTGAGAAAATAAAAACAAAGTACAAGAAAATCAATAAACAATAAAAGTAGAGTGAAATATTCAACACTACTCACTGGACCGCCTAGCGAGAAGACCCTTAGCACCTCTGGCCTGTGCAAATAAAAGTGTCCTCAGGGTTGCCTGACCAAATCCTCCAGGACTAACAAGCTCCACCTCAGCTGCACAAAATGGTTTATACAAAGACACTGTGGGAGAAAGAGAAAGAGAAAGGTCCACTGAGGACACCTTGGTGGTATGGTGAAGAAGACCTGTAGATGACTGTTACTTTCAGCATTAACGTTCTTGGTGTTAACTCTCATGTGCTTGTGAGTTTCTCTGGATGGATACTAAATCAGGCAACACTTCATGACCACAGATGAGTCTCCATTGATGGAGGTCTTCACTGAGTGTCAACTGCCCTGTTCAGAAGTGGGGGACCAATGTGTACACATGGTTTTGAGTCATGTTGACATCTTTAGCCATATTTGTTCAACAACTCTAACATTTAGTGCCCTGTCTGCACAAAGGTGGAGATGCCAAAGAGTTGTTCAGCAGTAGCATGCAATATACAGAGAGGGACCATGCTATACAATATGTAAGGAGTAGATAGCCAATCGACAGTGCACTGACCGTTGTGTTGTCCTGTCACCCATGTTATTTTCATTTAAAAACCCTGTGAAATTTGTTTTGCTGCAGCCCACTCCCTCACAGGTCAAGTTCCTTGCCCTGCCCAATCTGACCAGAGTCATTTTCTTCATTATTGCACACTTTAATTTCCAGCATACTCCACTGCCAGTGGCTTCCAGCCTCAGCCTGGAAATGCCAGTGAGCCTCAAACAATCAGATCTCCTTCCTAATTGTTAATCCCACAGACTCCACATGTCCCCAGCTCCTCACCCAACCTGCCTTTATCAGCCTACTCTTGGTGATCTTTCCCATACAGCCCCTGACATGTTGACTATGCCAAGTGTGGTCATTCACTGCATCCCACCTTGAAGCCAGGGGCTCCTGACCATTGACGAGCACCTCCCCAACCACCCCGTCCACCCGCCCCACCTTCTGTAGTATACCCTTCACAGCCACAGTTTACCATGTTCTGCTCTTGTAAATCCTACCATCTCCCTTTGCAATTATTTTACACACTTGCCCAAAGCCTACAATCCTCAATCCCAAAAACTAACTTACAATGGACTGAAAGCTTGTTTCAACTCCCTTGACAGGGTGAAGAGGTAATGCAATAGATCCCCATTAAAGTATCAAAAATTGTGCACAATGCACTACATAAATACACTCTGCAGGAAGTGGTCAGCTGGTATTTGGTAAGTGTGATGCCTATACAACAGGAAAGCAACCTGTAAATGTTCAGCAGCAATAATACATTAGCAGAGATATATATGGAGCTTTTGCGTTTGAGAGTAAGGAGCTGAAGAAGGGAGATTCTGCCAAGAGGTAGGGTTTCCCATTTGAGACAACATGTTTTCCCAGGCTTCCAGACACATTGCTTAGTATTGAGTTGTGATCCCTGGATCATGATAATATTTGTGAGAGAATAGAATCCAGGAATTCTTTGATGTTGTGTTAAATCTCATGTTGTGGAGCTGCTGCTGACATCATCAGTGAAGGTTGAGCATCTTGGTCTCGAGTCGCTTATACAACTTGGTACAGAACCCAGAAGAGGTACATGGCTCTGAGAAAGATGTTGCCCTGTATATCAGCACCATGTCCCGTATGGAGCATATCTGCCTGTGCAGAAGACCCTGGCAGGACATTAGGATAAACTATAAACAAGGTGGTTAATGCTCACTCAGTGTTCTGACAAACTCTGTCCAGCTTCTACCTTAATGTGTCAGGCCTACTACAGAATGCCTTCACAACATTCTTCTTTGCAACCAAGTCATCCTAAATCCTCAGTAACCATCAGCCCTGTGTTTGTGGAACCTGAAGTGCTTGTTCCTTTTCTTCAGTTCTACCTGGATCCCCAAACTGCTAATCATGGTCTAACCACTCCAAGCCTCATCGGCCTGGCTTCCCAACGGCAATTAGACTTGCATGCTTGTTGGCCAAGAGTCTTGTAAACTCTGAACTTGCAGTGGACAGCCTTGTAAATGGTTTGGGAAGCACTTGGGTAGTGAGGATTTGTCATTGAGTTACACCCTGTATAAGAATTGTTTCTCCTCCAGCAAGTAGGATTCCTTGTCGTTCACATCAAATCAATCTTGATGTTTACAAAAGGAAAAGCGAAGAACCTCTAGATCAATGAAGTACACTATGTCCCATGTCATGAGACCATACCATTAATCACTCACAGCAGGTCACCTAATGAAACTTCTGCCCAGTGGCAAATCCTCAATGCATGTGACAACGTTGGGCTTAAGAGCAGCTTGAAAAAACTGAAATAATATAACCTGCTCCAGGAAAGATCTATCTCAAGACAAAGGTTTCAAATGCATTAGGAGAGCTTATGTCAGGAACACAAGTTCAATTACCATGACAGCATAGGACGTGGGTGTTTCTAGTTCAGCTGGCACTTATTGCCCATTAGTGAACCCCAGATGGGTTTTTACAACAATCAACAATGATTACATGGTCACCATTTGGTGACCTTATTCCAGATTATTGTTGGATTTAATTTTAGCATCTGCCATGATGAGATTTGAATTCATATCAATATTAACCAGTACTTCAGGATTACTAATCCAGTGACATTTACAGTATGTACCATTTCCCCATTGATATGGGATAACCACAAGATTTGCCAAAGCAAGCATAGCCTTCCATCAACTTTGAACTGATATCTGGTGCTGAAGGGAAATAAATCTGTTCACCAAAATGAAAGTATATACAGTCCTGGTTCTGCTCACTCTGCTTTACATACACAAAACCCAAGTTATGTACCAGAAACTTAACTGCTTTCACTTGAAGCTTCTGAAGATCAGGTAACAGGGCAAAATACCAGTCACTGAGGGACCCACCCAAGCTAGCATTACAATATCCATACCATATTGAAACAGTTACAACTGAGCTGGACTGGCCAGGTAACTAGAATGCCTAATATTCACTTACAGAAGTGGATTTTCTATGGAGACTGTATGAAATACAAATGCAACACTGTACCAATATGTCTCCTAGTTTGCTATAGTCATGAGACCATACCATTAAGCACTCACAGCAGGTATCTATTTTATAGTCAGTTTAATAAAGACACAGAACATGCAAGATTGTTGTCCTGTGAGCTATAACAACTAGCTTGAGTCTGGGATGTGCTCACAACCAAAGGAAGTGTTATAAGAACACACTGAAGGATTCACAGAAGAGTTTTCAGATTAACTTCCAACCCTGAATAAACACTGCCAGGATTTCTGCTCTTGGTTCAACTAAATAAAAAAAAGTTTGATCTTCCTCAAAAGCAAACACATATGAGAGGCAGAGGAATATTTCAAGGACTAGTGATACCAAGCCAAAACTCACTCAAACCACAATCTGTGGTATCTTACAGCATAACCCTCCAAGCATAGATCATCATTAGCAGTAACTTTCATATTCATTAGAGCAGTACCAAATACCTCAAAAGATGAACACTAAAGAAACCATCGGCTATACCACTTCCAAATGTCACTGGTTTGCTAGTGTGTTTACCATGAAACATTCAAACTACCTTTCCAGGAAATGTCAGTACAAATTCAGAATGCAAAATTTGTAGTGCAAGTGAAATGCCTTACAGTATCTATTATCAAATGAGTTCTTCTAGGAAATTCTAGGCCAATATTTTTAGATAGCCATTCAGAATTCATATAAGCATATACTTCAAATGTAGTTTATTGGTTACCAGGAACATTAAACTTAACAAATGTTAACAACTATAACATGAACTATTATTACCATTTGCATCGATTTAGCTAAACATCTGATTCCATTGATAATTCTCTCTGTCTGACTTTTCTTAATGCCTTCAATTGAGACCTAAAGAATATAAAAGGTTTTTTTACAAACTTCACTGATGAATTCCCCATTTCCACCTTGCTGGTTTTAGAAATATTTACAGGTTTATCAAAACTAACATGAATTTAACTTTCAACACATTAAGTGACCAGTCATTGGAACTGTAGACAAGAGTTCACTGCACTGTATTGCTAAGAGTGTAAAATACGCTTGAAATGTTAAGTGTGAATGATACTCCATAGACACCAGAAACATGCCTAAAAATGGGTTTGGATATCACTAAGTAACCATAAAAATCTTCTCAGAAGAAATTAATCGCCAGGTTTTTTTTTGGTGCAGGGAGTAATCCTGATACAAACACAGAGATTGATTTTTGTCAGAAATCGAATTCTGTCTGCAGGCTTGCTTCAACATGGTGTAAAATATCATCCCAGCATCTGAAAAGTGAGGCTTAGGGTATTCTCAAAGTTTGGTCTCAGTTCTGAGTAAAATAAAATTGGAGACATCTAAGGACATGCCATTCACCAGCAAGTAGTTTTGAATTTCCAATGGGTGCATTACCATCAGCAGCCTTCAGATAGAAACTGCTTAAAGAAGCAACCATTGCTGGTGCTGGCCATTTATGGTGATTAAGATATGCACAATTGCGATATCAGGAGCGAGATTAACTTAGCAGTTGGTGTAGGGGACCACAAGAGAGGTCCACAACAACCTATGGTTTTGATGTGAGGTCAGTAAGAGCTGTGCTGCTCCTCCTAGCTCCACACTCAAATAAATAGTATAATAAATTTCCCTTTTTCTTTGCAGCTTCTGGCAGTTCCTTTATGGATCATGGAGTATGTCAGTTGTAGATCTGCTTTTTCTGAATATATGCAGTTTGGATTTGTAAACAAAAATGGGAATTTTAAAGTTGACAAATTGTTAGTGTATTTTCTAACAAAAATAGTGTATTTTCTGTACTTAATACTGAGAGTCTGGTAACTGATGTATGCATACTGTACTTGATTAATTAAGCCTGGATGTGGCCTTAAGGGAAATATTAAAAATGATAGCAAGAGCTGGAATCCAGAGAAGTAGCATGGAGCAGATATGCTACAGCACAAAAACCCACCCACTTTTACTACCAGGTGAGGTCAGATGAATTGACTCACCCGTCTTCAACCACCTTGGTTAACTTTAATAAAGACTTATTGTTCTATTAATTATGAGATTATATCTACCTCTGATAAAATGTAATTACTGAATATCGATTCTATCAGTAATGAGCCCATTGTAAGGTTTTCTTGAGTGACAGAAAGAGCAATTTTACTATTTGTTAACCTTGAGAAAATAATAATGACACCATGTCAGGCTATATGCATACAGGTGTAAAGTTAAAGAGGGATAATGTCCAGTACAAAAAGAAGATGTGAAATATACAGTTTGGTGTCCAGGGTATCCTTGAGGTCATGGTTGTTTAATTGATATTTGTATTTTCCCAAGTGGTGAATATTGAAGAGCTCCTTACATTCTTAATGTTGGATGTTTCTTTACAGTTTATGTTGTCACTGCGTGTTTTGTCTTTTGAAAGGTTTACAGAGAAAGCCTCCTTCCACTGGACCTCAGGTCAAAATGTGATTTCCATTGCTCTACCAAAAACAGTTCCTTTAAAGAAAGTTCATTTCATTGTTTTCTGTGCATGTAATTTATGTTTCTTTAGCTTTGCGAACCTTACACAAGGTCCATCTCCAACATGCGAATATTTGCAAAAAGACGTAAATCAAAAATAGAAGGCAAAGGTTTCTTCATACCTAATTAGAATTCAGTGCATTTTAATAAAGTGTTAACTTCAACAGACTGTCTTTATTCACCTTATATTGGTTTCATAATTTAGCCAACCTCCAGGTATGTGATTGATATAGCCATTTTAAGTGAAGCTTTTAATCCTTTAAAAAAAATTCACTTCAATCCACAAAGTCCGAGGTATTAAAACCAGATAATGGAATTTGAAAATCAATAGCCTATATTTTATCACCATCATGAAAACACATAGAAATTAAAGTCATCTCCACATTGCTTTGAAATATGTAACATATACAAATGTTGGACAAGAAGCCAACATTTGTCAGCATTAACAGGACTCGCTGAGATGGAAGACCTGTGAAAGTTAGAAATACCTTCTTGGCACCAACTCCCTTCCCTGGTAGTCATCCTGAGATCACCACCTTTGAGTTCAATTTTTCAAGTGACTTCCTAACTCCCTATATTTTGCTTTTATCCTTTTTTTTAACCTATAACATTGACACCAATGTATACCACAACAACTGGCTACTTACCCTCCCCCTCCAGAATGTCCTGCAGCCTTGATATCCTTGACCCTGGCATATCCTGGAGCTTTCTTTACAACACCAGAAACACCTGTCTACTCCCCTTACAATTGTATCTCCAATAATATTGTATTCCCACACTTCCTCCTCCTCCCTGGTGCAGCAGAACCATGGTGCAACAAATTTGGCTGTTACTGTTTTCCGCTATGATAATGTCAAACAGCCTTATTGGGGAAACAGGTTAAGTTTTAAAGGGGTAAGAACTACCATCTGTGTCTTCCTTATAGTTTCTATAAGTTGTACACAGTTGCAATCATATAATGAACTAAATCTTGTTTGAGTCAAAAGCATCTTTGCATTTAACTACCAGGTGAAGACTAGAGTGGTGCTGGAAAAGCACAGCAGATCAGGCAGCATCTGAGGAGCAGGAAAATCGACATTTCGGGCAAAAGCCCTTCATCCATGGATGCCTGACCTGCTGTGCTTTTCCAGCATCACTCTGATCTAAACTCTGGTTTCCAGGATCTGCAGTACTCACATTTGCCTACCAGGTGAAGACTAATCTAACCAAGGCCACAAAGATTCCAAACGGGAATGATGTTGGCTGCAAATCAACCAAAATTGCTCTGAAGTTATGATAAGTGGCAGTGAGGATTCATCTGACCATTACCTTGGCAGCCATTTGAAAGAAGAAATGCGAGAATCAATTCTTCTGTTCTGACCAGGAGGTCTTTCTGAAAGCTTTGAAGAAGATGAGGGTAGTATGCTTTCTGGAAGGTGGAAGAAGGCAGACTGGAGCCAAACAAAATTAGCATGGACTGAAGTTACTGAGACCAGCAGCAACAGGTACGGTTCAGAGGAGCCAGGTCCTAAGCTCATAAAAGCTTTGTTGGCTTTCTTCAAGCTGGAAAGTTGAGTGCAATCTCAAACCTTGATGATACATCTTTGTGTAGGACTTCCAGACACAGCAGACAGACCAGCTGAGGAATCTCAGGATACATGTTCAGAATTAGCGGACATAAGTTTAGGGTGAGAGGGGAAAGATTTAAAAGGGACATAAGGGACAACATTTTTCACACAGAGGTTAGTGAGTGTATGGAATGAGCTGCCAGAGGAAGTGGTGGAGGCTGAAACAATTTTAATATTTAAATGATATCTGGATGTGTATATGATTAGGAAGAATTTGGAGGGATATGGGCCAACTACTGGCAAATGGTACTAGATTAATCTAGGATATTGGGATTACATGGACAAGCTGGATGGAAATGCCTGTTTCCATGCTGTACATCTCTATGACTTGATGCCAACCATAAACATGGGAGAAAAGTATGGCTTTGGATACATACTGACCCCTCAGCAAGGCTCAGAACCCTAGTGTTGTTGAAGGGCTATCAGCACTGACACATGCAGCTTCTTGAGTCCATGAATCACTGCAATGGAATAGTGTTCCATTTTAGCACCATCACTGCCATAGAGAAGGGAATCATGTCAATTGCTAGAGTTACCTCACAAAAACAAGTTAGGGAAGGACAGATAAATATTCATTGTGGAGAAGACTAAAAGATAACCTCACCTATAGATGAAGGCAATGCAGTGCTTGCCAAAACCTTACTGCATTAGGCAGCCTCAGCACCGCAGATTTATAAAGTTACAGCATAGAAAAAGGCCCTTTGATCAAAAATTCAGGCTGATCAAAAACAAGCCCTTAACTATTCTAATCCCATTTACCATCACTTGGTCCATCACCTTGTATGGTATTGCAAGTTTACATGTAAATACTTCTTAAATATTGTAAAGGTTTGCACCTCTCCTACCTTAGAGGCAGTGAGTTCCTGATTTCTCCCCTCCCCAGGTAAAACCAAATGTCCTCATATCCTCCCTTTGCACAACCTGCTGTGCCTTACCTTAAATTTATTCCCTCTGGTCATTAGTCCCTCCACCAAGGGATAAGTTCCTTCCTGTTTATGTCCCTCATAATTTTGTACATCTCAATCATGCACCCACATCCTCAATCTCCTCTGCCTTGTGCTAACAACCCCAATAGTCCAGTCTCTCTTCATAACCACAACTCTCCAGCCCAGGCAACATCCTGATGAATCTTCTCTGCACCCTCTCCAGTGCTAACACATCCCTCCTATAATGTGGATTCAGAACTGCACAAATACTCTAGCTGTGACCGAACAACTTTTTTCTGCAGTTCCAGCATAACCTCCCTGCTCCTAAACCCAATCATTCAACTAATAAAAGCAAGAATCCTGTATACTTTCTTAACTCCTTTATCTATCTGTACTGTAAGGGATCAATAGAAGTGCACACCAACGTCCCTCTGATTTTCGGTGCTTTTCCAGGTTCTGGATTAGAATGGTGCTGGAAAAGCACAGCAGTGCAGGCAGCATCCGAGAAGGAGGGAAATCAACGTTTCGAGCAAAAGCCCTTCATCATTGCCCGAAATGTCGATTTCCCTGCTCCTCTGATGCTGCCTGAACTGCTGTGCTTTTTCAGCACCACTCTAATCCAGAAACTGGTTTCCAGCATCTGTAGTCATTGCATTTACCTAGGTGCTTTTCATGGTGCTATCATTCATCATGAAGCCCCAAACCTTGTTTATCCAAACCATCATCTCACACTTATCTGTACTAAATTCCATTTGTCACTGATCAGCCTATCTGACCATTCTCCTCCAATCTTATAATAGCCATTTCACTATTTACCATTACAATAATTTTCCTATCATCTATGAAACTACTGATCAACCCTCCTATATTCAAATCTAAATCATTATTGACAGTCACAATCTCCTGCGTTGACTGAGAATATACAGACCATATTCCTCAAACTTGTGTACACTTGATGACATCTGCGTGTTCATGACTGAGTGCCTCTCTCAGCCATGCTCTGTTTTATGGGCCCCCATGATGTCATAGTGAAACTATGACGGGCTCTCCACTGTGTTAACATTTCTCTGAACCTCATCTGTCCTTGATCCAGCATATAACTTGCGCAGCTCCACCAAATCTCCAAACTGGCCCTCAACTAACTGATAATGAGCTTATTAACAGGCTCAATTGGCCCAAATTCCCAAACTGGACAGTTTTCTGGAGTCCATCTTGTCCTTATCCTAATGAAAATCACTGGCATCAAGAATAGTGATACAAAACCAGCCTAGCTCCCAACATTCTACCACTACTGGAACCTCAAATTCTGCCCTTTGTAAGAGTCAGAAAGTTTGAACTTGAATCCTGCCCCAAAAACTAAAAATATAATTCAGACCAATACTCTGATCCAGCTTTGAGCAAAATTGGCATTTGCAGTGGTGTTATTCTTTAAATAGGATGTTAAACTAATGAATTTCATGCTGTATTCAATGAACATTCAAGTTGTAATAAGAAATACTAGGTTTCCTTTCTCAGTGGAGGAGATAAATTGAGGTGAAGTACCTTCTTCCCCACAGCCCACCGTCTGATCTCGAACTTAATATAGTCTTTCAGTCACCATGGTTACAAAGCATTCTAGATATTTCAACAGACATAATATCCAACTTATAAGACACTGCATTCGTGTCAGTTTGCTTTCCTATGAGGATGACTTCAAGCCAGTGTGATGACTTTTTCTTGTTGTAACTATCAAAGCTGTCCTTCCACAGCATTGATATTTCAAATGTGCAATTCTTTCCATATCAGCTGTTTCCTGTATCCACACCTAAAGTTTTTTTTAGTATTAACATATTTGGACATGGATTTGCAAAAAGGAGCTGCCTTGCTGAGAGCATCAACATTCAATGTGTTCTCCAGATTTAATGACTGCATGGATTGTGTCAAAATATTCTAGTTCAGTATAGCCAATCATGAATAGGTTTCAATCTAACTTCTGAATCCATTTGTATTTCTGTGTAACAGTTAACATTTTGCTATTTTCATCCTTTTCTCCTTCAAATACACTTTGATATCTAGAAATAAATTATGTTTATTCAGAAACAATTCTGGCTTCAACTACAATGACTGTTGGTTACAAAAAACAAATTTAGGTCAGACCTTTAGATTCTAATGTTTACAAATCCATGTGCAATATCAATACTTTGTAAGCCTCCTATTTGAATACAATGAAATAAGTTATGAGGTCAAACTTTTGTTGCTTTGAAAAGACCATTTTTAAATGGGAAATCCTCAAGAAACCGTGGGCGGCACGGTGGCACAGTGGTTAGCACTGCTGCCTCACAGCGCCTGAAGACCCGGGTTCAATTCCCGACTCAGGCGACTGACTGTGTGGAGTTTGCACGTTCTCCCCGTGTCTGCGTGGGTTTCCTCCGGGTGCTCCGGTTTCCTCCCACAGTCCAAAGATGTGCGGGTCAGGTGAATTGGCCATGCTAAATTGCCCGTAGTGTTAGGTAAGGGGTAATGTAGGGGTATGGGTGGGTTTCGCTTCGGCGGGTCGGTGTGGACTTGTTGGGCCGAAGGGCCTGTTTCCACACTGTAAGTCTAATCTAAACCAGGATTACTCAATGACAGCATAACAGTTATGTATCTGTAAAATCAGGCTTTTTTCAGTGCTTGTACTTTGTGGGAAGCCTTGAACTTTGCTTCTGATCCAAATGCTGCCAAGTATGATCATTAACTCCAGGAGTTGCTCAGGAGAAAGGAAATGAAGCAAAATGTAATAAAAGTTATGCAAATGAACCAATGGCAGACATAACACCAAACAAAAAATCATTTCAGATCTGTCTTCCAGTCGTGGGGTGCAGAACAAAAGGCCATTTTTATAAGATATCAAAAAAAATCTTTAAAGTGGGGAATGGCAGTTTTATCAAATTGAACACTTTGCATATCAGCAGCTAAAAACAGAGATGAGCAGCCATTCCTTCCTTGAGCAGTAATTAACTTGACTATTAGGTTGTTGAGATAGTCAGCAAAGCTTTGTGTAACCTGTACCAATAGTATGTTGTGATCCTAATTACACACAATCTAAAGCTATTGCAAGCCACTCTGTGGATCCATTTCAGGGTCACAAATATTTCCAATATAGTATATAAAGGGTGGCATGGTGGTACAGTGTTTAGCACTGCTGCCTCACAGCGCCAGAAACTTGGGTTCAATTCCCACCTCAGTCTGTGTGGAGTTTGCACATTCTCCCCGTGTCTGCGTGGGTTTCCTCCGGGTGCTCCGGTTTTTGAATTGGCCATGCTAAATTGTCTGTAGTGTTAGGTGAAGGGGTAAACGTAGGGGAATTGGTCTGGGTGGGTTGCTCTTCAGAGGGTCGGTGTAGGCTTGTTGGGCTGAAAGACCTGTTTCCACACTGTAAGTTATCTAATCTTCAAGGATTCATTTCACACTGTCAAATAAAAAAAATGTTAATGGAATGTCATCAAGAGAACAAATGCCCCAAAATAACCATTCAAAATTACTAGGTGTACAATAACCTCAAAAAAATGTGAAATAAGTGATATGTATGTTAAAGCTTTGGACACCATGACTGGTATAGAAATGCAACCTATAGTAACAGGCTTCCTGGCTTGCCAAATTTATATGATGTCAACCACGAGCAGTTGTCTTCAGCTAGTTTAAATAAAGCCACAAAACAGGTTTTCCGAGCTCAAAATATGGTGTCAGAGTTGGAACTAAAGTAGAGTTTTGAAGGGATGTGAAAAGACATGTCCATTGACACAGAGACACAGGAATGTCCATTGCTGAGAAAAGCTGCTTCAACAAACTGAAAAGGAATAACGAAGCAGATCACAGCTGAACACTGAGTAAGACACTAAGGCTGGAAAGCTTTCCTCTCCCACCATTGGCTGAAATGAAACATGAAGCAAAGACCAGTTTTTGCACTCACAAGAGCAAAATTACAAAATTAAGTTAGATCTGCTAAGCAAGCCAGGGCAGCTAAACAAATCTATACTCTTAACACTTTTGGGAAGACACTGGTCCAGGCCGAATTCCACCCCAGACATCTCTGAAGAACAGATAAAACAGACTGTCAAATCCACAAATCAACCTTCAGACTCAGAAGTCCATTCCAAGCCAACAATGGAAATGGAACAACAAATCCCACAGGAGTGATACTCTCTGCAGAAGAAACATTACCCAGATAAAAAGCCAGTGACAATTCCTGCATGTATTAATATGACACCAGTGCAAACTAACAACTGTAGCCTTGATTTTTACCAGAATTGACAGTAGCTCTGACACATGAAAGTGCCATAAAATGTCAGCAATTGCAAGTCCAATCCCCAAAACCAGCGTCTCTCAATTATGATGAATTGCAGCAGGCTATTTTACACACGCACACTTCTAGGAGGTAGTCAGTTCACTTAAATGACTACTGCCTCCACTGAAATAGATTCTGGAGAACCTTAAGTGTGAAACAGATGGAGTGGAGATTAGGCCAGGTAAGAACAAGTCCGTTTCCATGTGTTTAAGTTGGATAGGAAGGGTGTAACCACTTGAAAATCTAAGGTACCCTGTGGGTATGGTCCCTGGACAGCTTAAGAGTGATTTTAAGACCAAAAGACCATTCGAAGAAATAGAAGCAGAAGTAAGCCATTCAACCCTAATGAATCTGCTCTACCATTCATTGAGATCATGGCTGATCTAATAATAAACAAGTTCTCTTTCCAGCCTTACCCCATGTTCCCTGATTCTCCTACTGATTAAAATTCTGTCTATCTCAGCCCAACCTCAATGACCCAACCTCAACGTGCTTCTGTGTTAAAGAATTTGCAACAGATTCAAAACACTCAAGGAAGGAATGCCTCCTCATCTCTGTTTTTAATGTGCAACATGTTATTATTGTGCCCTCTAGTCCTAAATTTTCCCACATTGGAAGACAACCTCTCTGGATCTACCCTGTCAAGCTCTCTAAGAATCTTGTGCGTTTCAGTTAATTTGCCTGACATTCTGTATTCGAACGATTACAGGCACAATCTACTCAACCTCTCCTCATAAGACAATGTAGTATCTGTGCAGTGAACCTTCTCATTGGACTACCCCCAATAACAATATAGTTTTCTTTTGATAATAGGACCAACGTTGTCCACGATATTCCAATTGTGGTCTTGCACAGTTTTGGCAAATCTTCCCTCCTTTTATATTTTAGCCACTTTTGCATAAAGCTGAAAATGTGTTGCTGGAAAAGCACAGCAGGGTCAGGCAGCATCCGAGGAGCAGAAGAATCGACACTTCGGGCATGAGCCCTTTTGCATAAAGGCCAACATTCCATTTGACTTTACAATACCTGCTGAATTTGAATACTAACGTTTTGTAATTCAAGGAGGAAGACTCCCAAATCCCTCTGCTCTGTAGCTTTCTGTAGTCTTCTGCCATTTAAATAATATTTAGCTTTTCTATTCCCTTCCTGCCAAAATGCATAATCTCTTTGCCCCACCTCCCAAGTTTTTGCCCATTTCATATCCTTTCTTGTGCTATCCTCACAGATCACCTCCAGTATCCTTTGGAGGTTAAGAATTAAGGTTTGTATGGGAGATGCAGTGTCAGGTGCCTTCTGGAACTCTTAACTATGGAGAGGATTGTTAGATATAAACAATTCTCTCCATGTTCTAAATGGAGAGAAAATTCATTAGTCTGAAGTGCAAAGAGACTTGAGAGTTCTATTCTAGGATTTTCATAAAGTAAATTTGCAGGTTGAGCCAGTAGTTGGGAAGACAAATGCAATAATGGCATTTATTTTGAAAGGAGGTGAATATAAAAGCAGGAGATGCACTTCTGAGGTGCTAGAAGGCTCTGGTAAGACCATATTTTGAGAATTCTGCACAGTTTTGGACCCCATATCTCAGGAAGGATGCACTGACTCTGAAGCATGTTCAGAGGAGATACACGAGAATGATCCAAGGAATGAAAAGCTTAACATGTGAGGAAAGTGTGAGGACTCTGGGGTTATATTCAATGGAGTTTAGAAGAATGAGGGGGATTCTAATTGGAACATACTGAATACTGAATGGCCTGGACAGAACAGATGTTAGGAAGATGTTTCTATTGGTAGGAGAGACCAGGACTCAAGGGCATAGTTTAGAGTAAAGTGAAGACCTTTTAGAACAGACGTTGGGAGAAATTTCTTTGGCCAGAGAGTGGTGATACTGTGGAATTCATTGCCACAGAAGGATGTAGAGGCTAGGTCACTAAGTAAATTTAAGACTGAGATAGATAGGTTCTTGAGTATCAAGGGGATCAAGAGTTTCGGGGAGAAAGTGGGAGAATGAGTTTGAGAAACTTATCATCCATGATTGAATGGCAGAGCAGACTCAATGGGCTGAATGGCCTAATTTCTGCTCCTATATCTTATGGTCATATGGTCTTAGAGTCTTATCTGCCAACATTTCTGAGCAAGGGTTTCTACTCTTCCCTTGCCTATCATTATGACCAGATTCTGGATGAAACTCACTTTGTTATGACCAGACCCTGGACAGTGTTCTCCAATTCATTATGGTTCGAAAGACAGGAGGGATGAACTTGCTCCCTTTTTTCCTTCACCCATCCACTATGTTCATTGCATCAAACTTAATTTGGGAGAATCCCTTGCATTGTGGAGACCTTTCTTCCAGACCCAAATGAACTGAATATTTTTAAAGCAAGACGAATTAGTAATGCAGTACACATGTGCACAGATTAGAAATAAGGGAGAAGTCAAAAAGCATATATACAGAACACTCTCTGAAATCTTTACCAAGAGTAGATAGTTTAATATTGTGGCCACTGTACTGGAATTTATTGGCAGTGTTGCCTTTGATAGTTGAGCAGACAATCTTTGAGATTCTTAGTTTTGCAGGCTGATTGAAGTTCTTTCGTCCTGACTTCCTTTTAATCAGGTGTGAAGCACAAGAAGTGAGAGAAGATCCTCCTTTACCTGCAATGCAAGTTGAATAAGGAATAGTTCTTTGACTCCAGCCTTCACAGCATACTAACATTTTAATGCAGGCTTGTACGCATGACAGCATTCAGTACCATTAGCCCACGTCTGTAGAGTTGAAACGCCTGAGTGTGTGTTTGCCAAAGGGAAAAACACAAAATATCTCTCCACGTTGGGACATAATCTGCTTCTCCAAACTGTACAATTGTAGCTCAGTGCAGCTATAACACCTGATAACATGGAAAGTTAACCAGGTATGTACTGCACACAGAGAGTAGAGCAATTCCAACCTGCCAATTACTGCCCCAACATAAAGACACAGCAGCCAGAATGCTCACTGCACATTGCCAGCATGGCTGACACTCCCTCCCACGTACATTCTCATTCTCTCACTCTAGTTGTTGTTAAATCAGCAGGCCACACAGATTACCTATCTTTAACTGAAATAAAGGAGAGGCGATGGCTGAGTGGCATTATTGCTCGACCGTTAATTTAAAAATCCTGGTAACGTTCTGGGGAACCTGATTACAAATCCTAGCACAGCAGTTGGTGGAACTACTGGTTGGGCCTGCATGTGACTCCAGACCCACAGAAATGTGGTTGACTCTTAATTGTCCTATGGGGAATTAGGGATGGGCAATGAATACTAGCCAACAATGCCCTCATCCCATGAATGAATTTTAAAAACTATTTATTGACTCTCGGTAAGTCACCAGTACTCTGTCCCTAGTGACCATTGGAGGTCTGTATCTTGTTATTTTTAACCGTAGGGAAACATAATACAGACAATCAATCAGCACAACTTCAGTAAAGAGCTTTTATTTACAGACAGGAAAAGCAAACATGAACAAAATGAGCAGAGGCTGCAGTTTGCTCCACAATGCAAACCAATACTAGTGTCATGATCGATGATGCCCTCCACTGCATCTCCTCCACTTCCTGCTCCTCCGCCCTTGAGCCCCGCCCCTCCAATCGCCACCAGGACAGAACCCCACTGGTCCTCACCTACCACCCCACCAGTATACATTCCATGATGGTTTGCTGCAACAAACACTCATCGACTGAAGCTGTGATTTGGAGATGCCAGTGTTGGACTGGGGTGTACAAAGTTAAAAATCACACAACACCATGTTATGGTCCGGTAGGTTTATTTGGAAGCACTAGCTTTCGGAGCTCTGCTCCTTCCAACCACTTGATGAAGGAGCAGCACTCCGAAAGCTAGTGCTTCCAAATAAACCGTCGGACTATAACCTGGTGTTGTGTGATGTTTAACTGCTGGAGTTGGTTTTCAATCAGGATCTGTCTGGCTGGTCATATCTAACTCAGCTGAGCTGTGTCATGCACAAGGAGAGTTTTCTCAGTTTTACAGTCACCATCCTTGTCCTTGGAAAGCTACTCCCATTCGACCATTTCCTCAGCAGCCAGAACATTGTCTCATTGCCTATTCCAATTGTGCAGAACACAGTATGCCAGGATGATGAAGCACATTCTGCCCAGACTAAACTAGAGGGGTCTTCCCTGACCAGTCCAAGCTGCAGAACCGCATCTTCAGCAGCACTACTAAAGGTGCCAGGCTGAGTGACCAACGCATTGCATCATGAAGGAAGTGCCTGCAGACTATGCACCATTCCCTATCCCAGACTCAGATCAATCATTCAGCTTTTCATTGCATTCAGTAGAGTTTATTGTCATACTTACAGGACATATGATAAGGCAATTCTCCTCTCCTTCCTCAGCACGCTTGGAAGTTTGATAAGTGTCAATATTCTTTCAGCCAGCTTCTTTTTAAATCATTGTTACAAACTTCACCATCATTGAGTTACTAATGTTAGATTTGAAAACACCTACGCATGGTGCAAATTGCCTTTGACCAGCATTTGAAGCCGAAACACACTCCACTATGCACACATTGCAAATAGGTGAAGAAATGCCTGGAAACTAAATGCAGTTGGAGTTTGCAAACAGCTGCTTCATATATTTGTCCTTCAAAGTTCGAGCAGCTAGCAGATTCCAGAGATGAAAGGTTTGTCTTATGAAAAGAGATTGAGCAGTTTAGGTGTATACTCTTGAGAATTCAGAAATATGAGAGGGGATCTCAGACACTAAAGGGGATTGATGAAGTAGATGTAGAAAGTATGTTTCCCCTTGTGGGACAATCCATAACTGGAGGTCATAGTTTAGGAAGAGGGGGAGCAGAATTAAAAGAGATGAGGAGAAATTACTTTTCTCAAAGTACCATGAATCTGTGGAATTCAATACCCCAGAGTACAGAAGATGCCAGTATAGTAAGTAAAGTTAGGGAGGAGATAGATATATTTTTAATGAATAATGGACTGAAAGGTTATATAGAAGAAAGTGAGGACTGCAGATGCTGGAGATCAGAGCTGAAAATGTGTTGCTGGAAAAGTGCACCATCCATAACCTCATCACCTCAGGAGATCTCCAAATCCACCGCCTCATAGTCCCCCGCACCGCCGGTTCTACCTCCTGCCCAAAATCCACAAACTTGACTTCCCCGGCCAACCCATTGTCTCAGCCTGCTCCTACCCCACTGAACTCATCTCTGCATACCTCGACACGGTCCTGTCCTCCTTAGTCCAAGAACTCCCCACCTACGCTCGGGACACCACCCACGCCCTCCACCTCCTTCATGATTTTCGCTTCCCCGGTCCCCAACGCCTTATCTTCACCATGGACATCCAGTCCCTGTACACCTCCATCCCCCATCACGAAGGACTCAAAGCCCTCTGCTTCTTCCTTTCCTGCCATACCAACCAGTACCCTTCCACTGACACCCTCCTTCGACTGACTGAACTGGTCCTCACCCTGAACAACTTCTCTTTCCAATCTTCCCGCTTCCTCCAAACCAAAGGAGTAGCCATGGGCACCTGCATGGGCCCCAGCTATGCCTGCCTCTTCGTAGGATATGTGGAACAGTCCATTTTCCACAGCTACACTGGCACCACCCCCCACCTTTTCCTCCGCTACATTGATGACTGTATCAGCGCTGCAAGTAAAAAATGAGATCTGCAGATGCTGGAGATCACAGCTGCAAATGTGTTGCTGGTCAAAGCACAGCAGGTTAGGCAGCATCTCAGGAATAGAGAATTCGACGTTTCGAGCATAAGCCCTTCATTATTCCTGATGAAGGGCTTATGCTCGAAACGTCGAATCCTGTATCAGCGCTGCCTCTTACTCCCACGAGGAGGTTGAACAGTTCATCCACTTTACCAACACCTTCCACCCTGACCTCAAATATACCTGGACCATCTCAGACTCCTCCCTCCCCTTCCTAGATCTTTCCATTTCTATCTCGGGCGACCGAATCAACACGGACATTTACCAAAAACTGACCGACTCCCACAGCTACCTAGACTACACCTCCTCCCACCCTGCCCCCTGTAAAAACGCCATCCCATATTCCCAATTCCTTCGTCTCCGCTGCATCTGCTCCCAGGAGGACCAGTTCCACTACCGTACAACCCAGGTGGCCTCCTTCTTCAATGACCGCAACTTCCCCCCAGACGTGATCGACGATGCCCTCCACTGCAGCTCCTCCACTTCCTACTCCTCCGCCCTTGAGCCCCACCCCTCCAATCGCCACCAGGACAGAACCCCACTGGTCCTCACCTACGACCCCACCAACCACCATGTACATCATATCATCCATCGTCATTTCCGCAATTCCAAACAGACCCCACCACCAGAGATATTTTTCCCTCCCCTCCCCTATCAGTGTTCCAAAAAGACCATTCCCTCCGTGACTCCCTCGTCAGGTCCACACCCCCCACCAACCCAAGCTCCACTCCCGGCACCTTCCCCTGCAACCGCAAGAAATGCAAAACTTGCGCCCACACCTCCCCCATTACTTCCCTCCAAGGCCCCAAGGGATCCTTCCATATCTGCCACAAGTTCACCTGCACCTCCGCACACATCATTTACTGCATCCCCTGCACCCGATGTGGCCTCCTCTATATTGGGGAGACAGGCCGCCTACTTGTGGAACATTTCAGAGAACACCTCTGGGACACCCGGACCAACCAACCCAACCACCTGTGGCTCAACACTTCAACTCCCCCTCCCACTCCACCAAGGACATGCAGGTCCTTGGACTCCTCCATCGCCAGACCATAGCAACATGACAGCTGGAGGAAGAGCGTCTCATTTTCCACCTAGGAACCCTCCAACCACAAAGGATGAACTCTGATTTCTCCAGTTTCCTCATTTCCCCTCCCCCCACCTTGTCTCAGTCAAATCCCTCGAACTCAGCACCGCCTTCCTAACCTGCAATCTTCTTCCTGACCTCTCCGCCCCCACCCCCACTCCGGCCTGTCACCCTCACTTTGACCTCCTTCCACCTATCGCATTTCCATCGCCCCTCCCCCAAGTCCCTCCTCCCTACCTTTTATCTTAGCCTGCTGGACACACTTTCCTCATTCCTGAAGAAGGGCTCATGCCCGAAACGTCGATTCTCCTGCTCCTTGGATGCTGCCTGACCTGCTGCGCTTTTCCAGCAACACATTTTCAGCTCTGAAAGGTTATACAGAGCAATCAGGAAAGCAGAGTTGAGGCTGAGGTAAGATCAACCATGATCCTATTGAATGGTAGAATAGACTTAAGGGGCTGAATGGCATACACAAGTTCCTAAAGGCCTCTCATTTTCACCTAACAACTTGACACTGACTCCTCTTTTTCTGGGCCTTGCTCCAGGCAAATTACAGTTGTGTTTCACATCTAGAGAACTGTGAGTGATGGCAGAGATCGCAGATCAAGGTGAACACCATTAGTACTGGCTTTCACCTGATTATCGGTTACCCATTTCACAGCCCATGTGTTCCCCTTTACTTTGCACAATCCAGTAGCCCATGCCCATACACCCCCTCTATGTGAAGATCCATCACATTGCCCTCCATGCCCCCTAAGTCCTGACATTACACCTTACTGATGGACAACCTGCTCTTCTATGATCACCCTGTGGAGATCACAGTGGTGGTCACTGCCAGTAGCATCCTTCAACTATGCTTTCCAATGCTGTTCTATCTGTCAATTCTCCCATATCTTGAGATAGCCCCATCACCACACTTCTCCCCTCCTCTGTACATGCCTCTATCCTCCCAAACTTGATTCTTCCTCTGCTTGAGGCAATGTTTGTGCCCACACAAAGCCTCCTCAACGATCAACACACAGATTCCCAGGACTGTATTTGTCCCAAATGTCTGACTGAAGTTTGACAAGCAGCCTGTTGACATGATGTAACAGCCCCTGACCCCTATCTTTGCAGCTTCCCAACTGAAGATATGCAATTTCCCTGACTGCTTGTTCCAGCCCTACAGGAAAGACCATTGCCCATTCCTTGGACTATACACAGACATTTCCTCTCTCTAACATGCCGGAGCACATAGCTGACCATGTTCAAGCCCCTGGACTGTGTGCAGACTATGCCCATGATCTACAGTACCACCAGCAGCCTTCATCAGAAAGGGCTTAGGCCTGAAACATCAACTCTCTTGCTCCTTTGATGCTGTGCTTTTCCAGTGCCACACTTTTCAACTCTGAGTCTCTAGCATCTGCAATCCTTACCTTCTCCTGAGGATTAACATCAGTCCATTTTCCCAGATGCATACAACATACAATGAGCTGCTGCCTACAAAATGAACAACCTCACCAGACTGTTCACACAATTCAACCACAAATCTCATCATAGTCAACATTTTTTAAAAGCCTATAAGTTTCTGCCCATACTCACAATGGCCATTTTACCCAATGTTTCTATATAAAGCCTCAACAGAGCTAACCAGATGAGAGCCAGTGTAAGTACTGTTGAAGGCTTTTGAAAGATTTCAAACTCAAATCAGGCTAAAGCAATCCAACAGGTTTTCTTGAAATTATGAAGATACAAATTAGGAACATTCAAATTCCCAAGCCTGCTGTTTTAATTGGAGTCATTACAAAATTAGAGATCAATGACAAGGAGACATAGATATAATGTAAAAGGCAGAATGTTTACAGGGATGTGAGAAGTACATTCTTCATCCAGTGGGTGGTGTGAATCTGTAACTCACTACTTTAAGGGTGGTAGGGGCAGAAATAGCATGTAAGAAGTACTTAGATACGCGTATGCCAACACATAGAAGCCTGGGGTCAAATGCTAGAAAATGGAATTAGAATAGTTAGGTGGTTGATGCAATTGTTGTGGACGTGTGAGCCAACAGGCCTTTTTTCTCTGTTGTAAACCCTCTATGACTCTACAATATTTTCTTTACCTTCCTCGACAGCATAGTGTCACTTATTGCCTCTGAGTCTCTAACATGATGCACATCATTAATGCACCTTTGTAAGTGTCCAAGTCATGCAAGTGATCACATACCAGCAATTTGGAATTGAGTCTGCATTATATAATTTGGATGGCTAGAGACTTTGCTTGATTGAATACAGTCTAATATAGTAAGGTTCTTGGACTTTCAATAACAGATTGACCACCTCTTTCATCTCTAATGGAAGATTCTTGACTATTTCTTCCAAGAATCTCATTAATCACCTTCCATGTAGCAGTCCTGGGAAGCAGCAGTACCTTGGATGCAAACGTGGGAAATATGCTGAGGGACCTGGGCCCTCATCACCATCCTTATTCGTATGTAATTGATAAGGA
The DNA here is from genome assembly GCF_020745735.1 of Hemiscyllium ocellatum. Taxonomy (NCBI): domain Eukaryota; kingdom Metazoa; phylum Chordata; class Chondrichthyes; order Orectolobiformes; family Hemiscylliidae; genus Hemiscyllium; species Hemiscyllium ocellatum. The sequence goes on along the minus strand of NC_083402.1, from coordinate 87,643,540 downwards.
TGGATTGGTTTTGGTTTGGTGGAGGAAGCAAATTAAACTTCAGGTGTGAAGGAGACATTAGACCTCACTGTTCAAATTTATCAACATACTTTCCTGCAATTGGACTTGAATTCAGGTGAATTTATATTTTACTGGAGCTTGTGAGGGGGTTTGGGGGTTTGGGGGTGGTTGGGTGCACCCCCTGAACGTGAACCAATGGAGGTAAGCTTCTCTTTGATGTTTCACCTCCTGTTGCTAGGATACAAAGAAGAGAAAAACACAGATGATGCTGCAGCCATTTCCCTCACATAATCCCAAAGTACACAAATTATTATTTTTGATCGATAAAGATCATCATGCTGATCATGCTATTCTGCTGAGTGACTAATGCCTGCTCTAAACTAAAGACATACTTTATAATCCAATTCTCCTGTGCTCAAAAATAGCCCAGTCCTTACAATTGCTCTTCAACTGGTCATTCACAGTTGTTAATACATTAACAAGCATTCTTCTGCTACTCCACTCATCACACATTTCACAATGTGGGCATGACTAAACCCAACAGTCACAAGAGTATTCCACGGGCAGATCTGAATACTATTTTTGACATTTCTTAGACCACAGGAAGGCATGAAATGTTAACTTTGCTTCTCTCCCCAGATATTTCCTTACCTGCTGTTGTATTTCCAGTATTTTCTTTTGTTGTTTCAGATTTCCACCAGGCATTGGGTGCTTAGCTTTAGTGTTTTTACCCTACCTACCTGCCTAGTGAAAACTGGACACCCATTAAAATTCATAACGTTACTTAATCAATGATACCTTGCTGGATCAATTAATCGTTTTTGATTTCTACTGTTAGTTTAGGATAGGTTCATCCTCTGCCAGACCACAGGATTGTTTTTTTTCTCTTTTTCTGATATATAGAAGTGCTCTTACAGAAAGCTGTTAGTTTTTTTTCCCCCAATCACCAAATCACTCATGTACTTCCCCATCTATTAAACACCATCAGAAAATCATTTGTGTTTCTGATCGAATAATGTCTCATTTTACCACTTGTGAGAAACTCTCCTCATTGACCTGAATTAATCAAAGGCCACCTGTTCCCATAGACATGTTAATGACACTGTTTGGTAAGAATCAACCCAGCCTCATTCTGTCACGGGTAGCCAGGAGATTAGAATGCAAACACCTGCAAAATTGTGAATAATTTGGTTCCAAAGAAAGATGTAGAAGTCATTCCATATAAAGCGTGCTTCATTAACACAAACAACATGTTTGATGATTTGGGGACACTGTTTCTAAAGCGCAAAGTTTTGAAAATTGTATTGGTTATAATGCAATTCCTGCCCCGTTAGTTTAAATGGTGCTGTTATACACAATTTTCTTAACACAGGATTTCAAGAGAACAGAACTCTTGCGTTATAGCGCTACTGATTGGACTGGACTTGGAGACATTCCGAAAAAGGTTCACTAAATTGATCCCAGGTCGGGAACAACTATCCTATGAGGAGACTTGGAGTAGGTTGGGCGTGTACTTATTATAGTTTGGAAGAAGGAAAGACAAACTTACTGAAACATACAAGAATCTTAGGGAACTTGACAAGGCAAAGATGTTGCTTATCTTCATGAGAGAGTCTAGGATCGAAGGAATAATTTCAGAGTTGGGGTTGCCCTTAAACAGTGATGAGCAAGAATTTCTTCCCTCAGAGAGTGTTGAACCTATGGAGCTCTTTATTACAGGAAGCTATCAAGGCTGGGTCATTAAGTATATTCAATGATGAGATAGATAGATTTCTAATCAGTAAGGAAATCAAGAGTTATGGGAGAAAGGCAGGAAAATGGAGTTGAGGATTACTGATTCAGCTATGATCTACTAAAAAAGCTTACTTCTTATGGTCTTAAATTCCCAATGCCCCTCCCCAAGTCCCTCCTCCCTACCTTTTATCTTAGCCTGCTTGGCACACCCTCCTCATTCCTGAAGAAGGGCTTATGCCCGAAATGTCGATTCTCCTGCTCCTTTGATGCTGCCTGACCTGCTGCGCTTTTCCAGCAACACATTTTTCAGCTTAAATATTAGCAACCTATGTTTTAGGCAGTTGGTCTGTGCAGGAATAATGAGGTTGGAGTTATCCTAGATTCACGCTAACAAAGTGCCAGCCAAAGATCATATACAATAACAGGGAGTCTAACAATCTTCCTTTGAGATCCAATAGTAGTATCACCACCAAATCCACAACCAGGAGGAGCCTGTGGGTCACTAGAAACCCAAATGGACCAGTCACATAACCACTGTGCTGCAACATTGCTTGTTTTACTAGGAGTTACTGAAAATGTTTTGTTTGGCTACAGGGCATGTCAGTCTTAGTGAAGGGATTTCAAACAAGCAGAGATTGTTTATTTGCTTCAGGCATGAACAAACGAAGCTATTTGTTGCGGACAGAAACAGAAATTGCTGGAAATGCCCATCGGGTCCAACTGCATCTGTGGAAAAGATATCAAAGTTCAACATTTCAGGTCTAGTGACCCTTCCTCAGAACTATTCTGAGGAAGGATCACTCGACTCGAAATGTTAACTTTGATTTCTCTCCATGGATGCTGCCAGATCTGCTGAACTTTTGCAATAATTGCGATTTTTGTCTCTAATTTAAAGCATTTGCAGTACTTTTAGATTTTATTTAGTAAGCTATTTGTTGTTCCTTATCCACTCAAGGGCACACTTCCAGACAGAAATATGTGCAACATTCCCAGTCAGTATATTTGGCAAAATATAGACATTACATGGACCAACTTCTGGGTTCGTGATTATTTATGAGAAGTGTGGGAGCCTTTGAGAGGAATCTTACCAAATGAGAACAATGGACCAAAGGTGGGATGTTTCTGGGGAAGCAGATGTGGCGCAGAATCTGGACATTCTGGAATGACCAGCTAATATCACTCTTTATAGTTTCCTCTATCCGGAAAGGGCTTAAAATGTTCCTTTATTAATCTGGTTGCAAGTTTAACTGAGATGGATACCCCCTGGGGTCCTGCCAGGATCATGGCTCCATGCAAAAGAAAAATACTGTAGATGTTCTAAATATGTGAATTCAAAAAACAGAAAGAACTGTAGAAACTCAGCAAAACTGGCTGCATCTTTGGAGAGAAAAATAGATTTAACATCTCAAGTCTGATTATGAGGAAGAGTAGTCTTCAAATTCCTTCTCTCTCCACAGATGCAGCAGGACCTGCTGAATTTCTCCAGCACTTTGTGCTTTTATTTCATCACTGCAAGTGATGGAGCAGGAACAGACTGGCATGTATACTATCATGTTCACTTCTGATGAGCTAAGTAACTAAACACATAGTTAAACACTTATTTCAATCCATTCAGGTATAAACTATAACTAAATTGGAATATCTCAGCCTGAGTATGAATAACAGCCACTTCAATGAAGTACTAGAGTGGAAATTGATGTAAAGGCCAGTAAGAAATCAATCTTATAGTTTGATGCTAAATGAATACAGGCAATTTGGAATACATATTTCACATCGAATAGACAAAGGAATCCGTAAAACAATGACACTGGCTAGTTACTCCAAAATTCTCAGAGGTTCCTTCCAACTCCAGTCCCTGTTCTGGAACCAACCCATCTTTTTCCAATTGCTGCCTTTTTGTATGAATGTCAGAAATAAATCAGCCTGTTCGATGTTAAAAAGCTGATATCCCTAGACCCCTCTTGCCTAGATACAGATCAACACACAAAGAATCTTCAGCATTTATTTAGTGCTGGGGTCAACAGGATTTCCTTTGTAAGATCACTTAAATTGCCCAAACGTAGCGCCAGCACAAACTCACATAGTAAATTCGGGACATCATTAAAATGATCAAGACTAGATAATCTTGGTCTTCTCCCATTTTCTAGATTGATGTATTTAGAGTCATAGAGATTCATAGCATGGAAACAGACTCTTCAGTTCAACTCATCCATGCGGACCAGACATCCTAAATTAATCTAATCCCATTTGCCAGCACTGGCCCATATCCCTCCAAACGTTTCCTATTCATATACCCATCCAGATGCCTTTTAAATGTTGTAATTGCACCAACCTCCACCATTTCCTCTAGCAACTCATCCCATACAAGCACCACCCTCCGCGTGAAAAAAGTTGCCCCTAAGATTCCTTTTAATCTTTCCCCTCTCACCCTAAACCTATGCCCTCTAGTTCTGGATTTCCCCCACCCCAGGGAAAAGACTTTGTTATGTTTATCCTGTCCACGCCCCTCATTGTTTTATAAACCTCTATAAGGTCACCCCTCAGCCTCCGATACTCCAGGGAAAATAGCTCCAGGGCTCCACCTCAGCCTCTCCCTATAGCTCAAACCCTTCAACCCTGGTAACATCCTTCTGAATCCTTTCAAGTTTCACAACATCCTTTCTATAGGAGGGAGACCAGAATATTCCAAAAGTAGCTTAACCAATGTCTTGTACAGCTGCAACATGTCCTCCCAATTCCTATACTCAATGCACTCACTAATGAAGGAAAGCATACCAAACCCCTTCTTCACTAACCTATCTACCTGCGACTCCACTTTCAAGAAACTATGAACCTGCACTCCAAGGTCACTTTGTTCAGCAACACTCTCCAAGACCTTACCATTAATTGTATAAAACCTGCCCTGATTTGCCTTTCCAAAATGCAACACCTCAAATTATCTGAATTAAACTCCATCTGCCACTCCTCTGTCCATTGGTAGATCTGATCAAGATCCCCTTGTACTCTGAGGTCACCTTTTGTGTTTTCCACTACACCTCCAACATTGGTATCGGCTGCAAATTTACTAACTATATCTCCTATATTCACATCCAAATTATTTATACTAACGACAAAAAGCAGTGGACCTAGCACCGATCCTTGTTGTACACATCTGTAAAGTTCTCCAAGGATCAAGAAAATTGTCTCTTGATATGCCAGGACAGGAGACATTGGAGAATGTTAACAGAGAAACATTGATCAGAGAAGAGGTATTTGAAAGTAACAATAAACAACTTTCAATATGGAAACATATAATGCAGTGAAACAGCCTAAAATTAATAGAATGTTAGTAGACAAAAAAAGCATCCACAAAAAAATCATATCACAGTCCTCAGGCATAGTAAATTCAGCCAGCAGCCTTTTAAGGGCATTTAAATTGTCATTGGATAAACACATGGATGAAAATGTAGGTTAGATAGGCTTCAGGTTGGTTCCACAGGTCAGCACAACATCGAGAGCTGAAGGGCCTGTACTGTGTTGTAATGTTCTATGTTCTATAATTAATGAATGAAAGCTGTTGGAATATTAGCACTGACATTGGAACACTTCAACCCCAGGGCATCAATGTGGACTTCAACAGTTTCCTCATTTCCCCTTCCCTCACCTCACCCCAGTTCCAAACTTCCAGCTCAGCTACTTTCTCCCCACCCCCACCCTCCTCTGACTTATCTCTCCACCCTTCAGGCTCTCTGCCTGTATTCCTGATGAAGGGCTTTTGCCCAAAATGTCGATTTTCCTGCTCCTCGGATGCTGCCTGAACTGCTGTGCTCTTCCAGCACCACTGTAATCTAGACACTGACATTAAAGCCTGATACCTGTGCAAAATGGTAATAAACACACCAATGGTTTACTTTTGTCAGTAAAGTAGGTAAAACATACATTTACAAAAATATCACCATGTAGCTTGTAAATATATTTTATAATATAAATTGATATCGTCCCGCTAGATTTATAGAATTGAATTCATAGAACCCCGACAGTGTGGAAGCAGGCCACTTGGCCCATTGAGACCACACCAACCCTCTGAAGAGCATCACACTCAGACCCATCCAATTCCAGTAACCCTGCATTTCTCATAACTAAACCACCCAGCCTGCACATCTCTGGACACTATGGGCAATTTAGCATGTCCAACCTAATTAATCTTTGGATTGTGGGAGGAAACTGGAGCACCTGGAGGAAACTCACACAGGGAGAATGTGCAAACTACACACAAACACTCACCCAAAGGTAGAATTGAACCTGGGTTCCTGGTTCTGTGAAGCAGCAATGCTAACCACTGAGCCACTGTGCGCCTGCATTGATGGCAATCACAGTGATAAAAGTGCTATTGGGATGCTGTGGGTTTGCCGCAGCTGACGTGTACTGCCTGCAGGATTTCCCTGGGGCAGGCTACTTTGATGTAACCTTTAGAAGTGTGAAGCAGTGCAAGCATCGCTTCTTGGCCTTTTGGCTAACATCAAGTGTCGGTTCTTATCAGGACAGGTGCCGAGTTGCGAGTCGTCGAAGCTGGTGGGGATCGTCGCTGGATCGTGGTCAGACTTTGGAGGATCATTTGGTTGTGCTGGCCTGCTCTTGGTGGATCTTCATGCTGGCTTCGGCCTAGCGCCAATTCAGGGACCAGCCAACCTCAAGAGCTATGGCCTCAACAGCTGCCCGCAGCCATGGACAGGGTGTTCGAAAGACAGTCAGGGTGACTGTGACGAAGGTAGAGGGTCGTACACCGGTCGATTGCATCCTGTTTATTAAGAAAGTGCTGTTGGGATGCTGTGGGTTCGCCACAGCGGACGTGTACTGCCTGCAGGATTTCCCTGGGGCAGGCTACTTTGATGTGACCTTCAGAAGTGTGAAGCAGTGCGAGCAGTTCCTGAAGGTCTTCAAGGAGAAGGAAGGGGAGCCGCTATTCTCCATCTTGTCAGCGATCCCATTGTGTGTGCTTCCTGCACAGAGGAATTGGATTGTTACAATCCATATGTAACCTATGTTCCAGGCTGATGTCCTGACCTGCCTGGGAAGGTACGTCCAAGTTGAGGGAGAAGCCACCGATGTGATCGACCCTTTGGGATCTGGACCAGTAAGTGGCAGGTCAGGGTAACTCTGAGGGTCGATGATAATGGGAACATTCTCCACCCACCCTCGAGCTTTGCAATTGGAGGGAGCAGAGGCTACCTGACATATGCAGGGCAGCCGAAAGTGTGCCAAACCTGCGCGAAGGCGGGACACGTGGTGACGGATTGCAAGGTTACCATCTGCAGGAATTGCAACAGGAGGGTCACCTGACTAAGGACTGTCAGGAAGCAAAGAGCTGCAACCTGTGTGGAGAGGCGGGCCACATGTACAAGACCTGCCCAAGACGGGGGGGGCCCCACTTACACATAAATGGCTGGAGGTGGCAATGTGAGCCGTGGACCCCCAAAGACCAGCAAGGTTCACCCAGACAGCAGGGAAACAAGAGTCTGGTGGCACCCAGAAAGAAGAACAGGCTGGAGTGGAGGAGGCAGCAGCCAGCAGAGAGACACAGCAGCTGATCCTAGCTCTAGCTGGGCAGATGGAAGCAATGGAGCAGGAGGTAATCGAGAAGGCAGAGGAGTGGATACTTGTTAAAAACAGGAAGAGAAAATCCTGCCAGGCCCCCAAAACCTCCCAGCAAAGGGGGAAATGACAGCTGCACGAGGGAGAGACGGCCGGCTCTTTGGATGGGGAAGACGGGCGCAAAGAAGGTCATCACCACCAGAAGAGACAGAGCGCCGTAGGTAAAAAGGAGGGCATTTTCTCCCAACCAGGAAACAACGGACCCCCCGAAGTCCACCCTCCACCCAATGAGAACCAGGGGGTACCCACTGCCCCACAACTACAGGTGACTGAAAGCTGTGATCCTCTGACAGTCCCATTGTCAGACACAGAACTGGACGGTGCGGACCCTTGCCTTGGCTCAATGACACCAGAGCGGGTAAATGACCCCAGTGAGGAGCTGGATAGCTACCTCAGCCCAGCAAAGGTCCAGCAGTTCGTGCTCACCTTGGGGATACAGACAGCTACCCCAGAGACAGGACAGTCAAATGGACAATGGTAACCCCATAAACTGGGGGTTAAAGAAGGTTCCCTTGCTATCGAATAACAGGGCACCCACTCAGTAGGTGGGTTCCGCTGAAGCCACAGCTAAATAATAAGAGACTGGATGGTTAATAAAGGGAATTGTAAATAGGAAAACTGTAATTCGATTAATTCAATCTGTTCTTTGTAATGTTAAGACATGCAATGTATATCTATGAATGACATGACAAATTGTACAGGTACCAAAGATTTATTTCTATGAATAAAGTATATTTTGAAATTAAAAAAAACTTATTTTGTGTTAAAATTGTAGCCTGATCTACAGCTTATTAATATAAATGATTTATTAAAATAACTTACAAGGATGTTGCCAGAGTTGGAGAATTTTAGCTATAGGGAGTGGCTGAATGGGCTGGGGCTGTTTTCCCTGCAGCATCAGAGGCTGAGGGGTGACCTTATGGAGGTTTATAAGACAATGAGGGGCAGGGATAGGATAAATAGACAAAGTCTTTTCCCTAGAGTGGGGGAATCCAGAACTAGAGGGCATAGGTTTAGGGTGAGAGGGACAAGATATAAAAGAGACCTAAAGGGCAATTTTTTCACACAGTGTGTGGTGCATGTATGGAATGAGCTGCCAGAGGAGGTGGTGGAGGCTAGTACAATTACAGCATTTAAAAGGTATCTGGATGAGTATATGAATAGGAAGGGGTTAGAGGGATATGGGCCAAGTGCTGGCAAATGAGACTGGATTAGTTTAGGATATCTGGTCTGCATAGATGAGTTGAACTGAAGGGTCTGTTTCCATGCTGTACATTTCTATGACTTTCAGACTCTAATTGTCTCTCTACATTTAAATGATGCTGATTTAGAATAATTCTCCCAGCATTTCCCTGATATTGGGATCTTGGCCAATTCTTATTATCAATGAAATTATGAGACAGATGTCAAAAGGAGATTTCAACTGGAGAGGATGCATTGCTTTAAATTTGTACAGATAAATTTCAGTACTCTGATACAAGGGTACACTGAAAATCCAACGATACCTTCTGAAGATTAGAATTTCCTTTTTGAGATATTTTGTAAATGTAGAATTTTGAAATGTTCTGGTTCTGGTCAACACACCAATGTTCTGTCTACAATATCAAGGCCATATGTTTAGTTGCAAATATCAGGGTTAATAATAAATAATAGCACAAATATGGGTGCAAATGTGGAATTGTAATTAGAAAAGATTATGCTATCAATAGTCTTTTGAAAACAGAAGAAAATTTCAATGGCGTTACCTTCCGTTTGAAAATGTAATTTAAACCTGAAGACCAATTTTAAAAATAATGAATACTACTTTTATTTCCAATCTTCTCCCTTTTTTCCTAATGTTTTAACTAGAATATGGCTCCACAGACAGTAGTAGCTCTTTTTCATTTCAACAAAGTCCAAAGATGGTGCAGGTAGGTGGATTGACCATGCTAAATTGCCCCTAATGTCCAGGAATGTGCAGGCTAGAGGAGTTAGGCATGGGAAGTGCAGGATGTAGAGAGGTGTGTGTGGATAGGATGCTCAATGGGCTGAATGGCCTGCTTCCATACTGTAGGGATTTTATGATTCTATGAAGTTATTGTTGTTTCTGCAGAAACCCAGATGGAAAATATTAACAGACAATTTGGTTGTGGTTGTTGTCAGAGAAGTATTTTAAATATTCTGGTTTGGTATTAATCATTATCGAGACCAATGAACATTTCATCCAGATGTAATAAAACAGAATTCAAATACACATTGTATTAGCCCTTTATTCTGGCATGCAGAGGCCAATTGTACAGTCACAATTACCTCGCTGGGTGAAATGAGATAACTCGGCATAGACTGATAGCTGAGTTTGGGATCGCGTTTGTGTTTAAAGCAGAATTTCTTACCAAGTGGCATCCATCCCACCTCTGTGTATATGCTTTATATTGATTACATGATCTTTTCATCGCCGAATACTATTTTCAAAAATGGCTTCTTTTATACTTGAATATATAAAAAGTCTACAGTTAACGTATGAACCAAATTACTTTACCTGGTAAAGTAAATATTCCAGTGCTATAATTTTCTAAATCTCAGTCTTCAGCCATTTTCAATAAAGTATGAATGCCTACAATAGACTAACGTTATTCCTCATTACTTTTAGTGCACAGCTTGGTTCACAGGGAGCATTTTGGAATTTAGACATGCTCTGCCAACAATTTTTATCCAATAAGTGTAGAATCGTTATTTTATGAAATATATGCTTAAGGTATTCATCTGATGAATGGTTTGATGTTTTTTAGTGTTATGTTGGTAGGTTTCACGAAATATATTTATTTGAAACATAAAAAAAAAGCAGCAGTGGCCATTCAGCCAATTGAGCCCACTGTGCTATTTAAATGATGATGCCTGATTCTTTGACTCAAAGCTATATTCCCACTCTCTCCCCATGCTTCTTGACACATTTAGTTTCAAGAAATCTATCCATTTCTTTCTTAATTATAATCAGTGGCCTCACCTCCATAGTCTTCTATGGTAGAGAATTCTAGTTTCACCACCCTCTGTGTAAAGCAATTTTCCTCATCGAACTTAAATGGCCTACTGTGTATAGAACATAGAATAATATAGTACAGGTACTATACCGACCCATGATTCCAATCTAAAGTAATCCCAGCTTCCTGCACATGATTCATATGCCTCTATTCCCTACCTGTTTGTGTGTCTGTCTACCTGCCTCTTAAACATTGCTATCACATTTGCTTCTACTGCCTCCCCTGGACAGTGCAATCCAGGCACCTACCACCCTCTGTGTAAAAATCTTGCCCTGCACAGCTCCTTTAAAATTTTCCCCTCTGACTTGAAACATTTGGCATTTCTACCCTCGGAAAAAGATTCTGACTATCCATCCTATCCAAGATTTGGAGACGCCGGTGTTGGATTGGGGTGTACAAAGTTAAAAATCACACAACACCAGGTTATAGTCCTTCATCAGGCAATATTCGAGGGCTCGATCGTAACACAGAATTTATAGCATAAATTTGCAGTGTGATGTAACTGAAATTATACATTGAAAAATTGATTGTCTGTTAAGCCTTTCATCTGTTAGAATACAGTGATAGTTTCACTTCTTTCATGTGTAAATCACAAAACCTTTTTTTAAAATTGCATTCTCGGGTTAGCTGTTAACAATGGTGGTAGCTAGACAATATGTTAAAGGTGTTAGCCCCTGTGTTCTCTGTCTATGACCTGATGTTTAGATTGATTATAATCTAAAAAGTGAGATAACAGAGTTTTACATAAATTCATGCAGTTTTTGAGCTCAGAGTTCTACATGAATGTATGCAGTTTTTGAGCAAAGTGCAATGTAACTCTGCAAGTACAAATTCACCCCACAACATATATGTGTGCATGTCAGTCTTTGTCTCTGTGTGTGTGTGTCTGTCTGTCTGTCTGTCTGGGTTGGGGGTTGTGAGTGTGAGAAAATGTGTGTGTGCATGTGTGCGTGTGTAGTGAGTGCAGAGTGACTTAAGTCTATGAGGGGGTGCATGTGTGAGTGTGGGAGTGTGTGTGTCTATAAGGGTGTGTGGGTGTCTGTGTGCGCGTCTGTGCGTACCTCTGTCCGTGAGTGTGTGTGTAGGAATATCTGTGTGTGTGTGTGTGTGTGTGTGTGTGTGTGTGTGTGTGTGTGTGTGTGTGTGTGTGTGTGTGTGTAGTGTAATGGTGATCACGTGTAATGTGACATGAACTCAAGGTCCCGGTTGAGGCCCTCCCTATGGGTACCGAACTTAGCTATCGATGCTCAACTCATCGACCGCCAGTTCCGACGTGCCACAGCAAGGAACCGTAATGACCTCCTCAGGAGACAGACACTGACAGGGTACCCTTCGTTGTTCAGTATTTCCCAGGGGCTGAAAAACTACGCCATTTTCTTCATGACCTGCCACACATTATCAATGAGGATGAGCACCTCACCAAGACCTTCCCCACACCTCCACTACTTGCCTTTAAACAACCACCAAACCTCAAACAGATCATTGTTCGTAGCAAACTGCCTGACTCTCAGGACAACTCCATACAACCCTGTCACGGTGGACGCTGCAAGACGTGTCAGATTGTGGACATAGATACCACTATTACGCGTGGGAACACCTCCCGCCTTGTACCTGGCAGGTACTCATGTGACTCAGCCAACGTTGTCTATCTTATATGTTGCAGGCAAGGATGCCCAGAGGCATGGTACATTGGGGAAACCGAGCAAAGGCTACGACAATGGATGAATGGGCACCGCACAACAATCAACAGACAGGAGGGTTCCCTCCCAGTTGGGGAACACTTCAGTGGTCCAGGACATTCAGCCTCGGACCTTCGGGTGATCATCCTCCAAGGTGGACTTCGCATCAGGCAGTAGAGGAAAGTGGCCGAGCAGAGGCTGATAGCTAAGTTCGGTACCCATAGGGAGGGCCTCAGCCGGGACCTTGGGTCCATGTCACATTACAGTGATCACCATTGCACTACATACATACACATACACATACACACAGACACACACACACACACACACACACGGATATTCCTACACACACACACTCTCACATACACATGGACACAGGTACACACAAACGCGCACACAGACACCCACACACACTTATAGACACACACACTCCCACACTCACACATGCACCCCTCACAGACTTAAGACACTCTGCACTCACTACACACACACACACACACACACACATTTTCTCACACTCACAACCTCCAGACAGACAGACACACACACACACACACACACACACACACACACAAAGACCCACATAAACACATATATTTTGTGGGGTGAATTTGTACTTGCAGAGTTACATGGCATTTTGCTCAAAAACTGCATACATTCATGTAGAACTCTGAGCTCAAAAACTGCATGAATTTATGTAAAACTCTGTTATCTCACTTTTTAAGATTATAATCAATCTAAACATCAGGTCATAGACAGAGAACACGGGGGCTAACACCTTCAACGTGTTTCTAGCTATCACCATTGTTAACAGCTAACCCGAGAATGCAATTTTAAAAAAAGGTTTTGTGATTTACACATGAAAGAAGTGAAACTATCACTGTATTCTAACAGATGAAAGGCTTAACAGACAATCAATTTTTCAATGTATAATTTCAGTTACATCACGCTGCAAATTTATGCTATAAATTCTGTGTTACGATCAAGGCCTCCACAATCACCTGAAGGAGCGTCGCTCTGAAAGCTAGTGTGCTTCCAATTAAACCTGTTGGACTATAACCTGGTGTTGTGTGATTTTTAACTGCGTACATCCTATCCAAGTGTCTCATAATTTTATCTATATCTATCAGGTCACTCCTCAGCCTCTAACACTCAAATGAAAACAATCCACGTTACTCCCAGCACTTGGGGTATTGCATGCCGTTCTGGTCACCGCGTTATAGGAAGGATGTGGAAGCTTTGGAAAGGGCTCAAAGGGGATTTACTAGGATGTTGTCTGATTATTGAGGGAAGTTCTTACAAGGAAAGGTTAAGGGACTTGAGGCTGTTTTCATGAGAGAGAAGGCTGAGAGGTGACTTAATTTAGACAGATAAGATAATCAGAGGGTTAGATAGGTTGGACAGTGAGAGCCTTTTTCCTTGGATTGTGATGGCTAGCACAAGGGGACGTAGCTTTAAATTGAGGGGTGATAGATATAGGACAGATGTCAGATGTGGTTTTTTTACTCAGAGTGTAGTATGGGCATGGAATGCCCTGCCTGCAACAGTAGTAGACTTGCCACCTTTAAGGGCATTTAAATGGTCATTGGATAAGCATATGGATGAAAATGAAATAATGTAGGTTAAATGGGCTTCAGATTGTTTCCACAGGTCGCCGCAACATTGAGGGCTGAAAGGCCTGTACTGCACTGTAATGTTCTATGTTCTATGTTCTATCCAACCCCTCCTTCCAGCTAATATTCTCCAATCCAGGCAGAATCCTGGTAAACCTCTTCTGCATACTCACCAAAGACTCCACATAGCTTATAGTGCAACAACCAGAGCTGCACACAATATTCCAAATATGGCCTAACAAAAATCTTATAGAGCTGCAATATGACTTGCCAACTTTTAAATTCATCCAAATAAGAAAGGCAAGTATAAGCCTGCTTTATGTATTCGTTACCACCTCATCCACTCGTGTTGCCACTTGCAGGGAACTATGGGCTTGCATCAAAGGTCCCTCTGTATATTAACTCTCCTAACTGTCCTGCTATTTACTGTACATTTTCCTCTTGCATTTGACTTCCCAAAATGCATTAACTCACACTTGTCTGATAAAACACCAACTGCCATTTCTCCTCACAACTTTCCCACTGATTTATGTCCTACTATATCCTTTGGCAACCTTCCCTACTATCCATAATTCCACCAATTTATCTGGAAACTTATAATCAGACCACCTACATTTTAATCCAAATCATTTATGTATATATTACAACAACAAATGTCCCATCACTGATCCTTGCAGAACACCACTGGTCACAAATCTCCAGTCAGAAAAATACCCTTCCACAACCACCTTCTGTCTTCTATGACCATGCTAAATTTTTTATCCAGTTTATCAACTGACTGTAGATGCTATATGACATAATCTGCTGGACCAGCATAATGTCAGGGACCTTGTCAACTCTTTTAGTAAAGTCAATGTCAACAACATCCATTGCCTTAACCTTAGTAATCACCTTTGTCACTTATTCAAAAAGCTCAATAAAATGTATGAGCCAAAACCCCTCCTGTACAAAGCCTGACTATCTGTAATAAGTCTGATCTTTTCCAAATGCAAGAAAATCTTCTCCCTAAGAATTTTCTCCAATGATTTCCCTACCACTGGTGTAAGGTCACTAATCAATAATTGCCTGGATAAACCTTGTTACCCATTTTAAACAAAGGAACAACATTGGCTAGTTGCCAGTCATAGAGTCATAGAGTCACAGAGATGTACAGCATGGAAACAGACGTTTCGGTCCAAACTGTCCACCCTATCCCAACTCAATTTAGTCCCACCTGCCAGCACCCGGCCCATATCCCTCCAAACCCTTCCTATTCATATACCCATCCAAATGCCTCTTAAATATTGCAGTTGTACCAGCCTCCACCACATCTTCTGGCAGTTCATTCCATACACGTACCACCCTCTGTGTGAAAAAATTGCTCCTGAAGTCTCTTTTATATCTGTACCCTCTCACCCTAAACCTATGCCCTCTAGTTCTGGACTCCCCGATCCCAGGGAAAAGACTTTGTCTATTTATCCTATCCATGCCCCTCATAATTTTGTAAACCTCTATAAGGTCACCCCTCAGCCTCCGACGCTTCAGGGAAAACAGCCCCAGCCTGTTCAGCCTCTCTCTATAGCTCAAATCCTCCAACCCTGGCAACATCCTTGTAAATCTTTTCTGAACCCTTTCAAGTTTCACAACATCTTTCCGATAGGAAGGAGACCAGAATTGCACGCAATATTCCAACAGTGGCGTAATCAATGTCCTGTACAGCAGCAACATGACCTCTCAACTCCTGTACTCAATACTCTGACCAATAAATGAAAGCATGCCAGACGCCTTCTTCACTATCCTATCTACCTGTGATTCCACTTTCAAGGAGCTATGAATCTGTACTCCAAGGTCTCTTTGTTCATCATCACTCCCTAGGACCTTACCATTAAGTATAAATGTCCTGCTAAGATTTGCTATCCCAAAATGCAGCATCTCACATTTATCTGAATTAAACTCTATCAGCCACTTCTCAGCCCATTGGCCTATCTGGTCCAGATCCTGTTGTAATCTGAGGTAACACTCTTCACTGTCCACTACACCTCCAATTTTGGTGTTACCTGCAAACTTACTAACTACCTCTTACGCTCGCATCCAAATCTTTTATGTAAATCACAAAAAGTAGAGGACCCAGCACCAATCCTTGTGTCACTCCACTGGTCACAGGCCTCCAGTCTGAAAAACAACCCTCCACCACCACCCTCTGTTTCTACCTTTGAGCCAGTTCTGTATCCAAATGGCTAGTTCTCCCTTTATTCTGTGAGATCTAACCTTGCTAACCAGTCTCCTATGGGGAACCTTGTCGAATGCCTTATTGAAGTCCATATAGATCACATCTACTGCTCTGCCCTCATCAATCTTCTTTGTAACTTCTTCAAAAAATCAATCAAGTTTGTGAGACATGATTTCCCACACACAAAGCCATGTTGACTATCCCTAATCAGTCCTTGCCTTTCCAAATACATGTACATCCTGTCCCTCAGGATTCCCTCCAACAACTTGCCCACCACTGAGGTCAGGCTCACTGGCCTATAGTTCCAGGCTTGTCTTTACTACCCTTCTTGAACAGTGCCATCACGTTTGCCAACCTCCAGTCTTCCGGCACCTCACCTGTGACTATCGATGATACAAATATCTCAGCAAGAGGCCCAGCAATCACTTCTCTAGCTTCCCACAGAGTTCTCGGGTACACCTGATCAGGTCCTGGGGATTTATCCACTTTTAACCGTTTCAAGACATCCCGCATTTCTCCTCTGTAATACAGACATTTTGCAAGATGTCACCATCTTTTTCCCTACTGTCTATATCTTCCATATCCTTTTCCACAGTAAATACTGATGCAAAATATTCATTTAGTATCTCCCCCATTTTCTGTGGCTCCACACAAAGGCCTCCTTGCTGATCTTTGAGGGGCCCTATTCTTTCCTTCGTTACCCTTTTGTCCTTAATATATTTTTAAAAAGCCTTTGGATTCTCGTTAATTCTATTTGCCAACGCTATCTCATGTTGCATTTTTGCCCTCCCGATTTCCCTCTTAAGTATACTCCTACTTCCTTTATACTCTTCTAAGGATTCACTCGATCTATCCTGTCTATACCTGACATATGCTTCCTTCTTTTTCTTAAACAAACCCTCAATTTCTTTAGTCATCCAGCATTCTCTATACCTACCAGCCTTCCCTTTCACCCTGACAGGTGAATATATTTTCTCTGGATTCTTGTTATCTCAATTCCTGAAGGCTTCCCATTTTCCAGCCGTCCCTTTATCTGTGAACATCTGCCTCCAATCAGCTTTTAAAAGTTCTTGCCTAATAACGTCAAAATTGGCCTTTCTCCAATTTAGAACTTCAATTTTTAGATCTGGTCTATACTTTTCCATCATGATTTTAAAACGAATAGAATTATGGCCGCTGGCCCCAAAGTGCTCCCTCACTGACACCTCAGTCATCTGCCCTGACTTATTTCCCAAGAGTAGATTAAGTTTTGCACCTTCTTTAGTAGGTACATCCACATACTGAATCAGAAAATTGTCTTGTACGCACTTAAGAAATTCCTCTCCATCTAAACCTTTAACACTATGGCAGTCCCAGTCGATGTTTGGAAAGTTAAAATCCCCAACCATAACTTCCCTATTATTCTTACAGATCGTTGAGATCTTCTTACAAGTTTGTTTCTCAATTTCCCTCTGACTATTAGGGGGTCTATAATACAATTCCAATAAGGTGATCATCCCTTTCTTATTTCCCAGTTCCACCCAAATAACTTCTCTGGATGTATTTCCGGGAATGTCCTTCTTCATTAGAGTGCCACAAGAATTGGTGCTGGGTCGTCTACTTTTTGTCATTTACATAAATGATTTGGATGCGAGCATAAGAGGTACAGTTAGTAAGTTAGTAATGCTATCCCTTATCAAAAATGCCACTCCCCCTCCTCTCTTGCCTCCCTTTCTATTTATTAGTCCGACCTTGTCCCTGCCTGTCCTGACTGTTTGACTCATTTCTGTTCTCAACTGTACCAGTCTCAGATTGATCTCTTTCCTCACTAACTCTCTGGGTCCCATCCCACCCCCCTCCCCCTCCCCCCCATCTTATTAGTTTAAATCCTCCCAAGCAGTTCTAGGAAATTTCCCTGCCAGTATATTAGTCCCCTTCTTGTACAGGTCACTTCTGTCCCAAAAGAGATTCCGATGATCCAAAAATGTGAATCCTTCTCCCATACACCAGCTCCTCAGCCATGCATTCATCTGCTCTATCCTCCTATTCCTGCCCTCACTAGCTCGTAGCACTGGGAGTAATCCAGATATTACTACCCATGAGGACCTCCTTTTTAAATTTCTGCCTAACTCTCTGTAATCTCCCTTCGGAATATCAACCTTTTCCCTTCCTATATCATTAGTTCCAATGTGGACAATGACCTCTTGCAGGCCCCTCTCCCCCAAGAGAACATTCTGCACCCTCTCTGAGACACCCTTGATTCTGGCATCAGGGAAACAACACACCATTCTGCTTTTTCTCTACTGGCCACAGAAACGTCTATCTGTACCTTGGACTACAGAATCCCCTATTACAATTGATCTCTTGGAAGCCAACGTACCCCTCGTTGCATTAGAGCCAGTCTCAATACCAGAAACTTGGCTGATCGTGCTACGTTCCCCTGAGAATCCATCACCCTCTGCATTTTCCAAAACAGCATCCCTGTTTGAAATGGGTATATCCATAAAAGACTCCTGCCCTAGGTGCCGACCTCTCTTACCCTTCCTGGAGTTAACCCATCTATGTGACTATATCTGAGACTTTCCCCCCTTCCTATAACTGCCATCCATCACATACTGTTGCTGTTGCTCTTGCAAATTCCTCGTTGCTTCTATCTGTCTCTCCAACCGATCCACTTAATCTGATAAGATTCATATCCCACAGCATTTATGGCAGATATAATCTGCAGTAACCCTTAAACTCTCTTTAAATTCCCACATCTGACAAGAAGTACATATCACTGCAAAGGCCATTTTTGCTCCTTCACAATCTACACACCCAGAAAATAACACCGTCTTATTCCTCTACAAAACAGTGCACCAGGTTAAATTAAGAGCTATGGCTTATATTTTAAGTTTAATCAAAAGACTTATCTCCAAAATATAATCAAGAAAGAATCCACTGTACTCACTAATACAGCCTTTCTCTTGGACAGACTTAAAACTGCAATTAACTTATCTGATTCTGTGTTGTGAACTTCGACCAAACCGGCCCCTCCAAGATTAGTTGTGAAATTCCCAGTTTGTTAATTTTCCCAGATGCACTCTGATGTTCAGCGACACATGAATTCAAAATCAGCAAAGGCAGTAACTGTGCAGGTTCTCTCTCTCTCCTGCACTGTCCTCACCATGCGCTTCCTTTGTCTGCTCTTCTCCCTTTTAAAACTGCTGTTGTTTTGACTTTTTTTTTCCAAAATTCCAAAACAATGCAACAGCATATAAAACAGTAATTGCTGCTCCTGGAATTTGAGGAAATCACCTCCAGCACCTAAAATACCTCAAAAAAAGGAGCAGCTCTTACAGCCAGAATTTTTCCCGTCCTCCATCTTGTTCTGGAACTTTGGCTGTAGCTAAGAGGATACAAAGATCTCTATCAAGGCCCCAGTCATCTCCTCCTTTGCCTCTCTCAGTATCCTGAGATAGATCCCATCAGGACCTTAGTCCTCACTTTCTTTCGTTCACAACAAGAGAAAACTTGCTTCTATACCTTACAGATGACTACAGCATTGAATGTGAAACCACTGCTTGCCCTACCACAGTGTCATTGGTTAGGCTAGCATTTATTGCTCATCCCTCATTGGCCAGAGTACAATTAAGAAGTTAACCACATTGCTGTGCATCTGAAATTACATTTCGGTCAGACCAGGTAAGGATGGCAGATTACCATCCCTAAAGAGCGTTATGAACATATGAACAAGGAATAAATGTAAATTGCACAGCACTCTGAGCCTGTTCCACCATTCAAGATCATGGCTGATTGATTTTAACCTCAACTCTACACTCCTGCACAAGCCTGATAATCCTTTGAAGTTACAGCCCTTTTCACATCAATTAACATTGACCTGGTCAAAGAACACTGGCATTACTACTATAAAACCAGGACCACAAACACCAGACAGCACCAATTTCATCAGCAACGACAACATCCTCAAACTAGTGAACCTTGCCTCACCATCCACTTCACATTCAATAACAAAACCTACAAACAAGTCAACGGATCACCAATGGGATCACCAATATCAAGGCTCATAGCAGAAGCAGTAACGCAGAAACTTGAACAAACTGTCCTCCCATCTATCAAACCCAAACTTTGGGTCCGCTACATAGATGACACCTTTGTCATCACAAAATGGAACACATTAGAGGAAACATTCAACACCATTAACAATATTCTGACAGGCATAAAATTCACAAAAGAGGAGAAGAATGACAATAGACTCCCATTCCTAGACCTGAAAGTTGACCGTACAGTTAATTGAGAGCTTCAAACCAGCGTCTCCAGAAAAACAACCAACACAGACCAAATACTTCAGAAGCAATCATCCCAAAACCAACAAATGGAGCTGCATCAAGACGTTATTTTAATGAGCTACATCACACTGCAGCACCCAAGAACTACAAAAAGCAGAAGCAAAATATCTATACAACATTTTCAAGAAAAATGGGTACCCAATAAACACAATCCGTTGATTCCTCAGAAACAAAACCAATCAAGCAGACACAACACAACCAAAAACTATAGCCATGTTACCTTACATCAAAGATATATCAGAAAAGGCTTCAGGCCTACTCAGACCCCTTGGTATCATGGTAGCTCACAAAGCTACCAACACACTTAAACAGCAACTAATGAACCTAAAGGATCCATTAGATACTACGAGCAAGATACCACCATAATTTACAAGATACCATGCAAGAACTATAAAAAACACTACATCAGACAAACTAGCAGGAAGCTAGGGCAATCCACTCATTCCAGATATTCTTTGAACTGCTGCCAACACATTAGCATTCTTCCAAAAAATATGGTGATCAATACTCAAGGTATGGTCTTGCCAAAATCCAACCTCCCTACACTTGCAATCAATTCCCTTCAATAAAACATAACATTCGATTAGTTTCCCTGATTATTTGCTGTACCTGCTCCTAGCCTTCTGTGATTCATGCACTAGAACACCCAAATCTTTCTGCACCGTAGAGCTGTGAAACTTCTCACCATTTAGATGACATAGTGAATTTTTATTCTTCCTTCGAAAATGGGCAATTTCATATTTTCCCACATTGTGGTCCATTTGCCAGGTCTTTGCTCACTAGTTTAACCTATCTATATCCCTTTGTAGGCTCCTTATGTTCTCTTCACAATTGTTACATGGTTGCTGTTAGGATAGCTTTTTATTTGATTAAATTCAAATTTCACTACTGGTCCTGCTGGAATTCAAAACCATGCCTTAAGAATATTCAAATAAAAGCATCCCCAAGTGAGGGGGACCATCACCCTGCATCAAGTCAGTCCAGACCTGAGGAAGTTATACACATTTCAAATAGATCGCTTCTCATTCTTAAAATTCCTGTTAATGCAGGCTCTGTCAACCCAATCCCTCCTCATAGGACAATCTGCCATCCCAGGAATCAATCTGAGCATCTTCCCTACACTCCCTAATTGATTTTTTTTAGGTGAGGAGACGAAAACTGCATACAACATTCCAGGTGTGGCCTCACCAAGGCTCAGTACAGCTGAAGCAAGATGTCTTCACTCCAGTCCACAAGTCCACTTACATTGAAGGCCACATATCATTTACCTTCCCAACTATTTGCTGCACCTACATGCAGGCTTTCAATAAATGATTATTGATTTAAAATTGATCAATTGACTACAAAAGAATAACAATGAAAACAGAAGACAATATTCAGTTAGCACCCATGTTACATGCAGAATTTCAGTTATAGCTTTCTACATTTACATCCATTCCTTCTTTTGTTCCTCCAACTTAAAACAGAAACTACTGAGCCTAGCTTCAATGAATCCCAATCATCAAGTTCTAGAAGGGGAATTCAAAGTTTATTTAGAAATATTTCTACTCAACAGGATATTGCTTTATTGCCAGGCAAATATTTTGTTATATGGTTCTCCCTGATTCCCCTCTGTTAGGACAGTGCAAATAATGTTGGTCAATAATGGCTGCTTTACAGTTGAGTGTCAGAAAAACCCATCTGATTCAGTAGAAGGAATTCTGCCATCCCTGTTTGGTCTGGTCTTTATGTGATTCCAGACTCACAGCAATGTGGTTGACTCTCGATTGCTCTCTTGACAATTAGGGATGAGCAATAAATAATAAATAATTAAAATAATCAATAATAATAGTTAATAAATAATTATCAACGTCCACAATCCTATGAATTCTTTTCAAATTGTTAGGTTGGTTAGTGCCCTACACAACAGAAAATCAATGATGAGGCTTGTTATAATTATTTTTTACAATTTGAAATATTTAAGGCCTGAAGACCATTGTGACACATTTTGGAACTCCTAAAGTTAATTTTGAGGTTGTCTGAGCAATTTGAGAGATTGATCCATGTACACACATTATTCATACCCCATAAATTCAGCATGGTCCCATGTTTGAATAAAATGATACTGAAGACTTATGAAAGGACAATGAAGGAATCCAACCTCAACAAAGAGGACTAATGTAATTGTAAATGAAGGTTACACATTTGGTTATAAGTAAATAAAGCAGTGAATGAGGACAAAGTAAAAGTTTTCCTCACCAAGTTGGGGCCAGATGCTCCTTGAAGTGGTGTCCAAGTGCTGGCTAAGAGACGTTTGTACTATGGAAATGAACAAGATCCTGGGCTTATATTATGGCATGACTGAGAATGATATTACACTGAGAATTTTCTTCCATGAAAGGCAGCAGTTGGCAGGAGAGACATTTGCAGATTACATTCTCAAATTAAATAGCCTCATTCACATTGGTTGTATGGTACAAGTTTTGAAATGGGCATTGTTATAAGGATACTTTTAAAAAATCATAAAATCTAAATCAAGCCTTTGAGCAATAGTAATAATGCATTGTGGAAGGACACCTGCACTGTCGCCACAGTCATGGAAATGGCAGAAAGAGACAGTTGCAAATTACTACAGTGTAGACTGTGGGCAAACAACATATTACTTCAGGGAAAGGATTAGCCTGACAGTATCTCAAGCCTGTTCCACCATTCAATAGCCTATCTGATTACTCCACATTCCTGCCTGCCCTCAATAACCCTTCACACCCTTGCTTATCAAGTAACCTTGTACCTCTGGTTTAAGGAAGTTCAAGGATTCTGTTTCCATTTCCTTATGAGGAAAAGAGTTCCAAAAACTCAAGAGCATCCATGAAAAAATTCTCCTAACACTGCCTTAAATAGGTGTCACTTTATTTTTATGAATTGGAGGTGACGGTGTTGGACTGAGGTGGAAAAACATTAAAAATCACACAACATATCAATGAATCAAAACCTGCAACCCATTCTAAGTGATTAGTGCTTAACAGCAATCTATGTTTGTTCAATACATCACATCAGTTATATGACCCTTTGATCTTTTACTATAAATTCTGGGTCCTATGATCTGCCCCACAAGCTACCTGATAAAGGAACAGCACTCTGAAAGCTTGTACTTTCAAATAAACCTGTTGGACTATAACCTGGTATTGTGATTTTTAACTTGTCCACCCTAGTCCAACACCGGCACCTCCACATCATGGTTATTCTATGGGATGTGACCACCTTCTGATACAAAATTTCCATGTAACTTTCCATACTCTCTGGATAGCATTGAAAGTTGTGGCGCTGAAGGTCACAGCAGGTCAGGCAGCATCTGAGGAGCAGGAGAGTCAACGTTTTGGACATAAGCCCTTCATCAGGAATATGTGGGAGGGTGGCAGTACTTTTGGGAGGGAGGCTGAGAGATAAATAGGAGGGTAGAGGTGGGGCTGGGGGGAAGGTAGCTGGTAAAGTGATAGGTAGATGCCGGTGGCGGGTGATGGTGATAAAGGTGGAGCGGATAGGTGGGAAGGAAGATGGACAGGTAGGACTGTTCAAGAGGGCGGTGCTGAGTTGGATGGTTGGATCTGGTAGGGGAGAGGGGAGATGAGGAAACTGGTGAAATTGACATTGATGCCACGTGATTGGAGGGTCCCAAGGCAGAAGATGAAGCATTCTTCCTCCAGGCATTGGGTGGGTTGGATTTGATGGTGGAGGAGGCCCAGGACTTGCATTCCCTTGGCGGAGTGGGAGGGGCAGTTGAATTGGTCGACCCCAGGGTGGTGGGGTTGTTTGGTGCGTGTGTCCCAGATATTCTGCCAGTTGGCCACATCTCTGATTAGTGTCTATAGATCAGACCCCAACTCAATGATTGGAGTGGTTTGTTTGCAGGCAAAGGGACCTCTGGCAAATAGGAGTCCTTTAAAAGTGAGATATCTGGAGTTCAAGGTCTATATGTTCCTGTGAGGGCAAAGGGCAAGGTTGGCAAGAATAGCCGACCATATGACAAGAGATATTGAGGCTTTGACTAGAAAAAAGAAGGCAGCAAGGCTCAGGTTAAGACAGCTGGGATCGAGGGAATCCCTGGAGATATACAGGGAATACAAGAGTTTACTGAAGAAGGAAATCAGGAGGGCGAAATGAGGGGATGAGATAGCCTTGGCTGAGAAGATTAGGGTGAATCCAAAGAGTTACTTTAAGTATATTAAAGGAAAAAGAATAACTAGAGAGCGAATAAGGCCCCTCAAGGGCCAAAGTGGACATATATGTGTTGAACCACAGGAGATGGGCATGGTTCTCAATGAATATTGCTCCTCTATGTTTACCATGGAGAAAGACATGAAGATCTGTGAACTTAGGGAAGTTAGTGGTGATATCTTGGGGATAGTCCATATCACAGGAGAAGGGGTGCTGGATGTATTAGAACATATGAAGGTGGATCAAGTCCTGACCAGATATATTGAAGAGTCAAGAGAAGAAATTGCAAGAGCCCTGGCTGATATTTTTGCATCTTTGTTAGCAACAGGTGAGGTCCTGGAAGACTGGAGGGTAGTGAATGTTGTGCCATTATTCAAGAAGGGCTGCAAAGAAAAGCCTGGGAACTATGGACCAGTAAGCTTAACATCTGTAGTGGGAAAGTTACTTGAGAAGATCCTTAGACTTAAGATATATGCATTTGGAAAAACAGGGTTTGATTAGGAGTAGTCAGCATGGCTTTGTGAATGGGAGATCATGCCTCACAAATTTGTTGGAGTTCTTTGATGAAGTGACCAAGAAGGTTGACAAGGGCTGAGCGGTAAACATAGTCTATATGATTTCAGTAAGGCCTTTGATCAGATTCCACATCGTAGGCTGCTCTGGAAGGTTAGATTGCATGGAATCCAGGGGGTAAAAACAACAGATGCTGGAAACCAGATTCTGGATTAATGGTGCTGGAAGAGATCTCTCCACGCTTTAGGCTCACTGCCTTTATTCCTGATGAAGGGCTTTTGCCCGAAACGTCGATTTCGCTGCTCCTCGGATGCTGCCTGAACTGCTGTGGAATCCGGGGGAACTGGCAAATTGGATACAAAATTGGCTTGATGGTAGGAAGCAGAGGGTAAAGGTAGAAGGATGCTTGTTATACTGCAGGCCTTTGACTACTGGAGTGCTGCAGAGATCAGTGCTAGGCTCATTATTATTTGTTATCTATATCAATGATTTGGATGAGAATGTACAAGGTATGATTAATAAGTTTGCTGAAGACACTAAAATAGGCGGTATCATAGACAGTGAGGATTGTCGTCAGAATATGTAACAGGACCTTGATCAGCTGGGGGAGTGGGCTGGGAAATGGCAAATGGAGTTTAATATAGATAAGTGTGAGGTCTTGCATTTTGGAAAGTCAAATCAAGGGAAGATTTTCATGGTGAATGGTAGGGCCTTAGGAGTGTAGTGGAACAGAGGGATCTTGGCGTTCAGGTGCATGGTTCTCTGAAAGTGGAGTTACAGGTAGACCGGACAGTGAAGAAGGCTTTTGACACATTGGCCTTCGTCAGTCAGGCATTGAGTATTGAAGTTGGGAAGTTATGTTGCAGTAATACAGGATGTTGGTTAGATTAGATTAGATGCCCTACAGTGTGGAAACAGGCCCTTCCACCCAACCAGTCCACACGGACCCTCCGAAGAGTAACCCACCCAGACCCATTTAACTCTAACCAATGCACCTAACATTATGGGCGATTTAGAATGGCCAATCCACCTGACCTGCACATCTTTGGACTGTGGGAGGAAACCGGAGCACTTGGAGAAAACCCACGCAGACACGGGGAGAATGTGCAAACTCCACACGGTCACCCAAGGCCAGAATCAAACCTGGGACTCTGGTGCTGTGAGGCAGCAGTGCTAACCACTGAGCCACCGTGCCGCCCAAATAGGAGTTGGTGAGGCAGCACTTGGAGTATTTTGTTCAGTTTTTGCCACCTTGTTATAAGAAGGATGTTATTAAACTGGAAAGAGTACAGAAGAAATTTACAAGGATGTTGCCAGGACCCAAGGGTCTGAGTTAAAGAGAGAAGTTGGACAAGCTAGGATGTTTTTCTTTAGAGCATAGGAGACTGAGGGGGGTGCTAATAGAGATGTATAAGATCATGAGAGGCATCAGTTTATGATTAGAGGGGAAAGAATAAATGGGAACCTGAAGGGCAACTTTTTTACACAGAGGGCAGTATGCATATGGAATGAGATGCCAGTGGAAGAGGTAGAGGCAGGTACATTAACAACATTTAAAAGGGATTTGGACAAATTCATGGATAAGAATAGATTAGAAGGAAATGGGCCAAGTGCAGGGAAATGGGATTAGCGTGGACATGCATTTTGGTCGGCATGGATCAGTTTGGGCCAAAGGGCCTGTCTCTGTGCTGTAGGACTCTATGACTGAGCTCAAGCTCCTGAAAGCAAATTTACTGTAGATCTGTTTGTCCTGGATCAGAATAGCCCCCAGGAGTTCTTATATTGCAACTATGACCACCTCACCTGTCCTACGATCCTTAATGTGTTTCAGTTGTGTTAGAGGTTATCTTTATTAACTTACTCACCAGCTCATGATCTTCATTAATACTGGATTACTGTTTATGCATTCATAACCCTTTACTAACCCCTTATTTACTATAGCACTGTTTCATTCATTCATTCATAAAACTGTGGTTCTGTAGTATATTTTATTTTTGCAAGATAGACTAAAATTAAAATATTACTTCCAAACCCATTACTGCTCCTTCACATCTTCAACCCATATCAGACCTATTTACATCAAAAGCTACTTCTGAATAGATATCAAAGACTACCAACCGATACAGAATAATACCATCCTTGCCATCATGTCTCCATGAACTACCTAAAACTATGGAAAGGTTATAATATTCATCAGCCCTTACCAACCGTCTCTCGGACCTGAATGAGATGACAGAACACCAAATATTTTCCCCAAACTGGTACGTATTTGTTAAATACCTTTTAAGTGGGCTGTTATCCCTTTAAGAAACTAACTGTCCAAACAGCACTTATGTGAAATTGTATGAATGAATGAAAGAAACTCACACCAGCAAATAGGAAACAAAGCTCACAACCCAGCTGCGGTAATCAGTTTAGTATTCTTTACTGTGTGGAAAGAACAGTATTCTTTATTCTTTTATTAAGTACAGGTACAATTTCTTACTTAATCAGAACATATAGGCCTAGTATGTTTTACTGACATTTGCTAACTTAAAAGCCAAAAGGTCTAACACCTCTTAATCATGCAAGCAGACCGGACAGACACTGAATCTTAACAACAGCAGCCAGCACTTAGCACTTATTTTAATCCATCTCCTGTCTCCCAGGACAGAAGCATCTCAAACCTTTGTATAGTATAGATAAAACAATGAAGCACCATAATAATGGAATTTTAATATATGTAAGAACTGTGTATAAAGAGGCTATTGCAAGAACTGTATTTTGGGATTCTATCACCACCTCAAGCTTATATTACTGCGTTTGCTGAATTTCGTCACTCACCGATTTTGGTCATTATATTAACACAATCCCACACAATTAGCTTCATAATTATTTCATTCATCTTTTAATTTTCCTTGTTTATATTTTTTCATGGCTTTCCAGCAGATAATATGCTAGAAATAGAATGTACCTCAACTACTTACTAAATATGCACCATTTAGGAGAAGGAACCAATTCCCAAAGGGTGAAAAAGTTAGAAAAACCAAAGGAGCACGCTCTTTCCCTCTTCATGTAACTCACTTACTCAACCAACTTCAAGTTCAAAGTTAGATAGTGCTAAGTCACACTGATTTGGAGATGCTAGTGTTGGACTGGGATGTACAAAGTTAAAAATCACACAACACCATGTTTTAGTCCAACAGGTTTATTTGGAAGTACTAGCTTTCGGAGCGCTGCCACAACCACCTGATGAAGGAGCGGCACTTCGAAAGCTAGTGCTTCCAAATAAACCTGTTGGATTATAATGTGGCGTTGTGTGATATTTAACTAAATCACACTGTGCTCCTTGTATTTATATGCTCTGAGGTAACTCAATCTCAAGTACTATAAAACGTAGCTTAAGCTAATTTCCTTAATTAAATAAATTTAACAGCTCTCCAGTGAAAAGTTTGTATATCCCTGTCTAAGCCTGGATGAAATTAAGAATTTAAACAGTGCATTTCATTTAAATATTAAATACAAAGATAAATAAAATTATATTTTTAAGAAGAGATTAAGATTCCCCTTTCTCTTCTCCCAGCAGTCTGTTCAAAGTCACACAAAACTTACTCAGTGCCTCCACCTTAATGGGTCTTTTGTAATGGATAACATTTTAGAATTCAAAAAGTAGTTTTTTATTTCTTATTGTCTTGAAAAAGTTATTAAAGCATTTTATTTATTGATTGAAGCAACTAAATGTCACTATCAGGGTTCAAGGAAAAGGCGCAGCATCACAGAGATACTTTGGATCTACTTTGTTCTGCAGTTCAACATATGAGACACAGGAGCTTGGGGCATCGGAGTACAGCATTTCTTGAATGGAAAATGGAAATACTGATTGTACTGAACATACAAATAGGACTGTTCTATATAATAATTGTACAGGCATATAACTGCGTAGCTATAAAAAACATTTATCACATCAGAGTATTTTCTCCCTGTCTCCTTTATTTTTCAACTGATTAAGTAAACCTTTAGGCATCTTTTGCTTATGTATTTGCATATTTACAGTCCCCTTATAATGTAAAGCCCTAAACTGTAGCTTGCTTAGCTTATGCCTAAAACCAGCACTGGCACACAGGTGATAATGAGATCCTGCAAATGTTACCAGGTTAATTTTGGAAGCAGCTAAAGGTGAAGAAATTCTGTAATGACTGTTAACCAGGACCCACAATGTAGGGGTAGATCAGGGCCCAAAAACCAGAGCCCAGAGTTCAAGGAAACCCACTGTGCACAGGTCAGATGTGGAGCTACCATTCTCAGATCAGAATGGGGCTGCTCTGCTTGGTGCCTCAATGTTAGAGTCAGAAACAAATGGGGAGGCTTGGAGTAGCGTTAAGATCTGTGATTTCCCTGGACTTGGCTTCAACATTGCTGGAAAGTATGCCCACCTGGTCCAATTGGAAGGACACCTTGTTCCAGGAGGTTTCAAATATCAGTGTTTACCCAGTATAAAAGTTATCTTCTAAGCCATCAGTGCTCAGTCATGTTTGGAAAGTTCATCCTCCACATGAACTGGGTTTAGTGGCTGGAGATTTCTTAATCTCTTCAGTTCTATACAGTGACAGAAGAAAAGACAGACCACTGTTCTGACTGGCATGTTATTAGTGCTGCTATTAGCGCTCCGCCTCAGCACCTCACCAGATGTAAGGTAGAACTGTATGAATGACTTGAATGTTGCTGAGAAGGCTGTCAGCTGGGAAATGCACATCAATGTCAAAATAGTGACAGTAGTCAACATGATACTCAAGCGCATAAAATCATGAAAGCAGTGAAAGAACATTCAGAACAAGACTTTGAGCAGAAACCTAGGCACCTTTGTCCCTAAAATGGTGCCGCAAGTGGAGATTTATAAATGTTTCACTGTATTTATTTGAGTACCTGTGACAATAAGCTAACTCATTCATTCACTCAAATCATTTACCTAAGCAAACAAGTAAATGTTATATCTCAGTATGTGAAGGCTTTCTAGCTTATCAATTGCTCACATCTGTTGACAACTGTTGTGCTGTTAACTTGTTTAACAAGTTTCAGACATTCCAATGCACTGGCATTGAATGCAAAAATTGAAGGTTAAAGATGTAGTTAGCTTCTAAGAGATGTTTGTTGCAGATCTGTCTACCCCAGGGTGTGCACTGATTTAAATGAGAATGTTTGTGGGTTCCAGTTGGCTTCCCAACATGCCAGCTTGTTTTGCTTCATAATTTTCCAATCACAGATATCTGCCCCATCTCACTGGTTAAAATTCAGCCCTGAGTATCCCGTACCTTCCACCCTATCACAGACAGGGATAGGCGAGAAGAATGAAAAGTTTATATATTTGCTTAAAGTCGGAGTACATGTCTAACTTTTCCAACTCTGCTGTAAGTTCATCTGAGCTATGACCACTACTTCTAACATTTGTGTTTTTATTTCCGATTTCCTGCATAATAGCATTTTCTTTTGTGGAAGAGAATACTGTTTAGAGGGGAATTTCCATTCCTTGACAAGTGCTTGCTTTGTAGTTCGAGAAATGTAAATGTAGATTCTTGTATTTATAGGCATTACGTGCAAAGTGTTCATTAAAAACTTATTTTTATCTATATCGTGTAAACAAATATTTAAAATCATAAATAGTCCCAAATGTAGAGCTAACATTATGACACTTTCTGTAAAGCACCTGTGTATTACATGCTTTTAGCCAATACTGTGAGTGATATTTTCCCTTTGACTGACTATTACACATGACATCTGTCAGTAAATATGCCAAGTGTTAAATTTTCATCCTTCACCCTGGTTTGGTGTTAAAGATGTTACTATCTTGCCATCATAATGAAATTGTAAATAAATGGCCAAAAGTTCTTATTAGAGCATTCATGAGCCAACTGAGAATAAAAAGGATTCACTTTTTAATGTCGGCAATACCACAGATGAACACACAGAAATGAAATACTCAAAAAAAATTATTGCAAATGCTGGAAATCGAAAGTATAAACAGAAAACTCAGGAGAAACTCAGCAAGTCTTGCAGCATGTGTGAAGAGAAACAGAGTTTATAGTTTGAGTCTGATATGACACTTTCTCCTTTCACCAGTAAGGAAATGGAAACAGTCAAGTCAAATAATGGAGGACAATGGTCAGAGTCAAGGCAAAGGTGAGGACTGCAGATGCTGGAAACCAGAGTTTAGATCAGAGTTGTGCTGGAAAAGCACAGCAGGTCAGGCAGCATCCGAGGAGCAGGAAAATCGACGTTTCGGGCAAAAGCCCTTCATCAGGAATAGAGGCAGGAAGCCTCCAGAGTGGAGAGATAAATGGGGGGGGACTGGGGAGAAAGTAGCAAAGAGTACAATAGGTGAATGGGGGTGGGGATGGAGGTGATACGTCAGAGAGGAGGGTGGAGCGGATGGGTGGGAAGGGAGATTGGCAGGTAAATCTAGAGGTCAGCACATCAAATGACAATGGCACCACGTTTAATTGGCAAATTTGATAACAAGTTCAGGGTTAGTCCTGAGAGAATGGATTGAAGCAACTTAGATTGAAGCATTTCAAAATGGGTGAGAGGAAAAGAGAAATTAAGAAACTGATATCAGGTGAAGAGATCAAGGAAAAGGCAAGAGGGAGGGTCCAAGTAGATGAATGAATTAGTTTTTAATTTATTCACAGGATGTAGATGTCATTCACTAGGCCAGCATGCCTTGCCCATCTCTAATTGCCCAGAGGGCAGTTATGAGACAATGACCTTGTTGTGGGTCTGGAGTCACATGTAAGCCAGACCAGGTAAGAATGGCAGTTTCATTCCCTAAGGGACATTAGTGAACCAGGAAGTTTGAGCTGAATTTTTCCATTTTCAGTTAGTTAAAGTGTTTGATCGATGAGATTCATCATCTCAGTCCATTTTGGCTGCTCAGACTGACTTTTCCTGCACAATCTTCTGCCTCTTCAACTAATTTTGAAAGCAGGGCCTTGAGTGCCTTTCCTTGAGAACCATATGGCCAGAGAAGCAAAGTGCTAATTAAGGCTGGAACCTTTCAGTATTCATGATGGTAATTACTTGTAGTTCAAGGGGAGAGGAAATCAGTTCCCTGCCCTTGTACAGCCTGAGATCTTGCATTATCTTTGTGAATAGTGGCCCACAGGTGACACTTTTAAAGATTGCCTGAGATTATTTTTGCTTCACAAAGATAACTACCTTCAATATGCAATGACCAATGACATAGTCAAAATTGCTTGTGACCTGGAACTGTATCCCCACAGTTGCACACTACATGCATTTCACATTGCAGGATTATCAACATGTACAGTGAAAGTACCTCATTAATGTAAGTGCCATCATGTGCCCCTGCCCTTGAAGAACCTTACGTCATTCACAAGTACAGCCCACCTGCTCTGATCAAAAGCAAAACACAAATTCCATCCACTGGCCACAGTCATTTTCCATTTCCATTGGTATTTACAATTCACATGAACATGAAAGGCAACACAGCTCATCCAAACAAACCTCCATTCTTTTTCTTTGGCAATCCCTCTTGACTCCATTAGTGTTGAGCTTCCAAACACTCCCACACACCTCTTTGAATTACAACTTAGTCACTCAGTATTGCCTCCTGAGCTTTTGCCCTACAACTTAATCATGACAACTACTGTACCGCACTGCCCTCCACTGAAGCGAGGGAAGTTGTGTCCCTTCATCCCACAGTAATCCATGTCCTCGAATGCACTATCATCTCTCCCCCTTACATGTTGACTTTCCCCCTTAACAATTACTGTCCCCTGCATTCCAGGATTCAATACCCACAATTGAATTCCCCAACTTCAATTCCCCTTGACTTTCATTTAGCTGACTCTCAGGACTATCCATGGCCCAACCCACTGACCAACTCTGACAGGTTGCCTCATCTGTTGCGTGAGCAAACCACTAACAGGTTGCACTGAACTTGCTGGACTGACTATTTTTGAGAAGGTAGTTTTATGAGTCCCCTGACCCTGATCACATAAGCAGCCAGCTGACAGTGTCCAATTAGAACATAGAACATTACAGCGCAGTACATGTCTTTGGTTCTCAGTGTTGTGCCAATCTGTGAAACAATCTAAAGCCCATCCAACTTACATTATTCCAATAACATGTTCAACAAATAACCATTTAAATGCCCTTAATGATGGTGAGTCCACGACTGCTGCAGCAGGACATTCCATACCCTTACTACTCTGAATAAAGATCTTACCCCTGACATCTGTCCGATACTTATCACCCCTCAATTTAAAGCTATGTTCCCTTGTGCCAGGCATTACCACCTCAGGAAAAAGGCTCTCACTATCTAATCCTCTGATTGTTTTGAATGCCTCTATTAGTCTCCTCTTAACCTTCTTCTCTCTAATGAAACCAGGTTCAAGTGCCTCAGCTTTTCCTCATATGACCTTCTCTCCATACCAGCAATCTCCTAGTAAATTTCCTCGCGCCCTTTCTAATGTTTCCACACCCTTCCAATAATACAGTGGCCAAAACTGTATGCAATACTCCAAGTACTGCCGCATGCAGATGACACCAAAACCGAGGTGCAGTGCACAGCGATGAGGGTTGTCTCAGATTACAACAGGATCTTGACCAGATGGGCCAATGGGCTGAGAAGTGGCAGATGGAATTTAATTCAGATAAATGTGAGATGTTGCATTTTGGGAAAGCAAATCTTAGCAGGACGTATACACTTAATGGTAAGGTCCTAGGGAGTGTTGCTGAACAAAGAGACCTTGGAGTGCAGATTCATAGCTCCTGGAAAGTGGAGTCACAGGTAGATAGGATAGTGAAGAAGGCATTTGGTATGCTTTCCTTTATTGGTCAGAGTATTGAGTACAGAAGTTGGGAGGTCATGTTGCGGCTGTACAGAACATTGATTAGGCCACTGTTGGAATATTGCGTGCAATTCTGGTCTCCTTCCTATTGGAAAGATGTTGTGAAACTTGAAAGAGTTCAGAAAAGATTTACAAGGATGTTGCCAGGGTTGGAGGGTTTGAGCTATAGGGAGAGGCTGAACAGGCTGGGGCTGTTTTCCCTGGAGCGTCGGAGGCTGAGGGGTGACCTTATAGAGGTTTACAAAATTATGAGGGGTATGGATAGGGGTCGGGGAGTCCAGAACTAGAGGGCATAGGTTTAGGATGAGAGGGGAAAGATATAAAAGAGACCTAAGGGGCAATTTTTTCCACACAGAGGGTGGTACGTGTATGGAATGAGCTGCCAGAGGATGTGTTGCAACATTTAAGAGGCATTGGATGGGTATATGAATAGGAAGGGTTTGGAAGGAAATGGGGCGGGTGCTGGCAGGTGGGACTAGATTGGGTTGGGATATCTGGGCGGCATGGACGGATTGGACCGAAGGGTCTGTTTCTATGCTGTACAACTCTATGACTATGACCAGAGTTGCAACATGTCCTCATGGTTTCAAAACTTAATCCCTCTACCAATAAAAGTTAACATGCTATATGCCTTCTTAACAACCTTATCAACCTGGGTGGCAACTTTCAGGGATCCATGTATATGGACACCAAGATCTCTCTGCTCATCCACACCACCCAAGAATCTTACCATTAGCCCAGTACTATGTAGTCCTGTTTCTCCTTCCAAAGTGAATCACTTCACACTTTTCCATATTAACCTCCATTTGCCACCTCTAAGCCCAGCTCTGCAGGTTATCTATACCCCTCTATAACCTGCAACATCCTTCCGCACTGCCCACAACTCCACCGACTTTAGTGTCATCCACAAATTTACTAACCCATCCTTCTATGCCCTCATCCAGGTCATTTATGAAAATGACAAACAGTGGTCCAAAAACAGATCCTTGCAGTACACCACTAGTAACTGAACTTTAGGGTGAACATTTCCCATCATCTACCACCCTCTGTCTTCTAACAGCTAGCCAATTTCTGATACAAACACTAAATCATCCTCAATCCCATGCCTCCATATTATCTGCAATAGCCTACCATGAGGAACCTTATCAAACGCTTTACTGAAATTCATGTACAATAAATCAAACTGCTTTACCGTCAACCACCTGTTTGGTTACCTTCTCAAAGAACTCAATAAGGTTTGTGAGGCACGACCTATTCTTCACAAAACCGTGCTGACTATCCCTAATCAAATTATTCCTTGCTCGATGATTGTAAATCCTCTCTCTCATAATCCTTTCCAAAACATTGCCAAAAACAGAAGTAAGGTTCACTGGTCTATAATTAGTAGGATTATGTCTACTCCACTTCTTGAACAAAGGGACAACATTTGCTATCCTCCAGTCTTCTGGCACTATTCCTGTCAAAATGATGACATAAAAATCAAAGCCAAAGGATCTAAATGTCCTCCCTAGCTTCCCAGAGAATCTTAGGATAAATCCAATCCGGCCAGGGGACTTATCTATGTTCACACTTTCCAGAATTGCTCACACCTCCTCCTTATGAAACTCAATCCCATCTAGTCTAATTGTAATAAAAAATGAAGTCTGCAGATGCTGGAGATCACAGCTGAAAATGTGTTGCTGGTCAAAGCACAGCAGGCCAGGCAGCATCTCAGGAATAGAGAATTCGACGTTTCGAGCATAAGCCCTTCATCAGGAATGAGAGAGAGTAGCCAAGCAGGCTAAGATAAAAGGTAGGGAGGAGGGACTTGGGGGAGGGGCGATGGAGGTGGGATAGGTGGAAGGAGGTCAAGGTGAGGGTGATAGGCCGGAGTGGGGTGGGGGCGGAGAGGTCAGGAAGAAGATTGCAGGTTAGGAGGGCGGTGCTGAGTTGAGGGAACCGACTGAGACAAGGTGGGGGGAGGGGAAATGAGGAAACTGGAGAAATCTGAATTCATACCTTGTGGTTGGAGGGTTCCCAGGCGGAAGATGAGGCGCTCCTCCTCCAGCCGTCGTGTTGTTATGTTCTGCCGGTGGAGGAGTCCAAGGACCTGCATGTCCTCGGTGGGCCCCAGCTATGCCTGCCTCTTCGTAGGATATGTGGAACAGTCCATCTTCCACAACTACACTGGCACCACCCCCCACCTTTTCCTCCGCTACATCAATGACTGTATCGGCGCTGCCTCGTGCTCCCACGAGGAGGTTGAACAGTTCATCAACTTTACTTACACCTTCCATCCCGACCTGAAATTCACCTGGACTGTCTCAGACTCCTCCCTCCCCTTCCTAGGCCTTTCCATCTCTATCTCGGGCGACCGACTCAACACAGACATCTATTATAAACCGACTGACTCCCACAGCTACCTGGACTACACCTCCTCCCACCCTGCCCCCTGCAAAAACGCCATCCCATATTCCCAATTCCTTCGTCTCCGCCGCATCTGCTCCCAGGAGGACCAGTTCCAACACCGCACAGCCCAGATGGCCTCCTTCTTCAAGGACCGCAGATTCCTCCCAGACGTGATCGACGATGCCCTCCACTGCATCTCCTCCACTTCCCGCTCCTCCGCCCTTGAGCCCCGCTCCTCCAACCTCTACCAAGACAGAACCCCACTGGTTCTCACCTACCACCCCACCAACCTCCGCATACAACGTATCATCCGCCGCCATTTCCGCCACCTCCAAACGGACCCCACCACCAAGGATATATTTCCCTCCCCTCCCCTATCAGCGTTCCGCAAGGACCACTCCCTTCGTGACTCCCTTGTCAGATGCACACCCCCCACCAACCCAACCTCCACCCCCGGCACCTTCCCCTGCAACCGCAGGAAATGTAAAACTTGCGCCCACACCTCCACACTCACTTCCCTCCAAGGCCCCAAGGGATCCTTCCATATCCGCCACAAGTTCACCTGTACCTCCACACACATCATCTATTGCATCCGCTGCACCCGATATTGGGGAGACAGGCCGCTTACTTGCGGAACGCTTCAGAGAACACCTCCGGGCCGCCCGGACCAACCAACCCAATCACCCCGTGGCTCAACACTTTAACTCTCCCTCCCACTCCACCGAGGACATGCAGGTCCTTGGACTCCTCCACCGGCAGAACATAACAAAACGACGGCTGGAGGAGGAGCGCCTCATCTTCCGCCTGGGAACCCTCCAACCACAAGGTATGAATTCAGATTTCTCCAGTTTCCTCATTTCCCCTCCCCCACCTTGTCTCAGTCGGTTCCCTCAACTCAGCACCATCCTCCTAACCTGCAATCTTCTTCCTGACCTCTCCGCCCCCAACCCACTCCGGCCTATCACCCTCACCTTGACCTCCTTCCACCTATCCCACTTCCATCACCCCTCCCCCAAGTCCCTCCTCCCTACCTTTTATCTTAGCCTGCTTGGCTACTCTCTCTCATTCCTGATGAAGGGCTTATGCTCGAAACGTCGAATTCTCTATTTCTGAGATGCTGCCTGGCCTGCTGTGCTTTGACCAGCAACACATTTTCAGCACCCATCTAGTCTAATACCCTGTATCTCAGTATTCTCCTCGACAACATTGTCTTTTTCCTGTATGAATACTGATGAAAAACATTCATTTAGTGCCTCCTCTATCTCTTTGGATTCCATGCACAACTTCCCTTCTACTGTCCTTGACTGGCCCTAATCTTATCCTAGTCATTTTTTAAATTCCTGACATACCTATAGAAAGTTTAAGAGTTTTCCTTTATCATACCTGCCAAAGACTTCTCATTTCCCCTCCTGGCTCTTCTTAGATCTCTCTTTAGGTCCTTCCTGGCTAACTTGTAACTCTCAAGTGCCTTCATGTCTCATCTTTACATAAGCCTCTTTTTCCCTCTTGACAAGAGATTCAACTTCTTTAGTAAGCCACGGTTCCCTCGCTCGACCACTTACTCCCTGCCTGACTGATACATACATATCAAGGACATGCAGTAGCTGTATCTTAAATAAGCTCCACATTTCAATTGGGCCCATCCCCTGCAGCTTCCTTTCCCATCCTATGCATTCTAAATCTCACCTAATTACATCATAATTGCCTTTCCCCCAGCTATAATTCTTGCCTGCAGTATATACCTATCCCTTTCCATCGCTGAAGTAAATGTAACCGAATTGTGGTCATTATCACCAAAGTGCTCACCTACCTCCAAATCTAACACCAGGTTCATTACCCAGTACCAAATCCAATGTGGCCTTACCTCTTGTTGGCCTATCTACATGGATTGCCTTCAGATGAGGCCCTTAACCCATTGGGCCAGGATCGCTGAATGAAGGCTGCCCCCCCTTGCCCTGACTGAGAAGATCACTTAGACTTTGTGACATATATGAAGCACAAGATTATGTTTTCCATGTACACTTTGGGCACATGGTGCAGGTATAACATTGGCATAGCAATGACAAGTTGCATGCTTTGTGTCTGTGATAACTAACAAGGCAAGACAGAAGTACTGTGAGCCTTTCAGCTCCAGCTGAAGCAGCAAAGCACAAAAAGGCCAAGGAAGCCAAGGCAAGGCAGAGGTGCTGTGAGCATCTAAGTAGTCGTAAACTGAGTGAGAACATTGGGCATTGGAGAAAGAATAGTATGCACTTAGACAGGGTTTTGAGATGGGACAATACTAAAAACAGGTAATCTGTGCAGGTTGGTTCTTAAATATCAATTAATTTATAAATGTGCACTTGTATTTGCAATGAGTATGAGAAGTGGCACTTGTGAGTCCTGAGAAGCATTTTTTGTTTGCCTACATACGAATTGCAAAATGAAGGGCAAATCCTGGCTCGCAGCACTCAATCTTGTGCAAAGCTGGGCTTTAAAAACGGCACCAGCACTAGGAATCCTAGCAGTCATGAGTACTTCCACTTCTGGCAAGAGGGAAAATGCAACAAGCGGGGCAGCACAAAAGCGCTTTCATAGATAATGAGCCACATTTTGGAAAATAGCATGAGAAATCTTGTAGGAACTCAGAGAGAAAAACCCTCCATGAAACTCACCAAAATTGACACAATTAATTTCTGGTGATTTATTTCATCCTCACTATATTTTCGCCATTTCTCCATCATTGGCTGCCCCAAGTATTCTGCCCATTGTTTCTCCTGGCTAGAACACACAGCATAGGCACAGCCTCAGATAAAAGATAAATTATTTAAGACTGAGATGAGGAGAAATTTCTTCCCTCAGAGCACGGTGAATTGTAGAAATTGTGTATCACAAAATGTTATGGATGCCGCAGGAGATTGGGATTTACTAACTGAATATTTTACTGTGGAGAAGGATATAGAATTAGATTAGATTCTCTACAGTGTCAAAACAGGCCTTTCAGTCCAACATGTCCACACCATCCCTCCAATTCCCCTACCCTATACTTACCCCTGACTATACACCTAACACTGTGGGCAATTTAGCATGGCCAAATCATCTGACCTGCACATCTTTGTAGGAAACCCATGCAGGCACAGGGAGAATGTGAAAACTCCACACAGACAGACAGGAATCAAACCCAGGACCCTGGTACTGTGAGGCAGCAGTGCTAACCACTGAGCCACCGTGCCGTATAGAATGTGGGGACATAGATGGTGACATCTTGAAAAAAGTCCATATTACAGAGGAGGTAGTGCTGGACATCTTAAAACACATAAAAGTTGATAAATTCCCAGGACCTGATCAGGTGTACCCTAGAACTCAGTGGGAATCTAGGGAAGTGATTGCTGGGCTCTTTGCTGCTGTAATTGGATCATCGATAGTCACAGGTGAGGTGACAGAAGACTGTAGGTTGGCTGACGTCGTGCCACTATTTAAGAAAGGTGGTAAGGACAAGCCAGGGAACTATAGACCGGTGAGCCTGACATTGGTGGTGGGCAACCTGTGGGAGGGAATCCTGAGGGACAAGATTTGCATGTATTTGGAAAGGCGAGGACTGATTAGGGATAGTCAGCATGGTCTTGTGTGTGGAAAGTTATGTCTCATGAACTTGATTGAGTTTTTTGAAGAAGTAACAATGAGGATTGATGAGGGCAGAGTGGTAGATGTGATTTATATGGACTTCAGTAAGGCGTTCAACTAGTTCCTCAAGATAGATTGGTTGGCAAGTTTAGATCTCATGAAACACAGGGCGAGAACTGGCTCAAATGTAGAAAGCAAAAGTGAGGACTGCTGATGCTGGAAATCAGTCTCGATTAGAGTGGTGCTGCAAAAGCACAGCAGGTCAGACAGCATCCGAGGAGCAGGAATACCAAAGTTTTGGTCAAAAGCCCTTCATCAGGAATAAGTTTCTGATGAGGTCTTTTGCTTGAAATGTTGAAGGTAGAAGACAGAGGGTGGTGGTAGACTGGACGCCTGTGACCAGTGGTGTGCCACAAGTATCGGTGCTGGATCCATTACCTTTCGTCATTTATATAAATCATTTGGATGTGAACATAGGAGGTATAATTAGTAAATCTGTAGATGACACCAAAGTTGGAGGTGTAGTGGACAGTAAAGAAGGTTACCTCAGAGTACAATGGGATCTTGATCAGATGGGCCAATTGACTGAGGAGTGGCAGATGACTTTAATTTAGATAAATGAGAGGTGCTGCATTTTGGAAAAGCAAATCAAAGCAAGACTTATACCTAATGGTAAGTTCCCGGGGAGTGTTGCTGAACAAAAAGACCTTGGATTGCAGGTTCATATTTCTTTAAAAGTAGAATCACAGGTAGATAGGATGGTAAAGAAGGCACTTGGCATGCTTTCCTTTATTGGTCAGACCACCGAGTAGAGGAGTTGGGAGGTCATGTTGCAGCTGTGTAGGACATTGGTTTGGCCACTTTTGGAATAGTGCGTGCAGTTCTGGTCTCCTTCCTTTCAGAAGGATACTGTGAAATTTGAAAGAGTTCAGAAAAGATTTACAAGGATGTTGCCAGGGTTGGAGGAATTGAGCTATAGGGAGAGGCTGAATAAACTGAGGCTGTTTCCCCTGCAACGTCAGAGGCTAAGAGATGACCTTATAGAAGTTTATGAAATCATGAGGGCATGGATAGGATAAATAGATAAGGTCTTTTCCCTGGGGCGGGGGAGTCCAGAACTAGAGGGCATAGGTTTAGGGTGAGAGGGGAAAGATATAAAAGGGATCTGAGGGGCATTTTTTTCATGCAGAGGGTGGTGCATGCATGGAATGAGATACCAGAGGAAGTTGTGGAGGCACAGCAACTACAGCATTTAAAAGGTATCTGGATAGGTATATGAATAGGAAGGGTTTAAAAGAGATATGCAAATGGGACTAGATTAGATTAGGATAGCTAGTTGGCATGGACGAGTTGAACCGAAGGGTCTGTTTCCGCGCTGCACATCTCTATGACTCTAATTAGTATGGTCAAGATTTAAATTAAGGATTTTGATCCATCAGGATATGAAAGGAATGGGATCCGGCACAAACTGGAGTTAAGGTAGAAAATTAGATGTGTTTGTACTGAATGGTAGAACAGGCTCAAACGCCAAATGATCTCCTCCAACTCCGAGTTGGGTTGCACGGTGGCTCAGTCGTTAGCAATGCTGCCTCACAGCACCAGGGTCCCAGGTTTGATTCCAACCTCAGGTGACTGTCTGTGTGGAGTTTGCACGTTGTCTGCGTGGGTTTCCTCCTACAGGCCAGGTGAATTGGCCATGCTAAATTGCCCATAGTGTTAGGTGCATTAGTCAGAGGGGAAATGGGTCTGGGTGGGTTACTCTTCAGAGGGTCAGTGTGGACTGGTTGGGCCGAAGGGCCTGTTTCCACACTGTAGGGAATCTAATCTATTTCTTATATTTTTAAAATTTTGTGTTTTTGGAATTAATGGAAGTAGTAGCAAAACAAGGAAATATCCCCTATATGTATCAGCATTGCAGTGATTATTTCATATGAAGAGCAATAGTGAAGATACAGTTTACATTGCTGCAACCTGCATAAAATCCTCTCCTTTTAGTGTAAACCAACTTTACCTCACCTCACCTCACCAGGTGTGCCAGTTATGCCTGTCTTTGTGGGGCACGTGGAACATTCTTTTTCCAGTCCTTTTCTTAATTCTTTTGCTGTTATATTGATAAGATCATCAATGCTGCTTCCCTCTCTCATCCAGAATTGGAAAAGCTTATCGATTTTGCTTCCAATTTCCACTTCGTCCTCACTCTCACCATGTCCATCTCTGACTCCTCCCTTCCCTTCCTAGACATCTCTGTTTCCACTCCATGGGTGGCACAGTGGTCAGCACTGAAGCCTCACAGCACCAGGGACCCCGATTCAATTCCACCCTTGGGTGACTGCCTGCAGGGAGTCCCTCTGTCTGTGTGGGTTTCCTCCCACAGTCCAAAGATGTGCAAGTTAGATGGATTGATCATGCTAAATTGCCCATAGTGTCCCGTTAAGTGCAGGCTAGGTGGACTAGCCATGGGAAGAGGATGGTTGTAGGGATAGGGTCTGAGATGTTCTTTGGAGAGCCAGTGTGGATTTGTTGGGCCAAATGGCCTGTTTCCAGACTGTAGGAAATTCCTGGGGACAGACTTGACACTAATACTGACACCCACAGTTAACCTTGACTATACATCCTCATACCCTGCTTCCTGTAAAGATTTTATTCTATTCTCCCAATTCCTCCAGCACCATAGCAAATGTTCTGATGACGCAACTTCGATGAGGGAGCCTCCGAAATATCCACATTCTTCATTAAACGAGGAGTCCCTAGCACCATTGATGACAGGGCGCTGAGCTGGATCCAACGCATCTCCTTGCAATTCGGATGCCACCCCCTCTCTTCCTTCCCACAACAGTAATAGGATCCCTCATGTCCTTATCTACCAGCACCCACATCCAGAGGCTCATTAGCCACCATTTCTGCTACCTCCAGAGAGATGCCACCACCAGCCACACATTCCTCTCCCCTCTCTCGTCAGCCTTCCACAGATACCATTCTCTCTGGAACACCCTGATCCATGCTTCATTCATCTGAAAAAAACCCCAACGTTTAACAATGCCTTCTTCTGCAACAGACCTTCCAGGGGAAGCAGTGCTTTACCTGCACTTAACACAATCTACTCTACTTCATTCACTGCTCACAATGTGGACTCCTCTACATTGGGGAAAAGTAGTGCAAACTGGGTGACTGCTTCTCAAAATACCTACGTTCTGTCTGCAAAAGACTCTGAGCTTCTAATTGCCTTCTACTTCAACACACCACCTGTTCCTTAGCCAACATCGGTTTCAAGCTTGCTGTAGTGCTCCAGTGCAGCTCAACACAAGCTGAAATAGCAAGCATCTCTTTTTCCACTTGAGCACTCTGCAGCGTTCTGGACTCAATATGGAGTTCAACAACCTCAGGGCTTCAGCTCACCCATATTCTTAACCAACCTTAGCCAAATCCCCACACACTAGGCCTTGTGATCACATAGAAGAAAGTGAGGACTGCAGATGCTAGATGCTAAGATCATAAGGCCTTAAGACATAGGAGCAGATATTAGACCATTCAGCATATCGAGTCTGCTCCACCATTCAATCATGGCTGATATGTTTCTCAACTCCATTCTCCCACTTTCTCTCCTAAACCCTTGATACTCAAGAACAAATCTCCATCATAAATATACTCAATGACCTGGCCTGCGCAGTCTTCAGTGGCAACAAAATCCATACATTGGTCAATCTCAAGCTGAAGAAGTTTCTCCTTATCTCAGTTCTACACACTCCAGGGCCAGTACATCCTTCCTGAGAAATGGGGCCCAACACTGCACATCATACTCCAAATGTTGTCTTACCAGAGCCTTATGGAGCCTCAGAAGTACATCCCTACTTTTACATTCAAGTCCTCTCAAAATAAATCAGAGAGGAAATTGCAGTACCGTTGGCAATGATCTTTTCGTCTTCACTGTCAATGGGGGTGGTACCAGGGGACTGGAGAGTAGCGAATGTTGTGCCCCTGTTCAAAAAAGGGAATAGGGATAACCGCGGGAATTACAGGCCAGTTAGTCTTACTTCTGTGGTAGGCAAAGTAATGGAAAGGGTACTGAGGGATAGGATTTATGAGTATCTGGAAAGACACTGCTTGATTAGGGACAGCCAGCACGGATTTGTGAAGGGTAGGTCTTGCCTTACAAGTCTTATTGAATTCTTTGAGGAGGTGACCAAGCATGTGGATGAGGGTAGAGCAGTGGATGTAGTGTACATGGATTTTAGTAAGACATTTGATAAGGTTCCCCATGGTAGGCTTATGCGGAAAGTCAGGAGGCATGGGATAGAGGGAAATTTGGCCAATTGGATAGAAAACTGGCTAACCGGTCGAAGTCAGAGAGTGGTGGTAGATGGTAAATATTCAGCCTGGAGCCCAGTTACAAGTGGAGTTCCGCAGGGATCAGTTCTGGGTCCTCTGCTGTTTGTAATTTTTATTAATGACTTGGATGAGGGAGTCGAAGGGTGGGTCAGTAAATTTGCAGATGATACGAAGATTGGTGGAGTTGTGGACAGTGAGGAGGGCTGTTGTCGGCTGCAAAGGGACTTAGATATGATGCAGAGCTGGGCTGAGGAGTGGCAGATGGAGTTCAACCCTG
Organism: Hemiscyllium ocellatum; assembly: GCF_020745735.1. Lineage (NCBI taxonomy): Eukaryota > Metazoa > Chordata > Chondrichthyes > Orectolobiformes > Hemiscylliidae > Hemiscyllium > Hemiscyllium ocellatum. Next base: position 87,599,182 of record NC_083402.1, on the reverse strand, counting down.
CCAAGTGTGAGGTTGTCCATTTTGGAAGAACAAATAAGAATGCAGAATACAGGGTTAACGGTAGGGTTCTTAGTCAGGTGGAGGAACAGAGGGATCTTGGGGTCTATGTACATAGATCTTTGAAAGTTGCCACTCAGGTGGATAGAGCTTGTAAGAAGGCCTATGGTGTATTAGCGTTCATTAGCAGAGGGATTGAATTCAAGAGTCGTGAAGTGATGTTGCAGCTGTACAGGACTTTGGTTAGGCCACATTTGGAGTACTGCGTGCAGTTCTGGTCGCCTCATTTTAGGAAAGATGTGGAAGCTTTGGAGAGGGTGCAGAGAAGACTTACCAGGATGTTGCCTGGAATGGAGAATAGGCCGTACGAGGATAGGTTGAGAGTTCTCGGCCTTTTCTCGTTGGAACGGCGAAGGATGAGGGGTGACTTGATAGAGGTTTATACGCTGATCAGAGGAATAGATAGAGTAGACAGTCAGAAACTTTTTCCCCGGGTATAACAGAGTGTTACAAGGGGACATAAATTTAAGGTGAAGGGTGAAAGGTATAGGGGAGATGTCTGGGGTGGGTTCTTTATCCAGAGAGTGGTGGGGGCATGGAATGCGCTGCCCGTGGGAGTGGTAGAGTCAGAATCATTGGCGACCTTTAAGCGGCAATTGGATAGGTACATGGATGGGTGCTTAATCTAGGATAGATGTTCGGCACAACATCGTGGGCCGAAGGGCCTGTTCTGTGCTGTATTGTTCTATGTTCTATAAATGCCATTGCTGCAGTTGCCTTCCTAACTACTGACTCAACCTGCAAGTTTACCTTGAGGGAATCCTGGAATAGAATTCCCAAGTCTCTTTGTACTTCAGACTTCTAAATTTTCTCCCCATTTAGAAAACAATCCATGCATCTATTCTTGTTACTAAAATGCATGATCTCCCACTTTCCATGTTTTACTGATTCTGCCACTTCTTTGCCCATTCTCCTAACCTGTCCAAATCCTTCTGCAGTCTCCCACCTCCACAATGCTACCTGCCCTCTGCCTATCTTTGTATCATCTGCAAACTTAGCCAGAATGCCCTCAGTTCTTTCATCTAAATTATTAATGTATCGTGAAAAACTGTGGTCCCAACACCGAGCCTTGCAGCACACTACGTGTCAATGGCTGCCATCCTGAGAAAGACCCTTTTATTCCCACTGTCTTCTTTCTGCCAGACAGCCAAGCTTCTATCCATGATGAAGGGCTAATGCTGAAAATGTGTTGCTGGAAAAGCGCAGCAGGTCAGGCAGCATCCAAGGTGCAGGAGAATCTATGTTTCGGGCATGAGCCCTTCTTCAGGAAATCCTTCCTTGAAGGGTTAATGCCCAACTCTCCTGCTCCTTGGATGCTACCTGACCTGCTGTGCTTTTCCAGAGCCACACTTCTCGGCTCGTGTTATTACATAGTCTGCTATTTCATACAACCCATTGTTAGCCATGAACAGTCCCCATTAACAGCCATTCACCCACCTAAATGGATCGTTATCCACTCCTTTGTCTGTCTAACTGTTCTCTTGGCTCTTCGGGTTCCAGCCCCACGTATCGTTAACTCTTTACCATCCCCCCCACCACCACTCTATCTACTGACTAAAGATTAACATTTTCCTAGCTACCATCAGTTCTGAGGAAGGATCACTTGACCCAAAATGTTAACACTGATTTCTCTCTACAGATGTTGCCAGACCTGTTTAGCTTTTCCAGCAATTTCGGTTTTTGCTTCTGATTTACAGCATCACCGTTCTTTCGGTTTTCACCCTACCTCAGTTTTGAAGAGACAGGCATGTTGAATAATTTGGGACAACTGAATTTTATGCACATTATGTTATTTCTGGAGGCTACAGGAAACATTCCTTCTTTAAGAAAACATCCATCTAGAACCCTTTAATTTTAAAATATTAAAATAAATAGTACACCAATAAATGGACAGATTTACAAAATATTACATTTCCACATATTGATTCTTTAGCACATTAGATATTTTTTAAAAAAGGCTTTTTATTCGCCCATTTGTATCACTGCTAGACAGTTCTATTATGTTGCACTGATTCACCACGGATGCCGTGCACCATCAGTTCGAGAATGGTGGACATTCTATGGCTCCTGATGATGTAAAGATAACTGGCTATTCATAATGATAATAATATCTATTCCTACCATGTTCAGCAATTGTACAACAAAAATAATACAACATTCAGTTATTAGTTGGCAATTAAATTTGGCAGCACGATTCAAAAATGAACAAAGATGAAATCAGAAACCATTCAAATTTGAGTCCAACATTGATCTACATGGTTAACAGAAAATAAATGCTTATGGCTATTCTATTTAAATTTAATGGCTATTGGTTTTTATAAAAGTCTGGTAATTATCTGTGAATATACATTGACATCAAAGAATTATGTCAAATAAGAATGTCTCTTTCTTTGGTATACACATAATCAGAATAGCAGCCTACATCATTTATTTCAGTGACCTCTCTAGCTTGTTAAGAATTTAAAAATATTTTTAAAAACTTAATTTTTCATCCCAAAAGTGTAAACGCTGGAAAATCTCAGCAGGTCTGGCAGCATCTGTAAGGAGAGAAAAGAGCTGACGTTTCGAGTCTGACCCTTTGTCAGCTCTTTTCTCTCCTTACAGATACTGCCAGACCTGCTGAGATTTTCCAGTGTTTTCTCTTTTGGTTTCAGATTCCAGCATCCACAGTAATTTGCTTTTATCACTAAGTTTTCATCCCTTTGTTTTCCTCTTCAGACCTGCTGAGTGATAACAAATGAGGGGTGTATGAACAGGAAGGGTTTAAAGGGATATGGCAAATAAGACTTATATAGAATTTCTGGTCAGCATGGATGAGTTGGACTGAAGAGTCTATTTCTGTGATGTATATCTCAATGACTCTATGAATCGATGAATATGAGGATTTAACAACGTATGCTGTTATGCCTTTCAGCATCAGATCATCGAGCCAACTCTTTGTTAATAATAATTTTTTTGTGAAATTACTTAAAGGTAGCAGGCTGAACTGAGTTAAATACTAACTAAACTAAACAGTATCATTTTTGCTCAGCAGAGTTCTTAATATAAGCATTGTTGCTACTGCATAGGAACAAGAATAGATCAGCCCATTGAGCCTGCTCCACCACTCAAACAGATCATGGCCGAACATCATTGGCTGCACCATTGTTGTCAGCCATCTTCGTATCCCACAGTGTTATTAGTATCCAGAAATTAATCAATTTCTGTATTGAACATGCTTGAGCATCCAGCGACCTCTGGGAGAGAGAATTCGAAAGATTCATCACTCTGAGTGAATAGATTCCTCCTCATCTCAGTCTTACGCGTTCGGAGATTATCCTCCCTGGTTTTCGACTCATCAGCGGGGAAAACTCTATGGGGTATTTTCACATCCTGTAAGAATTTTGTAGTTTCAATGTGATAACCTTTTATTCTTTGAAAAATCTAGATAATGCATGCTCAGTATTCTCAATCTCTTTTTATAGACAATCACCAACTCACGGGTTATACTGGTCATAGAGTGAGTGTAATAGACGTTTATAAATACATTCTTTCTTAGATATGGAGACCAAAACTATACATAATCTTGGCTGCAATATTAATGATATTCCATGCAATTGCAGCAAGACTGCTTTATTCCTCTACTCAATTCCCACGAATAAATGAATGATTTTATTATCACGTGTATTTTATAGTGGGGAAAATATTAAAATACAGCGAAAAAGATTTTCCACTGTCACCATGATTTGGTACCATTTTAAATAGTTTATGAATAAGAAATTAAATAAACAGGAATAGCACAAAAGGTCCATTGGTTCTGAGCTAGCTCATCATCAGTGATTCCTGCGCAACAATCTCTCCTCTACCACCTCACTGCCATCTACACCAAATGCAAACAACATTGGCTCAAAGGTAGAAGACACAGGGTGGTGGTGGTGGTGGTGGAGGGTTGTTTTTCAGACTGGAGGCCTGTGACCAGTGGAGTGGTACAAGGATCAGTGCTGGGTCCTCTACTTTTTGTCATTTACATAAATGATTTGGATGCAAGCATAAAAGAGGTCCAGTTCGTAAGTTTGCAGATGACACCAAAATTGGAGGTGTAATGGACAGCGATGAGGGTTACCTCAGATTACAACAGGATCTGGACCAGATGGGCCAATGGGCTGAGAAGTGGCAACTGGAGTTTAATTCAGATAAATGCGAGGTGCTGCATTTTGGGAAAGCAAATCTTAGCAGGACGTATACACTTAATGGTAAGGTCCTAGGGAGTGATGCTGAACAAAGACATCTTGGATTGGAGGTTCATAGTTCCTTGAAAGTGGAGTCGCACGTAGATAGGATAGTGAAGAAGGCGTTTGGCATGCTTTCCCTTATTGGTCAGAGTATTAAGTACAGGAGCTAGGAGGTCATGTTGCAGCTGTACAGGACATTGGTTAGGCCACTGTTGGAATATTGCGTGCAATTCTGGTCTCCTTCCTATCGGAAAGATGGTGTGAAACTTCAAAGGGTTCAGAAAAGATTTACAAGGATGTTGCCATAGTTGGAGGGTTTCAGCTATAGGGAGAGGCTGAACAGGCTGGGGCTGTTTTCCCTGGTGCGTTGGAGGCTGAGGGGTGACCTTATAGAGGTTTACAAAATTATGAGGGGCATGGATAGGATAAATAGACAAAGTCTTTTCCCTGGTATCAGGGAGTCCAGAACTAGAGGACATAGGTTTAGGGTGAGAGGGGAAAGATATAAAAGAGACCCAAGGGTCAACTTTTTCATGCAGAGGGTGGTACGTGTATGGAATGAGCTGCCAGAGGATGTGGTGGAGGCTGGTACAATTGCAACATTTAAGAGGCATTTGGATGGGTATATTAATAGGAAGGGTTTGGAGGGATATGGGCCGGGTGCTGGCAGGTGGGACTAGATTGGGATGGGATAGATGGTTGGCGTGGACAGGTTGGACCAAAGGGTCTGTTTCCATACTGTACATCTCTATGACTCTATAACATTAAAGTCTCCATTCTTCAAGCACCATCTTTTATCACTGGGTCAGTTCACCGTCACTGCCATGCCACCACTTGGGCCGGACCCTCCAACATCAGTGTCACATCGCTCACTACTAGGCCCACCTCGAGGTTACAGTGATGCCATTCTGCCATCGCCCCACTGCCACCAGCACCAGACTCAGCCAACGAAGTCGCCCATCCTCAGGCACTACCTTTCACTGCTGACCCTACCTGGTCAATGTCACCTCCACCAATGTAGCAGCTGCCGATTCTGATGCCAGATTCCATGCTTGCTCCTGAAAAGCAGTTGCTCACTTGAGTCTGCTCTGGGCTCACCCACCACTGCCATGAGTTTGTGCTGGGATCCCTTACCGCCACCAATACTGCCTGAGCTCAGGACAAGAGGAAAAGAGAGAAAAAGAAAAGTAAAACTGTCGGAGCAGATTAGCCCTGGCTCAGGAGTCCTACTCCATCTGCATCTTGAAGGCGGCGGCTAGCATATCAATTGATTTCCTTGACTACTGTAGTTCAGTCGACTGCTGTATCTGCATGCTAGTTTTTGTTGATTCATGAACTAGGAAACTCGGGTCCATTTGGTCCTCAACACTTCCCAATCTCCCACCACGTCAGAAATACACTGTTTCAGTTTATTTTCCACCAAAGCAGGTAACCTCACACATTCTGAATGCGATTGAATCTAGCATCCAATGTTAAAAATCACATAATACCAGGTTATAGTCCAACAGATTTAATTGGAAGCACTAGCTTTCAGAACAGTGCGCCCCGAAAGCTAGTGTTTCCAATTAAACCTGGTGTTGTGTGATTTTTAACTTTGTACACCCCAGTCCAACACCGGCATCTCCATATCATGAGATGAGATACAATGTTGGTTAGTTAGTTCATTCCCAAATTGACATCCATTGGCTTTCACATATACAGACTTCATCCTATGTTATTTTCACTACCAGTCTGGCTTGGATCATAGAGTCATAGAGATGTCAGTTTGCTATAAATAACTGTTCTATTTCAAAGTAAAGTTTCCTATTCGTTTAACAGTGTCGCTGCAATTAACAAGTATGGATATAATTAACAAGTAGCAAACATTACAAGCTTCTGATTTGTGACAGCTTGTTGAGATGAACTGTGCTGTCTCAATGTAAATTGTTCTATTCAGCATCACCATTCCCATTAACAAGTGTTGATGAGATTAGCATGCATTGTTCCAACTTCTACTGTTCTAAACTCATCCAGTCTTTTTTAGCCTGCTTGGCTCTCTCTCTTATTCCTGATGAAGGGCTTATGCTCGAAACGTCGAATTCTCTATTCCTGAGATGCTGCCTGGCCTGCTGTGCTTTGACCAGCAACACATTTGCAGCAGTCTTTCTTTCAGTCATGCGTGGGACATGGCCATCACTGGCTGGCCAGCATTTATTGCTCATCATTAATTGCACTTGACAAGGCTACTTCTTAAACTGCTGGAAGTCCATGTGCTGTGGGTTGACAACTTAAGAGAGGGAACTTCTTTAAATGTGTTTCACAGTGGGCAGTGCATTTACCAAATGAACACCATATTTCCCAATAACATTTTCATAAATATAACAGAAAAACCTCAATAGAGGTCTATAATGAAGAAAACGTCTATATAATCAAAAGTATAAAACAAAATATTATATCATCTCACAAACACGATAATAAAACTATTTCTACCATTTCTTTGGATGTTTCATTTTGCCGCAGAAGTGACATAATCAATAAATTAATGAAGATTTATAATTTTTTTAAAGTGAGCATACCTTTTTCTAAAGCAGAAAACGCTAGAGAAACTATAGGCCTGGCATCTCTGTAGTGAGAGAAAAACAGACAATGTTTCAAATCTGAAATAAAATGAAGTGCAGATGCTGGAGTTCTGAAATCACTGCAGGTCTGGAAGCATCTGAGGGGCATTAATTCTGATAAAGAGTCACTGACTCAAAACATTAATCCCGTATTCTCCCCAAAGACACCGTCAGAGGTGTTGAGTTTTACCAGTAATTTCTGTCTTTGTTTCAAGTCTGGTATGGCTTTTCTTCTGAACTGAATTTTTAAAATATTTGTCCATGAAATGTGGGCATCACTGGCTGGAATATCTTAATTGTTTTGGAGATGGAGATGGTTTAGATTACTTGGAAACAGGCCCTTCAGCCCAATAAGTCCACACTGACCCGCCAAAGCGCAACCCACCCATTCCCCTACATTTACCCCTTTATCTAACACTATGGGCAATTTAGCATGGCCAATTCACCTGACCTGCACATCTTTGGACTGTGGGAGGAAACCGGAGCACCCAGAGGAAACCCACGCAGACACGGGGAGAATGTGCAAACTCCACACAGTCGCCTGAGTCGGGAATTAAACCCGGGTCTCTGGCGCTGTGAGGCAGCAGTGCTTACCACTGTGCCACTGTGCCGCCCACAAAGAAGGTGTGCTGCCTTCTTGACTGGCTCAAATCATGGACGGTGTAAAGTTAAGGGGGAGTTCCAGCATTTTAACTTAAAAATAGTGATGGAACAACAGCCTTTGTACATTACTGGTGAATGGAGTGAGTAATAAAGGTGCTAGATGAGTAATTAACCAAGTAGGTTAATTTATCTTGATGGTTTTGAGATTCTTGAGTGCTGTTGAAGTTAACCCTAACAGCATTCCCCACTCTACATAATTGTCAGAGTCACAGCTGTGATAATTTATTGCCAGTAGACCAAAAAAAGTGAGAGTGGGAGGAAGTCCTGTCCTCAAGAGTTGCCAGCTACTCTACAAGAACTCAATAGTGGAGACGGGACAAAGGTCCTCAAATAAAAATACAATTGCTTTGCAACCAGGAAAATTCAGGCGTTTAAGGCAAGAGAGGGTTGAGCAATTTAGGAACAGAGGTGGGAATGGGTTTTGGAAATCAGGCCAGGAGGAGTAAGTGGACGTAATAGCTGTGAGGTGGGGGGTGGGGGGGGGTCTGCCAATCACAAAGGGCACACCCTGAAATGCTGTATTCCCCACCTCCTTCCTGTTTTTCCAAAATGTTTTTCAAAAGCAGGTTACCCACTTTTTTTCCTATGTAGCCATTTTATGGCATTGGCAGCATGAAATATGGATCAATTGACTCATTGGCAACAGGCTCAACTAACCATTAATCTTTTTTAAATGGAGGGAGGAAATTTTCTTGTACAGCAGTAATGGTGTCCCTATCTCGAAGCCAGGAGACCTGGGTTCAAGTCCCAGCTGTTTCAGAGATGTGTAATAACATCTCTGAACAGTGGATTAGAAAATACAAAAATCAAAGACAGAATGTCCATTTTGTTATACAAGTATCCAACATATTTATAGGGACTTGAACAGGACGGCAGTGGCATGCATCTCCTTGAATTTTATATGCTGTACACACCACTGAAAACACATCCAGCTGTTGTGTGTGTGTGTGTGGTGGGCGGGGGGAGGGAGAGATTTCTTAAAATCCAACTTATCAGGTCCTCTGTTTTAAGAATTTTATTTTCAACTTCATTCTTACTCAAGGAAGGGTTAACCCAGTCCTCAGATGAACAACAGATGAATGAGTTCACTTTGCATCGTTACTAAGGAGAAAAGCGGAAGTGGTGGTACAGTGATGATGTTGGTAATCCAGAAACCCAGGCTGAGGTGATAGGTTCAAATCCAGCCAATCCATTTACTAAAATTTGATATTTAGAAAAAACACATATGCAAAATATAATTTGCAACACTATATTCTCCCTGACATGGTTGACTTTACAATGAATCAAAAGCCTGCAGTTTTTGCATGATAGTGACCATCAGCTGCTACTTTCATGGGGAAGATTTTGCAAACCACATGCTGCCACTTAAATAAAGGTATAAATTGGATGACGTAGAAACTGTGAGAGAGGGAACATTGGTTGTCTGATGCAGCAGTCAATCTGAGAGGTTCTGAGTAAGAATAACTACCTTTTGGAGAAGGGGTGAATGAGGTGGTGGGAGGGTCATGGGAAAATGAAGATATACACTTTCTTCTTGTGTCCCTACATTTGCAGTAATTGTGGTTTAATTGTCCACGCTCATGTCCTCCTTTCATTCCTTGTTTAAAGGGCAAGAGTTAATTTAACAAGATACTGATGACAAATTACTCCATTTCGCCTGCTGATACCTACAGGGTGTCATATAAGATACAGAAGCACAATTAGTGTCTTCGATAGAGTCATAGAGTCCTACAGCATGGGGACTTTTGGCCCAAACTCGTCTATGCCAACCAAAATTACCACTTACACTAACCCCATTTCCATGCAGTTGGCCCATATACATCAAGCCCTTTCCTATCTAAGTATTCGTCCAAATGCCTTTAAAATGTTGTTAAGGTACCCACCTCAACCACTTTCCCTGGCAGCTCATTCCAAATGCATACCATCCTCTGTGTAAAATAATTGCCCCTCTGGTTCCCTTTTATTCTTTCCCCTGTATCTTAAACGGATGCCCTCTCATCTTCGATTCCCTAACCCTGGGAAAAAGACTAGGTGCATTCACCCTATCCATGCCTCTCATGCTCTTATATACCTCTGCAAGATCCCAGTTCAGTCTCCTACCCTCTAAAGAAAAAGGTCCTAGCTTGTCCAACCTTTCCCTATAACAGATCCTCGAGTCCTGGCAACATCCTTGTAAATTTCTTCCGCATTCTTTTCAGTTCAATAACATCCTTCCTATGGAGTAAAAAAGTATGTTGCTGGAAAAGCACAGCCGGTCAGGCAGCATCCGAAGAGCAGGAGAGTCGACGTTTCGAGCATAAGCTCTTCCTGACGAAGAGCTAATGCTCGAAACGTTGACACTCCTGCTCCTTGGATGATGCCTGACCGGCTGTGCTTTTCCAGCACCACACTTTTTGACTCTGAACTCCAGCATCTGCAGTCCTCACTTTCTCCCACATCCTTCCTATAGCAAGGTGACCCGAACTAAACACACTGCTCCAAGTGCAGCCTCACCAACGTCCTGTACAACTCCAAATAACTACCCAACTTCTTTACTCAATGCTCTGACTGACAAAAGCCAATGTGCCAAAAGCCATTTTCACTGCTCTGTCTACCTGAGACTCCACTTTCGGAGGACCGTGCACCTGAACTCCAAGGTCCCTCTGTTCCACTACACTCCTTAATGCCCTACCATGCATCAGGACACTCCTCCCTTGATTTGATTTTCCAAAATGCAAGACCTCACACTTATCTAAATTCAACACTATTTGATATTTCTCAGTCCACTTCCCCAGCTATCAGGGTCCTGTTGAAATTTCTGATAATCTTCCCCACTGTCCATGATACCACATATTTTAGTGTCATCTGCAAACTTACTTAAATCATACCTTGTACATTCTCATCCAAATCATTGATTTAGGTAACAACAATAATGGAGAAAGTGAGGACTGCAGATGCTGGAGATCAGAGCTGAAAATGTGTTGCTGGAAAAGCACACGTCAGGCAGCAAAGGAGCAGGAGAATCGACGTTCAGGCATAAGCCCTTCTTCAGGAGGCACTCCACTAGACACAAGCCTCCAGTGCAACAAGCATCCTTCCATTATTACCCTCTACTTACTACCACCAAGCTAATTTTGTATCCAATTTGCCAGCTCACCCTGGATTCCATACAATCTAACCTTCCAGACCAACCTACCATGTGGAACTTTATCAAAGGCCTTACTGCTCCCATGAGGAGGTTGAACAGTTCATCAACTTCACCAACACATTCCACCCCTACCTTAAATTCACCTGGACCACCTCTGACGCCTCCCTCCCCTTCCTAGACCTCTTCACTTCCATCGACGAGGACTGACTCAACAGTGGCATCTCTTACAAACCCACCGGCTCACCCAGCCACCTGGATTACACTTCCTCCCACTATTCCTCCTGCAAAAATGCTATCCTGTATTCCCAATTCCTCCACCTCATCTGCTTCCAGGAGGACCAGTCCCACCACAGAACACACCAGATAGCCTCCTTCTTTAAAGACCAAAATTTCCCCATCCACGTGGCTGAAGATGCCCTCCAACGCATCTCATCCATGTCCCACACCCCCACCCTCCAACCAGCATTAAGGACAGAACCCCCCTGGGTCCTCACCTGCCACCCCACCAAGTTCTACATAAACCGCATTATCCGCCGACATTTCTGTCACCTCCAAACTGACCCCACCACCAGGGATATTTCCTTCCCCACCCCTACCTGCTTTCTGCAAAGACTGTTCCCTCCACGACTACCTGTCCGCGGCCCCTCCTGGCACCTTCCCCTGTCAGCACAGGAATTGCAAACCCTGCGCCCACACCTCCCTCCTCACCTCTGTCCAAAGCCCCAAAGGAGCCTTCCACATCCAAAGTTTCACTTGCACTTCCACACGTCATTTATTGTATACGTTCCTCCCAATGCGGTTTCCTCTACATTGGGGAGACTGGATGCCTTTTCGTAGAGCACTTTAGAGAACATCTCCAGGACACCCTCACCAATCAACCCCACCACCCCGTGGCCAAACATTTCAACTCCCCCTCCCATTCTGCCGAGGATATGCAGGTCCTGGGCCTCCTCCATCACCACTCCCTCACCACCCGACACTTGGTGGAAGATAAGACATTCTTCCTCCTCGGGACCCTTCAACCCCATGGCAATGAGGACATCACCAGTTTCTTCACTTCCCCTCCCCCCATCTTACCCCAGTTCCAACCTTCCAGCTCAGCACTGCCCTCATGGCCTGCCCCACCCTGTCAATCTTCCTTCCCACCTATCCACTCCACCCTCCTTTCCAACCTACCACCTTTACCCCCACCGCCATCCATCTATTGCACTCTCAGCCCCATCCCCCTACCATTTATCTCTCCATCCACAAGGTTCCCAGCCTCATTCCTGGTGAATGGCTCCAGCCGAAACACTGATTTTTCTGCTTCTCGGATGCTGCCTGACCTGCTGTACTTTTCCAGCAACAGACTCTCAACTCGGATTTCCAGCATCTGTAGACCTCAATGTCCCCTGAAGTCCATACAGACTATGTTTACCACTCTGCCCTTGTTAATCTTCCTGGTCACATCAAAGAACTCTAACAAATGTGACGCATGATCTCCCATGCACAAAGCCATGCTGACTACTCCTAATTAAACCGTCTTTACAAATGTACGTTTATCTTATTTTTCAGAGTCTTCTCAAGTAACATACCAACCACAGATGCTAGGTAGGTTTTTCTTTGCAGAACTATAGGGCATAGGTTTAGGATGAGAGGGGAAAGATATAAAAGAGACCTAAGGGGCAATGTTTTCAAACAGAGGATGGTACGGCTTTGGAATGAGCTGCCAGAGGAAGTGGTAGAGGCTGGTTCAATTGCAACATTTAAGAGGCATTTGGATGGATATATGAATAGGAAGGGTTTGGAGGGACATGGCCGGGTGCTGGCAGGTGGGACTAGATTGGGTTGGGATATCTGGTCGACATGGACAGGTTGGACCGAAGGGTCTGTTTCCATGCTGTACATCTCTATAACTCTACGACCTTAAGCATGGCACAACATTTTTACCCCCTACCCGTGGCTAACAAAGATGCAAAACTATCAGCCAGGGCCCTCTCGATTTCTTCTCTTTTCTCTTGCAGTGTTCTTGAATATATCCGGTCAGGATCATGAGATTAATCCACCTTCACACGTTCTAGTGCATCCAATACCTCCTCTACTGTGATATGGATGGTCCCAAAAATATCACAACTAACTTCCCCAAGTTTCCAATTCTTCTTCATGTCTTTTTCCACTGTAAACACAGGAAAAATATTAATTAAGGACCTCGCCTATCTCCTGCAATTTGACACAAACATATCCACTTTGGTCCCTTGCTCAGAATCCTGTAAGAGATGATATTTACCACATCTGCCGCAGAAAGTGGTTCAGGCCAAAGCATCATATGTTTTCAAGAAGGATTTAAATATAGTTCTTTGGGCTAAAGAAATCAAAGGATATCAGGAGAAAGTGGAAAAGAATATGGAGTTGAACAGTGGAGCAGGCTCGAAGGGCTGCATTACCAACTCCTGCTCCTATTTTCTATGTTTCTATTTACCAGCAAGTAGTATTCAAAATCCTCTGCAAGAACTTGTTCACTACAAAGCAATTAGTCACTGTTAGAAGAGGTCATTCACTCAAGCCCTGTTAAAGGTATTATTCAGCCTCTTCATGAGCATTAACAGCCAATTTAAGTAGCAATCAATATCTTAACAATCCTCTTGTCTTATGCTAAATGCAGGTTTTGAGTCCATTTTAACCACCCTGCAAGCTCTTTAACGCTTGAAATATCTGGAGAAAAATGCCGAGCATCTCTGAGAAGACAAAAAAATTGAAAATGACTTAGAAAATGTTCTGTAAGACATGAAATCTCCATATTATTAAGGAGGACAGGAGATTGTTATAATTGTCCCCAAATATGGCACTACCTCACCCCACCATCTCTGAAACTCTCAGCTGCACCTAACAACTTCAATTTTTCCAGTTCTCTCAGGCCACTCAAGCACAATCCTATGATGGACTTTCTGCGTACAAAAACTGCTATGTACCCAACGTCACTTCTGATTACACTTCAAGCAGACTTCGTGGATAAAACATTTTACACCAAGCTAAGATTGGGAATGTGCTATATAAAACCAAGTTATTTCTTTCTTTCTTGCATCTATTTCATAGATTCATATACACAAAGGCACTATGAATGATAAAGGATAAATGATAAATGTGTCCTCCACAACACCATGATTGTAATCTCCACTTTGCTTACAACCGAGGTACACATTTGACCATTTTACTTGTCTAATAAATGGTATAAAAAATGAACACATTATCGATCAGTGTTTGACTTATTTTACTTGCGGTAATGATTTTAAACCACAAACCTTTGATGCCAGCACAGTGTACTAATTGAGAATTATTTTCTTCCATTTAATCAAACACTTAGCTTACATTTCCTGTATACGTAACTTACAGATTTGTGCAGATCACGTTGTGATTGGGGGTCTAACGTTTATAGTTTTCTTATACAGTTAAAAAGAAGGTGGAATTATACTTAAGCTTGATGGTATTGATCTCACTGAATAATGTTCACTTTTTAACCACTGCAAACAATGATTAGATTTAATTAATCTTTACTTACTGTTTAATTATCATCCAAGCATATTCAACAATTTCATTAGAAGTGTTTTGAAAGGTTATCTTACACTGTACTCAATTTTCCCAAGAATACATAGAGTCATAGAGATGTATAGCATGGAAACAGACCCTTCGGTCCAACCCGTCCATGCCAACCAGATATCCCAACCCAATCTGCCAGCACCCAGGCCATATCCCTCCAAACCCTTCCTATTCATGTACCCATCCAAATGCCTTTTAAATGTTGCAATTGTACTAGTCTCCACCACTTCCTCTGGCAGCTCATTCCATATACGTACCATCCTCTGTGTGAACAAGTTGCCCCTTAGGTCTCTTTTATATCTTTTCCCTTTCACCCTAAACCTATGCCCTCTAGTTCTGGACTCCCTGTCCCTAGGGAAAAGACTTTGTCTATTTATTCTACCCATACCCTTCATAATTTTGTAAACCTCTATAAGGTCATCCCTCAGCTTCCGACGCTGCAGCCCCAGCCTGTTCAGCCTCTCCCGATAGCTCAAATCCTCCAACGCTGGCAACATCCTTGTAAAATCTTTTCTGAACCCTTTCAAGTTTCACAACATCTTTCCGATAGGAAGGAGACCAGAACTGCATGCAATATTCCAACAATGATCTAACCAATGTCCTATACAGCTGCAACATAACCTCCCAACTCCTGTACTCAATACTCTGATTAATAAAGGAAAACATACCAAACACCTTCTTCACCATCCTGTCTACCTGCAACTCCACTTTCAAGAAGCTATGAACCTGCACTCCAAGGTCTCTTTGTTCAGCAACACTCCCAAGGCCCTTACCATTAAGGTGTATAAGTCCAGCTAAGATTTGCTTTCCCAAAATGCAGCACCATGTATTTATCAGAATTAAACACTATCTGCCACTTCTCAGCCCATTGGCTCTCTGATCAAGATCACATAGTAATCGAAGGTAATCTTCTTCATTGTCCATTACACCTCCAATTTTAGTGTAATCTGCAAACTTACTAACTATACTCTTTTATGCTGACATCCAAATCATTTATGTAAACATCAAAAAGTAGAGGACCCAGCACTGATCCTTGTGGCACTCCACAGGTCACAGGCCTCCAGTCTGAAAAACAACCCTTCACCACCACCCTGTCTTCTACCTTTGAGCCAGTTCTGTATCCAAATGGCTAGTTCTCCCTGTATTCTGAGAGATCTAACCTTGCTACCCAGTCTCCCATGGGGAACCTTGTCGAACACCTTGCTCTTATTTTTCTGCTTTATAATTAAGATTCTGTTCCGAGGTATCTTTATAACCAAGATGGCACCATAAGTGGTAACTTATAAACTGTTCACTGTATTTGGGCGTACATGTGACAATAATCCTAATTCAATTCAGATGGCCATCAAAACCATTAAGACACATCTAGGAGGAGAAATGAGACAAGTAATTGTAAAAGTGAGGGGAAATTGAAGCATTTCACAGATCTTCTGAAAAAAGGCTAGAAGGAACAGCTGGCTGTCAGAAATTGGCTCCTTTTATCCGAAACGTCGAATTCCCTATTCCTGAGATGCTGCCTGACCTGCTGTGCTTTAACCAGCAACACATTTTCAGCTGTGATCTCCAGCATCTGCAGACCTCATTTTTTACTCCTTTTATAAAAGGACCAAATTCAATTAACTATTCTAAAGTCTCTTCAGACCTTCCTGTCCTGGACTTAGACACAAGTGTAAATCCCAGTTGCACAACTCAAATGACCTGGAAGAAAATATTTGATCAACATCCAGATTATAAAGAAAAAGATTTCAGATGGTGCCATCCAGTTACCACTGCCTTAGTCAGGATGTTATTACCATAAATAGAACTTTCACCCAATCCCAATGGGCTTTCCTATCCTGTATCTTTGGTGCAGAAACCTTGAATTCCCAGATTCTATTCCTCCCTGTCCTGTGCTACCACTTATGGCCATAACTCCATGTCATACACACTCCACGGCAGACACAAAATTTATTATAGGGAGTAGGTTAATCATGGCAGCACACAAATGAGAAAAATACATCAACAAGTGACTCACCATGTGGAGGAATGAAGGAATTTAAAATTTGAAAAATCTGTTTTCCAACTGTCGTATTGTGGAACTATCAAGCGTTATAAACTGAAAAAAAGGCATGTATCAAAGTTTTCCACTTTGCATTCATTTGGATAGATATAAGAAATACCATGTTTCAAAAGGGAGCAACAAATATGTTTAGAAAAACTTTCAGAAAAGTAACATTATTCAAAAGTAATCAATTCCAGAGTCAAGATGATCAATATTCACTGTGAAATCATGTCACAATGCAAACATAAATGGTAAATTGACAGTTAACAAAAGAAGCCCGCTTGCTCTGTGACAAAAATAAATTATTCTACCCCATCAACAATTTATCGTAGATATCTCAAGATTCTGCATCTTCCTGAAAAAGTTGAATACTTAAATCTCAGTAGTTAAAATGCATTCTTGTCTTCATGACTGCTGAGGCAAAGAACAAACAATAAAGTAAATTCTAGCTGTTTGAACTCTAACAAATTAAAAAATTAAAACCTTTTTAAGAACTGTTTATTTTTCAGAAGTCAAATTTCACAAGTTAAACACAAGCATATGTATTAATATGATTAAAATTATCCTTGAAGTCTGTATTGCAAGAGCATACGGAAAACAAATCTCAAACTCAAATTGCTTAATTATTTAATTACATTTATTTTTTCCCTCAAATGTACCCGGTATTCTAAATTCTGCAGGTCTTCTAGAGTTACTTCATGGAATGCCAAAACTCTAGTAGTTAAGGTTGGGTTAAATTCAATAGTCATTAGACAACAAAGGTCCACCAACTTCTGCTGGCACTTTTGTAATCCCGCGGTTACCTTTTGCTGTTGATTAGGGCATTTTATGGAGTTTCTCATTTCTGCTACTGAGAAGCCAATCAAGCTTCTCAAAATGTTATCACCAAGTTCTACATCCATATAGGCAGTACCATCTGATATTCTAGCTTTAATATTCCACAGTCCACCATTACTTGTGAGTTTGTCCAGTAAGGTAACAATGAACCCTTTGATTTGTACCACAGTTATTATATCAGGTTTCTTATCCAACAGAATGTTTAGATATGTAAACGGTGGAGAATTCAAACCCACAAATGGATCGTTGAACGTTCTTCCATTCATGTTGCTTATTTCTGTACCATCATTATGAAAATTGTCTCCACTGCCAAAGGAACCTGAAATTACTTCTGATGAGATGCACAGATTGCCAAGTACCGAATCGTTCTTTGGCCTTCTGTCAAAGGATTCATTCAGCGTTAATGAGTTATGCTGCTTCTTTCTCAGTTCCATAGTGAGAACACTTGTATTATTTGTTCCTTCTACAGAAGGAATGCCTGTCTTTTTCATGGAATTATGATCACTTAGCATGGAACCTGGACCTGCATTTTCAGTATGTATGCCACTTTTAAGATGTTTAGCTTGGCTTTGTAATTGAGATCCAGAAGTATTATCAGCACCTTTTACATTTTGCTCTTGGCATGGACCGTATCTGTTATCTGTTGCTTCTGCAACATGCTTTATGTTATTTCTCTGTGGCTCTTCGACTAAGAATTTGAGAGATGTTGGGGATTGGCTCATTGCTCTTTCAGGTTCAGTTTCTGCATTCAGTTCACCCTGCACAAACAAATCATCAAATTCATCCAAGGGAAACTCATCAAAATCTTCATTATTACAATCTAATAATTCTCTATTTTCACTTTGAAATTCTCTGGACATTTCTGGAATCTGGGAGTTCATACTTTGCCATCTGCTGCTTAAAGGCTGTGTGCAATTGGAAATGCAGCTCATTGTACCAATTCTACTACAATATCCACTTTCAGAATCCATTCTGGACTCTAAAAGCAGATCATCTTCATCAAAACCAGCCAAAAGCTCATCATCTGAAGGTTCCAAGAGCTGAGGCATCCCATTAGTCCTTTCAGTCGTATTTTGATTGTTACTCACTCTAGTTGCAGCAGTATCATACGATTCTCCAATTAACCTTGCAAGTAGTCTGTCTTGGCAGTTTTCTTCCATAAGAGACTCCACTTCGCCTCCCAACATCCTTATATTTTCAGGCTTAAGAAGCAGAACTCCTAATCGACAAGCAATATTACCCAATAACAAGATTTTTGTGCCTGGTGAAAGGCCACTATGGAGAGCAGGAATAGGCTTATATTCCATTCCTTGGAGCTCCTGGACTCCATCCGTTAATTGCAGCATCAACATTCGGGTTGGTTTTGCTTCCCAAGATCTTTGGGATATTTGTGTTGATGTCACTTGTTCGTTAGTGGTGTCCTTTCCCCGGATTTTTTGCAGCTGACTGTATGCTGCTTGGCTGACATCAATTAATGAATCAATCTGCAAGCAGTAAAATCCAGTGAGGTCACATTTCTGCGTTTCAGAAATTCCATCAGGCAAAATTGGATACTCCAGATCTCGGAGATCAGTAAGAAGCCATTGCTCAAAAACTTGTTTGTTGATCTGGGCCTGTGTTAAAGTAACACCTTGGTTCTCCTGGTGAATCCATTCTACACATGCTTGAAGCCAGTGTGACGGAACTTTGAGATGCCATGTTGCTTCCAACCAAGTTTCAATTCGTGCAGAAATCATTTTGGTTTTCTAAATTTCATTTAATGAGCTTGAATGTCATAATCAAACCTAAAAAGAACACAAGATATTTGCTTTGTTTTGTCTATTAGGTACTACATTTTCATGCCCTCTTCATATTTACTTGTTCTTCAATCAAACAATTGGCAAGACGACCTCTACAGCATACAGAATTAAGGATGGCAGACACAAGGGTATCCTACCATCTGCAAGTTCCCCTCCAAGTCACACATTTCATCACTCCTTCATCATCCCTGGATCATTAGTCCAGCGTCCAGGTAATTAGGGCTTCAAAGTAAGACTATCCTGCAACTGCATTTCAGAAACAAATTTTAAGAATCCTTCATAAAGCCAATGCTCAGTCACCTAGAGAGCTGCATAAATGGGATTTATCATTGACCAGAAACCGAAATCAATAAGCCATATATACACATATTGTGGTGACAAGGGAGCTCAGGCACAAGGAATTCTGCAGTAATAAATTCACCTCCTGGCTCACGAATGGTTACTCAACCTCTCAAAGGGACCAAATCAGGAGTGTGATGGAATATTTCAACATAGGTATAGCTCCAACACAAGAAGCTCAATACCATCCTGGTAATCCATCCACAATCTTCAATATTCAGTTCATTCAACACCATAACACAGTGGCAGTCACGTGCAACATCTACAAGATGCACAGCATTAACTTGCCAAGGTTCTACTGAACACATAGACTGGCATTTTCCAAACTCACGGCCTCTACAATCTCCTAAGACAAGGCCAGCAGATGAATGGAAACACACTCCAAGTTCCTATCCAAGTCATGCCGTCTTAATTTGGAACTCTGTTGTTGGGTCAAAACCGTGAAACTCTCTTAACAACACTCTGGATATGCCTACACCCAAAAACTCCCAGCAGCTTAAGAAACTAACTCTCTACCAGCTATAAGTTTCTAATTAGGGATGGATAATGAATACAGATCTAACCCAGCAATGGCCTAATTTAAAAAAAAGCTATCAAAGTTTCATTTTTGACATTCTTGGTCAGCCACAGACCAGTGTCAATGGATCAAATGACCAACTCCTGCTCCTACATCATGGCTGATAATAATCCTTGAATGCATTTTCCTGCCTTTCCTCATAACCATTGACTATTTTAGGTATTATAAATCTATGTTAGCCTTGAACATATTTAACAATTCAGCCTCAACAGTCTTCTGCACTAAAAAATTCCAGAAATTTGTCACCAAAGAAAAAAAATCCTCAACTCTGACGTCCCAACTTTGATTCTACATTCTCTTTGAAATAAAAGACCAACATTCCATTTGTCTACTCTATTATGCACCCAGCTTGGACCCTAGCTCCAGGACACTAAACTGCTCCCTTGCTAAACTTTCCTCAATTTGAATGTATTTTCCCACAGTATATTCAATCTGCCAAATTTTTGCCTCCTTAATTAACTATCCCACCGTAATACTCTATTATCACCGCCATTTGCCTTCCTACCTATTTTTGTCATCCACGAACCTGGCAACAGCACATTTAGTTCCGTTACAATCAAACTGTAACACATTCAGCATGGTTTCCATTTTAACTTTCTGCACGTGTAATGTTTGATGTCAAACAATGAAGATGGACTGTAATCAATTTCAAATCAATGTATTTCAACATCCACAGAGTTTTAAGACAGTAAGGCCCTTATGTGAGAAAGACCAAAAACAAAATACTGCCGGGAACCTAAAGTAAAAACGGAAAAATGCTGGAAACATTCAACAAATCAATCACCTTACGCGTAGGGGGAAAACTTTACTGAGGGGTCCAAATAAAAAGTCACCGAACTTTTTTCCAAATGTTTCCTGACCAGCTATAACTATTTCCACCTGTTTTCTAGCTTAAGGACAGAGATCCAAACGGAAGATAATTTAATACACGTTTTTAAAAATGTGACAGTTAAATAAAGTTAACTTATTCCATGCCTTTAGAAACTACTGCTGCTATTGCAAGTGTGGAAACCCACAGTGCGAGCAAACCGATTGGAACTAGAATCCATCAAAGGCCTACCAAATAAAAAACATTTGGACCAAAGCTTTTTTCTGTTTTAACAATCAATACTCAACCTATATTATTGCAGCCCTCCAATGTTGGAGCATCTATGTTTAAACGACTCCTGTCCCCCACTTTCCTCTTCCAGTGACACCTACTGCATTTTTTCCAGAATTTACTCTCCCGCCCCCGCGCCCGCGCATCCACATCTCGCGATGTCTCACTGTTCTTCATCGTCTGAGGCGTCGTTTCATGATCTGTTTGCCACAACATAGAAATATATTAAAAAACTATAGGAAACGATATTTATTATGCGATCGTGATTTTCAAAAAACAGGGTTGAAGGTTTATAACTTGAAAGACTTGGTGGGGGACCGTTTACATGACGTGTCTGATATAATTTTATATTTTAACCGACAATGGTGTGGCCGCCAACCGATTTGATTAACAGGTGCATTGACCAATCGCAATGAGAGGTGTCTTCGGGTACGTCACCAGGCTTTAAGGCGGTGCTGTTTCTGCACCAATCAGAGCCCAAGACTGTGGTCTAGGGCGGGGCCAGTAGTCGCTGGGGCTTGTGGGTAAAGCAGTCAGTGCCACACCAGAACGATCCATTTTGTTTGGCTCGTCCTGAAAGCTGAGCTTCGATTCCGTTCGCAGCCTTTAGCTTTGGTAAGGTATTCAACTTAACAGCGGAATGCGCTTGATTGCGTTCTGCTTTTCTGAAAAAAATTGCGCATAGTTATAAATAGATAAGAAGCGCTCGCGCTTTCTTTTAAAGGAATGCGATTATTCGAAGGCTCATGTTCGTCGTTAGCGTGGACATTGTGGGTGGATGTGGAAGACATTTTACTTGATCAGTGCCTTGATTTTGTTAAAACATTCGGAATGCTGCACGAAAACAAAAATTGAAGTTTTTTTTCCATTCCGAATCGAACAAAGTATTTTTTTCTCAAATTTGTCCGACACGATGTGAAACCTTCCCATATTACGGGCCTGGTTAGTGTGGCTGTTTGCGGCCTTATCCTCTAATGCCGTTGTTTGTCGTCTCGGACTCTTTGTCGAGTCACGGGATAAATGGCGGCGGGTTTCATCCTCCCTCCCTCCCTGTCTCTTCCCCCCCACCCCCCGGCTCAAAAGGAAGAGGCAATCGATCGTGAGCGCCTCAAGAGCTCGAACCGCGCCGCCATTTTAGCGACGGTTGTCGGAATGTCTGCGGGCCCTGGAGGTGGTTTAGGTTTGCCGCAACCTCCCCCCCCCCCCCCCCGAACGGATGGGTAGGGTGCGCGATGGGATCCGTCACCGCCGCCAGTTGGACAGCGGATCAGGCCGTAGTTCAGTAGGTACGGTCCGTGGTCCTTAGCACGTTTCGCTGTCTCATTGCATCGGCCATTTTGAGGTTATCCTTTGCAGTTGGAGGCAGTGAGTTTTATTGAGCGCAGATCGCCGACACTGATGAAACTTGCAGCCGAAATGGTGGAGACAGTTTCTTGTATGAAATTTTGTTGACCACGTGTTAGTGTAAAATGCCTGGCTAGATAGGCCGTTACTTTGCCGCTGTTGTTTAATAATTACCATCATTATATGTTACAGGTTCTGAGATAATCCCGCTCCATTTGCATCACGATGGCGCTCGAGTGGCCGGATTTCATCCGACACGCGCTTTTTTTTTGTTTCGCCCACGTGTTGCTTTATGCTTAGGGAATTAAAATTTATGCCCTAGGCCATACATGATGTAATGAATTTCATATTTTGAAGATTCCGAAA
This sequence comes from Hemiscyllium ocellatum, assembly GCF_020745735.1. Classification (NCBI taxonomy): domain Eukaryota; kingdom Metazoa; phylum Chordata; class Chondrichthyes; order Orectolobiformes; family Hemiscylliidae; genus Hemiscyllium; species Hemiscyllium ocellatum. The sequence goes on along the minus strand of NC_083402.1, from coordinate 87,576,552 downwards.
TGTGCCTCAAGCCCAACGTCCTAAGACAATTTTTAGCATCAAATTTTGGTGTTCGTAGTTATTTAGCGATGTTTTGTGTTGCCCCACTCGAGACGGTCAAATCATTGCGGTAAAATAGGCGCTTTTTCAACAATAAATGGTTGCTAGGTATATATTCCAGAACGTATCAGGAGCTACTTGACAAGTTTAAGGCTGTGGTCTTCATTTTGAAACATTCTCTATTCTGGCTGGTAAAAACAATAACTCCAGATGCTGGAAACCAGATTCTGGATTAGTGGTGCTGGAAGAGGACAGCAGTTCAGGCAGCATCTGAGGAGCAGTAACATGTTTCGGGCAAAAGCCCTTCATCAGGAATTAACGAGTTGAGATGGGTTAGTCGTTCCTATCAAAACGTTCTGTTTGATTCCAGAGAAGCAAAAATTGACTGTAATTCTACTTTTTGCTTTAGGTAGGGAGAAAACTCATATATATCATGAAGCATTTAAGTTCCCAAGTGGCATTAACTTGAAAATGCAGAGGTATTATACAGTAGGTCTTAAAGCCAGCTTGGCTATCCTAGATTATTCGAGGAGAAAGTGAGGTCTGCAGATGCTGTAGAGCAGAGCTGAAAATGTGTTGCTGGAAAAGCGCAGCAAGTCAGGCAGCATCCAAGGAACAGGAAATTTGACATTTCGGGCATAAACCCTTAGATTATTGCATGTCTTTGACAGATGTGTTTACCAAGGAACTAAATTAAGGAAAATTCTGGAAGAAAGCTTTGACCCCCATACTCCAATTGTGTTAGTAGTAACATTTACCATTTGGTGCTAGCTAGTGACTTTACATAGAATACTTATCCCAATTCCAGTCTTGGTATCTCGGTTTGTGGCTGTCTGCTGTTTTCAATAACTGAGATCCCACCAGTCCCTTAAAACCAAAGTAATTGTTGATTTCTGGTTAAGTTAATGTGATAGTTATAGATAAAAGATGCAGCTGTGGTGACAGTCCTATAAATATAGAAACATGAGCCAGATTGGGGGATTCTTTGAGCAAAGAATTTTGAAGTCACATTCTTCGTCTCCATTGTTAGAAGGGTTATTCTACCATGACTCATTAATGCCTTTGGTCTTCTAAACAACCAGTGGTCCAACATCATCAACATAACTTCAGGCTTTCATCCCACAAATTAACCAAGTAAATCAGCTTTCCTCCCACAGTCCAAAGGAGTGCAGGTTAAGTGGATTGGCCATGCCAAAATGTATCCCACTGTATCTGGAGTTGTGCAGTTCAAGATGTTAACCATTGTAAAACCATACAGGGATATGCTGTGGGTCTGCATGGGATGCTGTTCGGAGGATCAGTACAGACTTTACGGGCAGAATCTGCACTGTTGGAATTTTAGAGTTCCAATTTTTTTCCTTGCAAATGTAGAAATCTTAATTAAAATGACATCTCACTAAGACCCCACCACGCTAGCAAAGCATCCCATCCTTTATTCCATTCCTTTTACAATAAACAGAACTTCATTTGCCTTCCTAATCACTTGCTGAACCTGCTTGCTAGCTTTAAGATTCTTGTGCAAGTTGTCATGTTTATTTCAGTGCAATTTCTTATTTTAATCCAGAATTTGCTTCAGTTTTCCATCTCCTTCTTATGTTCTGCAGTTGTAGTATTTTTTAGTAAACATTGAATTTTTGCCTCCATAGGGGATGACCTGTCTGCTAATTTGCAGTCAGATTGCCAACTTCCAAAGCTATCTGAACTACCTGTCACCCTGCCATCTGAGCAGGCTCAGCCCTTCCTGGTTTGTCTTTATATCCATCCTGATGTGATGTTGATTTGGATTGTCATAGGTCTACTTTCATGCTGTACAACTCTATCAACCCAACTTGGCCCTGCTAACCAGTTTTCCTAAACTGACATGGTACCACTTGTGTTTGGCCCTTATCCCTCTACTATTTTCCTATATGTATTAGTCCAATGACTTTTTTAAATACCGTAATTGTACCTGCCTCTACCACTTCCTTTAGCAGCTCGTTCCATATATCCTCCACACACTCTGTAGGACATAAAGTTGCCCCATGGTCTCAAATTTTCACTGTCATCTTGTTTTGTCTTGCATTCTAGCTGCATAATCAGCCTCCTCCATTAAATGAGGTCTTCCCCATTCTTTTCAGCATTGTAAAAGAGCTGTTTTCATGCATGATATCTTATTGTCTACTCCAATGACTCGTGCCCTTCCAATGCCCATCACTTGTGGGTAACCTGAAGCTTTATTAATGGCCCAAGTGCCTACCAAGGATTTAGGTGAAGTATTGATTTACTTTCACTCGATTCATATGCGGGATGCTTCCTGCTCAGTGTGGTTTGTAAATTGGGGTGACCTGTTTCATGCTGTTTTGAATTCTCTACATCACATGGCCTACATACTTTTGTCCATAGCTTGCTCCAGTCTTCAATGAACCTCCTTATGAGCTTGACCAGCAGCATGTCTTCTGAATTCAATACTGTCAACTCTTAAAATGGGAAGATGCTTGAAAAGAATTTACTTTTTGAGTTTGAATCTTGCTTTTCATGTTTTTGCATTTGTATTGATCTCTTATTTGGCATTTACACTATGGGTAAACATTTTCATCAGTGCCATTGCATAGTTTTTTGGATGTAGGCTTGCTTGCTGAACTGGAAGGTTCATTTTCAGACATTTCTTCACCATCGGTAGCATCTTCAGTGAGCCTCCGGAAGAAGCCGGACAATGTTCTCTCATGTCCCAACCATATTTTTATCATTGACAGCATGTAACCCACATGTTTCTACCAATTGGTTTCTGAAGTATTCACACTCTCTCAATAGGTATTGTCAGATTTGCTGAGTTTCTAATAATATCTAACTGATTAGATTTTTTAGGTTAGTTTCCCTACAGTATGGAAACAGGGCCTTCAGCCCAAGTCCACACCGACCCACTGAAGAGTAACCCATCCAGACCCAATACCCCTAACCAATATTTACCCCCTGACTAAAGCACCTAACACTGGGCAATTTAGCATAGCCAGTTCACCGAATCTGCACATCTTTGGATTGTGGGAGGAAACTGGAGCACCCAGAGGATATGCAAGCTCAGCACAGTCGCCCGAGGTGTGAATCTAACTGGGACTTAGTGCTGTGAGGCTAACCACTGAGCTACCATGCCACCCCATAGCTGATCCAAAGCAGCATATATCATTGAACTAAAGTAATACTTAGTGTGAAATTGAATACTGTGGGTTAAGCCATCATGAGTCTTGATGATAAACATAGGTGATTGGCATGTGTTATATCCTGTAATGAAAAGATTTGTAATTATATAGGCTCGACGAGAGATTAAATATCTATTGCCGCTAATGTCTTGTACTGAAAGGCTAGGTGGATTCGTTGCATGTAGCCTCGTATAGATGCACAGCACAGAAATAGACCTTGCCCATGCTGACGAGATGTCCTAACCTAATCTAGTCCCATTTGCCAGCACTTGGTCCATGTTCCTGTCAACCCTTCCTATTCGTATACCCATCTAGATGCCTTTTTAAATGTTGTATTTGTGCCCGCCTCCTCCACTTCCTCTGGCAGTTCATTCCATTCACGCACCACCCGTTGTGAAAATGTTGACTGTTAGGTCCCTTTAAGTTTTTCCTCTCCAGTTCTGGACTCACTTCCCCCACCCAGAGAAAAGACACATCCATGCTCCTTTGTGATATTATAAGCTCTTAAGGTCACCCTGCAGCCTCTGATGTTCCAGGGAAAACAGGCCTACTCTCTTCCCTATAGCTCAAATCCTCCAACCCTGGCAACATCCTTGTTAACCTTTTCTGAACCCTTGCAATTTTTGCAACTTCCTTCCAATAGGAGGGAGACTAGAATTGCACACAATATTCCAAAAGAGGTCCAACCAGTGTCCTATTCAGCTGCAACATGACCTCCAAACTCTCTGCTCTGACTAAAATGGCATACTGAAAGCCATTCAATGTCCTGTCTACTGGGACTTCACTTTTTTTTTCAAGGAAAGAAGAGACTGCTTTCCAAAGTCTTTGTTCAGCAACCTCATCATTACATAATTCCTGCTCTGGTTTGCCTTTCCAAAATGCAGCACCTTACATTTATCTAAATTAAATTCCATCTGATCAAGATCCCATTATACTCTGAGATAACCTTCGCTGTCCTCTGCACCTCCAATTTTGATATAATTTGCAAACTTGTTATCTATACTGCCTGTGTTCATATCCAAATGACTTATATAAATGACAAAAAGCAGTGGGCAGAGCACCACTTCTGGCACATCACAGGTTACAAGCCTTCAATCATTTGTTTGAAGTGATCTGTTCAGAATGAATGGAATATCTTTAAAATTCTCCTTGTAACTTTTGAGTGAACTTATCATCTTTGGTTTATTCCAATTGAAATTAATCATTGACTAATATAAACAACAGTACTTTTCTATATTTTGTATTGATGGTCAGTTTAGCAAATGAGTATTTAACAATTTGTGGAAATTTTTGTCTTACAGACTAGCTGCATAACAAGTTTTGCGTATTATTCGCAGTACTTGATACCTAAAATGGAAACTGATCAGCAAGATATCAAGTATAACAGCCCAGAGACCAACGGTAGTAGTCTTAGCCCTGGTTCTTGTATGTTTGCCTTTTTTTGCATTTCTTGTATTGATATTGTCATAAGATTTATAGCACTGATTTGTTTGCTTGACTTGATGATTTCCATTTAATTGTTTTCCTTAAGTAGTATAAGTTTTGAATAAACTCAAAAGTTTGCGAATATTGACCCCATGTGCATAGTGTGAACCTTTTTAAAAGATGAGTTAGAAAAATGTTCTGATTTCTGAACAGACAATTTAACCTTTTTTTTTCTAATTTTGTCAGTTTGCACCTCACATCGTTGCTCTGTGCCCTACCTTCATCCAAATCTTTCCAACGTATGTCTTTCAGACCGCAACATCTGTTGCATCCAGTGTTCCGATGGGTAGTTACACTCGCTGGTAGCTTGAGTATTATTATGCATCAGCATTGATCATTCTGTTGTCCTCTGGATTCCCAACACCTCTGCTTGGTCTTGTCTTTCTATGCGAGCCACCATTTTCAGAATCTGACTCACTATTTACATTACACATGCATTTCAGTAATGTTACCCATCCTAACATCTCTTACAGGGCTCATTTTTACTTTTGAAATCTGTTTTACCCATCCCTTTTCTTTAAAAGTTCATCTCATCAAACAATCTTCTCCCTTGGCTGAAGTTTTTTGTTTTTTTATCTGAAGTGATGTATCATGCTGAAGGTTAAGTATTGCAAATGTTGGCCAGTCGTCACCCGCAAAACTGACAGCTAATTTTCTTGCATTAAAAATGACTCCTCTCCACAGGTGAACAATTGCTGTCTAGTGTTGTACACTAAAATCTGATCCAGTGACTAGAATTGTATGTAGACAGAATGCAAATGTTATATTTAACTAGAAAAGTCTAAATCATTAAATTTTGACTTGATTCAGCAGATAATGTAACAATTGTATCAATGAGAACAAATTGCAAGTGATGTTGGAGTATGCATTTTCTAGGTTGGATTGTTGAGCATGTTATGATGTGTAGAAGGTAAGTGAGACAGTAAAGCAATGTGTAAGACTTGTAGATTATACTGTTCTAAGCATACTCTTAACTAAATGTTAACAAATTGTACCAGCCAGGGTGCAAATGAAGCGCAAATGCCAGTATTGATGTTAGACTTAGTGTGCCAAAAATGTTTACATGAAGCTTGATATTTTAAAAAAAAACACGCAAAACTTTCAGGCAAACGTCCCGCTGAGGACCATGATGGAGAGCAAGCCTTTAAGAGGTCTCGGAATAATGATCAGTGTGTGGAACTACGGCTTCTGTTGCAGAGCAAGGTGAGAAATTTCTAGTTTCAAGCACTGGCAAACTAGAACGCGAGGATGCATAACTACTTTTTTGAATGCATAAAGATGTAGTGAAAGCTATTTAGAATTTAACTTGATTTTGTTTTTAAGAATGCTGGAGCAGTAATTGGAAAAGGTGGCAAAAATATCAAGTCATTGCGTACAGACGTGAGTATACATCTATAGTGTAGGTTAAAATGTGTTGATCTAGAGATTTAAGTCAATAACTTTTTCAGTAAGTTTGTAATTGTCATAACTGAAATTTTGCAGTGTTGTGAATATATTGCTAGATAGTCAGTGAAGCTATGAACATTTAAAAATGAGTTAATTATACTGTTCTGGGAGGACAGAGCCTTTTGTAATATTGTTTAATCATTATTTTTCTGAAATTTTATAGCTGGGCTAGCTCTGAGGGGATATCATTAAACGCTTTATATAACTAGGATGCAGTTTTAAATTTCATAGTTGTCTTTTAAGGTGTCCATATCTGTAACGATCCTTGATTACAGCTTATCCTATTTGTGAACTACAGTATTAAATGGAGAAACATTGCAGGTGGCTAGTGTAATCCAGAGTTTCCCAGAGTCCGAACTAATTTTTTTTAAAAGATGTCCATCTGTTCTTACTTCAACAGCCATACAGATGTACGTGAAGGACAAAGACTGCTTTATGTAAAGAAGAATACTTGATATGAAATTGGGTATAGAACAGTGTTAACAATGTTTCCATAGATGGGAGGGAATGTTTTGAGAAAAAAGAAGCTGAACAGAATTGTAATTTTTGTATTAGACAGCATAAATAGATGCCCTGTAGAAGAGTAGGTTTAATGTTAACTTCATTTAGTGATTTTGTATTTATTTCCCTTGTTATAAGGTGAAATACTGTTTAAAGTAACTTTGTTCTAAAATTATAATTATGAAGTGTCTCGTTGTATAGAGTCTTCAGAAGTCTGTACAGAGGATATATAGAGTGATGAGAATAGATTTTTTTAATATCATTCAATTAAAATTTACTCCTTTTCCCCCCTCTTCCCTCTCCTTGTTTTTTTGGCCATTTATCTCCGTTGCCCTTGTACTGGATCGACATGTTCCCTGCGTTGCCCATCATGACGTTGACCCATCTGCCCCTTGAACGCCCATCTGAATACCCTGGTTGGCTATGCCCATAATGTGCTCAAATGCCAATGGGCACCAATACCTGAACTTCACTGAATGCCCTTGCCCAATGCCAACAACCACGAACGCCTTTGTGACCAATGCAGTACAATGCCAGTGTATCAGTCCCAGACAGCAGTGGCCCCGAGCGGTATGTCCCAACAGTTTATGACTCACTGCCTGATTAGAACAAGGAATTGTATCTATATAACCTGAATTTGTTGTTATTAATTAGTAGTCCCTTATAGAAAGTGTACTGTTTGAGTTATTTTCTGTCTATTTTCCCCATTAAGTCTTTTGTGGCTGGTCTTTATTACGTGAGTTGCCCACCCAGAGCAATCCACTAATTCATTTTAATGGAAGGAGCACAGCTTCAAGTGTTGCATATTTGCTGCATTTTAAATCATTTGTTAAATCTGTCTTTCTTGCACTATCCTTGTACATCTTGCTCCCCACATTCATAGTCTTACAATCTAACTTGTCACCATTCCTTTCACTTTCATTTGTTCTGTCTCATTGTGTTTTTTTTTTCTTTTTTAATTTGATTTCCTGCAGGGGCATAGTAGTGCTGTTACCACAACTAGTTTCTTAACCTTTTCTCCAAATTTGTCAAACACTTCTTTTAATGCTGTACTCCATGATACTCACATTTTTCTGCTTTTGCCTATGAAAAGGTGTGCCAAAATTGCTAATCTATTTCCAGGGGTTTCTCAAATTGCTGGTGGTGGGGAGGAATGATTTTTTTTCCACTTTTCTGCTCTCAGCTATACGTCGTTTTTCTTGCCCACTTAATCTGAGCCCTTCCAGTTATCCATTTTCCAAAGCTGTCTTAATTTGAAATGTTAATTAGTTTAAATTTGCATGTTTATTAGTAAATATTTATAATGGGGGTTACTAAATACTTATCTTAAATTTAATTGTTAATGTATGTACTGAGTTGATGTTACATTGTTTCAGAATGCTATGAATGGCTTACTCACTGATTTTGTTTCCTTTCTTCTCCTTTAAATTGTCAATGGTTTAAAAAAAATTGGCAGCATATTGAGTATAAATGCGGATATTGAAACAATTGGAGATATATTATCGAAGATCATCCCCACTTTGGAAGAGGTGAGTTGTGTTCTTTATTTAGCAATTTACAATCTAAATGAGATGTAGCCTTGAAATTGTAACAATTGAGTTACATTCAGTCTACAACTCAGCTTCAAAGTTAAATATAGGAAACCTGGATACCAGTTCAAGAATTTTATGCTTCTGTTCAACTTTTGACCTTACAGTATCAACACTATAAAGGAAAGGATTTTGACTGTGAACTAAGAATGCTTGTTCACCAAAGCCAAGCTGGAAGCATCATTGGTGTCAAGGGAGTAAAAATAAAGGAGCTGAGAGAGGTAGGTGCTATTACCTATCTTGTGAAAGATTTTAGTTTCGATTATGCCAATGAAGAAAGTATTTGGTAACCAGTAAGATTACATATGTGCTTCTGAAGTCCACTGGTGTTTTCTGTGTATCTCAAATTCCTGTCTGGAATCTGGTCTGAGCAGTAATATGTGCTATTGGTTTTGAGGCTGTCTTGATATGGCAGATTCTCAATACTTGAACTTCGCAATTCCTCAGAACTGATACAACTTCAATCCTATAGTTACTAGGGGACATAGTGGTGGAGTACGTAGTGGTGCTCTGAAATTCTGCTGTATGTAAAAGTGGTGAATTTACATTTCATTGTCTAAACATTTTAGTATTTTGTAAGCCAACCTTTTTCCCCTCCTTGATTCTAGACCACACAGACAACTATTAAACTGTTCCAGGAGTGTTGTCCTCATTCTACGGATAGGGTCGTTCTGCTTGGCGGTAAGCCAGACAGAGTGGTTGAGTGCATCAAGATTATTATGGGACTATTGGCAGAGGTTGGCATTCTTACTCTTACATTTCCATGAAAGAATTGTTTTACTGATCTTTGTTTACATATCTTTTATAAAGATGGAAAATTGGTAAATAAGTCAATCCGGTTTTGATTATTGGAGATTAACATTTCATTCTAATATTGAGATTGCCTGCAAGTGATACATGGTTTTCTTTGTCTCCAGTCTCCCGTCAAGGGACGTGCACAGCCATATGATCCAAATTTCTACGATGAAACCTATGATTATGGTGGTTTTACAATGATGTTTGATGACCGAGGAAGACGTCCAGTTCCCTTCCAGATGCGTGGCAGGGGTGGGCCCCATCCTCCCTCTCCTGGATATGAGCGTAGGGTTCCCATGGGAATTGGGGGCAGAGGCCGTCCAATGCCCCCACCCAGAAGAGATGCTTATGATGACATGAGCCCACCAACGCGCAGGGGCCCACCACCTCTACCCCGTACTGCAAGAGGTGGTAGAGGTGGCCGTATTCTCCCTCCCCCACCTCCACCTAGAGGGTAAGCTTGGTGTTACTGCTGCCAGCACCAATCAGAAAAGCAATCCTTTGGGGTTGTCATTTATTTTCTACCAGTGCATATAGTATTTATGTTTATTACTTGTATGCCAGATTGCAATGTCTGTTTTGAAATGTTGGTCTGATTATACAAATACTTTAGTCAAATTAAAATTAAAAGGGCTTCAGTAAAGCCACTGCAAACAGCAACCAATTTTTATTGTTGATAGATTGTATCAGTTCATACAGTATCACTATGGAACGATTTAAACAACTTGCCGGAAACAAGTTAAATATTGTTCAAAAATAGTTAATTCATGTTTGCTATATTGTTTGGACAACAGGCTGTACCATCCTGACTTACCAAAGTAGTCTGGATTTGGGGCAGTTACTGTGTTTACAAATAGCTCCTATTTCATTGTAGTGACCGTACTCTCTATGGCAGGAACAGAATGAATGATCGCTATGATGGGATGGTGAGTCTTGATTTCTTCTGAAAATGTCTTCCTTTTTATATGGGCTTTAACTTGTGCATATAAGTAACATTCTTGTCTGCCTGAGGACATTGGGTAAAACCTGAAACTTTCTGAACGTTATTTTGCAGCTGCTTGCCTATTGGAATAGAAACCCATCACCTTTTAAAATGAACTTAAATGGAATGGCTTATTGCAAACTTCTACTGCTGAATTTCTGTTCGGCTTGCTTTTCTTTGCCCACTCACTGCAATTAAATAACTTGTCATTCTACTTCACTTTTTTGTATGCTATTTATGGTAATGTTAAAATTTTGGACTAATTTACAATGTGTCTTTATTCTAATGTACTTTCTCTTGTCCTTCCCCCAACACCCACCAAAATATCCTCATGTGCAGGGTGGTTCTGGATATGGTGAGTTTACTTTGTTCTATTCAAATTTATTAACTGGATTATTTCAGTTAAATTTGGTTAATTGATTTCCATAATTGGTTTTCAGGCGGCCGTGGTGGATATGGAGACTTGGGAGGGCCAATCATTACTACACAAGTCACAATCCCTAAAGATGTAAGTTTGCATTGTATTTATTTAAATTCATTGCCAAGCCCCTGCATATCAAAGAATCTTAATCAGATTAGGTCTTGCCTAAAAGTGATTATCCAAATTCACTTCCAGTATTCGGTGGCATCCACTTTTAACTTGTCAAATTTAGTTTTAATTTCCTAGTGCAATTTATCCCAAATGTCGCATATCTTGATAAGAGATAATTATGTATCAAGTTCCTGCAGGGCTGAGAAATAAGTTGTATGTTATAATATGCATCAACCAATTTTTTTAATGTAACAGCTGGCTGGTTCTATAATCGGTAAAGGAGGTCAGAGAATTAAGCAAATTCGTCATGAATCTGGAGCATCCATTAAGATCGATGAACCTCTTGAAGGCTCTGAGGATCGCATAATCACCATTACAGGCACACAGGACCAGATCCAGAATGCACAGTATCTGCTGCAGAACAGGCAAGTAGTAATAAAGGGTGCTTGTTTTGTTTAGCAACTAAATTGACTTCCTCTTTCTATCCTGTGTCTGCTGGGCTGAGATAAGACTTAATGAATGGTGCTTAAGTTTTCACCATTGAAATCTGAATTTCAAGCTTAGTTTATTCACTGCCAACTAAATTCAACAAATGGTATCTGCTGTTTAAATGTCTTTTTAAAAATGCCTTTGTGAACAGTAAATTTCAGTTGTATAATAAAACTTCATTAATTCTAATAACCAAGTATAGAAGATCAGTCAACTTGGATTGTGGTCTGGTTCTGTGTGGAAGACTAGTGATTTTGTTGTTTGACAGTTGGATTGACAACAAATCACAGTCTACCATATAGCGCAGATCATATCTCTCCAGAAAGTTCTGTTCAGTCTTTACTTCCAGTAACTAATTAAGCTTCAACAGCAAACTACCATTTTCTGTCATCTTAAATTATAATTCCTGTGCTGCGCTGAACTGTTTCATAAACAAGCTTTGGTTAACTGAAATTTTAGTGCTGGGTCGAATTGATCTGCACTCGCACCCGAACATTGATTTGAAAAAAAAATGTTTGGTCAAATTAGTTTATTTTTTTTTTTACCTGGTTTCTCCCCAGTGCAGCTACAGCAGCCGCTTTGCGCCCTTAAGCTGACCCGTGCGTTCAGATACCGCAGCTCCACACGAGATAAGGTCAGTTTGGTAGTGGGAACGGTTTTGTTTTGGTGGTGGAAAGGGTCAGTTTGGGAAATTGAATTTATGCACAATTGGGTGTGCAATGTTGCTGATAACCTCTGAAGGCAAAGATTTCCTTCAAGTTCAGAATATCAAACTTTCGACCCAGCACTAGTGAATTGCTTTAATTGCATGATTTGAAAGCACAGTTTTATATATTGAACGGTGTTGGAAAATGTCCTGACCACATTTAAGACAACCAGAGCTAATCCCTGTAGCAATAAAATTCTTGAGTTTCTTAATATAAACTTAAGGGTTGGAGGTTTGGCTTTTGTTTTGGCCATTTTAATAAGGGTATGGAATGGGTCAAAGTAAACTTGGGCGTGTCTTAATTTTCTGAATTTTAAGTGTCAACTCTCTATCTAATTCTGTACTTTCCTTTCACAGTGTGAGGCAGTACTCTGGGGAGTTCTTGTAAAACAAAAAAGCGGAGAAGATTGAAGGAATACATCACTGCTTTTTTGTCACTGCTTTTTGTTTGAAGAGCCAACATTCCTGCTTACATAGATCACACTGGGAGCATAGATCATATTCTGCTTTTCATCATTTGTCATGTTTTAATTAGTGAACCTTAGCACAGCTTAGACAGTTTGAATTTTCCAACAGTGACAGTGGATTCTGGGTTTTATGTTTTGTTCTGAATGTTCCAGTGGTTTATTGTATTTTCCTGTAATATGGTAACATTAAGATGTACACTGTTTATGGACAATAGTACTGGTAGTTTAAATGTGCCAGATCCATTCAGTAAATGTGCAGAATGCAATCTTGTTTTGTAAGGAACATTTTATGGTTTTTAAAATAAACTAGGTAAACTAAACTTGTGTATTTTGCTTGAGGATGACTTGCTCCTCATACTTTTGCTAGCTGAGAAGATCAACAGTGAGCAAAAGTTGACTCAAAAGTTGGCAATGCAACTGGATGGATCCCTCAGCCATTTTTATTTGGAATGATAGCTAGAATTGCTTAAACTCACAAGAATTGTCTTCCACTGATTGCTCTAATATTAAATGTTATCCTAGTTTGCTCAGAACTATTAAAATGTCTCCACTGAGATCATTTAAGCATTTCATTGTAACCTATGCAAATTGTTAACTGCTGTATCAGATGTCTGGAGTAATCAAATAGCTGAACCATACATGAACTAGATTGATCCAATATAGAAACCTGAACTAGTCTGGTGTTGTAATTGAACTGCCAAGAGATAAAATTTGTTAACTTCATGCAACTGCTTGATACATTACCAGAACCTTACTGTAATGGGTTAAAACTAGGGTCACCATTGTGCCGTGGAACTGCTGGCCTGGATCTTAAGGTAATTTGTTCTTTCTTCTATCATTGGATTGGAATTGCAACCAAACATCAGTCTGTTTTGAAGTAATTAATAGTCGTGAACAGTATATGACTTGCAGTTCTGGAATAGAGAGTTTGTGGTTGAGAAGTGACCCAAATGAATAATGGAAATGACTTAGAAGGATGAGTACAATGAATTTTCTTGAGGGGTAAGTGCAGAGCAGCAATTCAGTACTAGCAACTGTAGTGGATTACTGAAGATGTTTGAAGCGTTTGGAAAAATCAACTTGGGATGTTTTCCTTACCACAAGAGTGCAAAGGGATTTGGGTACAGGATGAATATTGGCAAATGTTCAGCAGCTGCTAATATTGGTGTCCTGTCTGTGCACCCCCTCTGCAGGTACCCTGCCTCTATTCCTGATAAAAGGCTTTTGCCTGAAACATCTGTTTTCCTGCTCCTCTGCTGCCTGACCTGCTGTGCTTTTCCAGCACCACTCTAATCTAGACTGGATTTCCAGCATCTGCAGTCCTTGTTTTACCCTGTCTATGCACCAGGCCAGTCAGAATCTTGGCTGTTTTAAGTGGTTGGTGCTCAAACTATTGATTCATCTTAGGATCTATCTAAGAATCTGGTTCAACCCTGACTCTACAATCAGATTGTTTGTTTAATAAGTTTCCAAATCTCAAATCTAAGACACAGGAATTAGTATATGTCCAACATGGGAAATCATTTAATGACAACAGACTAATACAGAGGACCTCTATTATTCGGATTTTGGGATATCTAGACAAGATCACAGGGTCTCAACGTTCTTATCTGAAAGAGATACTCCCCAGCCAAGGTGTTCAGATAATTTAGGTTACTCTGAACACTTTTTTCAATTTTTGTGGGATGTGGGCACCGCATTGTCCTTGAAGCTAGTTGTAAGTTGTCACCAAGTTCTGGAATTCCATCTCCATAACTTTGGACTCAGTGACCAGTAGAGAAAGAGCAAGGCCAATCTAGTAAGTCAGGGTGGTTTATGATTTGGAAGGAAACCTGTTGTGATACATGTGTTGCCTTTATTGTTCCAGGTGGTGAGTGCTGAGATTTGAAAGGTACTGTCAAATCACAATGGTTTTTGCTGGTGGTAGTAAATTTGGGTTTGATGGGGCCTTCTAATCCTTCTGCTAAACAGGGTACTACTACCTGCCATTTCAACCCAGGTTGTGATTTTGCTAATCACATCAGGCTAAGATTGACTGATCTGGCAGAATCATTTAATTTTTGAAGTTTCCGAAGTAGCGAAAATTCTGGCCTGAGATATTTAACACATTCAGCTTTCCTGGTCTGTAAAAGCCCACATGAGGATAGCCAGTTTGGATAGCTTGAGGACTGTTGTCTTCTGCTTTTTTCCAAGATGGTCTTTTATGTCCTTGGTTTTTATGCCTTCATTTGAAATCCTATCCAGTAAAAGTCTTACTAGCTAAAAACAGAATTAGGAAAAAGACATGAAAATAAGTCACTTTTATGCAATGCTTTCCCACATGAAGTGGCCATATCGGCCAGAAGTTTCTCAAACTGTTTGTGTTAAGCCACTTTAAGAAATGAAAATTAGTATACCCATCAATCTAGTATTAACACTTGTATTAATCTCATGACATTCCTGCCAAATCAGTATCTTAAAGTTCTCTAGAAATGTTACTTTTTCTATTGCCCCATTTCCTACCTTGGACAGGGAGAAGCAGATATCATGTATGTTCTATTGTAAAGGAAAAATGTGGAGGCTAGCGAACTTGGGAATAGTTAGTTTCATAGGTTGCATTATAGAAGTGGATACATCTGAGATCTGATCAGCTGTATCCAAGACATTACAGAAGAAATTGCAGTGCCCCAGCACAGGTATTTAGATCTTCTACAGCCATGGGCAAGGTGCCAGAGGATTCAAGGGTGCCTAATGTGTCTTTAAAGGCTATAAGGAAAAGCCTGAGAACTACATATCAACGAGCCTGATGCCTGTGATGGCTATGTTGGAGATTGAGGATTTGCATGCATTTGGAGAGGCGAGGACTAATTAGGGATGGCTTTGCATGGGAAATTACCACAGTCTTGAGGTTTTGAGAACATAAAGTTAGGGCAGAATGGTAGACGTTGTCTTTGCACTTCAAGGTTCTGCTTGATGGATTAAAGTTAGATTTCATGGGATTCAGGGAGAACTTGAATGCAAAATTGATTTGACTGGTAGAGGGTCATTTTCTATTAGGACTGGAGGCCTGTAACCAATTGTCTCTGGGAATCATTGCAGCGTTGAATTTTTAGTCAGCAGTTTCCATTGAGTATTTAGACATTGGTGGAAAGTTTGCAGATAACACCAAAATTGGAATAGTGAAGGTTATTGAAGACTGCAAAGGGATCTTGCTTAATTGGGTTAATGGAATGGGGAGTGGCAAATTGTACTTTGGATTCTCAAAAACTAGGCCAGGACCTATTCAGTTAGTTGTAGGCCCTAGGTAGTGTTCAACAGATCTACAGTGGTTAAGGTATTTAGCATGCTTTCCTTCATTACTTACTCCTTTTGAATATAGGAGTTGGGACTTAATGTTGAGGTTGTAAATAATGTTTGGTGAGGCTGCTCTTGGAGTACTGTGTACAGTTGTGGTCACCCTGCTATAAGAAGGATATTAAATTGGGGAGTGTTGAGAAGATTTACCAGGAACTAAGTGAATATGGAGGAGTCAAGTTAAAAATAAACTGGGGCTGTCTTCCCTAGAGTGCAGGAGATTGAGGGGTGACAGAGGTTTATAAAATCATGAGAGACCTAGATAATGAGTAGAAAGTGTGGGAAATCAAAACTGGGCATATTTTTCAGGTGAGAGGAGGTAGATTGAGGAAAAAATGTCCTTTCTCAATGGTTTGCTTAGAATAAATTTGCCAGAGGAAATAGTGTAGGTGCAGGTATAATTACTGCACTTCCCATTTGGATGGGGTACGTGAATAGGAAAGGTTCAGAGGGATTGAGTCAAATGTGGGTAAGTGGGACTGGTTCAGTTTGGGAACTTGGCATGGATTGTTGGGCAGAGGCTCTTTTTGTGTTTTAATGACTATTGCATTACAGCAGCAGTGTGCTAAAGTTCTCCAAAAGCTGCAATGTGAATTTTAATGTGACATCAAAAACAGCTCTTTTCTGAAGATTCCAAATCACAAGATTGTAGTTCAATTGGGTGCCACATGCAATAAACTTTATGTAATTCACAAGATAGGTCACTCATCTGATTCCACACTTGTGCCTCATACAAAGTGGGAAAGTAAATGCTTTTAGGAGATAGAAAACCATAATGTTTAACTAACCTCCACTCATACCACAAATAAAATGATCAGTCTTTTTGATCAGGATCCCTCTCAACATAAACGTGAGCTCCGCTACCTTGAGTGAATGTACAGCCATTGAACTAAATGCAGGCAATATTGTTAAATGGCCTGTGAAAGAAGGGAAAAATTCAGAAGCAAAAAGTTGAAGCTAGATTCTACCTGTTTGTAATTTTAGGGAGTTCTTTAATGTAAATAGCTATTGCTGTGGGTGCAGATGTGCTACATTCCACATTAGTAATGACACTTTTTATAGACAGATTAATTACATTCACATTGTAGAAACTTTGTTACATATTCCAGACACGATCCTTCAATCCAAGCTAATCCATTTGTATTTCAAATACTCAGGATTTTGAAGTACCTGAGGTCAATGGAGTTGTTATAAGTAGGGTAGTGGAGAGGAAATTTTTTTTAAATTTCTGATAGCTTTCACCATCCTTTTTCTCATTTACTCTAAGTAGGATTGTGGGGCAAGTTTAAATGGCTAGAGTAAGTGATCTGAAATTATTAGATTTTGATACTGAGTCCAGAAGGGTGCAATCAAAATGTTGCCAGCAGTGTATTTGTGTAGAAAGCGGAGGACAGCGGTCAGAATGAGAATTGTGAAAATTTAAACTGAAGGGTTAACTTGCAATATTTGCAAACTGGATTGAGTTTAATAAAGCTATAACCCACTCTATTTTTGTGTGGGGGAGAGTACTTCAAAAAAGTACATTAAATTAGAAGTACAAGTTACGTTTTTGGATAGATTTTTAGCAGCCTTGGATATTGATAAAATTCCAGATGTACTATTTATTTGCATAGAAAAATTATAATGCAAAGGGTGTGTTTAAAGGTAATTGGAGAGTGGGCTGGTGTCACTGAGGAAACTCACTTTGGAGTGGCAGCCCTGATGGTGTATCTGCTAGTGGGAGGCAGCTGAAGGTACCCATGTT
Source organism: Hemiscyllium ocellatum (assembly GCF_020745735.1). Taxonomy (NCBI): domain Eukaryota; kingdom Metazoa; phylum Chordata; class Chondrichthyes; order Orectolobiformes; family Hemiscylliidae; genus Hemiscyllium; species Hemiscyllium ocellatum. The sequence goes on along the minus strand of NC_083402.1, from coordinate 87,559,271 downwards.
TACCACTTGGCCTTTCAAGTCGTGTTCCAACTTGTAGTTGCATGCACTCAGAATAAGAGCCCACTACTGAATTCAACCTGAAACTATGGGTAGCATATCCCTGTCCTCTTAAGTTGCCCAGCAGGGGGTTGTGGTTCACTACTATTACAAATTTACATCTGTAAAAGGTAGTGCTGTAACTTTGGTGTAGAAAAGATGACTGTCAAATCATCCTTTTCTATCTGGGCATATCTTCATTTGGTATTAGCCTAAGTCTGCTACACATCTGTTATTGGGCTTCCTCTTTGGGCCACTGGTGAGCCAACACCACCCCAATATTATGAGGTATCACATGTCAGCACCACATCTCGCTTTGGTTTGTAGTGTACCAATATCTTAAGACAATGATAGCTGCTTCACTTCCCTAAAGGTTACATCTTGGTAAGGAGACCATTTCCAATGATAACTGGCACCTTTACAGCTGCTATTGAAAAAGAATTAGTGGTAATTGAACCAGCTGCTTTTCATAAGAGACCAAAACCGGAAGTTGTACCCTTAATCTGTGAAGGTTCCCTAGTACAGGTTCTCAGTCTAGCCAAGGTCTTACCAAACGTAAGGCTTAGACTCCAGCGTGAGTTTTAGTAAAGATTGATTCCACAATCACTGATACAGCCACGCCGGCATCACCCTCCTTCAGAACTGGTGTCTATTTAACCAGACATTTATTTTGATTAGGAGACCGTAAGGACTGCAGGTGCTGGAAGTCAGAGTCAATAAACAAAGCTAGAAGAGTACAATAGGTCAGACAGCATCTGAGGGGCAGGAAAGTAACATTTCAGGTCAAAACCCTTTGTCAGGACTGGTTATTTTGGTTTTGATTTGTATGGTGCTAAGCAATTTAACTGTTCCAAAGCATCTGTAGGTGGACTTTCTAGGGACTGTACACTCCTGAATACTGCTCTATGATTACTCTGATTTCAATTTAGGTCTAGTGGGATTCTTTTGGCTTGATTACACTTACCAGCACCAATGGCCTGCTGGCCCAGATCCTTGAGAAAATTTTAACATTTGGCAGAGACTTCGCTTTGTTTTGAGGTTTTGCTGTGGGCTGGCCTAGATTCCTATGCAATTGTCTTTATTCATGCACTGTCCCCCAAGCTCAGTTCGTCAAAATATCTTGTAACTCAAGCTCCTTTTGCCACATTTTCCCATGACAAAGCCAGCACCTGTTTGAAATTCAATTCTGGCTTGAGCTAGTAGGCACCTCATTAATCCCACATACCAAACAGTATCTCAGCATCTCATTTAGATTTAAACAAAAATCACACACCTTTGCCAGTCATAATCTAATCAAAACAGAACTCCTGATATGGATTTTCCTAGTTCTCATACTCACTAGTAAAACAGATAGCATTTCCAAATTAGAAGCAGCTTGGGACTTTAGTATGCCTTCACTAAAGCTGTCAACTTTTGAAAAGTTTGTGTAGCTGGAATCTCAGGCTCCTGATAACTGCAAAAACTGTGGGTCCACAAAGTTAGGAGATTCACCTGTTGCTTTTCGTCTGCCCCAATGTAATTTTCCTGGGAAAACTAATGCATTCTTTCCATATACTGAGCCCAGTCTTCAATGGCACAATTGAAGGAGTCAAACCTCTCAAAAAGCCAGAAATGGTAACCCCAACTCAAAGATGACTTCAAAGTTTGTGTGAAGATTTGTAGCTCGGGTGCTTGTTGTAGTGGTTCTGTTCGCCGAGTCAAAGATGACTGTTGTGAGCAAATATCTTCAGGGATGGTTTTTTTCTCTTAACGCCACTGAATTAGCTCCACGAAGGCCGATATCCTGTCACCAAGTCACCCTTTATTTACACGCGCAAAGTACATGACACTGACCCAACTAGCACAGAGCCTTGAGTGAGCAGAAACCTTGACACTCATGTTTTTGTTTTATTAAACAAACAATTACAACTTTTTGGTAAATTTTGTAAAATGTTAGCAATTTTACAAGGGAGAGGAGCAGCAAAACCAGGATCCAAACCCTACTGTTCAACCAGTTTACAGGGAAATGAGGGCAAACTACAAATCCCAGTTTCAAGCAGGACAAGACGGCAACAATGACATTTGTACATAAAAAGACAATCCAGTTACATTTTTTTGAAAAAGTGCATACAATACAGACCCAGCAAGCCCCTGACCCTCTCTCCTTCCAGCTCTCTGTCTGCCCCTACGTACCATTGGGATCTCACCTACCCTGCTGCACTGTCTGGCCCGTGGACTGCCCTGACACACCTTCTGGCCACCTCTAGGACATCTTGTTCTCTTTCCCTTGGGACGACAGCGTGCGGGGCAGCCCTCAAGCCTTCTGGATCTCGCTCTGCCCCTACACACCTTCCGGCTTCTAGGACAGCCAGTCCTGCTTGCCCCTTCTCAGGACAACAGCACTCAGAATGGCCTACCTACCTTCTGGCTCTCAGGGCGACTGGCATCGGGGTGGCCTGCCCGTCCTCCGGCTTTCTGGACAGCCTACTAACCTTCAGGTTCACAGGATGGCCAACCCACACTCTGGCTCTCTGGGTGACAGCTTTCAGGACGATCCATGAGCCTCCCAGATCACAGTCAGGCCTGCCAGACCCAGGGGGACAAATGCAGGTGATAAGCCCAACAAGACACATGATAGAGTTAATTGTGAACAAACAAGAGACCTTTCTGGTACACCGTCAAAAATATAGAGTCCATTCTCATGAACAGAGTCCACTCCAGTTTACAAGGTGCATTGTCAGAAGTGGAGTGCACTCCAAATTGTGGAGTCCACCACTAAAAACAGGCTCCACATCCAAGGGCAGAGTCCACTCCCAAAGGCAGCAAATGCACACCCTGCAGCACACAGGTGCTCAGTGTACATGGAGTCCTGGCACATCCTTGGAGAGCCAGGGCCACTTACAGGAACACAGTATGTTTTAAAGGTGCAGTTAACACACAGGGGTTTTGGTCCACTCCTGAAGGCAAGGTCTTCTCCCAAAGTGCTTACCTCCCAGCACATGCACAGGTGTTCAATCTTCAGAGGCCTAGTCCAAGAGTTAGGCCTCCCACAGAAACAGATTATATGATAAAACATATGTCTTCCACAAGGGCTCAGTCCAAACACCAAAAAAAAAGTGAAGACACGTACAAAACAAAGAAAACTAGAGTCCAAGGACTAAGCCCTACCACAAAATTAACATTTCTCTTTTTAACTTTTGAGAAAAGGACGAAGTAACACACAGGCTGTAACCAGCCAGTGAAACAACAATCCCCTAATGAGACAACAGACAAATAGGTGCAGGAGTGGGCCATTCTGCCCTTTGAGCCAGCACCACAATTCATTATGATCATGGCTAATCATCCTCAATCAGTATTCTGTTCCTGCCTTATCCCCATAACCCTTCATTCCACTATCCTTAAGAGCTCTATCCAACTCTTTCTTGAAAGTATCCAGAGACTTGGCCACCACAGTCTTCTGGGGCAGAGTATTCCATGCACCCACCACTCTCTGGGTGAAGAAGTTTCTCTTCAACTCTGTTCTAAGTGGCCTACCCCTGAGTAACTGAGTTACATCTGAAACACTGTGCATCAGGAGTTTAGAAATCAGTCCTCACTAAAGGGATACCAGTTAACAAACTAGCTAAATAATTCAGCCAGTTCAGGAATCAGGTTTCCCCCATAGACAACTAACAATAACACACTGACTGTGGCCCAGTCAGCACAGAGTCAGTTCCGTAAACTGAGAAGATTCTGAATCTCCTGTTTATTTTATTTAATAAAATTACAAAAGTTTAATTTAAAAAAGTTAACATTTACAGCTGTACACAAGAGACAGCAATTTTACAAGGAGAGGAGCAGCAAAGCCAGGCCCCAAACCCTACTGTTCAACCAGTTTACAGGGAAATGACAAGCCTCAAATCCCAATTTCAAATATGACAAGACAGCAACAATGGCATTTGTACATAAGACAATCCTGTTACATAAAGTGCAGACGATACAGACCCAACAAGCCCCTATCCCTCCCACCTTCCGGCCACTCTAAGGCAGCCCGTCCCTACGCACCTTCCGGCTCTCGGTCCACCCCATGCCCCTTCCAGTTCTCAGTCCGCTCTGACACACCATCTGACCACCTCTAGGACAGCCTGGCCCGATTACCCCTTCTCGGGACAACAGCGCTCAGAATGGCCTGCCCACCATCTGGTTCTCGGGGTGACTGGCATCAGGGTGGCCTACCCACCCCCCGGCTTTTGGGACAGCCTACCAACCTTCAGGTTCACAGGATGGCCTACCCACCCTCTGGCTCTCGGGGTGACAGCTTTCAGGACGGCCCATGAGGCTCCCAGCAAACCCTGCCAGACCCAGTGATACACAAGACAGTGCAGGTGATAGACCCAACAAACACCACGATACAGTTAATTTCCGAAAAACAGAGTCCTTTCTGGTACACAGTCCAAATATAGAGTCTTCAAAATATAGAATCCATTTCCAGGAACAGCGTCCACTCCAGTTCACATGGCGCATTGACTGAAATGATGTCCACTCCAAACTGCAGAGTCCACAACCAAGGGCTCAACCCACTCCTGAAGGCAGCAAATGCACACCCCACAGCACACAGGTGTTAGGTCTCCATGGAGTCCTGGCCCAGCCTTGGAAAACCAGGCCCACTCACAGGTACATAGTGCAGGTGCAGTTAACTCACATGGGTTTGGTCTACCCCTGAAGCAAAGATCTTCTCCCAAACTCCAGGATATAGCAAGTGCTCACCTCCCAGCGCACACACACAGGTGTTCAATCTTCAGAGGCCCAGTCCCAAGGCTAGGCCTCCCCACAGGAACAGTTCCTCTGGTAAAATGTATGTCTTCCACAAGGGCTCAGTCCAAACACCAAAAAAATGAAGACACATGCAAAAAACAAAGAAAACTAGAGTCCAAGGGTTAAGCCTACCATAACATCCATTGTCCTTTTCTCAAAAGTAAAAAAATGAGAAAAGAGGAGCACACAGACTGTAACCAGCCAGTGAAACAACAATCTCCTACTGAGAACTGAGTTATACCTGAAACACATTATGTGCATCAGGAGTTTAACAATCAGTCCTCACTAAAGGAATGCCAGTTAACAGACTGGCTAAATAATTCAGCCAGTTCAGGAATTAGGTTTCCCCCTACAAAAAAAAAGCAGAAACCAACAATAACACACTGACTGTGGCCCAGTCAGCACAGAGTCAGTCCCCTAAACTGAGAAGACTCTGAATCTCCTGTTTTTTTAAAATTTTATTACACAATTACAAAAGCGGTTGTAGAGAAACAGTTAACATTTACAGCTGTATTCAACAGCAATTTTACAAGGGAGAGGAGCAGCAAAGCTAGGCGCCAAACCCTACCTTTCAACCAGTTTATCGGGAATTGAGGACAAACCACAAATCCCAGTTTCAAATATGAAAAGACAGCAACAATGACATTTATACATAAGACAATCCTGTTGTTATGTAAAAAAAGTGCAGACAACACAGACCCAGCAAGCCACCGTCCCTCCCACCTTCTGACCATTCTAAGGCAGCCCGCCCCTACCCACCTTCTGGCTCTTGATCCACCATGCCCCTTCCAGTTCTCAGTTCGCCCTGACACACCTTTCGATCACTTCTAACTCAACCCACCCCTGTACCCACCTGGGGTGACAGTGGTCAGGAGGGCCTACCCACCTTCCGGCTTCACTAACCACCCTCAGCACCTTTCGACCACCTCTCGTACAGCCTGCCCCAGTACACGCCCAGGGTGACAGCGCTGAGAACGCTACCTGCCTTCTGGCTCTTGGTCTGCCCCTACGTACCATTGGGCTCTCACCCATCCCGATGTGCCATCTGGCCAGTGGCTATCCTGGCACACCTTCCAGCCACCTCTAAGACAGCCTGTCCCCTTCCCTGGGATGACAGTGTGCAGGGTAGCCCACAAGCCTTCTAGATCTCAGCTTGCCACTACACACCTTCCGACTACCTCTATGTCAGCCTGTCCCGATTACCCCTTCTCGGGACGACAGCGCTCAGAACAGCCTACTCACCATCTGGCTTTCGGGACAGCCTACCAACCTTCAGGTACACAGGATGGCCTACTCATTTTTTGTTTTATTTCAAAAATATACTTTGTTCATAAAATACTTTGATGGTCTGTACAGTTGGTCATGCCATACATATATAAACATTTACATACAGAGATCAGAATTTATCATTTTTATACAGGTCTGTACATTTTTCAATCATATGCCCATATATTTAGCTGAGGCGTCAGCAGAGCTCAATTGACTGCATGGGCCCCCTGTTTTTCTTTAGGCAGGCAGACGTTACACAGTGGTCTTTCTTCACCGCGCCTTGGCAGCAGCTGCTCCAAGCTTCAGCGCGTCCCTCAACACATAGTCCTGGACCTTTGAGTGTTGCAGAGTGGCACATTCCGTCGGGGTCAACTCCTTCAGCTGGAAGATCAACAGAGAAGGACGCTCACTGGGCGGTCTGAAACCTGAGTTGACGATCCTCCAGGCGCAGTTGATGTTCGTCTCGGTGTGCGTCCCGGGGAACAGGCCGTAGAGCACGGAGTCCCACGTCACGGCGCTGCTCGGGACGAACCTCGACAAACACCACTGCATTCCTCTCCAGACTTCTTCTGCGTAGACACAATCAAGTCCCACGGAGCGGAATAGAGCTCGACCGGTAAGCCGTCGCTTCCAGGAGTTTTATTCTTTTCAAAGGAGTCGTGAGCCTTGGTCAGCTCATCCAGAGATAGCGGCTGGTCCAGCCTCTCGCGTGTTCTGTCGTCTAAGACCTCCGTGATAGAGGACAGGAACGACTGGGAGGCTGCGATATCAGTTGGCTTTGCGTCACACAGACTGGCATAGAAGGATTTACTGATCCTCATGATGTCAGCCTGAGATGACGTTTTTGAGCCATCTTCTTCCTTCAGGCTGCTGAGCACGGAACTCTCTTTGTGCACCTTCTGGAAGAAGAAACGTGAGCACATCGCGTCCTGCTCCACGGAGCGGGCCCTGGACCGGAAGATTATCTTGGAGGCCTCTGAGGCAAAGAGCGAGGCTTGCTGGCTCTTCACCTCCTTGAGGTCCTCCGTGACATCGACCCCCATCGTCTGCAGCAGGAGCAGATTCTGCATACTTTCCTGGAGCTGGGACAGTTTTCCCTGCCTCTCTCCCGCCTCCTGAACACCTTTGAGGATGAAGAACCTCTTGATGTTCCCTTTTACTGTTTCCCACCAGTGCGCTGGGGACTCAAAGAGGGACTTCATGGTTCTCCAACCTGCGTAGTCCCTCTTGAGCTCCTCAATGTTTCCCAGGGACAACAGCTTTGTGTTCAGCTTTCACATACCCTTACCCGCCCACAGCTCGTCCTGTAGGTGACAGTTGGCCAGCAGGAGGCAGCGGTCAGAGAAGAACACCGGCTTGACATCGGTGGATCTGACTGAGAGCATTCGGGACACAAACAGGTAATCTATCCTTGAGCGGATAGACCCGTCTGCCCGTGACCAGGTGTATATACGCTGCGCTCCATCTGCAGGGGTGCTGAAGACGTCGTGTAGCTTGGCATCTTTTATCGTGTCCATCAGGGCTCTGGACATGGCATCCAGTTTACTGTCCCCCACCCGCCGGATCATCCATCTGCATCAATGATAGAGTTGAAGTCTCCAGCCAGAATGACCGGCCTGGACGTAGCCAGCAACAGTGGAAGCTGCTGCAGGACGGCCAACCGTTCACTCTTACCCACTGGGGCGTACACATTAATCAGTCTCAGGGGAGCATTCCTGTACATGACGTCGGCGACGAGGAGGCGCCCGCCCACCACCTCCTTAACCTCGGAAATGGTGAAGTTGCCTCCTCGCAACAGGATACCCAGGCCGGAGGCACGGCTATCGTTGCCCCCCCAACCAAACTGACGGCCCATGGGCCCACAAGCTCAACCATCTCCTGTAGCTGCTGAGGTGCAGTATCCCACACTCCTGCAGAAACAGGACGTCGGCTTTAACGTTGGCCAGGAAGGCCATCGTAGAAACACATCGCGTAGCCAATTTGATGTTACGCACATTGATGCTGGCAATTTTTAACCCCATTTTAACAGTTTACAAGGTTAAAAGTGTCTATTTGCTGCTGGTCTTGTCTCTCTGGGGTAGCTATGTGCATGCCCATGGTGACGGCAAACTGCTGGACCTTTCCAGAGCTGAGGTAGCTGTCCGCCTCCACGCTGGAGCCATTTCCCCACTCTGGTGTCTTCGTATCGGGCCCAAGGTCCGCACTGCCCAGTTCTCCATCTGACAGTGGGGCTGTCACAGGACCGCTGCTCCCAGTTACCTGGAGCTGTGGGCCGGTGGGTACCTCTTGGTTCTCACCGGGTGGGGGGAGGCCTTTACCCGTCTCCTCAAAGGAATCGTCTTTTCCTGCTTGGGCGGTGTTGCCCTCCTTTTTCCTTACGGCACTCTGTCTCTTCCTCTGGTGGCGACCCTCCTTGCGCCCATCCTCACCGTCAGAAGAGCTGCCTGTAACCTCGTCGTGTTGGTGTCGCTTCCCCCTTCACCGGGTGGCTTTGGGGCCCTTGAGAGGTTTCCTCTTCCTGCTTTTGACAGTAATCTGCCTCCTTTGATCCCTCCTCTTCCATTTCCTCCGTCTGTCTTGAAGGAGCTTGGATCGGCTGCTGCACCTCCCCGCTGTCTGCTGTCTGCTCCGCTACAGCTTGCCCTTCCTTCTGGGTGCCTCCAGACACCGTTCCCGTGTTGTTTGTGGTACCTTGCTGTCTTAGTCAGTCCACGGCTCGGGTTGCCACCTCCAGCCATCTGTGCGTAGGTGGCGGCTCCTCATCTTGGGCAGGCCTTGTACATGTGGCCCGCCTCACTGCACAGATTACAGTTCTTGGCCTCCTTACATTCCTTGGTCGGGTGGACTTCCTGCTTGCAGTTTTGGCAGATGGTCACCTTACAATCCGCCGCCATGTGGCCTGACCTCCCGCAGGTTCAGCCCACTTTCGGCTGCCCTGCATACGTATGTCAGGTAACCTCTGCTTCCTCCGATGGCAAAGCTGGAGGGTGGGTGGAGGATGTTCCCATTGGCATCGACCCTCAGGGTTACCCTGACCGGTCGTTTGCTGGTCCAGATCCTGAAAGGATCGACCTGGATGTATCTTCTCAAGGTCAGGCCATCTGCTGCTGGGACGTGAGGGTTGTACATCTGGATTGTTACAATCCGACTCCTCTGCACAGGAAGCACACACAATCGGACCGCCAACAAGATGGAGAACAAAGGTTCCCTTTCCTTCTCCTTGAAGACCTTCAGGAGCTGCTCACAATTCTTCATGCTCCTGAAGGTCACATCGAAATATCCTGTGGCAGGGAAATCCTGCAGGCAGTACACATCCTTTTTTATTATTTCAAAATATACTTTATTCACAGAAATAAATCTTCGGTACCTGGACAATTTGTCATGTCGTTCATAGATATATACATCGCATGTCTTAACATTACGAAGAACAGATTGAATTAATCGAATTTACAGTTATCCTATTTACAGTTCCCTTTATTAACCATCCAGTCTCTTATTATTTAGCTGTGGCTTCAGCGGAACCCACCTACTGAGTGGGTGCCCTGTTATTCGATAGCAAAGGAACCTTCTTTAACCCCCAGTTTATGGGGTTACCACTGTCCATTTAACTGTCCTGTCTCTGGGGTAGCTGTCTGTATCCCCATGGTGAGCACGAACTGCTGGACCTTTGCTGGGCTGAGGTAGCTATCCAGCTCCTCACTGGGGTCATTTACCCGCTCTGGTGTCATTGAGCCAAGGCAAGGGTCCGCACCGTCCAGTTCTGTGTCTGACAATGGGACTGTCAGAGGATCACAGCTTTCAGTCACCTGTAGTTGTGGGGCAGTGGGTACCCCCTGGTTCTCATTGGGTAGAGGGTGGACTTCAGGGGGTCCATTGTTTCCTGGTTGGGAGAAAATGCCCTCCTCTTTATCTACAGCGCTCTGTCACTTCTTCTGGTGGTGATGACCTTCTTTGCGCCCGTCTTCCCCATCCAAAGAGCCGGCCGTCTCTCCCTCGTGCAGCTGTCATTTCCCCCTTTGCTGGGAGGTTTTGGGGGCCTGGCAGGATTTTCTCTTCCTGTTTTTAACAAGTATCCACTCCTCTGCCTTCTCGATTACCTCCTGCTCCATTGCTTCCATCTGCCCAGCTAGAGCTAGGATCAGCTGCTGTGTCTCTCTGCTGGCTGCTGCCTCCTCCACTCCAGCCTGTTCTTCTTTCTGGGTGCCACCAGTCTCCGTTTCCCTGCTGTCTGGGTGAACCTTGCTGGTCTTTGGGGGTCCACGGCTCACATTGCCACCTCCAGCCATCTATGCGTAAGTGGAGCCCCCCCACCGTCTTAGGCAGGTCTTGTACATGTGGCCCGCCTCTCCACACAGGTTGCAGCTCTTTGCTTCCTGACAGTCCTTATTTTTAATTTCAACAATATACTTTATTTGTAAAATAATCATAAAATAATTTGATGGTCTGTACATTAGGTAATGCCATAAATATGTCAACATTTACATACACAGATCAGAAATTATCATTGTTACATACAGGTCTGTGCATTTCTCACTCATATGTCCATATATTTAACTGAAGCGTCAGCAGCGCCCAAACAACTACATGGGCCCCCTGTTCTTCTTTAGGCAGGCAGATGTTAAACGGTGGTCTTTCCCCACCACGCCTTGGCGGCAGCTGCCCCAAGCTTCAGCGCGTCCCTCAACACGTAGTCCTGGACCTTGGAATGTGCCAGTCTGCAACACTCAGTCGGGGTCAACGCCTTCAGCTGGAAGATCAACAGGTTTCGGACCGCCCAGAGAGCGTCCTTCAACGAGTTGATGATCCTCCAGGCACAGTTGATATTCGTCTCAGTGTGCGTCCCGGGTAATAGACCGCAGAGCATGGAGTCCCGCTGCTCGGGACGAACTTCGACAAACAGCACTGCATTCCTCTCCAGACTTCCTCTGCATAGGCACATTCCAGAAGGAGGTGTGTGACAGTCTCTCCCCCCCCCGCAGCCATTTCGAGGGCAGCGTGCGGTGCGGCTGAGAGTCCGGACGTGCATAAAGGATCTCACAGGCAGAGCCCTTCTCACCACCAGCCAAGCCATGTCTTGGTGCTTGTTGGAAAGTTCTGGCGATGAGGCATTCTGCCAAATGGCTTTAACAGTCTGCTCAGGGAACCGCTCGATAGGATCCGCCCTCTCCTTTTCCTTAAGGGTCTCGAGGACGCTACGTGCTGAACACTTCCTGATGGACTTGTGGTCAAAGGTGTTTTTCTTCATAAACTTCTCCACAAAGGACAGGTGATACGGAACGGTCCAACTACTCGGAGCGTTCCGCGGCAGCGAGGCCAGGCCCATCCTTCGCTACACCAGGGACAGGTAGAACCTCTACGTAGTAACACTTGATGTTTGCGTACCGGGGATCCACGCACAGCTTGATGCAGCCACACACAAACGTGGCCATCAGGGTGAGGGTGGCATTGGGTGTATTTTTCCCCCCGTTGCCCAGATCTTTGTATAGCGAGTCCCTTCGTACCCGGTCCATCTTTGAACTCCATATAAACTGGAAGATGGCCCGGGTGACTGCAGCAGCGCAGGTTCTGGGAATAGGCCAGACCTGTGCCACGTACAACAGCAATGACAGTGCCTCACACCTAATGACCAGGTTTTTTCCCGCGATGGAGAGGGACCGTAGCTTCCATCTGCCCAGTTTCTGCCTCACTTTACTGATACGCTCCTCCCAAGACTTGGCGCACACCCCAGCCCCCCCGAACCAAATACCCAGCACCTTCAGGTGGTCGGTCCTGATGGTGAAGGGGATCAAGGATTGGTCGGCCCAGCTCCCGAAGAGCATGGCCTCGCTCTTGCCTCGGTTTACCTTGGCCCCCGAGGCCCGTTCGAACTGGTCACAAATGCACACAAGTCTGCGCACGGACAGCGGATCCGAGCAGAAAACAGCGATGTCATCCACGTACAGGGAGGCCTTAACCTGCAGGCCCCCGCTGCCAGGAATAGTCACCCCTCTCAGGCTTGCATCCTTCCTGATGGACTTGGCAAATGGCTCTATGCAGCAAACAAACAAGGCAGGAGAGAGAGGGCAGCCCTGCCTGACTCCAGATCTGACAGGGAAGCTATCTGATTCCCACCCATTGATTGAGACTGCACTGACAATGTTGGTGTAGAGCAGTCTGATCCAATTGCAGATTCCCTCCCCAAAGCCCATTTTGGAGAGAACATCTCTCATATACCTGTGTGATATCCTGTCAAAGGCTTTCTCCTGGTCCAGGCTGATCAGGCAAGCATCCAACCCTCTGTCCTGCACGTAGGCGATCGTATCCCTGAGGAGTGCGAGACTCTCAGCGATCTCCCTGCCCGGCACAGCACAGGTTTGGTCAGGGTGAATCACCGACCCCAGAGCAGACCTGACCCGGTTGGCGATTACCTTTGACAGGATTTTGTAATCCGCATTCAACAGTGTGATTGGTCTCCAATTTTTTAGTTCCTCCCTCTCCCCCTTCCGCTTCCACTTGTAGATGAGGGTGATGATGCCTTTCCTCATGGATTCACTCATGGTACCTGCCCGAAGCATACTGACTGCTTCCTGACAGTCCTTCAAACTCGCAGCACTTCAGCAAAACCTTCTTCATAAACACCGTCCAATCGACCGGTGTGTGCTCCTCCACCTTCTTCACAGTCATCCTGACTGTTTTGCAAATGCCCTGGCCAGGGCTGCGAGCGGCTGCTGAGGCCATAGCTCTGAGGTTGGCTGGTACCTGAATTGGCATTAGGCCGAAGCCAGCATAAAGATCCACCAAGAGCAGGTCAGCACAACCAAATGATCCTCCAATGTCCAATCATGATCCAGCGATGGTCTCCAGCAGCTCTGACGACTCGCAACACGATCCCCGCGGTTTCTTCCCCGCCAACACACATCCACAGCATCGAACCTGCAGCTCTCGAGCACAATCTCTTCCTCTGGTCCTCAGGAACTACACATATTCCAAGCCAAAAGGCCGAGAAGCGATCCAGCTCTCGGGGTGACAGCTTTCAGGATGGCCCATGAGCATCCCAGCTCACAGTAAGACCTGCCAGACCCAGGGACACACAAGACAGTGCAGGTGATAGACCCAACAAACCATATGACAGTTAATTACCAAAAAACAGAGTCCTTTCTGGTACACAGTCCAAATATAGAAATATATAGAGTCCATTCTCAGGAACAGAGTCCACTCCAGTTTACGAGATGCAATGTCCAAAATGGAGTCCCCTCCAAATTGCAGAGTCCACTCCTGAAGGCAGCAAATGCACACCGCACAGCACACAGGTGTTCTGTCTCCATGGAGTCCTGACCCAGCCTTGGAGAGCCAAGGCCACTCACCAGAACACAGTACATTGTAAAAGGTGCAGTTAACTCACAGGGGTTTGGTCCACTCCTGAATGAAAAGGTCTTCTTCCAAACTCCAGGATACAGCAACTGCTCACCTTCCAGCACACACAGGTGTTCAATCTTCAGAGGGTTAGGTCTCCCCACTGGAACAGCTCCTCTGATAAAATGTATGTCTTCCACAAGGGCTCAGTCCAAACACGAAAAACAGTGAGGATACATACAAAAAACAATGGAAACTAGAGTCCAAGGGCTAAGCCCTACCACAAAGTTAACGTTGTCCTTTTCTCAAAAAGTAAAAAGAGTAACACACAGACTGTAACCAGCCAGTGAAACAACAATCCCCTGATGAGAACTGAGTTACACCTGAAACACATTATGTGCATCAGGAGTTTAACAATCAATCCTCACTAAAGGGAAACCAGTTTACAGACTGGCTAAATAATTCAGCCAGTTCAGGAATCAGATTTCTCCCTCCAAAAAATAGGGAAACAGAAACCAACAGTAACATACTGATTGTAGCACCAGCCAGCACAGAATCTATCCCCTAAACTGAGGAGACTCTCAATCTCCTGTTTATATCAGTCAGCCAGGGCTTTCCTGATTGTCCCAGGTTAACAGTAACATACTGACTGTAGCACCAGCCAGCACAGAATCCATCCCCTAAACTGAGGAGACTCTCAATCTCCTGTTTGTTTGTTTTTTATTTTATTAACCAATTACAAAACACAGTTTACAAAAAAAGTTAACATTTACAGCTGTATACAACAGCAATTTTACAAGGGAGAGAAGCAGCAAAGCTAGGCCCCAAACCCTACCGTTCAACCAGGTTACAGAGAGATGAGGACAAACCACAAATCCCAGTTTCACATATGACAAAACAGCAACAATGACATTTGTACATAAAAAGCTAATCCAGTTACATAAAAAACAGTGCATACAATACAGACCCAGCAAGTCCCAGTCCCTCCCACCTTCCGGCCACTCTAAGGCTCTCGGTCCTTAGTTGGAATGAGTTGGAAAGCACAGAATCTGTGTGGTAGAGTTGAGAAATCACAAAGGAAAGAAGACCCTGATGTATACAGGTTTCCTAGCAGTAGCCAAGATGTGGGGAAGAAAATAAATCAGGAATTGCAAAAGACATATGTGAAAGATACTATTATAATAATCATGGAAGTCTATAAGGAATGGTTGAGGGTTCTGGATGTGTACTCAATGGAGTTTAGAAGGCCACGGGAGATGTGTTTAAAATTTGAAAAATATTAAGAGGCCTAGATTGAGTGAACGTGGGGAAGATATTTCTACCAGGAGGAGAGACTAGGACCTGAGGGCACAACTTCAGAGTGAAAGAACAGGCTTTTAGAACTGAGAGGAGAAGGAATTTCTTCAGCTAGAAGGTGGTGAAATTGTGGAACTCATGGCTCGGAGGACTGTGGAGGCTAAAACATGAAGTGTATTTAAGATAGAGATAGATAGTTCTTGGTTAGTAAATGGATTGAGGGTTAGAGTGAGAAGTCAGGAGAACTGGGTTGAGAATCATATCAGCCGTGATTGAATGGGCCATATAGCCTAATTCTGCAGCTGTATCTTATGGTCTTACGGAATTTGCAAGACATATGTGGTACTGTGTGACCAGCAAGGCTAGTGCTGACTTTGCTGAACTACCAAGGTTGATTATGGCCAATCCCTGTGTTAAAATGGTGCCAAACCTCAAGCTTGAATTGGACCAACAGTGTGACAGACTGTGGCCAAGCCCACTACAAAAATAAGCTACTTCCTGGAATGACTGCGGCAGCATCACTCAACTGTGTCCACTCCTACTCTACAAAGATGCCTTTCCTTTCCCTTTCAAACTTTTCAATCACGTGTTATGTTTGCTGTCTTCTACTGCTGTGGATCTAAGAAATAGCAAGGATTCGCAAGCATTTATTTTGAGTTATTTATAGGCAATCAAATAGTAGTGTTATGCAGGACATGAAATTAATCAAGAGATGAGAGAAGTATGTAGCATGGGCATCACAATTATCGTGGACGACTTCAATCCATAACTTGATTAGATAAACCAACTGAGTACTAAAACTGTGGAGAATGAGTTTCTGGAGTGTGCAAGGGATGGTTTTCTAGAGCAGAATTTTTAAAGCACCAACTAGAAAAGATATTATTTTAATCTAATATAATGTAATGAACAAGAGCTATTTCACAATTTTGCTGCAAAAGAACACTTGGAGATGAGTGACCACAATTTGATCAATTTTTACATTATGTTGAAAGTGAAGTAGTTAAATCTGAAGGAATAAGATAAATTATGAAAGTTAGAGGCACAAGTTAGCTGGGGTGGATCAGGAAAATCTATAACTATGAGTTGGCTGTGCATGCCTGCGTGGGAGTGTAATACACTGAACTTGTAGCCAATGAAAAGGGATCCCTGACACCCATCTGATCATTGGTGCGAATAGCTCTCATTCAATGTGAAATTCAACACCATAATTTTGGCCCAATGGACCAACAGGCCATCTAATAATATGGAGGACCAGATAGGTACAGTATTTCTTAAATTGTAAGAAGTTGAAAGAATCAATGTGTAAAGAGAATGAGGTAATCTTGCTCAGTGGCAACTAACATGTAGGTACAGCAAGCTACTTGGAAGGCCAAGGGAATGTTAGCCTTTATTATAAAAGGATTTGAGTACAGGGGTTGTAAGGATTGTATAAGAGATTGATTAGACCACATCTGGAGTATTCTTTGCAGTATGGTATCCTTATTTCAGGAACAATAATATTGCTATAGAGAGACTGCATCAAAGATTCACCAGACTTATTCCTGGTCTTTCAGGACTGACCCCTGAAGAGAAATTGGGCCTGTATTCTCTTGAATTTTGGAGAGTGAGAGGTGATCTCATCAAACTTTACAAAATACCTGAAGGGATCGATGCAGATAGGATGTTTCCCTGGTTTGGAAATCTAGAGGCAAAGCACATAATTTAAAAATAAGGTAGTTGCCTCTTTGGTCTGAGATGAGGAAAACTTTTACTTAGAGATTTGTGAACCTTTGGAATTCTGTACCAACGCAGGCCATCAAAACTCAATCTTTGAGCATGTCTAACGTAGAGAATGATAGATTCCTGATTATCAATGGTATACAGCATTGGTTGAGTAAAAGGCATTGAAGTGTTCGATCAGCCATGTTTGTGCTGAATTGGAGGGCAGGTTCAATGAGTTCTTAGAATTGATTAGTTCAGTTGGCTGGATAGCTAGTTTGCAATACAGATTGGCACCAATGTCTGGGTTCAATTTCCACTCCAGCTGAGGTTACCATGAATGACTCTTTTTCTCAACTGCTGCCCTCTGCTGATGTGTGGTGACCCTCAGATTAACCATCACAATTCAGCTCTCTCTAATGGGAAAACAGTCCTAGCTCTGATAAGAATATGGTGACTTTACCTTTCATTGCTATCCTCTGTACACTGCAGGCACATACACTATCTTTGATGTTGATGCAGAATTACTCCCTTCATCAACACCCTATGCTTTCCTGTTGACAATTCACTGTACCCTCCAATCACAAGCTGCTACCTTGTCTTCGGCAGTAAGTTGCCATGCTGAGACGCAAGCTGCCAGCTGGTCCCTTCCATTGAGCTTACAATCTGCACCAGAAGCTGGTGTATTGCCTTTCTTCAGTTGTATTGGCTTCTGAACTGGACCAGGGACACACCATATTTTAGCCTATTGCAGTTGAAGAACTTTACAACAAAAGCGGTGATGACAACCACTGGCAAAATTTTACTAGAGACAGTCAAAGCAAAGAACTCATCTGGACTAGAGGCAGAAAAACAAGTTGACAGGTACACACCTGCTATACACAGTTGAGTTTCTGAAAGACTGAGTATTTCAATTGGACAGATATCAACTGGGAAGGAAAAGTTAATTCCAGTGAGTTGTGATTCATGAGATGCAAATGCGTATAGTTAGGCTTAACTCACCTTCTGAGGAGGGAGGATTTAGTTGCTAAAGTCTGGATGGTGAGATTTGTGAGTCGCCTAGTGAAATCAAACACGTGTGCACACACACAATTTAAGTTTAGTTGGAATAAGCAACAGGAAGGCTGGATTTAAGAGCAGAAATAAGAAAAAATGAAACTACTGCTATTACTTAAGTTCTTCACTCAAAATGTCATAGAGTCATAGAGATGTACAGATGGAAACAGACCCTTAGGTCCAATCCGTCCATGCTGACCAGATATCTCAACCTAATCTAGTCCCACCTGCCAGTATCCCCGGTCCGTATCCCTCCAAACCCTATTCATATACCCATCCAAATGCTTCTTATGTGGGTGACACGGTGGCACAGTGGTTAGCACTGCTGCCTCACAGTGCCAGAGACCTGGGTTCAATTCCCACCTCAAGTGATACTCTGTGTGGAGTTTGCACATTCTCCTGGTGTTTGCATGAGTTTCCTCCGGGTGCTCCGGTTTCCTCCCACAATCCAAAAATGTGCAGGTTAGCTGAATTGGCCAGGCTAAATTGCTCATAGTGTTAAGTGAAGAGGTAAATGTAGTGAAATGGGTCTGGGTGGGTTGCGCTTCCACGGGTCAGTATGGACTTGTTGGGCCAAAGGGCCTGTTTCCACACTGTAAGTAATCTAATCTAATCTAAAAAAATGTTGCAATTATATCAGCCTCCACCACATCCTCTGGCAGCTCATTCCATACACGTACCACCATCTGTGTGAAAAGGTTGCCTCTTAGTTCTCTTTTGTATCTTTCCCCTCGCACCCTAAACCTATGCTCTCTTGTTCTGGACTCCCCAACCCCAGGGAAAAGGCTTTGTCTATTTATCCTATTCATGCTCCTCATGATTTGTAAACCTCTGTAAGGTCACCCCTCAGCTCCAGAGAAAACAGCCCCAGCCTATTCAGCCTCTCCCTATAGTTAAAATCCTCCAACCTTGGCAACATCCTTGTAAATCTTTTCTGAACCCTTTCATGATTAACAACATCTTTCTGATATGAAGGAGGCCAGAATTGCACGCAATATTCCAACAGTGGCCTAACTAATGTCCTGTACAGCAGCAAGTAAAAAATGAGGTCTGCAGATGCTGGAGATCACAGCTGCAAATGTGTTGCTGGTCAAAGCACAGCAGGTTAGGCAGCATCTCAGGAATAGAGAATTCGACGTTTCGAGCATAAGCCCTTCATCAGGAATAATAATCAGAAATATTCCTGATGAAGGGCTTATGCTCGAAACGTCGAATTCTCTATTCCTGAGATGCTGCCTAACCTGCTGTGCTTTGACCAGCAACACATTTGCACCTGTACAGCAGCAACATGACCTCCCAACTCCTGTACTCAATACTCTGACCAATAAAGGAAAGCATACCAAATGCCTTCTTCACTATCCTATCCATGTGCGACTCCACTTTCAAGGAGCTATGAACCTGCACTCCAAGGTCTCTTTGTTCAGCAACACTCCCTAGGACCTTTCCATTAAGTTTATAAGTCCTGCTAAGATTTGCTTTACCAAAATGTAGCACCTCACATTTATCTGAATTAAACTCTATATGCCACTTCTCAGCCCATTGGCCCACCTGGTCATGATTCTGTTGTAATCTGAGGTAACCTTCTTTGCTGTCCACTACACCTCCAATTTTGGTGTCATCTGCAAACTTACTAACTGTACCTCTTATGCTCGCATCCAAATCATTAATGTAAATGACGAAATGTAGAGGACCCAGCACCAATCCTTGTGGCACTCCACAGGTCACAGGCCTCCAGTCTGAAAAACAACCCTTCACCACCACCCTGTTCTTCTACCTTTGAGCCAGTTCTGTATCCAAATGGCTAGTATTCTGTAAGATCTAACCTTGCTACCCAGTCTCCCATGGGGAACCTTGTCGAACACCTTGCTCTTATTTTTCTGCTTTGTAATTAAGATTCTGTACAGAGGTATCTTTATAACCAAGATGGCACCATAAGTGGTAACTTATAAACTGTTCACTGTATTTGGGCGTACATGTGACAATAATCCTAATTTAATTCAGGTGGCCATCAAAACCATTAAGACACATCTAGGAGGAGAAATGAGACAAGGGAACCTTGTTGAATGCCTTACTGAAGCCCATGTAGATCACATCTATCGCTCTGCCCTCATTAATCCTCTTTGTTATTTCTTCAAAAAACTTAATCAAGTTTGTGAGACATGATTTCCCACGCACAAAGTCATTTTGACTATCCCAAATCAGTCCTTGCCTTTCCAAATACATATACATCCTGTCCCTCAGGATTCCCTCCAACCACTTGCCCACCACCAATGTCAGGCTCACTGGTCTATAGTTCCCTGACTAGTCCTTACCACCCTTCTTAAATAGTGGCAACACGTTAGCCAACCGGCGGTCTTCTGGCACCTTACCTGTGACTATCGATGATACAAATATATCAGCAAGAAGCCCAGCATTCACTTTCATAGCTTCCCAAAGAGCTCTAGGGTACACCTGATCAGGTCCTGGGGCTTTATTCACCTTTATGCGTATCAAGACATCCAGCGCTTTCTCCCCTGTAATATGGACATTTTTCAAGATGTCACCACCTATTTCCCTACAGTCTATATCTTCCATATCCTTTTCCACAGTAAATACTGATGCAAAATACTCATTTAATATCTCCCCCATTTTCTGTGGCTCCACACAAAGGCTGCCTTGCTGATCTTTGAGGGGCCTTATTCTCTCCCTATTTACCCTTTTGTCCTTAATGTATTTGTAAAAACTCTTTGGATTCTCATCGGGTCATAGAGTCATAGAGATGTACAGCATGGAAACAGACCCTTCAGTCCAACCTGTCCACGCCGACCAGATATCCCAACCCAATCTAGTCCCACCTGCCAGCACCAGGTCCATATCCCTCCAAACCCTTCCTATTCATATACCCATCCAAATGCCTCTTAAATGTTGCAATTGTACCAGCCTCCACCACATCCCCTGGCAGCTCATTCCATACACGTACCACCCTCTGCATGAAAAAGGTTACCCCTTAGGTCTCTTTTATATCTTTCCTCTCTCACCCTAAACTTATGCCCTTGAGTTCTGGCCTCCCCCACCCTAGGGAAAAGATTTTGTCTATTTACCCTATCCATGCCCCTCATAATTTTGTAAACCTCGATAAGGTGACCCCTCAGCCTCCGACGCTCCAGGGAAAACAGTCCTAGCCTGTTCAGCCTCTCTCTATAGCTCAAATCCTCCAACCCTGGCAACATCCTTGTAAATCATTTCTGAACCCTTTCAAGTTTCACAACATCATTCCAATAGGAAGGAGACCAGAATTGCATGCATTATTCTAACAGTGACTTAACCAATGTCCCGTACAGCCGCAACATGACCTCCCAACTCCTGTACTCAATACTCTGACCAATAAAGGAAAGCATACCAAACACCTTCTTCACTATCCTGTCTACCTGCGTCTCCACTTTCAAGGAGCTATGAATCTGTACTCCAAGGTCTCTTTGTTCAACAACACTCCCTAGGACCTTTCCATTAAGTGTATAAGTCCTGCCAAGATTTGCTTTTCCAAAATGCAGCACCTCGCATTTATCTGAATTAAACTCTATCTGCCACTTCTCAGCCCATTGGCCGATCTGGTCCAGATCCCGTTGTAGTCTGAGGTAATCCTCTTCGCTGTCCACTACACCTCCAATTTTGATGTCATCTGCAAACTTACTAACTGTACCTCTTATGCTTGCATCCAAATCATTAATGTAAATGACAAAAAGTAGAGGGGCCAGCACTGATCCTTGTGGCACTCCACTGGTCACAGGCCTTGAAACTGAAAAACAACCCTCCACCACCACCCTCTGTCTTCTACCTTTGAGCCAGTTCTGTATCCAAATGGCTAGTTCTCCCTTTATTCCATGAGATCTAACCTTGCTAATCAGTCTCCCATGGGGAACCTTGTCAAACGCCTTACTGAAGTCCATATAGATCACATCTACTGCTCTGCCCTCATCAATCTTCTTTGTTACTTCTTCAAAAAACTCAATCAATTTTGTGAGACATGATTTCCCACGCACAAAACCATGTTGACTATCTCGAATCAGTCCTTGCCTTTCCAAATACATGTACGTCCTGTTCCTCAGGATTCCCTCCAACAACTTGCCCACCACTGAGGTCAGGCTCACCAGTCTATAGTTCCCTGGTTTATCTTTACCGCCCTTCTTAAACAGTGGCACCACGTTTGCCAACCTCCAGTCTTCCGGCACTTCACCTGTGACTATTGATGATACAAATATCTCAGCAAGAGGCCCAGCAATTACTTCTCTAGCTTCCCACTTCTCTTTAATTCTATTAATGCTATCTCATGTCCCCGTTTTGCCCTCCTGATTTCCCTCTTAAGTATACTCCTACTGCTTTTATACTCTTCTAAGAATTCACTCGATCTATCCTGTCTATACCTTACATATGTTTCTTTCTTTTTCTTAACCAAACTCTCAATTTCTTTAGTCATCCAACATTCCCAAACCTACCAGCCTTGCCTTTCGCCCTGACAGGAATATACTTTCTCTGGATTCTTTATATCTCATTCTTGAAGGCTTCCCATTTTCCAGCCGTCCCCTTACCTGTGAACATCTGCCCCCAATCAGCTTTTAAAAGTTCTTGCCTAAAACCATCAAAATTGGCCTTTCTCCAATTTAGAACTTCAACTTTTTGATCTGGTCTATCCTTTTCCATCACTATTTTAAATCTTATAGAATTATGGCCGCTGGTCCCAAAGTGCTCCTCCACTGACATCTCAGTCACCTGCCCTGCCTTATTTCCCAAGAGTAGGTCAAGTTTTGCACCTTCTCTAGTAGGTGCATCCACATACTGTATCAGAAAATTTTCTTGTGCGTTAACAAATTCCTCTCCATCTAAATCTTTAACACAATGGCAGTCGCAGTCTATGTTTGGAAAGTTAAAATCCCCTACCATAACCACCCTATTATTCTTACAGATAGCTAAAATCTCCTTACAAGTTTGTTTCTCAATTTCCCTCTGACTATTAAGGGGTCTATAATACAATCCCAATAAGGTGATCATCCCTTTCTTATTTCTCCAAGCAGTCGGTACAGATGAGGTGGGAGGAATGCACTGTCTTTCTCTAATCTGAATGCTCCATGGGTCACAACATAAATTCCTTTACATTGCTCTCGATATTGAGCAATCTATATTAAATTTTTAAAAAATCTGTCAACCAGGTTTCTTTAGTAAATACAAAATTATTGATTTATTATTAATAAAATTGTTTCAATTATGATGCAAAACTGGCTAACACATTTAATTTGGAATATAAATATATATTTTATCCCTCTAAATAACCCAAAACACATACACATACATACCAAAAAAAAGGGGAAAAGCAGATTTTTCTCTGCAGAGATTCACTTTAGAGAAAAAATAACTTACATTTGGCCAATATGTATTAATCCCTGAAGATGAAAGAAAAGCTAAGGTATGAAATGTTCAGAAAGTTATCAATGTAGCATTCTGATGCCAAAGATGCATGCTCCCACCACAAGCAGATCTCTGGGATCTTTGCCAACACAACTTTCTCAGGAAATACCATATGAGGATTTTTCTGGATGCTCTTTGGGAGGACAATCAGGACTCAGCACTGGGCCACAGGAAAATGCTTTTCAGAAACAGGAGAGCTAGGGTGAGAAGCTCTTTTCTTTCATCAGGCTGACCACCAACAAAAACATCAAATAATCTCCAAAGCAGAAGCTGTAGCTAGATAGTTATAAACCCAGTCAGGAGGATTCACTGTAAGAAAGCAGCTATCACAAGATATGTGACTTCCAAAAATAGGCAAGTAATATAAAGATCCACTCTCCCTTTTATTCATTTCATGAAAGTGAACTGTCCAGATATCCAATACTCTTTAGACTCCACATGAATTATTAACCAGGAAGACACTGTAACACAGTTCGCATGGATATCACTGAGTATTTGGAAAGGTGATTCTGTGAACTCATATGTTTGAGACTGTGGTGGAAAGAACAAACAAGGTTTTCAAATGTGCATCAATTTGGTGAAGATATAATGCTCATACAATCCAGTTTGGTTGGTGTTGCATTCAACCAAGAATCAGAGACTAAAATCTGAATGCAAATGAAGTAGAATTTTACCTAAAGAGGTTCAGAGCTATGTAGGACTTTGTTGATGAAATTAATGCTATGTGTGTCCAGTATGGTCCAGTATCTCTACGAAATCTCTTTATTCTATCTGCTATATAATGTGCAACATACAGTTTATGTTGAAGTAATTTGTCTGGCAATTCATATTTAATTTATGTTGATTTTAATTTCTTTCTTAAGATATAGTTCATAAAAATTGTCATCTTATCCACTGATGTTTCCTTTGGTATTGTTGACTTTATTGGTCTTCACAGAGATTTTAAATGAATAAATACTGTGACTAGAAAAGCGTCTCAAAAATTGGAAATTCTGCAGCAGGGATCCCACCTGCTGACTTCTTAAAACATTTCCACCATCTACAAAGAACAGTTGAGAATTATATTAGAATTTGGACCTCAATTGCCAGATGTCATGTTGCCAGAATGCAACTCCCCAGTAACATGCATATTTGACACCATCCAGGTCCTTCCTAAGATAAAGTCATCATCGATTCTTCATATATACTGCCAGATTTGCAGAGAAGTTGTAGCATCTTCTGTAATCTTAGATTTTTTGCATCTGTAGGAGTTTGCTTTTGCTATAGAATCAGTTGTTTTACAATATTGTGTCTGTAGTGACACTGTGTGGTTGCAAGATAGCATCACATCTGAACAGATGCCATAAAATGGTAAATGAGTAAATCGAGCTGTTTAAAATAGAACAGTTTGCACCACAATTGTTCAGTTCATTTGAACTAGCACATTCTGTTTTGACTTTAACTTGCAGATTTTTCATAATTCTCTGTTTGAGAATTTCATAATTTGAGATTATATTGCTTTTATTTTGGTTCACTATTTTTGTGTAAAAGTGAGGTCTGCAGATGCTGGAGATCAGAGCTGAAAATGTGTTGCTGGTTAAAGCGCAGCAGGTCAGGCAGCATCCAAGGAACAGGAAATTTGACGTTTCGGGCAAAATCCTGATGAAGGGCTTTTGCCCGAATCGTCGAATTTCCTGTTCCTTGGATGCTGCCTGGCCTGCTGCGCTTTAACCAGCAACACATTTTCAGTTCACTATTTTTGTCACTATTTTGACTTGAATTAGAATTGCAGTTTTAATACACCCCCTAGGTGTACTTTTCCTTTGGACATAGTCATGAAGGGAAGACACAATTCTGGATCAGTGGTGCTGGAAGAGCACAGCAGTTCAGGCAGCATCCAACAAGCAGCGAAATCGACATTTCGGGCAAAAGCCCTTCATCAGGAATAAATGAAGGGCTTTTGCCCAAAACGTCGATTTCGCTGCTCGTTGGATGCTGCCTGAACTGCTGTGCTCTTCCAGCACTGCTGATCCAGAATCTGGTTTCCAGCATCTGCAGTCATTGTTTTTACCAAGGGAAGACACAAGGCAGTTCCATCTCATATGTTGATTCTGGAACTTGAAATGCAGACGTAATGAGTGAGTACAGGTCAACTGTTTAATCATTAGCTTACAATGAGATTATGCAAAAGCTCAACGAGTGTGCCCTGCATCTTCCACTATTTGAATGTTTTCTGCTTTAAATGAAAAGTCACAGAGCTTTTTACTTTTGAAAATATATGCAGAGCTACTTCATTCTAATTCCATTCAATTAAAACACACTTCTATGTGTATTTTACCTTTGAACTCCGTGACATGTTTGAAACCTATTTTCAATGCACAATTGGGAAGAGTGCCCCATAATCAAACCTCTCTATTCCACAAGCTGTTACAAATAGGAAATCAGAGTCGAGAGTGTGGTGGTGGAAAAGCACTCTCAGCTACTACCCCCAGCCCATCCTCCTCCCACTTATCTCTCAACTCCCTTGACCTACAAGCCTCACTCCTGATGAAGGGCTCACACTCAAAACGTCGATTCTCCTCCACGGATGTTACTTGACCTGCTGTGCTTTTCCAGCATCATACTCTTTGATTCTGATCTCCAGCATCTGCAGTCCTCACTTCCTTCCAGTTGATTTAGGGTGGCATGGTGGCTCAATGGTTAGCACTGCTGCCTCACAAACCTGGGGACCCAGGTTTGATTCCAGCCTCAGGTGACTGTGTCGAGTCTGCACATTCTCCCCTTGTCAGCGTGGGTTTCCTCCGGTGCTCCAGTTTCCTCCCACAGTCCAAAGATGTATGGGTTAGGTGAATTGGCCTTGCTAAATTGCCCAAAACACTGTTGCTTGTCAGTTTTTAGTTATCTGAAAAGTGCCTGGTGCCAGTCTGTCTGAAGCATCCACTTCAAGAAGAGATGTGTAGGTTAGGTGCACTAGTCAGGGGCGAATGTAGGGGAATGGATTTGGGTGGGATACTCTTAGGAGGGGGGGTCAGTGTTGACTTGCTGGATCGAAGGGCCTGTAGGGATTTTATGATTTCAGAGTTGACAAGATCAGTTTATGAAGAGAGATTGAGTAGACTGTGACCATACTCATTGGAATTTACGAGGAGGGATCCTATAGAAACAGATAAAATTATGAAGGGAATAGATAAGATAGTAGCAGGAAAATTGTTTCCACTGGTGGGTGAAATTATATGTAGGGGGCATAGCCTCAAAATAAGGGGGAGCAGATGTACGACAGAGTTGAGGAGGAACCTCTTCACCCAAAGGGTTGTGAATCTGTGGAATCATTGCTCAGTGAAGCAGTTGAGGCTACCTTGTTAAATGTTTTTAAGACAATGATTTTTGAACATAAAGTAATTAAGGGTCATGGTGAGTGGTCATATAAGTGGAGCTGAGTCCACAAAAAGATCAGTCACGATGTTACTGAATGGCGCAGCTGGTTCGAGGGGCCAGATGGCCTACTCCTGCACCTAGTTCTTAAATTCTTAGGTTCAAAAGTGCTCCATAAAGAGAGCAATCACCATTAGATACATCTATCAGTTATGATTACAGCCTTATTTAGACTTTTTGCACAAGAGTACACCTGAACTTTAGTTTTATAATTCCTGATAACAGTTTCAAACATCAACTAAACTATTTATAGCAACAAGAAGTGTTGCAGAATTTGGATTTTTTTGCAGGATTGATAGTTATTTAAAATTAATGCTTTTCATAACAGGCCTGAATGATGAGGAAAATTATAGAGATATTATGTAAAACTCAACCCTTTGGCAACAATTACTTTTTAATATAATTGAAATATGGAATGGTATATGTGCATTGCTGGATGCAGACAGTACAGTTTTATTAGCTTAATAAGTAAAATAAATATTTCAAGAAGAAAATTACTATTAGAAATTTAGAATGATTTCATGATATTCATGACATTACCCATCCCCAACTTGTTTATAGTGTAAGAACCACATGTTTTCTCTTTTGGACTTTAAACTAGAAAACAGAAGCTGCCCACTAGTATATAGCTAAATGTACCAAGATCAAGTGGAATTGTATGTATTTAGTTACTTTTGAGGCCAGTGAAGTGGATGCTTCAGACAGACTGGCGCCAGGCATTTCTCAGATAACTAAAAGCTGACAAGCAACAGTGTTTTGGTTTTACTTTTTAAGTGTAGTTTTCACAGACTTGTAGAGCAATGCAATCAAGAACATCCTGAAACCTGCAAACAAGAAGCATCTTTCACCATCTCTTTCACTCTCCAAAAAGACAAAAAGAATGGTGTTACAAAAAAGTCCTATAAACACTCAATCAGCTTTTGAATCAAACATTGTCCATCACTCCGCAGACAATCTTGTGTCACCATCAAAAAATCGAAAAAAGAACTCTGGAAAGAACCCAACCCTTTGTAATCTGGACTGCTGAACTACTCATTTTGTTTTTCACTGTCTATATGTTTCCACCATCACATTTGTGTCAAACTGTCTGTTTTTGTCTTATTTGTGAATGAATGAGTACATGTTTTGGGTTTTAAAGGGCTATGGATTAAGTCATGTTGTGCAATTAATTTTTTTGCCATTTGTTAAAGAATGTTTGTTTGCAATAGAATAATTTTCCTGTCAATGACAAAACCTAGTGTAAATTAAGAGAAAACCAAACAACTGCAGATGCTGGAAATTACTGGAAAAATTCAGCAGGTCTGGCTGTATTTGTGAAAAGAAAACAAACCTAACATTTTAGGTCCAATGACACTTCTTCTTAACTGATTATAGCTAGGAAAATATTGGTATATATTCTGAAAGTTGGGGGTGGGGGGAGGGAGAAAACAATAGCTAGGGATGGACCAATACACACCCATTGTCTGCCCAATTGCTGTTTTACTCTTTCTCTGTCTCTCTCCACTCCATCTCCATTTGTTTACTGTTCATCTGCACGTCCTTTCAGCCTGCGTACCAACCTTTCTTATCTACAATCAGTTCTGAAGAAGGATAACTGAACTTGAAACATTAACTCTGCTTTTGCTCCACACATGCTGCCAAACCTGCTGAGTTTTTTCCAGCAATTTCCGTCTAGTTGATTAGTTTAATGCAGGTATGGACAAGAATACACATGAGTAGCTTATACTGCCTGCTGATGTGCCTGGGTCCAGCCAACACTTTTGATAGAAATGCTAACTGTTTGATATGGACTCAATACAAAGTGCTAATAGGCAGGGCTGCAGTAATCATCCTTCTCAGGAAGAGAGATTAGCGCCCATTACTACAGTAATGGACTTCCATGCAAATGTTGAAATTGACAATGATCGCGTTGAAATTAACAAAGGCTGTGCTGGAACTGACAATGACTGCACCGAAACTATCAACAATTCTGCAATGTTTACAATAAACGAACTATGATACAAAGACAATAACCTCATCACTGACCTATTATATTACAAAATGTATAAAAGTGTCTTGACGTGGTCCGGGTGGAGAGAAGGCTCTCAGCTGACCCGCTGTGCTGTTGGTGTCTCTTTCCTTGTACAATAAACTCTGTTGTTCAACCCCGACCCAGACTCTGAGGCTGGTGATGTTCCCCACAACAATACAATTACAACTTTTAAAAAGCACCTGGATGGATATCTGATTAGGAAGGAATTGAGCCAAATGTTGGCAAATGGGACTCAATTAATTTAGGATATCTGGTCAGCACAGATGAGTTGGACTGAAGGGTATGTTTCTATGCTGTACATCTCCAAGACTCTACAACTCTATGGCTTCGTTAATTCCTGATGAAGGGCTTATGCTCGAAACGTCGAATTCCCTATTCCTGAGATGCTGCCTAACCTGCTGTGCTTTAACCAGCATCACATTTTCAGCTTCGTTAATTAGATCATGTTTTATGAATTCTTTGAAGAATAATAGGAAGAGAAGATGATAACAATGTAACATTTGGTATTTATTGCAAGTGGACTTGAATATAAAAGTAGAGAAGTTTAAATGCAGCTGTACAGGACCCTGGAGAAACAGGACACCGTTTAAGATGGAGATATAAAAGGAAAATCTTTTTCTCTTTGAGGGTCATTAATTATGGAATTACCTTCCACAAAACAGGTCATTGAATTTACTTAAGGATAAATTAGGTAGATTATACACAAGGGAGTTTTGGGAGGCTGACAGGAAAACGCAGTTGAAACCCCAGACAGATCAGCCAGGATCTTGTTGAATGACAGAGCAGGTTTCACAGGCTCAAATGCTATGCTCTTGTATTGAATTTTCAAAGGCCCTCAATAAATTAGAACATAGCAGACTAAAGAGTCAGGGACAACTAGCAAAATGAATAGCTATCTCATAATGAAATGTAAAGTAGAGAGTTTTAAAGATCAGTGGGAATCAGTACTGAGATCATTGCTGTTCCCAAGTTACATTAATGATTTGGACTCCAGGTATCAGAGGGACAACTTTAAAATTAAGAGGTGTATTTAATACAATTGGAGATTGTGAAAAATATATCAAGATGTTAATAAACCAGCAGAATGAATGGGTAATTTAATATCAGTGAATTTCAATATATAATAGAAAACAGTGTATAAGGCAGCTAGCATACAACATCAGTCCACTTTCTCGATATGAAAAAGCATGTTTAGGTCAATACTCATATTAGAAGTCTGATTCAATTTTTAAAATTGGAAAGACATGTTAATAGCCATACTTGCATTATAATAAATGTGGTATCAATCAATATAAGCTATTTTGCAAAGATGATGCAATAGATAATAAGTCATACCTTTGTTATTTATTTAAGTAATTGCACTATCACAAAGGTGTTTGGTGTTAGAGACAAACTGTTGTGTGAAAATGAAAAAGAATGAATCACCTTGAAAAAGATGCCCAAGATCAAATGCAGCATCAGAACAACCTTTGACCTGATCCTAAGAAACAAGTGACAGAATGGATCCTCCAGAATTACCAGAATAATTACATCATTACCAGAAATGCAACGTTATACACATTTCAGTTGGCCTAATCAAACGCTGAGTCCAGCAAAGATTTCTGATCATGCAAACATATGAATTAGGAGCACAAGTTGGCAACTCAGCCCTTCAAGCTTTCACTACCATTCAGTAAGGTCATGTTTAGATGTGTTAGTGCACGATGGCAATGTCAAATTTAAGGGAGAAAAATATCTACTGAAATGAAGTCAGCAGATCAAGAAAATCAAATGAATATGACACGCCAAATAATTACTGATGCTGAGAATCCCAAAGTGAGCCCCTCAAATGTAAAGATCAGACTAATAACCCTAAATGTCACAATGTTTCACATCCACCAGTGAACAGACAAAACAAACAGAACAAGAGAGAGAGGGCTCAACTGTAGGAGCACAAAGGCAACCCTGCAGCTGAAGTCACAAAATTAAAATACTGTATTGCCTGTTGGTCATTCAACTAAAAGAAAAAGATATTAAAGGCATCAGCATAAATCAGCTGACAACATTTTGAAATCAAACCAAACAGCACATTATTCCAACCAATTTGGTGTAAAAAACAACTCACATGTGACTAAATCAAAAATAATGAATACTTTAAAGATTGTGTGTTTCATGCATGTAATTAAACTGACAAAAGTGGGACTAGCCGGAATAACAGAAACAGTTGCTAAGGCTTAAGCACAATCATACATATATTTGGTAACATAGATAACTCAAAATATACATGATAATGCATGCAATGTTTTTCTTTTTTTAAATTAAAATGGTGGTGGATGGATTGAAATACAATCATGTACAAACATCCTTCTTAGTTTGTTGTAGTCATTTTACCCCAACCATGATGCATATACACTACTAGCTGACATCTGAAATTTATTTTAACAAAGATCTCAGTTTGAACTCTGCTGAGTTGTACAGACAAAATAATCGGATTGCTCAGCCTACCCCTTATAACCTTTCACCCTATTGCTTAACAAGAATCCATCTACCGTTGCCTTAAAAATATCCAAAACACTGCTTCAACAACCTTTTGGGGAATGCTTTCAAGACTCATGATCCTCCATGGGAAAAAAAAACTCTCCTCACCTCTATGTTAAATAGAAAACACTAGTAGGTGTATCAACTTTAAGGAATAAAACAATCAAACGTTGGGGCAGGAGATCAGAGACTACACAAAAGACTTCAAAATTTCCAGTTCCGTATGATTTATCATCTGATGGTCTCAAAAACACAAGTACCCATTATGTCACATCAGCAACATGAATGGAATTCACATGAATCTCAATATACCCAGCAACTGAACTGTAGGTTGGGAAGGTTTAAAAATGTTCTGGTGAAAAACACAGGCCATGAGAAGACAATATTCATGGCCAAGGGAGCCATGATAATTTTCAATGTAGGACCACGCTGAGAAATAAGTTCCTTGCAATGATTTTAATACTTGCTGATAACAATGGATGAATGAGAATGGAGTGAAGCTATATACCAATAATGCAAGAAATAGAGCCCGACCAAGCTGATAAAGATTGCTGCTTTTTGTAGTATGGGACATAATTAAATCTTATATAAATTGATAATATCAAGAGGGGCCTATAAAGAGTTAACACCCAAACTGCAGTTATATCAAGGAGTTCATATCTAGAGTTCAATCTTCGGAAGATCCAATAAGCCATTCAAGGATCAAGATTGTATTGAATGAAATAGGTGGATGGTTGAGGGAGATAAAAGTTTTGCAAAGAGTGCAGGTTTGCATATGCTGCAAGTGAGATGGTACCTGGAGTATTGCATGTAATTTTGATTTCCTTACTTAAGAAAAGATGCAATTGCAATGGAGGCAGCTCCAGAGAGATTGTGCAGTTTAGGCCTATATACTCTGGAGGTTAAAATAATTCTCTGGCAGTTAAAAGAATGAGAGGAAATCTAATTGAGGTATATAAGATGAGAAAGAGAATTGACAAAGTCGATTGAGAGAGGATGCTCCTTGTTGCGCAGCAATCTAGAATGGGAGATCATAGTTTTCAGATAAGGGGTAGCAGATTTAAAACAGAGATGAGGAAATATTATTTCTCTCAAAAGGTTGTGAATTTGTGAAATTCCCTACCCCAGAGTGTTGTGGATGCAGGGATATTGTGTAAATTTAAGGAGGAGATAGATTTTGAATTAGTAATCGGTTGAAGGATTACAGAGATTTAAACAATGGAGAGTTAAAAGCATTGCTGCCTCACAGCAGCAGGGACCCAGGTTCGATTCAAGCCTCAGGCAACTGTCTGTATGGAGTTTGCACATTCTCCCTGTGTCTGTGTGGGTTTCCTCCAGGTGCTCCAGTTTCCTCCCACAGTCCAAAGATGTGCAGGTCAAGTGAACTGGCCATTCTAAATTGCCCGTAGTGTTAGGTACATTAGTCAGAGGGAAATGGGTCTGCGTGGGTTACTCTTCAGAGGGTTGGTGTGGACTTGTTGGGCCAAAGGACCTGTTTCCACACAGTAGGGAATCTAATCTAATCTAGTGGATGTGAACAATTTGGATTTCCATGAAGGCTTTTGACAAGGAATGCGTTTGCTGAAATTCACCAAAGATCCTTAGACAGCACCTTCCAAACTCACGATCATTTCCATCCAGAAGGACAAGGCCAGCAGATACACGGGAACACCACCAAAAGCAATTCTCCTCCAAGCCACTCACCATCTTGACTTGGAAATATATCATTATTCCTGCACTGTGACTGGGTCAAAATCCTGCAATTCCCTCCCTGATGAATTGTGGGTCAACTCACATTAGTGGCTTCATAAAATATTTCTTCCTACAAAAATACATAGCTTCACATGTATTCTATCTGGTATTTATTTGCCCAGTGTCGCAAGGACAACAAGGGACAGGCAATAGATGCTGGCCAACAATTGACGCCCATGTCCCATGAATGGAGAAAAATACAAGGTGCCACATAAGAGCCTCCAAAATAAAATAAGACCTTATGATGTTAGGGTGAGGTTCTGGCATAAATAGAAGATTGCCTAACTGGCAGCAGATAGAGAGTAGCAATAAAGGGGTCTTTTTCAGGATGGCAGGCAGTGACTAGTGGAGTTCCATAGGGGTCTGTGTTGGGACCATAACCTATTCACAATATATATTCACGATCTGTATGAAGGAATAAGGGCATTGTTGATAAGTTTTCAGATGGCACCAAGATAGGTGGAGGGACAGACTGTGTTGAGGAAGTGGGGAGGCTGCAGAAGGACTTGAGACAAGATAGGACACTGGGCAAATAAATACCAGATAGAATATAATGTGGGAACATGTGAAGCTATGTATTTTTGTAGGAAGAAATATTTTCTAAATGGGGAAAGACTCAGAAATTTGAAGTACAAAGGGACTTGGGAGCCCTTGTTCAGATTTCTCTTATGGTTAGTTGGTTCAGTTGGCAGTTAGGAAGGCAATGACAATGTTAGCATTCATTTCAAGAAGGCGAGAATACAAGAGCAGAGATGAACTGCTGGGGCTGTACAATGCTCCGGTCAGACCACATTTGGATTCTTGTGAGAAGTGTTGGGCCCAATACCTAAGGAAGGGTGTGCTAGCATTGGAAGGGGTCCAGCGGAGATTTACAAGAATGATCTTGGGGATGAGAGTCTTGTCATGAGAAGCAATCAAGGACTCGGGTCTCTATTCATGGAGTTTAGAAGGATGAGGGGGATCTGACTGAAACTTACAGAATACTGAGAGGCCCGGATAGAGTGGACATGGAGAAAATGTTTCCACTAGTAGAAAAGACTGGAATCTGAGGACAAAGCCTCAGAATGAAGGGACAATCCTTTAGAACTGAGATGAGGAAGAATTTCTCTCACCAGAAGGTGACTAAACTGTGGAACTCATTACTGCAGAGGACAGTGGAGACCAAGTCATAGAGTCATAGAATCATAGGGATGTACAGCACGGAAACAGACCCTTCGGTCCAACTTGTCCATACCGACCAGATATCCTAACCCAATCTAGTCCCACCTGCCAGCATTTGGCCATATCTCTCTAAACTCTTGCTATTCATGTATCCATCCAAATGCCTTTTAAATGTTGCAATTGTACTATGACACAGTGTCAACCCGCAGCAAGTGCAACAGCTTTCATCATTTGATGGTGAAGTAGTTGCCAAGCAGCCTGTTGTTGAAATCACTCAACTGAGAGTAAATGGCTTGTTGGAAGCAACTTCTCCATGTGCACAGAGATGCAACAATACATGGAGTTTAGCCAGTAGTAGAACTTTTCTACTCACAAGTCTCTCAGTTGACATCCAGAGTTGAAAAAGATGAACAATTTCTTGAGAAATAGTTTGTTAATGTTATAACAGATTGGCAGAAGCAAGTGGCGTGACCTCTTGCAGAGAGGAACTGAAACTGATGAGAACACTCAAACACTCCTTGGCAGGTACATGACACAGACCTCAGTTTTCAAGTAAATCTAGCTCCTGTCCCCATATTATGTGAGGACCAAACCGGAGGGAGACTATGCAGTTGCAGAGTTTTAACTGCGCAGAAAGAAAAATGCAAAAATGCATGGGCTTGCAGAAAAAGCCACAATGCAATATTCACCACTCTACTGCTCTGAAAGCCAATGGAATCATTGAGTATATTTAAGACAGAGATTGATAAGTTCTTGATTGATGAGGGAATCAAGGGTAACAGAGGAAAGGCAGGAGAATGGGTTTGAGAAATATATCGACCAAGATATATTGGATGGTGGAGCAGACTCAAGGGTCAAATGGTCTAATTCTGCTCCCATGTCATATGTTGTTGTAGGATATTAGAGTGGGCAGGAAAGTGGAGTTGAGGCCAATATGAGATCCACCATTATCACATTAAATGGCAGAGCAGGTTCGGGGGCTGAATTACCTACTCCTGCTGTTGGTTCTTATGTTCTGCTTGATGTTAATGTGGTTTCATAATTCAATTGAAGGATGCTATTCATGCAGTTAGTGAAAGAAAGATTATGAAACCAAACGTGCTGTGCCAGATCCAGATAGGATTCTTACAATAATGTTATAGTCAAAGTAACTCTGAATGAATTTGATGAATTTTACATTGGATGCTGAAGATGGTAAAGTTAATTGTTTTTAAAACATAATGATTGTGGTTTGAACTACCCTTTTAGAATTAATACATCAAATAAAATGTGATATATTGATTTAACTTGAACTACCGGTGGTATTTTCTTCCACAGCTGAAAAGGGTTGACCATCGACACCAAAATTGGCAGACCACGTTTGGCATATAAGTCAACCCGTATTTTTGGCAGGATTTTTCAAAACATCAAAGATCAGTTTATAACTGCAACCTCAGTAGCTAAGTATTTGGAATAGGTAGGTAATCACCTACTGCATTGATAATTAAAGTCGCAAGAGATAGATGAGCAAAGTGAATACAGATACATTTATCACAAGAAGTGAGATCATTAAAACAAAAGCATACCAAGCACTATGTTTCATTTCTAGATGGATTGAAAAGAAAAACAGAAAGGTTAGTTCAATTAAAATTAAATATTGGTTGAATAACTTGGAAAATAATGAATAGGTGGGCCGACGTTATAAAGTACATTAAGAAATGAAGAAAAAAAGATTCATAAGGATGGCATTAGAACTGAAAGGCTATTCTTAGCAGGAAAGGCCAAACAGAATGGGGTCCTTTACAATGAAAAAGAAAAAGACTGGAGGTGAATGTAGAAACATGAGTCAAAGGAGGCCATTCAGCTATTATGTCTGTGCCAGCTCTTTGTGAGATCAGTTCAGATAATCATACTTACCTGCCCCCTTCCACCTAGTCTTGCAATTATTTTTATTTTCAGGTGTATTTCTAATTCTCTTCAAAAGATGTCATTGCTAACTGG
This sequence comes from Hemiscyllium ocellatum, assembly GCF_020745735.1. NCBI lineage: Eukaryota > Metazoa > Chordata > Chondrichthyes > Orectolobiformes > Hemiscylliidae > Hemiscyllium > Hemiscyllium ocellatum. Next base: position 87,523,519 of record NC_083402.1, on the reverse strand, counting down.
CCTATAATTTCCTATTTTTTGTATTCCTCCTTTTCTAAATAATGTCAGAAGCCACATCACACCACATTAGAGTCCATCAGGTTTATTTGAAATCACAAGCTTTCAGAGCACCGCTCCTTTGTTAGGTCACTTCACCTGACGAAAGAGCACTGCTCAGAAAGTTTGTGATTTCAAATAAACCTGTAGGACTATAACCTGGTCTTGCGTGACTTCTGACTTTGTCCACCCTGGTCCAACACTGGCATCTTCACAAACTGAATAATGGAGTTAGATTAATTATTTTCCAATCCACTGGGGCCCTTCCAAATTTTAAGAATTTTGGAAGTTTATAACCAATGCGTTCACTACCTTCACTGTCACTTTTTTCAAAGACTGTAGGAATCAGGCCATTTAGGTTCGATAGTTTACTTAGCATCTTATCCTTGGTGATGGTAAGATCCTCTCTCTTTCACTTCTTCATTTTCAAAGACCTTTGAAAGTTCACTCTTATATTTCCTTTTTGCCCTTTCCCACCGAACTTTTCAGATTATTTAACAGCAAATCTATTTGTTTCTCACTTATATTTTTCCATCTGATATTTGAACCTTTTTGGCTCACCTTACAATCTCTCTCTCTCTCTCTATCTCTCACAATGTCCGGTGAATTCTGACTTTGGTTGTCTGACCATTTCTCTTCAGGGGAGTGTACCTTAACTGTACCTATTTAAAAGGTAATTCATGTTCAACTAGAGTTTTGCCTGGTATGCTTGTTTCTAATTTACCTGGGATCAATGCATCCTCACCCCACTCAAACTTTTCCTCCTCTTGTGAAACACTTTGATATAATGTTGCTCCTTTTCAATTCACATGGTTAACATAAACATATATTTTAATTAATCATTCACAGGAGGACATGAGCCTCTCTGGGTAATCCAACATATATTACTCATCTTTAACTGCCCTTGAGAAGGTGGTGTTGAGCTGCCTTCTTGATACGCTGAAACACTTGGTCTGGGTACACACAGGGAGTTCCAGGATTTTGACCCAACAAAATGCCACTACATCATCGCTTCTCGTGGAGGCTAAGGAATTCACAGGGTATTTACACTTTTTTTAATATAAAAGATTTAACACTCAAAATCACAGAAACAAGAAAATCCACAAATTATTTAATATTTGAAAAAAACAAATCAATTATGTTTTATATGAAATAAAAGCAGAAATTGCTGGAACTACTCAGCAATTCTAACAGCACCAGTGGAGATAGAAACAGTTACTATTGAGAGTTGAATATAACTCTTCTTGAGAAATGGACAAGAGTAAAAATATGATGGGTTATCTGCTGTAAAAGCAAAGGGGGAAAACTGTAAACCGATATGCAATAGGTCTGGGATAAGGTAGAGAGCAGGGGAGATATGACAATACTTCAACCAATCTGTAACACAAAGACAGCAATGCTTGGTTAGATGCTTCGAGGGGTAACATGAAGCACTTTCTGTTACATTGAACTCAGTGGAATTTCAATTCCTTCACAACAGTAAATTTGAAATTTAGTCTTATAATTGCTGATATTGGATTCAAAATTATACTAATTTATTCACGGCCTCGAGTTTATAAAGCTGGACTTGATTGCTAGATTGATCATTACTTAAAAATAATATATTTTTAGCAGAAGTTCTCCCCGTGTCTGCGTGGGTTTCCTCCGGGTGCTCCGGTTTCCTCCCACAGTCCAAAGATGTGCGGGTCAGGTGAATTGGCCATGCTAAATTGCCCGTAGTGTTAGGTAAGGGGTAAATGCAGGGGTATGGGTGGGTTGCGCTTCAGTGGGTCGGTGTGGACTTGTTGGGCCGAAGGGCCTGTTTCCACACTGTAAGTAATCTAATCTAATTGTGGCAGAGATATGACTAAGGTGTATTGGAAAAAAGGGCAAAGCATTTGTCCAATGAGAGTGTAAATGCCAGATTAATTGATGACTCAGTGCCAGGTGGAAAAAACAGACACAAAATGAGGGACAAAGTTCATGTCGGAAATGGTTGAATTCTATTGATTGTAGAAGGCTGTAAAGTGCCTAATCAGAAGATAAGGTGCTATTTCTCTTGCATTGAGCTTCATGGAATACAGCAGGTAGAGAAAAGAAATGTGAGACTGAGATCAAGTTGGTAAATTAAAATGGTAAGCGACTGGAAGCTAGGTGTCATGTTTGCAGACTAAGGAAGGGTGTTCAACCGTCACCCAATTTGGGTTTGGTCTCCCCAGTCAGGTGATGTCACAACGCAGGAAGGCAGCGAATATGGTATGCTATGTCTACATTAGTACACATAAATCGTTGATGTACCAGAAGGATCGAATGGGACCTTGGATGGTGGGGAATGAAGGGCAGATGTCCTAATCGCTTTCTGTGACTGTATATGGGAAGGGAATGGACGTTAGGGGTGATTGAGGAGTTGTCTAAGGTAGCTGGATGGGATGGTCTCTTCAAGATGCTGACAGGGAGGTGTGTGTGCATGATGGGAATTTATTTTTAAAATGTGTAGTTGATTGTTGTGCAGCTACAACACAATAATTTAATTACAGTATTCAAACATATACTTGCACTTATATAGAGCTCTTAAGTTAAAGAATAAATGTCCTAGGGATAGTTATAACTGGAATTGGTAGGGTAAATGGATGTAAACCTAGGCCAACAATTAGGAGGTGATCAAAATCAAGCACAAATGATGGATTTTTGGACAACATTTAAAGGAGCAAAGATTGGTGGACCCTGCAGATGAGATGAAATGTGATAGTCACTACAGTTCCAAAGGACAAAAGACTCCTCTCTTATTAGAGAGAGAGGACTGAGCAGTGTTTAAGCCAAGGGCCACCATACCTCAGGAGAGCGCGGAGGTTGAAAAGGTAGGGCCTGCATGATGACATAAGCCAGTAAATAGTCAGTGTCACCAAAGGATCCATAACTGGTGAGTTAAAAGTAGAGAGCTGCCTTAAAATAAACAGAATCTGAAGATTGATATATCCCATGAAAGGTAACTAAGACTTGGAGGACATTGTGCAGATAGGGTGCAATTTGAGAAGAGCTTGAAGAAGTAGCTTAAACTTACAACATTGAAGGATAGTGTAGGTCAATGATGGACAACGAAAACTATGTGAAGAACAAGATACAGGTTGCTGTGTATTGGATGAAGGAAGTTTATGGAGGATGGGAAGGCATTGACATAATCCAAGGTGAGAGGGGACAAGGAATATAGAATGGTTTTAGTGAAAGAGGGATGGCTATGTTGCACAGATTGAAAAGGCAATGTTACTGATGGTTAGGAATGAGATTTAAAACTCAACTCAGTATTGAAACAAAAAGCAATTTTCAGAGTTTGGCAAGTGCAGCAGAGGTATTGTCTACCTAAATGTGGAAATGCACAAAAAATTGCTGTGCTTCCATGACCAATTTACTGAAAAACCTGTCTCAAATTATCATCCTTCACTGCAAATATTAGGCCAAGTAAATGATCTAACTCATCATATTAATGCCATGTAGTACTATTATGGCATCAAGTAAGTTCCATTAATGTACTATTTGTAAATTTTAAACAATGTTTGGGCATTATACTGGTAATCCAAGATGGAGGACAGGAAAACATGGAGGCTCTAAGAGCTGCTCCTTTTCTGAGGTATTTTAGGTGTAGGAGCTGATGTCTTTGAATTCCAAGAGCAGTAATTACTGTTTAATAAGCTATTGCATTGTTTTGGAACGTTGCGGGCGTGGTGGGGGGGGAATGATCAAGCACTTTAAAAAGGATGAAGAGAAGCAAAGGTAGAGACCAAAGGAGTGGGGGGAAAGATAAAGAGAGAGAGAGATTGTAATGAGGGGTACATAAGGTTCCAAGCAATCGGTTGTGATAGGGGACTCTCCATTCAGAGGCACAGACAGACGTTTCTGCGGCCAACAGCAAAAAATCAGAATGGTGTGTTGCCTTCCTGATCCAAGGATCAAGGATATTTTGGAGAGAGTACAGAATATTCTCAGAGGGGAGTGGGACCAGCAAGAGGTTGTTGTACATATTGGAACTAACAACATGGGAAGGAAAAAGGATGAGATTCTGAAGTGAGAATATAGGAAGTTAGATAGGAATTTAAAAAGGTCCTTCAGAGTAGTAACATCCCATTGCTATGAGCTAGTGAGGGTAGGAACAGGAGGATAGAGCAGATGAATGCATGGTTGAGGAGCTGGTGCAGGGGAGAAGTGTTCACATTTTTGGATCATTGGAATCTCCTCTGGGGTAGAAGTGACCTGTACAAAAAGGACAGATTACAGATTGCACCTAAATTGGAAGAGGACTAATATACTGGCAGGGAGATTTGCTGGAGTTGTTCGGGTGAATTAAACTAATGAGGTGGGCTGGGGTGGGGGGTGGGGGGTGACCCACGGAGATAGTGAGGGAAGAGATCAGACTGAGACTTGTACAGTTCGGAAAAGGAGTAAGTCAACAGTCAGGAACAAAGCAGAGAACGAGGTAGTCGAGTGTAGTGCTGGAAAGGCACAGCAGGTCAGGCAGCATCCGATGAGCAGGAGAATTGACATTTTGGGCATAAGTCCTTCATCAGGAATTCCTCATTCTGTTCCCATTAGGATGAAAGACAAGGCTTGTAGTTGTAGGGAATGCTGGGTGGTTAGACAAATTGAGGTTTCGGTTAAGAAGGAAGCATATGTCAGGTATCGATAGCAGAGGTCGAGTGAATCCTTAGAAGTGTATAAAGTGCCACTATTTAAGAAAGGTGGTAAGAAGAAGCCAGGGAACTATAGATCTGTGAGCTTGACATTTGGTGGTGGGCAAGTTGTTGGGATAGAATCCTGAGGGACAAGATGTACATGTATTTGGAAAGGCAAGGACTGATTATGGATAGTCAACATGGATTTGTGCATGGGAAATCATATCTCACGAACTTGATTGAGTTTTTTGAAGAAGTAACAAAGAGGATTGATGAGGGTAGACAGGTGGACATGATCTATATGGACATCAATAAGGCGTTTGGCAAGTTTCCTCATGGTAGACCAGTTAGCAAGGTTGGATCATATGGAATATAGGGAGACATTTGGATACAGAACTGGCTAAAAGGTAGAAGACAGAAGGTAGTGGTGAAGGTTCGCTTTTCAGATTGGACACCTATGACCAATAATGTGCCACAAAGGTCGGTGCTGGGTCCACTGCTTTTCGTCATTTATATACATCATTTGGATGTGAACATAGGTGGTACAGTCAGTAAGTTTGCAGATGACACCAAGATTGGAGGTGTAATGGACAGCAAAGAAAGTTATATCACAGTAGAACAGGATCTTGATCAGGGGCCAATGTGACAAGGAATGAAAGATGGAGTTTAACTTGGATAAATGAGATGCTGTATTTTTGGAAAGGCAAATCAGAGCAGGACTTAAACACATAACGGTAAGGTCCTGGGGAGGGTTGCTGAACTAGGATACCTTGGAGTGCAGTTTCATAGTTCCCTGAAACTGGAGTAGCAGGTAGATAGGATATCGAAGGTGGCATTTGGTATGCTTTATTGGTCAGAGCATTGAGTACAGGAGTTGGATAGGGTATATAGACAAGATCTTTTCCCTGGAGTGGGGAATCGAGAAATAGAAGGCATAGATTTCGGGTGAGAGGTGAAAGATATAAAAGGGACCTAAGGGACAACTTTTTCACACAGAGGGTGGTGCACATATAGAATGTGCTGCCAGAGGAAGTGGTGGAGGCTAGTACAATTGCAACATTTAAAAGACAGTTGAATGGGTATAGGAATAGGAGGTACTTGGAAGGATATTGGCCAAATGCTGGGAAATAGGACTAGATTAACTTAGGATATCTGGTCAGCATGGACGATTTGGAGCGAAGGGTCATTTTCCACGCTGTACATCTCTATCACTCAGGTTTAATATTTTAACAAATCTGCTGGTAGGAGTATGCAGATAGTTGGTGGATTTAGAAAAGGTATGCAATATATTAATTTTTGGAACCTCTGAAGTACATACAGTAGTTCAAAACTCCCTTATTTACATTACAAGTCTTAAGAATATAGACCACAAGTAATTGAAATACATTTGAAGGTGGAATCTAAATCAGCATAAGTGAGGAAGAAAAAGAAGGTAAAGTTGGACACATTTTGGTAGGAAGAGACTCATGTGGATCATAAACACCACTTGGGCCTGTCATAAGACAGTTAGCACCTGAAAGGAGGAGTTAACTGATGTCACAATGAAGCTTCCCTTCATTATATACAGGATGTTTCCTGGCAAGAATTAACCATAGTCCTGTAGTTTTCTTAATGGGTTCAACATTTGGTTCTCTTTACTACCAATATTGTGCAAAAATGTTTTAGTTATGGTAATGTGAAATTAGCTGGTTGAGCTCAGCTTGATGTCCCACAAGAGATACTCATGTAATTAGATATTAAATGATTAAATTGATTGAAACTAAGATATTACCTTTCCCCCAACTGGTATCAGTTGCACCAATAAAAAATATATTGTTAACGATTTTTAAATCAAAGTTTCTGCACATCTAGTCTCAAAATCTCTGATTTCAGTAGCAATCTGTAAAGGATGGGTGCTTATCACATATTCAACCTACCTGTTGTGTTCAGGTGACATCTAAATGGATGTTTGGAAAGATGACGTATACTAGTGTGCTTTGAAGATTTAACTTCAGGTTTGTACTCTGAAGTTTTCTTGTTAAAATTAAGCATGCTGTGTCAACTAATAAAATTACACATTTACCTGAATCTCATCACAGTCTAAGGCTTTATCTTTATCCTGATAAAGGGCTTATGCCTGAAACATTGACTTTCCTGTTCCTCGAATGCTGCCTGACCTGGTGTGCTTTTCCAGCGCCACACACTTTGACTCTCTATCTTTGTCCCACCTCATTATAGCCTTGCTGACTACACAAGTGATCATTTATTTTGCCACAACCTTTCATAATCCTGATCTGTGAGAAGGTGCTGAGGAAATTAACTAGAATGATTTCAGAGAAGTGGAATTTTAGCTACAAAAGGTTAAGTTCAGAAAGTTGAGATTACTCTTGGAGGTGGGAAATTTAAAAATGGTGCACAAGACCATGACAGGTTTGGATAAGGCAGACAAAGAAAACTTGTTCCCATAAGCTAATGGTACAAAGACCATGGAGCAAGATCTTTAGGGTGTGGACGTAAAGGAAAATGTGATAAATAGCTTGTTTTCTAAAGTAGTGGTAATGACCTGGAACTCAATATCTACATGGGTGATGGAAGCAGAGATGATAAATGATTTCGAAAGAAAATTGGTTAGACTCTTGATGGAAATAGTGGGCAATGGGGGTTGAGTGGAGTAATAAGACCGATTGAACCACTTTATAAAGATGTGGCATGCACCTCAATAGGGTGAGCAACCTTTTAAATTGCCATGACTACATGCAGTTGTGATCTGGCCTGTTACACAGACTTCAAATGGCATATTTCAAAAATTTGGAAGGGATATTGTTAGGTTCCTTTCCAGAGGTTTCATACACAAAATGCAATTCGCACACACCAACTTCTACAAATAGTTAAAGTTTATTCAAGCTTGTACAAGCTAGCTGACTCTTTGCAAGCATGCGAAGTCGAGTCCAGAGATATTAATGTCCAGAGATTTTCCAATTTAGTCTTAACATTACAATGTAAGGCAGATATGTAGACAACTCAATGTTGTTCTCATTTGAACACAAGTACAAGTACTAGACTAGCTCTCTGAAGATACCCAGCCCATTTTCCTTAGACTTCTTTCTGAAAAAATATTTTATCTTCATTCTGCACTGAAATTACAGAGGAACTTTTAGGAATTCAGAAGACAATTAGCTTGGGTCACTAATCTACTTAAAGAAATACATTGCTTTCTTTTATACCATCTAGTTGCATTTGCTATTACTACAATGTTTTGTAAAAGATATATGAATTTGCAAATTAAAATAATGTGAACCAAGATAAGAGCCTGCAACGTAAGTGACTGAGCATTCTGTTCTTGCTCCCAAAATAAGCTGCGTCTTTTCACTTTTTAGAAATACATAACATCTAATTAGTAATAGATGCAGCGAACACGATGGATAGGAATGTCTGCCATGTCCTTTCGGTGATCTCTAGCATAGTCCCACAAGAAGTAATCGATCAAAACAGAATTGATGTGTGCTTTGACACATCCTTTCTCTGCTCCAAGTTCCAGAATGCGACGCAATATTAACTCAACACACCAAATGGAGCAGCCTCGAATCTCCACCTCTTCACAATCCCCTGATTGGAACAAGACACCTAGAATGTGGATAACAACACACAGTTTTAAACTTCAGTTGAAGTGGGTTGTGTCAATGAAAACCTGAAAAAAATGAGAATAAACTTTACAAAATGGAATGTTCTTGTTCAACTGAATAACTATAGATAAAGCTTTGTCAAAACTGTCCTATATTTTAATTGACTCAATTGTTCTAGCCCAGCATAGTTGCAAAAGAAGTTCCAGCTACTTGCAGCTGTTAAGGCCATTTATGGTCTTAACTTTCCTACTACAGCAGTGAGCCTTCCAGGTCAATTTTCCAGAGGATGACCAATTAGCTGTCTGTTTGAGTTTGTCCTCCAATTAAGGACTGGAAGGGTGGAGAAGGGCAAAGTGAAATGAATAAGAGCGCCAACCACTTTCTCTGCACAAGCCTGAGATAATACTCTGAGAGCTACTCTGACAATAGTAAGATTTTGCTTGGGGTTGCCTTCAAGTTTGCCATTTGTATCACTGAAGATTTCATTCTTTTTATATGCCAGTTCAAATATGTACTGCGCAGCTACCTTCCAAAATGAGGAAGTTTGACAAAACTCTAACTAGCTCACGTGGACCCCTTGGAAATTTGCTGAAGGAGCGGAATAATTTTTTTTACATCAGTGATTCCTATTTACAGAGTATTTACTAAATTGATTACAAACCTTGTTTAAGTTTCTCCATTAGTCTTTCTGAGTATTTCATGGCTCCAAGGTGGACAAGTACTTGAGGAATTCTGTAGTCTGCAAATATAGTCAGACTTGCTATGTCATGAAAGGCACCATCCTCCTTCCCTTCAAGTAGGCCCCAGATATCCGCTATAAGGATTTGTGCTCTTTTGTAAAAAGCAACTTTCTTGCCCTAAGCAAATGAAAGTAAGATTATGTAAGTTTTCAACACATCTCTAATCCATCACATATCACTCTGCAGAAATTTGACAATTATTCTTTATGATTGATGTCAGTAGATAAGATAATACCATCTTACTACCTATACCATCACAAGAAAACAAAGTTCTATGTACAACCACAGACCTCTTAATCATGTGCAGTGACTCAGTCTCAGAGTCTGGCATGATAACTGCTTACTAATTATGAATAAGCATGATATCAAGCTATGGTAGAACACCTAGAAAGCTGGGATGCAAGTGTACCACCAAATATTTAACACTGAGTCGCAACACTGGAGGGTCTAACGAATAAGCCTTGAATAATAAAGTAAAATCAGACTGCAGATGAAAGTTTTATATAAAATATTAGTGATTACACTATTTCAGTTGGTCTCTAGTGGGAAAGGAACAAAATCTTCAGTAAAAGAAATGCAAGTGTAAAATAATTATAAATGTGAAAAAGAGAATCCTTTAGGTAACCAAAAACTACTTTCACAAATGGTCATCTCATCAGTCAACTGCTGTGATTGGTTTCCCTTTGCCTGTCTACACCACACAAAATTTCTCAACAGCATTTTGCAATGATCTGGTTTGTGATGAAGCAGCTTCATGAAGAAATTTTCTAAAAGAAATTGGACAACCACTGAAACAGCAAAATGAGCAGGGCTGAGGTGAAAGAGCAAGAGAAGTGAGATTAACCAGACAGTCCAACCAAAGAGTCAGGACAGCACCTCCTGCATGGTAAAAATTTATATGATTCTAAAGCCAAAGAGCACGAAAAGCAAATTTTCTGCTCAAGATATTGTTAGAAACACACCTGTCCCTAGATGATGCTTTCAGCTAGCTGTTATCCTGCTCTGTGCAATAATTTGCTCAGAAATAGGAGGGTGGAAAATTTTATATTCACAGCAGATGTCTCCTGGCACAGGAGCTGCTGCATCTCTACAGTAAGAGCCAGGGGTACTCTTTTACTGGGCATACCCAGATGGGCGTTTTGCTGTTAATACTGGCTTTAGAAATGCTGAAAGCAAGTTGGGGGTCACAGAATTAGCACGTTTCCTCATTGTAGAGCTGCAAATGAAACTAACAGAAGCCAATTTAACTTTCAAGAATTGAATGGTTACATATCTGGTGTAGCTATACGTAAATGGTTCTCTTTTCCAGGATAAACTTTGAATGCTGCAATCAAGTCTGGCCACTGACTCAAGAGAAGAAAAAGGCAGAAGAGGAGGTGTAACCACAGCTGATGTTTAAGGTACATCAGCATGAATGGCAGTCTTAAAAGTGCATGACAATATGCTGAGGAAACGGTGAAGGACACAACACCTTTATCAAATCACAGTTAAACAGATGTATCAGGGAGCATCACTTGATGCCAAGTGTTAACAATATCTGTAATGGTTTTCTGGGTATAAGAATGGCGGCAAAAACTGAGATAAGATCATTCAACACTTCCTTTGTGGATCAATTGCTGCTTTAATCACTATTTCAAAGTAGGTACACAAGTGTGTTTAAATTAGCAGAATCAATCCACAATCCAAGCATGAAAGTCAATCCCGAGCAATATAGATATGAAATAGTATCAACATTTTTTTTCTGGTTTGTTTTCCACCTAAAAGATACCAAAGGTCTAAGCAACAAAGCAACTCAACGCACATTTCAGGGAACAAACATCCACAAGCTTCAGGCTACGCATGACAAAAGAGGCAACATGCTATGGCATGCCTTACATTTAATTTTCTTTCCAGTCAGCTCTCAGAGTTCTAGGTGCACATGAAATTAGGGCAACAGACTGATTATGCAAGTGCAGATCTATTAAATTGTTTGGGGTCCCCTGGTGGTCTTCAGGCTCTACAATATAGTGCCAAATACTCAGACCAATACCTCAAAAATTAGTCCAACTCAAACCAGCATTCAGCACCTCATGAGTTTATTGACTGGATTTGTTTTACTTTGTTACGAGAAAGAGAGTGAGAGGTGAGGAGTGAGAGAGAGAGTGAGAGACACAGAGAGAGAGAGAGAGAGTGAGAGACACAGAGAGAGAGAGAGAGAGAAAGATACTGGGGTTCATTCTGGGGTAGGTGAGAACTCTGCAAACAGGATTGTCTACACCTGAATCAGAGAGGTACCAATATCCAGAGATTGGGTAGTGATGGGGGCAGGGTGTGGGAGAGAGTTTGGAGATTTGCTACTGCACTTCGGGAGGGTGTAAACTAATTCAGCAGAGGGATAAGAACTTAAAAATTGTACTTCCAGTGTCCACGAGTTTCAGAGTAGTGAGATCAGAAGAATAATTTCAACGTCGCAAGAGTGCACCAGCAAGCAGGAAAGTGGTTTGAAGTGTATCTATTTCATCATCAGGAGCACTCAGAATTAGATGGGTGAACTTGCAGCATGGGTTGGTACCTGGGACTTCGATGTTGTGGCCAATTTGGAGACATGGATCGAGCAGGGACAGGAATGGTTGTTGTAGGTTTTGGGATTTAGATGTTTCAGTGAGGACAGAAGAGATGGTAAATGAGGGGGAGGGGTGGCATTGTTAGTCAAGGACAGTATTTCAGTGACAGAAAGGGCATTTGAAGACTCATCTACTGAGGTAGTACGGGCTGAAACAGGAAAGGAGAGGTTGCTCTACTGGAAGTTTCTATTGGCCTCCGAATAGTTCCAGAGATGCAGAGGAAAGGATTGCAAAGATGATTCTGGATAGGAGCAAAAGGAGGGTAGTTGTTATGGAGGACTTTAACATTCCAAATATTGACTGGAAATACTATAGTTAGAGTACTTTAGGTAGGTCAGTTTTTGTCCAATGTGTGCAGGAGGCTTTCCTCAAACAGTATGTAGACAGGCCAACAAGGGATGGGGCCACATTGGATTTGGTACTGGGTAATGAACCCGGCCAGGTGTTAGATTTGGAGGTAGGTAAGCACTTTGGCGATAGTACCATAATTTGGTTATGCTTATTGATGGAAAGGGATAGGTATATACTGCAGGGCAAGAGTTATAACTGGGGAAAAGGCAATTATGATGCGATCAGGCAAGATTTAGGATGCATAGGATGGGGAAGGAGACTGCACAATTGAAATGTAGAGCTTAGTCAAGGAACAGCTACTGCATGTCCTTGATAAGTATGTACCTGTCAGGCAGGCAGAAAGTGGTCAAGTGAGGTAGCTGTGGCTTACTAAGGAAATTGAATCTCTTGTCAAGGAAGACGGCAGCTTATGTTAGGATGAGACACGAAAGCTCAGTTAGGGCGCTTGAGAGTTACAAGTTAGCCAGGAAAGACTTAAAAAGAGAGAGTACTAAGAAGAATCAGGAGGGGACATGAGAAGTCATTGGCAGATAGAATCAAGGAAAACACTAAAGCTTTCTATAGGTATATCAGGAATAAAAGAATGACTCGAGTAAGATTAGGGTCAATCAAGGACAGGAGTGGGAAGTTGTGCGTGGAGTCCAATGAGATAGAGCGTTAAATGAATATTTTTTGCCAGTACTGACACTGGATAAGAAACAACATTGTCAAGGAAAATACTGAGATACAGGATTGAGGTTCACAAGGAGGTGGTGTTAGCAATTCTGGAGAATGTGAAAATAGATAAGTCCCCAGGCCAGATGGGATTTATCCTGGGATTCTCTGGGAAGCCAGGGAGGAGATTGCAGAGCTTTTGGCTTTGATAATCCTTGCAATTTATAATCCTCGTGCTTCACAAACCTTGAGTTCTTTGAGAAGATGACCAGACAGGTGGAGGAGGATAAAGCAGTTGATCTGGTGCATGTGGATTTCAGTAAGATGTTTGATAAGGCTCACCATGGTAGGCTATTGTGCAAATGTGGGGGCATGGGATTGAGGGCGATTTAGCAATTTGGATCAGAAATTGTCGTCTTTCAGCTAGCCAGAGGATGGTGGTTGATGGGAAATGATCACTCTGGAGTTTAGGTACTAGTTGTGAAGGACATGGATCTGTTTTGGGTCCTTTGCTGTTTGGCATTTTTATAAACGACCTTGAAGAGGGCATAGAAGGGTGGTTAGTAAATTTGTGAAAGACATTAAAGGTCGGTGGAGTTGTGGACAGTGCTGAAGGATGTTGCAGATTACAGAGGGACACAGATAAGCTGCAGAACTGGGCTGAGAAGTGTTAAATGGAGTTTAATGTGGAAAAGTGTGAAGTGATTCACTTTGGAAGGAGTAACAGGAATAAAGAGTTCTGGGCTAATGGTAAGACTCTTGGCAGTCTAGATGAGCAGAGAGATTTCAGTGTTCATGTGCATTGATCCCTAAAAGTTGCCACCCAGGTTGATAGGGTTGCTAAGAAGGCATATGATGTGTTAGTTATTATTTGTAGAGGAATTGAGTTTCAGAGCCATGAGGTCATGTTGCAGCTGTACGAAACTCTGGATCAGCTGCACTTGGGAGTATTACATACAGTTCTGGCCACCACATTATAGGAAGGATATGGAAGCTTTGGAAAAGGGTTCAGAGGTGATTTACTAGGACGTTACCTGGTATGGAGGGAACATCTTATGACGAAAGGCTGAGGGACTTGAGGCTGGTTTTGTTAGAGAGAAGGTTGAGAGTCAAGATTAGGATGGTGCTAGAAAAGCATAGCAGGTCAGGCAGCATCCAGGGAGCAGGAAATTTGATGTGTCAGGCAAAAGCCATTCATCAGGAATGAAGCTTCATTCCTGATAAAGGGCTTTTGCCTGAAACTTCAATTTTCCTGCTCCTCTAATGCTGCCTGACCTGCTGCGCTTTTCCAGCACCACTCTAATCTTGACTCTAATCTCCAGCATCTGCAGTACCCACTTCTGCCTAGAAAGTTGAGAGGTGACTTAATTGAGACATAAGATTATCAGAGGGTTAGATAGGGTGGACAATGAGAGCCTTTTTCTTGGATGATGGCCAGCGTGAGGGGACAAAGCTTTACATTGGGGTGATAGATAGCACAGATATCAGAGGTGTCTTCTTTATTCAGAGTAGTAAGGGCATGGAATGCCCTGCCTGCAACTGTAGTAGACTCACCAACTTTAAGGGCAATTAAATGGTCATTGGATAAACATATGGATGAAAATGGAATAGTGTAGGATAGATTAGTTCCACAGGTTGCTGCCACATCGAGGGCCAAAGGGCCTATACTGCATTGAAAATGTTCAATATGTTCTATGCTGTGTCTTGGTCTTTGTTTGACCCCATATGTATCATGAAGAAACAAAAGATGCAACAGTTTTTCTGCAGAAAGATGAACTGAACTGAACTGCCTTTATCAGAACATTTAATTTTTTTTAAGCAAAAAGCCAAAACAAAATATAAAAATCGCAGGAAATAATTCTTCCACATGTGCACTAATGCTATCATAAGTACTGTGACAAAATTCTACTTTCACAATTTGAAAAATCCAAATAGCAAATGTTCACATTTATTTAGTGCCAATATTATATGTCAATCATAAATTAACGAATTCCCTCTTCTAACTAGTTTTCAATATTGACTAAGAGAAGATTTAACATTAGCAGACTCACCTGAAATATAGTTTCATCTCTATATGATGGGAAGTTTTCCACTATAAGCTGTAGCAGCTTCTGAGCACTGTTTTCACTCTTTTTAATGCAATTAAGGAATGAACCATCAAACTTCTCGAGCAATATATTTCCAGCCTCTTTCAGTACTTTGAGACGTTCTTCAATCAAAGGCATTTGAACTTCAGTGTCTGAACGTAGCACATATTTCAGTTGATCTAGGGTTGTATTCGCAAAATATGATGCACTGGTAATGGGAATGCCTTAACAAAAAGGAAAGAAAAAAGCCAGAAATGTAGACACAATTACTCCTGTCTATTAAGGTAGATGAACAAGAAAATGCAGTGCTTATCAAAGTCACATAGAACATACAATGGGGCAAAGATAAATTATGTCTCATCATCAGACCATAAGACATAGGAACAGAAATGAGGCCATTCAACCCATAGAGTCTGCTCCGCCATTCAATCATGGCTGATAAGTTTTTAAACCCCATTCTCCTTGTAACCCTAGATACTCAAAAACCTATCTATCTCCATCTTAAATACACTGAATGACCTGGTCCCCACTGCCAGCTTCCTGTGGCAGTGAATTCCATAGATTGACCACTCTAGCTAAAGAAGTTTCTCCTTATGTCCATTCTAAAAGGTCTTCCCTTTTCTCTAAAACTATGCCTTTGGGTCCTAGTCGTTCCTACCAATGGAAACATCTTCCCAATATCTACCTGATATGTCTATGTTGACAACACCATAACCTCCAAAAGTTTATTCACTGAGAAGTTTTATCAATCAACCTGTTTAGAGACATTATTACACCTTTCAGCAGGTGGGTCTTGAACCCAAGCTCCTAATCCAGAGGGAGGGACACTACCACTGCACCTCAAAAGCCCTAGATATTTTTCAATAAACTGTTTAGGCATGTCATGTCATATCCAGGGCATGTTGAGACTTGAGTCCATGCCCTCTTGCTCTGAAGTATGGACACTACCACGGGACAAGAGCCCTCTGTGCTAATATTTCTTTTAGTTGGACTGCTGGTATCAACCTCCATTTTTACTGTACATTTTTTCCCCAACTAATGCACCTAACCTACACACCCCTGAACACTATGAACAACTTAGTGTGGCCAATTCCCCTAACCAGCACATCTTTAGATTGTGGGAGGAAACCTGAGCACCCAGAGGAAACCCACGCGGACATCCACATACTACCTCCCGAGACATCTGAAAGCACAGCATTAGTTTTCATATATAGGCAAGAGGCACCCAAACGCTACATTAGCCACTTCTTTCAAGTCCCACACTGTCGCTAAATTATCAGAATGCTTATTCCAATACTAGCAGCGCACAACCAGCAGTTTCCTCTTATATTGGGAAGATTGAAACTATTACTTTCACCCATTGCTCCAAATTATGTGCATCATCTTCCACTTCCAGCCTTTGGCTGGTAACAATCGGAGTGTGAATTTGTCAGTTGAGAACCAATGGCCTATTTGACTGAATGGTGTTGTCAGTCATATTATCAACATAGTATGCATTCCCATGATCACCTTTGCCTTACTTTCCCTCTCAACTCAATTACACACAAAACTCTCCTTTCATGCATTTGTTGCTTTTAGACTCGATTGTACTAGCATGGGGTTACCTGGTCTTCCAAATTCTGTAAAAGCACATATAGTCCAGGCTTTCAAAAGGAAAATGGATCATCTGAAAGGGAAACATTGCAAACTATGAAGAAAGGCCAAGGCAGTGAACATAACGTTGCACTTGCAGAGTGCCAGGTCAAGGCTGAAACACCAAGCAGCCTCTTTCTGTGCTGAGTCGAAAAGTGTGGTGCTGAAAAAACACAGCCAGTCATGCAGCATCAAAGCGCTTATGCTCAAAACATCGATTCTCCTGCTTCTGGGATGCTGGCTGATTGGCTGTTCTTTTCCGGCACTACACTTCGATTCTGATATCCAGCATCCGCTCACTTTCTCTTTCTGTGCTGAGACTGTTCACAGGCCAAGATGCAGGAAGGAAATTCACTGGCAGTTGTGGTAGAAAACATTTGTATGATTATGAGGTAATAACTGGAATAAAACCAAGATGTTTCCTCTATTCCCTATGTTCTTCCCACCAGTCTGCAAACAAAATAACTAACTGACAACTGTTTATAAATGCAGACAGCACTGGAGTCAAGAATCAGAATTGCTGGCACCCACAGACATTTCAGCTAAACCCATATTCGAAGTGCGAAAGAAGTTCTATTTCTTCTTCAAAATAGAAACTGTTTAACAATTAGCATTGTCCTTTGTGGGATGTTGTGTATAAATAGCATGTTAGCATTTCTACAATATAAAGTACTTCAATGACAGCAGTGCTTCCCAGTTGCACGGAGGATGTGAAATGCATTGCCCAATTGCATGTCATTAACTTTGGCAATGAAATATAGGAAAATTAATGATTAACTCATATTTCTGTTTATCAAGTGGACTTTACAAACCAATTTCTTGAGCACCACACCTAGACAAAACAGTGGACTCTGAACCCAGCACAAGTAGAATTTTTAAAACAAAAACAGAATTTGTTTGAGAAATTCAGCAGGTCTGGCTGTACCTGTGGAAAGAAAACAGAATTAACTTAGAGTTCATTGACCCTTGTTCAGGAAAAAGTGTTATTTGCGTTTATGTCAAGGGTTAGGGGAAAAGGAGTGAACGGATAAGTAGAGAAAGCCAGAGACAGATAGACAAAGAGGGAGGGACAGACAGACAGACAGACAGAGTGCTAAGCCTAAATGGAGCACTGCAACAGGCCTGAAACAAAAATGTTGGAATAAGTGGTGCATTGAAGTGGCAGGCAACTGGAAGATTGGAGCTATTTTTATGGACTGATGCAAGTGCTCTACAAAGCAGTTATCTAGTTTGGGGTTTTGTCTCCCCATTGTAGAAGAAGAGACTGCATTGTGAGCAGCAAATACATAGACTAGTTTTATGAGGATGTACCTTTAAATTAGATTAAAAAGCTAGCAGAACTACCTGATAGCAGCAAGTGTTCTGAACAAGATATAACCTTTTGGTCCAGCAGCTGGTGTAGCTCATTGCCTGGAGGCCAAAACAAATTTGAATTAGGCCAATCAGTTTAAATTATACCCAGAAAAATAATACCAAACTCAGATCAAGTTTGAATTCAGTATATTGACAATATTAAAAGCCAAATGACACAATCCGATGCTTTGGGGGTAAAAGACCGGGAAAAATTGAACAGTTGAGGGAGAACTGCCAAAAAGACCAATAGATGTAGGCTGCTGGTCAGAACTCTGAGAGGTACCTCTCTAGAGAAGGGGTTTACGCAGAGAATAGCATCAACACTGACCTGGAGAGCAAATCTATAGAGGAAGGCATAAAGAGACAATTTGACAGCTGATTGGTTTTGAAATTTGAATTTTTCAGTAAATTCTAATTGGGGGTTTTATCGACTAGTATTGCAGAGGGAAAGTAAAAGACAGGTGAGAGGAAGGAGTTGTAAATCATTGTTAGTTAATTATTCTCTGTAATGCTTTAAGAAATAAAGTTGTTACTTTTTACTTAAAATCATTCTTGGCCTCTCGAATTTTCACAGATTACTGCACAGGATAATTTTTTTCTGTTTTGGTGGTTAAAATTAAACAAGAGGATTTACCCAGTGACATAACAGTTCACCTGACTTAACTTTTTCTCAATTTGATAAGGACTAGAAAACCTGGCTTTGAAGGGATATCCTATCGCTGGTAACAGTACAAACACATCACCCACTGGGGAAAACGTCAGAGTCGCATAGGTTTTTTCTGCCACCTGTTTCATTCTCCACCGTGTCCTCTTTGAGCGCTGTTTAGCTAACTCACTTACTCGATTTAATCTCTCCCGCAATCCGATACATAATCTCAGTATGAGATCTTAGATTTTGGTCCTGTCAATTTTTCTTCAATTCATTTCAAAAGGACATCACTTCATGCCCAAATATTAACTCAAGGGGAGTGAACGGAGTAGATTCATTTGGGGCATCTCTCATGGCAAACAATATGAATGTGATACCTTTATTCCAATCATTCAGGTAATCCTGACAGTGTGCCCTCAACATGCCCTTCAACATCTAATGCCACCTTTATAAAGCTCCCTGGGATTCAGGATGATACGCACAGGATTTAAAATGCTGTATACCCAAGTATTCCATAACCTCCTTAACAGCCTAGCAGTAAAATTTGACCCTTGGTCCAAATGAATCTCTAGGTAGCCTATACAGTGTGAAGAAAGCTATTAACTCCTTTGCTACCCTTTTTGCCTTGATACTCCGTAACGGAACTGCCTCCAGAAATCTGGTAGACACATCAATTATTGTTAACGAGTACTGGCTACAACTTTTAGTTCTCGGGAGGGGACCTACACAATCAATTATAACCCATGTGAAAGGTTCTTCAAAATGCGGGAACTGGCAACAAAGGTGCTGGTTTTGTTACCACCTGTGGCTTACCGACCATTTGGCGTTTACAACATGTTCGGCAAAAGCTAACCACATCCTGGTGCATTCCAGCCAATAAAAATATTTTTATACCTTAGCCTGAGTCTTTCATACCCCGAGGTGACCTCCTACAGGTAGTTCATGTGCTACCCATAACATGTCCTGTCTGTATGCTACCGGCAACACAATCTGGTACACTTTGCCCCATTTCTTCCCTGCCCTAGCCTGCCATCTTAAATTTCTATCTTTCGGACAATAACCCTCCAGACTAGTCTCTGCCTCCTTTTCGGAGTACTATATCTTTTATTGTCTTGTCTTGCTGTTGCAAGTCTCTTAGCCTTTCAGGACTTCTATCTGATCTGCCTGTTCAGGTTTTTCCTGCACCATTTCATCAAACAGAGTATCCGCTAACTGAACTTCAACTCCTTCATCTTTCTCTTTAGAATCTTCTTTGTGCTGTGACTTTTGATAGTGGGATCTGGTTACTACACAGTCTAGAAAATATTAGGATACGGTTTTCACCCCTCAGTTTCTTGGTCTTCCTTGGGCTTCTCCACAAAAGGGTGTCACACCCACCTTGGACCCTGCCAAATCATTCCAGAGAACAAACTGAATTCCTGGAACTGGCACTCTGCCAATTACTCCCACAATAATTTCCTCATCTTAAGTTGGCACTCAACCTGATCTTTCTGGCAGTAAAAACACCTTTTCCCAATGCCCTTCTAAAACCACCAGCACTGTAATTTTCTGTATCCCACTCCATTACTGTGAAAACATCTGAAAGTCTTTCACCTCCTGGGCTTCTTTAACCGGTGGTAAAATCTTACCAGTGCTCTCTACTTTTGGTTCTGTAGGGTAGGATTTCCTTTTCTCCTAACTTCTATCCCTTACAGGATGAAATTCTGGCTTGAACCTTGTCTTATGCACCAACATGCACCTGCTAATTCTGCTGTCCTTCTCACTTCTTGAACTTTGTTCCTCCACTTGGATTTTTATGATCTCTGGAAGTGAGTTTTTTTTTTAAACTCTTACAGCAGAATAATCTATCTTAGAGCCTCAAAGGTCCTATCTATTTTCAAAGCACACACTCATCTATCAAAATGACTATGTTTAATTCTTTTGAACTCAGCATAAGTCTGACCTGGTTCCTTCTTTGTGTTTCTGAACTGATGTCTATATACCTCTGGTACCACTTCACTTACACTTAAAAGAGCCTGTTTAACCTCTTCATAATCTCATAACCGTCTCATATCTGTACTTTATCATCTTGACCACTCACATGACAGCGCGGCAAATACCTTATTAGCTCTGCCTACAAGTTTAATGCTGAACTAGCATTACCCATAAATCCTCGGACCACTCCCATCTGCCTCACCAATTTTTCAAATGAAATAAAGGCAGCTTTAACATCTTTCTCATTAAAATGTGGCAGAGTTTTGACATATTTGCCTACATTACTACCTTCTCTTTTAATCTCTATCCTGTTAACATGGCTATGCTGACTAAGTTTCTTTTACTCTCTCCTGTTCTCTCTTTGCTCAACTGAGAGCATTTTCTCTCTCTCCCACTCTGTTCATCTTCTAACTCCATTTTCCTCAATTGTAATTTTAAGTTTTTCTACCACTACTGTACTTGTCTCTTTCTCTGACACATTTAAGTGTTTGAGTAATTCCCTTACAATTTCAGCTTTACTTTTGTTCTGGTTAAACCCAAATCTAACTTCTTTGCTAATTCGAAAATTATGGCTTTTTTCTTTCCTTCTAAATGTTCTTGGCAAATTTGAGTGTCATATTCAAATCCCAGAACCTCTTTAGCAATTTTAAGAGCCATTTCTCTCACTTTTAATTTAATCAACCACAGGTCACTGTAATTAAACAAATTGTCTCACCTTCATTTGATTTAAAGATTTAGGACACTAATCTGCAAGTGTTTAAATCTGTTGGGTTTTTTTGTACCTCCAAATTTATTCAAATCTGTCTAAACAGTTCAAATCTTGACAATGAGCCCCAAAACTGTTACATCACGGGGTAAACCCTCTTGCTTAATTTAAACCAGCAACACAGAAAAAATTTGTCCCGTGCAGCAATTTGAAAAATCGAGAGGCCAAGAACTAAGTAAAAAGTTACAACTTTATTTCTTTAGGTATAACAGAGAATAATGAACTAACAACTATTTAAAACTCCTTCCTCTACCCTATCTTTTACTTTCCCTGCTATAATACTAGCCCAATAAAACCCCCGATTAGGATTTACTGGAAGATTCAAATTTCAAAACCAGCCAGCTGTCGAACCTTCTCTTCTACAGATTTCTTCTGTAGATTTGCTCTCCAGGACGGTGTTGATGCTATTCTCTGTGCAAACTCATTCTCTAGACAGGCACCTCTGAGTTCGGACCAGCAGCCTTCATCTGTTGGTCTTTTTAGCAGTTCTCCCTCAACTGTTCAATTTTTCCCAGTCTTATACCCCCAAAGCATCGGATTGTGTCATTTGGCTTTTAATATTGTCAATATACTGAATTCAAACTTGATTGGAGTTTGGTATTTTTTCTGGGTATAATTTAAACTGATTGGCTGAATTCAAATTTGTTTTTGTCTCCATGCAACCAGTTACACTAGCTGCTGAACCAAAAGGTTACATTATATCTTGTTCAGAACACTTGGTGTTGTCAGGTAGTTCTGCTAGCTTTTAATCTTTCTTAAAAGGTACAGTACACCCACATCTTCATAACACTAGATTGAGTGAAGTGCAAGTAAAATGTTGCTTCACCTGGAAGGTGTGTCTGGAGCCTTGGATAGTGAGGAGGAGAGGAAGTAAATAGGGAGGTGATGCACCTTGTGTGATTGCATGGGAAGGTGCTGCAATGTCCTGGAGGCAACTTTCATTTATGGAATGGTGACCATTAAGGTGAGGGGAAGATGTGCCTGGCTGTGACATCTTGGTAGAGGTGACAGTAATGGTGGCTAATGATCCTTTGGATGAGAAGGTTGAAAAGATGGTTTGAAAAATGAACACTGGGGAGACCCATCTTTGCTGTGGGATGGAAGTGAAAGGGTGAGGATACCCCTCTGATCTGAAAAATGAGACTTTAAAAAGTTGTTCAAAGTGAGGACAAACTCAGCCAGGTGAAAGTGGATGGAGGTGTGGACAGTCCAGGCTTTTGTTTCAGGAAGAAACCTCAGAGCCCGAAGACCATTCTGATGGGAATGAATGCCCAGAGGGATGTTAATGATCATGGACAAGAGAAGACTGGTCTCCATGAACTGGAAATCTTGAAACCGACGTAAAGACTTAAAACAATCATGTAAAAGTACATGTAAAAAGAAAAGTAAAATGTAGGATTTTTAAACTCTGCCACAAACAGAATAAAATCAAAAGCAGAAACTCACCTTCATCTAGTGCTCTGTTAATAGCAGCACAAAATGACCAAAAGCCACTATGCATTTTGCCTTTGTATTTAATCAAACACTTGTGATCATCATTTTCAGACCAAAAGGAAAAATTGAGGGTGTCTACGACAAATACCCAGTTGACAGATGCTTCATTCATTGTTTGTGGGTTTAGATCATGAAGTAGTTTCCATCCTGTCGCATCAAGTTCCTTTGAATTTCTTTTTTCAAACAGCATTTCAGCAACCTTGCAAACTCCTTTTTCTAATATAAAGACATCTTTGCTGTTGTCAGATATAAATTTTCCAGCTTCCCTTGGCAGCAGTGGTGCATCCATTCTTTTCCTTAACTAAATCTTGAAAGAAAAATGAAACAGATATTTAAACCATGAAGAGAAGTTTGCCATAACATACAATGAAGTGCAGGAGTAGATTAAGTAGTTCATACACTTCATACTTACACACCTGAAAAATCACAGCCAGCAACTTATTGATTTTAAGAAAAATAATATTTTGATATTTAAAATAAGTTGTGTCATGTTACGTTTGTGCCAGTAACCTGCAGATAAGCTGGAGCCAATGAAGTTGCTTGTTCCATAAATGCTAAAATCTGGAAGCTCTGCCTTTTAAGATTTGGCCACATGGCGATTTTGTTTCACAAGCATATACAAGGGAACCTCGATTATCCGAATGAGATGGGCGGGCACTATTTCATTCGGACAATTGATTATTTGGTTAATTGATTAACTGCCTTTCCTCTAGAGCTCAGAGTTTTTAAAGTCTGCTCCCCGTTCAGGAGACTTACAGCAACATACAGCGCGTGAGATCCCTCCCCAATACTGCCCCCCAGCCCCCAACATCACCTCCCCTGCCCTGTCCAACACCGCGCCCCCCCCCCCGCCCCCAGCCCCATCTAACGCCACCCCTTAATTCCTTGACAGTTCAAAAATCTATCTTTGCCTTAAAAATGTTCTACAAGGTAGCCTCAACTGCTTCACTGGGCAGAGAATTCCCCAGATTCACAATCCTTTGGGTGAAGACGTTCTCCTCAACTCAACCTCAAAAATAAGGGGTAGCAGATTTAGGATTATGCCTCCTAGTTCTCATTTCACTGCCAGAGGAAATAACCTAGAGAAAATGCTACTATCTTATCTACACCCTTCATAATTTTATACCACCTCATTCTTCTAAATTCCATTGAGTACGGTTCCAGTCTACTCAATCTCTCCATATAAGTGGAGAGATATTGTGTTATAGGTATCTTTACTAACTCACCAGCTCGCTATATTTACTAAATAGAGTTTCCATTCATTCATTCCTCTCTTACTCACAGGCACACTGTATTTATTGAGTACAGGTACACAATCCTTTATCCGAAATGCTTTAGACCAGCTGGTTTTCAGAATTCAGAGTTTTTCGAATTGCGTAATAAGTGACAGTTCAACAGTGAAATTTTTCACAATCTTATCGAACAGTAGACTCATTATGAGTAACAGACCCTGAGACAGAACTGAGGCCTGCTGACCCCCCCATGTCACATATGAGTAACACACATCAAGTGGATGTGGAGTTGGGTTAACTGTTTGCACGCCAAAGAACCTTGTTAATGAAACAAAAATTTCACAAAAAAAACTTTCAGATTTTGGAACTTTTCAGATAAAGGGTTGTCTACCTGTACCATATTCCCTTTTCATTTATAACTTTGCTATAATGAGTTTCACGTTCTATCATAAAACTACAGTTCTGTAGTACCTTTTGCTATTACAAATTAAAACATTCCTTCCAAACTGATTACTGCTATCTCACATCTTCAACTCTTATCAAACCTATTTCTATATCAAAAGCTACCTTTGAACAGTGTCAGTATAGTAATATATTCAGAAGAATGATACCCCACCATCAAGTCACCATAAAAGGTTATAATATGAATCATCTCTTATCAATCTTCTTTCAGGACGCAACTAGATTACAGAACACCAAACAGTTTCCCTAAATTAGAATGATATGGAGGCGCCAGTGTTGGAGTGGGATGGACAAAGATAAAATAAATCACAACACCAGGTTATAGTCCAACAGGTTTATTTGGAAGTACTAGCTTTCGGAGTGTTTTCCCTTCATCAGGTAGCTGTGCAGCAGGATCATAGGACACAAACCTTCTAAAACAGGGCCACTCTCCCCTTAACTGACAAAACAGTGCTTCTGTGAAATAGGGTGAATGAATGAAACTCACACCTGCAAATAGTAAATAAATTTCACAACCCAGTTGCAGTAATCAATTTAATATCCTTTATTTTTTTCAGTAAGTACAGGTACAATTTCTAACTTATTTACAGCTATGGATCTAGTACTTTTACTCAGATTTACTAACTTAAAAAAGGACTAACACCTCTTAATTATGCCAACAGTCCAAACAGATACTCTTATTTCTACCAGGAGTAGCAGCCAGCACTTCACAAATGTTTAAACCATCTCCTGTTTCCCGAGGACAGAAGTCCCCAAACCTTTGGATACAATAGATAAAAAATGTGACACTATAGTGGTACATTAAAATTCCAGTTAAGAACTGTGTATAAAGAGACTACTCTAAGAACTGTACTTCAGGATTCTATTTCCATCTTGAACTTGTGCTACTGTAGTTGCTGAATAATGAGGCTATTTTCACCACTCACTGATGTCACTTGTTATTTTAACACAATCCCACAAAGCCAACCCTCTCAATGCTAGAATCCACCTGGTGAGCCTCCTCTGCACCCCTTCTAGTGCCAGTAAATCCTCTCAACTAAGGAGACCAAAGGTGCACACAGTACTCCAGGCTGGCCTCACCTGCATCCTATACAGCTGCAGCATAACCTCCCTATTTTTAAACTCCCTCCCTCTACCAAAGGTGGACAATATTCCATTTGTCTTAATTTCCTGCTGCAGCTGCAAACCAACTTCTTATGATTTATGCACAAGGCTCCCCAGGTAGCAGCATTCTGCAGTTTTCATCATTTAAGTAATAGCCCAGTTTACTGTTACTCCTACGAAAATGAATGACCTCACATTTACCAACATTGTGCTCCATCTGTAAGAACTCTGCTCACACACTTAACCTATCTGTAGCCCTTTGCAGGCTTTCAGTGAACTCTAAAAGAGAAAGTGAGGACTGCAGACACTGGAGATCAGAGTCAAAAATTCCGTAATGATGAAGACCCAGGTATAGGATTTTACCTTCTCACCCTCCATGTGTGTTTTAATTTAACCAAACTGTGATTTCTCCTTCCAAGAGGATCCCTAAGTATGAGATAAATTATTCCTGTCTTATTACACAGGACTAGATACAGGATAGCTTGCTCCCTCATGGGTTCCATTATTTCCTGTTCGAGGAAGCTGTCAGATACATTCTATGAAGTCCTCTGCAAGGCTGCCTTGACTGACTGGTTTTGATCAATCAATACGTAGATTGAAATTCCCCAATGATAATTGGCATGCCATCTTTTTACATGCATGTTATTTCTTTGTTTACTGCCCACCTGACCATGACGTTTTTCTCCTTACTAATTTCCACCCACATTGACAGACCCAACATAATGAAGCACTCCAGATAAAATCTTTACAATGGATACTCATCAAATTGGGGGAAAAAAGACGATTAAAACCTCTACAATCAATTCACGTCTCTGAGGTGAAGTTTCAAAATCCACAGGTGCACTTGAAGGCAATACATTTAATAGTCCTCGTCAATGCACAAAGTTCTGTATGGCCACTTTATCGTCGCTGAAAGCGATGATGGAACTTACCCAACAACCGCAACGAGACTCGTAAAGTACACGGGACACCAGATTATAGTTAATCTCGCGTTTTTAAGTAAACCTGAAGGACTATAACCTGGTGTCGCGTGTTCTTTGACCTTGTCCTCCCCAGTCCAACAGCGGCATCTCCCCGTCAGAGGGTTCACCAGCCTCGAGATCACGTTGGAAGAAAAAAAGTTTGGGAAGCTCAGTTCTGGATTGTACATTAAAAGGATCAACTCAAAACAAAATCTTACATTTCAAAATTCAAGTCAAGATTGTTAGAAAGCTGTCACGGAGACTTGTGCATGCGCCTTATGTCAAGGCCTGGAAATAAAAATTTACATCTAGCGAAATGTAAACTTATTCTCAGAACAAGTTTCCCTGAAAATTAATGTATTCGAAAAATCACAGTAAACTCAAAAAGTTTGGGGAAACTCTGGTCGACATGGACATGTTAGACCGAAGGTTCTCCTTCCATGCTGTATGATTCGATGAATGTGATTGAAAAAATATGGCTCAATGTAAAGCTGGATGCTAAAGATAAAAGAAGCAGAGCGCCAGATTTCCCAGCCGCTGGATTGTGGTAACCAGGAACCACACCCCGAGGCACCACATCTCCGCGTGAATGTTAACCCGCTGGCCGATCAACTTACCTCTGGACGGCAACAAAAGCAGACTTCACCACACTCCGACTCCGTCAAAAGCCTCTCAGATCTTTGTACTGTCCTGGAAAGCAGCCCGCGGCCTCAGCCAGGGCGGAGGAGGAGTATGTCTGACTTGTCACCACTTTGAGCCAATCCACTTCCACCTCCCAGGCGCGAAAGGAGACCGACCGGCCAGCCGCTCGGCGCACGCGCAGTAACACCCCATCTCCGGCTGCCATTTTTGTAAGGTCCGAACCAGCCGGCAGTGATGTTGCTAGGACACAATAATAAACAGAGAGTAACTGCAAGTCGTTGGCTTCGCAACTGATCGGACTTCTCCATCCTCGATAAATATGCAGGCACCTACTTAGATCAAAAGAGCCGTGCCGGACGTAAGTCAGATAAAAGTTACAGGCACCTAGTGTACGGTGAATGTTCACTAAATTGGTGCCTGGAGTGTACGAGGTTATCCCAAAATGCTGAGTAAATAGGGTCTGTATTCTCTGGAATTTAGAAGAATGAGAGGTGATCTCATTGAAACATTTAAGATTCTAAAGAGGCCTAATAGGATAGACACTGACTGGTTGCATTTATCTAGCACTTTTAGGTTAAATAATCCAGGCACTTGCAAGACTTGCCATCAAGTAAACAATGGCAAAAGTGAGGACTGCAGATGCTGGAAATCAGAGTCTAGATTGGAGTGGTGCTAGAAAAGCACAGAAGGTCAGGCAGCATCGGAGGGGCAGGAAAATCGATGTTTCAGGCAAAAGCCCTTCATCAGGAATGAAGGCCTAATGTAATCTAGACTCTAATCAAGTAACTGTATCTAACCAGGTGTAACACAGAACCAATAAGTAATAGGAGGATCTAAAACAGAAATTGCTGGAAAAGCACAGCAGGACTAGAAGCATCTGTGGAGAGAAATTCCCCGACCTATCAGCCAGCTCTCAGAATATGGGAGCTATAATTTAGAACTAAGATATGGAGAAATCTATGTGTTTGGTTGGATGTGAATTTTTGGAATTTTCTATCTTAGAGGGTTGTGGATCATTTTGTATACTATAAGGCAGATACAGACAGACTTTTGGGCTCTCAGAAAAGTGGAGTTTAACTTGATTAATCATGACTACGTTGGATAGTAGAGCTGGCTCAATGGACTGTATGGTCTTTTCCTACTCCTATTCCTTATGTTCCTGATGCTCAGCAGGAGAAGGAAATCATGACTGAAAGAAGAGGAGAAGACACCAAAAGTGGTAGAAGTACCAAGGCATAAAGCTGGGCTGACTTGGCAATGCAACCATTAGATTTGGCTGTTTGCAGTGAACAGTCTGCCAGGATGTGCAGCCCTAATGAGTGTCATCACCCAATAAAGCTCTAGATCAGTGCATTAAGAAAAACACATCTCACACTCTCACTAGCTTGCCAGGCTAATTCACACTGGAAACTTTCTCCACTCAACCTAAGGTTGTATTGACGGTTCAGGACTGGTGATTGTGGTTGAAATATCCCTGTTGTTATGAAAGGGTTTTTGTCTCTGTTCCAGGTGTGGATACACTACTGACATTGTGCAGTGTTTGTTACTGAAGCTGATTTGGATTTACAAGTCACACTATTATGTTTATATTGTGGACCAATTGGCAACAAATTAGTGGTGATAATGTGCCATTTACTGTGTGGCTATGTTAATAATGCTGCATTTATAGAGTCATAGAGATGTACAGCATGCAAACAGACCCTTCAGTCCAAACCATCCATGCCGACCAGATATCCCAATCCAATCTCGTCCCACCTGCCAGCACTTGGCCCATATCCCTCCAAACCCTTCCTATTCATATACCCATCCAAATGCTCTTAAATGTTGCAATTGTACCAGCTTCCACCACTTCCTCTGGCAGCTCATTCTATACATGTACCACCCTGAGTGAAAACGTTGCCCTGTAGGTCTCCTCTGTATCTTTCCCCTCTCACCCTAAATCTATGCCCTCTCGTTCTGGACTCCCTGACCCCAGGGAAAAGACCCTGCCTAGTTACCTATCCATGTCCCTCATAATTTTATAAACCTCCTATAAGGTCACCCCTCAGCCTCCGACGCTCCAGGGTAAACAATCCCAGCCTACTTTCACGCAATATTCCAACAGTGGCCAAACCAATTTCCTGGGAGAAAGTGAGGACTGCAGATGCTGGAGTACCAGAGTTGAAAAATGTCGTGCTGGAAAAACACAGCAGGCCAAGCAGCATCCGAGGAGCAGGAGAATTGACATTTCGGGCATAAGCCCTTCTTCAGCCCAATTTCCTGTACAGCTGCAACCTGGCCTCCCAACTCCTGAACTCAATACTCTGACCAATAAAGGAAAGCATACCAAATGCCTTTTTCACTATCCTATCTACTTGCGACTCCACTTTCAAGGAGCAATGAACCTGCACTCCAAGGTCTCTTTGTTCAGCAATGCTCCCTAAGACCTTACCATTAAGTGTATAAGTCCTGCTAAGATTTGCTGTCCCAAAATGCAGCACCTCACATTTATCTGAATTAAACTCCATCTACCACTTCTCAGCCCATTGGGCCATCTGGTCAAGATCTTGTTGTAATCTGAGGTTATCCTCTTTGCTGTCCACTGCACCTCCAAGCACTTTTAGGCTAAATATTCAATGCACTTGCAAGGAGTGTCATCTAGTAACAATATCTAACTAGATACAATAGGAGGATTGAAAACAGAAATTGCTGGAAAAACTCAGCAGGACTGGCAGCAACTATGGAGAGAAATCAGAGTTAATGTTTTGGTTTGAGTGACTCTTCTTCAGAACTGATTGTACCTAGGAGAAGGTTGTTATATGTGTTGGAGAAAGGATGGATTGTTTGTGGTAGCAGCCCAGTGTGATGGTTTCCTCTACAGTGGGGAGGACAGCAGGCCAGGCAGCATCTCAGGAATAGGGAATTCGACGTTTCGAGCATAAGCCCTTCATCAGCTTATGCTCGAAACGTCGAATTCCCTATTCCTGAGATGCTGCCTGGCCTGCTGAGCTTTGACCAGCAACACATTTTCAGCTGTGATCTCCAGCATCTGCAGACCTCATTTTTTACTCTACAGTGGGGAGACAAAGCACAGACTGGGCAACTGCTTTGCAGAACACCTACATTCCATTTTCAAAAATGACCCTGAGCTCTCCATTGCCTGTCATTTCAATGCCTCATTTTCCACTTGGAAACCCTGCAACCTTCTGCACCCAATATCAATTTTAAAGATTTTAGGCCTTTCTCCCATATCTTTATCTCAACCCCACTCATGAGGCCTTGTCATCATATGGGCTGCTACCACAGACAACCCATTGTCAGCTACTAACAGTCTCCATTAGCAGCTTTTCATTCCCCCAGACTGACCTTTACACATTTCTTTGTCTGCCCAATTGCTTTTCTCTCACTCTCTCTCTCTCTCACTCTCATCTGGGCTCCATCTCCACCTATCATTTACTCCTCCCCTCTCCCATCATCCTTTCTGTAGCATATATAACCACATTTTCCTAACCTACAAGCAGTTCTGAGGAATGTCCACTGGACCGGAAACATTAACTTTGCTTTCTCTGCGCAGATGTTGCCAGATCTGCTGAGTTTTTTCAATAATTTTTGATTTCCAGCATCTGCAGTTTTTTTTTGTCCAGTATATCTTTTTTAGACATAAGGGGCCTAAAACTGTTCATGATGTTCTTGATATGGATGGGAGGAACCCCTTGACCAATGGCCTCTCCAAACTGCTCTGATGTTCTGGATCCCAGAAGTCACTGCTGTGCACAGGCTTTGGAGGCCCATAAAGCTAGGAAGAAAATTATAGGGAATGATTGAGGAGATGCTTTTTGACTCCTCCTCATTAAATTTGGCATTTTACCTGGGCCCGCATATGTAATCAGTTGAGTAGGTAAAATAGCAAGAAGAAACTTGACCTGTCCCCAAACAGAAGCAGATCCCACTTTTCAGCCCATCTCCTTGAAGACTCCAGCTAGTGTCTTTACAGAGGTGTCACTGCTCATTGTTGGTTGAAAGGCAACTTGCCTCTTTCCTCTTGTTCCACACTGGGAGAATCTTTTTTAATTTGGAACCTCGATTAACCGGCATTCGATTATCCATGTTTCAGATTATCTGGCAAGATCATAAGGTCTCAATGCTTGGCTAAACTCTGTTGTCCAGCATTTGATTATCTGAACAAAATACTCCCCACTTGTGTCGTTTGGATAATCTAGATTCCTCTGTAAATTGGCAGCCACTGCAGGATCCTGATTACATTACGCCAGCCTGTAAAACCAACTTTAATTTTTTTCTGTTGACAATGATTCAAACAAGACTGTTGACAGAAAAAAGTATTGCTGACAATTCTTTTGCACTACTGTACCATCTCTTGTAGTGATATGGGAGTTTCCCTGTTTAGCATCAATGTAAACATTGTTTATTTTGGGTTCCTGTGCTATAAGGATTTGCATTCTAGTAGTTTAGCAAATAGCTTGGGATACTCTATTTTATGTTTTACTCGTGACTGTGTTGGTTTGACTGTGCAAGAGCTCAGGATTTTCATTCTTTATTGCAACTTATTTAGCCGGTTGGTTGAAAGCAAGTAAATGAGCCAATTTTTAATTACTTTTCCATTTTTTTATTGAGTTAAATATTATGAACAATACTTGAGCCAATCTTTAATCACTTATCCAGTTTTTTACAGAGTTAAGTATTATGAACACATACTTCCTAACTTGAACTCCTGCAGTTTCACTTATCGGGTCAAGTAAAACTGCAAGTAACACCCACCACCAGCATACAATTATTACATATTTAACAACCTTTTTATAATTATGGGACAAGATTCCAGTCTCTCTGAAATTATGGTCCTGTTTTCAGCAGATGTCTCTATTTCATTGGAAGATTATTTCTTCTTAGTTAACAAACTATTGGACCTGGTATCCACTTCCTTTTGGTGACATCCACATCCTTTCCAGAGTAACAGCTTAGCAAAATAAAGGGCAGAAGAAGACCAATTAACAATATGAAAAGTTTCAATTAAGCATGGTGACAAATCTGCACAGTGATCTCTGTCTCACTTTCTCCTCCCTTACCAGCCGTGTTGCTTGTCCTTCGAAGTGAAGATGTCCAAGATCCAATGTCTTGGATATTGGTAAGTTCTAGTGAGTATGTAAGTGACTGCTAAAGCCAAGCTGTGCCTGGAAGTTTCTGCTGCAAATAGAACAGGATTCTGAAGATGATTGAGTTCTGGACAAGCAGCTGGCTGAGAATTTCTGGTCCTTGCATTTCTTTTGGCCTTTGATATGTGCTAGCTTTCAAATGAATCTGCATATTTCTTATTTGATTTTGTCAGGCACAGCATTCCTAACCAATTTTCTTCTAGAACCTAGAATCAATATCAAAATTCCCAAGCAAAACCTCAGTGTTTCCATATTGTGCTTCCATTGCTATTACAAACATTACAGACTTTCCATTCAAGATTTGTTTTAATAAATGAGTGTTAGTCACTCTGGATGAATGAATATTCCTGATGAAGGGCTTTTGATCAAAACATCGACTCTCTTGTACTTCGAATGCTGCCTGATCTGCTGTACATTTCCAGCGCCACACTTTTCCGCTCTGATCTCCAGCATCTGCAGTCCTTTCTCTTGGGTGAATGAACAGTCCACCTCACTTGTTACTACCTCAATATGATGAAGCTTCCAAAGCAGGTCAAGTAAGCTAGTTTAGTGTGATGCAGGTACATAGTTCAGATCTTGCATGTCACTGCATAGTGGACAGAACTAATGCTCAATAGGTTTTCAGTCTGATGGGCACACTTATTCCTTTTCGTTCAAAGTCTACTGAAGGCTACACTAGCTTTGGTAATCTTGCTTGTATGCTGTCATCAATAGACACAGTTTGAGAGAGTTTGCAAATTATATTTTCTGGTCATAGGCTGAAATTTTAGGCTCAGGATGGGGCTTTCCTGGAACAGGCTGGCTCATAACTTCACTTTCTTTTTTATACTGATGTTGTGAACATGTGTTGTAAACAAGTCTATATTATGCTGCATGACCAGCTCTGATTCTGCAGCTAGTGCACAAATATCAGCAAACTAGAAATTACAAAGAAAATAAAACCAAATACCGTGGTTGCTAGAAATCTGAAATAAAAACTGAAAATGCTGGAGAAACTCAGCAGATCTTCTCTGATTTCAGGATCATAATTGTTTTCCTTTATTTGCCATGGTATCCCACATGGTTTTTAATTGTTGCTGCCCCAATATATTTTACATAATATTACAGATGACACGTGACACAGAAACAGGCCATCTGGCCCAACCAGTCCATGTTGGCAGTTATTCATCACATGAGCTCTTTGACATCTTCCTTCAACTAAATTTATCATCATAACTGTTTAATTCCCTCTTCTTCATAGGCTTGTTTAGCTTCCCCTTAAATACATCCATAATATTCACTTCAGCTACTCTGTGTGGAAGTGAATTCCACATGCTTACCATGTTTTTGGGTTAAGAATTCTTTTCTGAATTTCTTATTGGATTTCTTTGTGCCTGTCTTATATTAACAGCTTTTCCAGTGATGTTGTTTCACATAAGTGGAACTAATCTCCACTGGGGTTTTAGAAACTAGGGAGTGGAAGTTTTGAGAAGATATGTAGCTCAGGTTGTGGTTCAGGTTGTAAGTTTGGTTGCTGAGCTGGTAGGTTCATTCTCAAATGTTTCATCACCACAGTGAGTGTCCATTGATGCGCTTGTGTTTTGTCCCACTTTCTGTTTATGTGTCTTGGTCTTTTAAGGTGGGTGATATCATTTCCAGTTCTTTTTCTCAGAGATTGGTAAATGGGGTCCAATGCTTGGAGTCCAAATCTAGGTATTTATTGATGGAGTTCCGGTTTGAATGCTAGGCCTCTAGGAATTCCCGTGCGTGTCACTGTTTAGCCTGTCTGAGGATGGATGTGTTGTCCCAGTCAAAGCGGTGCCCTTCTTTGTCTGTGTGTAAAGACGTTATTGATAGCTGGTCATGTCTTTTGGTGGCTAGTTGGTGTTCGTGTATCTTGGTGGCTAATTTCCTGCCTTGCAGGATATTTTGTAAATGAGATTTGTTTTGCTGATTGTTGATATAGGGTCCTTTAGGTTCATCAGTAGCTGTTTCAGTGTTTGTGGGCTACCATGATGCCAAGGGGTCAGAGTCTGGTAGTCATCCTCGAGATGTCCTTGATGTACGGTAATGTGGCTAGAGTCTCTGAGAGTGTTGTGTCTTCTTGTTTGGGTTTGTTGTTTTGAATTGGCGGACTGTGTTTATCAGGTATCCATTGTTCTTGAATACGCTGTATAGGTATTTTTCTTCTGCTGCTCGTAATTCCTGTGTGCTGCAGTGTGTTGTGATTCATTTAAATAGTGTCCTGATGAAGCTTTGTGGATGTTGGGATGATTGCTCCTGTAGTTGAGTATCTGATCTGTGTGTGTTGCTTTCCTGTAGACGCTGGTACACAGTTCTGCATTGACTGTTTGTTCCACTGTGACATTTAGGAAGGGAGTCTGTTGTTGTTCTCTTCCTGTTTGGTGAAATTTATGCTAGCAAGGATGTTGTTATTGATCTTGTAGGTTTCCTTTAATTTGTTCCGTTTCATGATGATGAAGATGTCATCCACATAGCTTGGGTTGGATTTTAGGGAAGGCTGTTGGTTCGAGTCTCTGCATTACTGCTTCTGCTAAGAATTCTGATACACTAGGGACTATTAGAAGAGTAAAATCAATTAATCCACTATCTGCGTAGCTTCTCCTTTCAATGTTTTGGGATGCAGGCCATTAACTCCAAGTAACTTGTTGATTTGAAGTTCTACTAATTTATACAGCACAATATTCTTACTAATAATACTATCTCCAAGTTTCTAATTATTGCAAAACCTTTGGTTCCCTACTATGTTTTTATGACTTCTGTGAAGATAGATACAAAGTAACAATTAATCTTTCCACTATTTCCTTATTCACTGTGATTTTCAGGACGGCAACCGATAATGGGAAATGTACCACAGGGATCAGCACTAGGCCCATAATTATTTACAATATGTATTAATTGGATGAGGAAAGTGAATAAATTGTAACCAAGTGTGTGGATGATGCAAAAATAAGTGGGAAGGTAAATGGTGAGGATAATACAAAGAGGGGATCTGATTGAATGGTGGAGCAAACTTCATAGGTTGAATAGGCGAAAGTGAGTACTGCTGATGCTGGAGATCAGAGTCAAGATTACTGTGCAGGAAAAGCACAGCAGGTCAGGCAGCTTCCCAGGAGTAGGAAAATCGATATTTCTGGCAAAGGCCCTTATCAGGAATGAGGCTGGGAGCCTTGGGGGTGGAGAGATAAATGGGAGGAGGGTGGGACTGGGGTGGGGGGAAGGTAGCTGTGAGTGCAATAGGTGGATGGAGGTGGGGTAAAGGTGATAGGTCAGATGGGAGGGTGGAGCGGGTAGGTGGGAAGGAAGATGGATAGATGGGACAGGTCATGAGAATAGTGCTGAGCTGGAAGGTTAGAACTGGGATAAGGTGGGAGGAGGGGATATGAGGAAACTTGTGAAGTCCACATTGATGCCCTGGGGTTGGAGGGTCCCGAGGTTGAAGATGAGGAGTTCTTTCTCCAGGCATCGGGTGGTAAGGGAGTGGGGATAGAGGAGGCCCAGGACCTACATGTCCTCGGCAGAGTGGGAGGGGACATTGAAATGGTCAGCCATGGAGCAGTGGGGTTGATTGGTGCTGGTGCCTGGGAGATGTTCTCTGAAGCACTCTGCGAGTAGGTGTCCAATCTCCCCAATGTAGAGGAGACCACATCGGGAGGAACGGATATGGTAAATGACATGTGTGAAAGTGCAGGTGAAACTTTGATGGATGTAGAAGGCTCCTTAGGGGCCTTGGACGGAGGTGAGGGGGGAGGTGTGGGTGCAGGTTTTGCAATTCCTGCATTGGCAGGGGACGGTGCCAGTGAGGGGGGATGGTTTGTTAGGGGGCGTGGACCTGACCAGGTAGTTGTGAAGGGAATGGTCTTTATGAAAAACATTAGGGGTAGGGAAGGAAATATATCTCTGGTGATGGGGTCCGTTTGTAGGTGATGGAAATGGCAGAGGATATTGCGATGTATGCGGAGGTTGGTCGAGTGGAAGGTGAGGACCAGGGTATGTTACGTCCTTGTTGTGGTTGGAGGGGTGGGGTTCAAGGGTGGAGGTATGGGACATGGATGAGATGCGCTGAGGGCATCATCAACCACGTGTGAGGGGAAATTACGGTCTTTAAAGAAGAAGGCCATCTGGTGTGTTCTGTTGTGGGATTGTTCCTCCTGGGAGCGGATGAGAAGAGGTGGAAGAATTGGGAATAAGGGATAACATTTTTGCAGGAGGCAGGGTGGGAGGAGGTGTAATCCAGATAGCTGTGGGAGTCGGTGAGTTTGTAGAACATGCCAGTGTTGAGTCGGTCACCGTTGATGGAGTGGCCCAGGAAGGGGAGAGAGGTGTCAGAGATGGTCCAGGTGAATTTAGGGTCAGGGTGGAATGTGTTGGTGAAGTTGATGAACTATTTGACTTCCTCGTGGGAGCACGAGGTGGCGCCGATGTAGTCATCAGTGTAGTGGAGGAAAAGGTGGGGAGTGGTGCTGGTGTAACTCCAGAAGATAGAGTGTTCTACATAGCTGACAGGTATAGCTGGGGCCCATGGGGGTACCATGCGGGAACCCCACCCTTCCAACCACAACAAGGACAGAACACTCCCCAGTCCTCATGTTCCACCTCACTGCTTACATCGCATCATCCTCCGTGATTTCCGCCACCTACAAATGCACCCCACCACCTGAGATATATTTCCCTCCCCATTCCTGTCCGCTTTCCGTAAAGACAGTTCCTTCTGCGACTACCTGGTCAGATCCACATCCCCTAACAACCCACTGTTCCCTGCCACCGCAGGA
The DNA here is from genome assembly GCF_020745735.1 of Hemiscyllium ocellatum. NCBI lineage: Eukaryota > Metazoa > Chordata > Chondrichthyes > Orectolobiformes > Hemiscylliidae > Hemiscyllium > Hemiscyllium ocellatum. Next base: position 87,486,614 of record NC_083402.1, on the reverse strand, counting down.
ATTGCAAAACCTGCACCCACACCTCCCCCTCACCTCCGTCCAAGGCCTCTAAGGAGCCTTCCACATACATCAAAGTTTCACCTGCACTTTCACACATGTCATTTACTATATCCATTGCTCCCAGTGTGGTCTCATCTACACTGGGGAGACTGGATGCCTACTCGCAGAACGCTTCAGAGAACATCCCATTTATGTCTCCACTCCCAAGGCTCCCAGCCTCATTTCTGATGAAGGACATTTGGCCGAAATGTCGATTTTCCTGCTCCTCAGATGCTGCCTGACCTGCCTTTCCAGTACCACTCTAACCTTGATTGGTTGAGTGGCCTATCTCCGTTTCTATGTTTTATGGCTTTACAGTCTTGTGATTATAATTTTCCACTTCTTCTAAGGTTCCCACATTTACTTTTATTAATCATTTTCTTTTTACATCGCCACAGAAACTTTCACAATCTGTGTTGTGTCTATTGCCTATTTTCTTCCTCTTTAACATAAGCTTGGTCATCTTCACTGAATTATTAAACCCTCCCTATCCTCATGCTTGCCAACTTAAAAAAACAATTCTTCTTTTAGTATAACCCTTTCTTGAACTTCTCAGGTTAGCCACAGTTGCATGATTACTTTGGACAATCTTTTGGTTAATGGTAATATTTCTTTTTCTTGTCAGGTTTGGATGGAACAATGGCAGCAGTATGCACAGGATCACCACAGCAGTAATTCCCTGAGGTGTAAAGACTTCAATCAAAGGCCATTGTAGGTCACAAATCATTTGAAACATTGCTGTTCAGCAATTAAACAAAGGCAAAATTTTACATATTTTAAGTCTGTTTGAATAATTTCAATGTTTACTGTTGTACTCTACTCCTTGTAACCAAACAAATGAACTACAGTAACTATCTAAAAATCAATTCAATTTCTTAGAAAGGGAAGCAGATCATTTGGTTCAAACAGCCTTCTTTGGTGATTTATCTTACACATTTGCCTATTTTTGACACTGTACCCATGCCAATTTATTCTTTCTTCCTACAACCATTTATTCAAATGATTCTTAAATGCTGACATGGACATTCTCTGGACATTCATTCAGGCTGAAGTGGAGGCTAAATGCCTGCATTATATGGAGAAGTAGTTTTAAACGTGATTTTCTCCATAGTGGCCAATTAATGGCCAAAGAGCAGACAAGCACCCAGTTAAGGGTGGTAGGTGGGTTCATGACTCTGGAGAATCTATCAGTGGCTGTCCAACATAAAAGCAGCAGCAGGAATCAATAGAAGATAACTTAGGGAAAGGGTGCTTCAAAATGGAGATTTCCTCTCGCAAGCAATTTAAGTTTAAATTAAAAATTACACCATTGTGGCCAGGGTAGGAGGATTCCTCTGCAAAATGTTTTGAGACTGCTGCTTTATCCAAGTGGCCAGGCAGAGGTCTGGCTCTGCTGCCTCTGGGTAACTAAACTGGCCCTGTTACCAGAGAAACCTAGAAGCTGACTGGAAAATTTCTATTGATCTCCTTTACTTCATCTTAAGTTGGCATATGGATAGATGGACCCGCTCCACCCTTGCCACCATTCTGTAAAAATTACTGTGGAATGGATGGAGCCTGCCAGGCACGGACAGCTTCCTAATCTAATGATTGATAAACACATCTATTAAATGTGGACATAGGAATGCATATAGTCGTCTTTTTCCCAGGGATGGGGAATTGAAAACTAGAGGGCATAGGTTTAAGGTGAGAGGGGAAAGATTTAAATTGGGCCTGAGGGCCAACTTCTTCATGCAGACAGTGGTGCATGTATGGAATTGGCTGCCAGAGAAAGTGGTTGAGGCAGACACAATAGCAACATTTAAAAAAAGTTTTGGATAGGTACATGGATGGGAAAGGAATAGAGGGATGTTGACCAAATGTAGGCAGTTGGAACTAGCTGAGTGGACACCATGGTCAACAGGGGACCAGTTTGGGCCAAAGGCCCTGTTTCCATGCTGTCTTTCCTGATGAAGGACTTATGCCTGAAACGTCGATTCTCCTGCTCCTCAGATGATGTCTGACCGGCTGTGCTTTTTCAGTACCACACTCTTCGAGTCTGTATCACTCTGTGACTCTATAACAGATCCCTGTGTGACATCTGTGCTTAATTTGAGCCATTTTAAAAAAAAACTATCTTTAATTCTAGCTTCTTGTTCTCTCCCTGCAGGAATGTTTTTATTCCAACTTGGACTCTCCCCTTGTAGTTGTCTCCAGCAGTCTCCTGTTAAATTGTCTCTAGCAGTCTGCTCTATGGTGTGCTTTCTAAGATTTTCTGAAAACTCATCTGCACTGTACTTCCTATCCTGTCTACCAGATCTGTTCCCTTCTTAAACAGTACCAGATTCTTCAAAATGCAGTTTTAAAAAAAATTCATAAGTTGAAATCTAACATTTTTCTTCCCAAGTGTACTCAATGTGGAACATGGACAAAAGATGACTTTCGAAGAAGCTCAAAAATAAAACAATACTTTGTTGCATCAAACATTTTAATCTTGCTAAAATGGAAGAGATTGCAGTCAAAGTCGCTGTACGGATTCGACCTCTGCTTCCGAAAGAAATCCTCCACAACCATCAAGTTTGTGTTCGGGTTGTTCCCAACACACAGCAAGTTGTGATTGGGAAAGATCGTGCTTTTACATTTGATTTCGTATTTGGACAGAAATCATCCCAAGAAGACGTATATTCTGCCTGTGTAAAACCTTTAGTGATATCTGTAATCGAAGGTTATAATGCCACTGTCTTTGCTTATGGACAAACAGGATCTGGGAAAACATATACGATTGGTGGAGGACATATAGGTAAGTTTTTTTTAAAGAAAATATTTTCTTTGTCCATTTGCTTTGTAACTGTTATAAAATGCCTCATTTTATACCACATTATTGTGGAATATCTATTTAATAATTATTGACAGTATGTTAAATGTAAACCACACTAATGTTAATGCATGTTTTGAAATGTGGTAGTCTAGTTCAATCTCAGTGTAATGTATCTGAGTGCCAAAATCTCCCACCTAGAGTTTCTTATCTTTCTGTGCAGCATAGGCAGGCATCCATAAGCAGCTCCCATAGAAGGAATAAATGTTGTTGTGGCCTATCGAATGAAAAATGGGAATAAATCTACTTGGTATCCATTGGTTTGTCAATCTAGGCCTAAAATTGAAATAGTCTAAAATTGGAGCTAGATCTTTCAAGAATTAAATTAGGAAACAAGACCATGGTCAAAGCTTGACACGCTTATTTATTTAATGCTGTATCAGTTATTACATTTAAAACTGTGACTGGTAGATTTTTATAAATCAAAATAAAGGATGTGAGGTAAAAGTGTTGCAAGACGAAAGAAGTTAATTCACAACCTAACCATTGAATGTTAAAGGAGACTTGAAGGATGAAAGGGCCTATTTCCATTCCTTTGTTTTCTTGTAGTGGCAATTTCTGGAGAATCTTTGTCAGAGGTTTTGAAGGAGGCTCTGGATTGGATTCCAGTAAAATCGGGAAGTATAAGTGGACATTAAAAATAATTTACAGCTTCAGGATATAGTCTACCCTCATTTTCAACTGATCCAATTTTTGTCAGCAGGGATAAGGGGCACAATGTGAGTCATACAGGAGAGAAACCTTAGCACTAATTTCAAATGGGACTGCTGAGTTGGGTTCAAAAGAATCCTATTTTGATTGTTGTAAGGGCCTTGCCCTGCAGTGTGGCAGTTATAAATTAATTGATCAAATATAAACACTTCGGAGCATGGTTAAGGTCCATTTAAGTGTTATGATCTGAAGATTTTTAAGAGCCCTTTTAATGTTCTTTAAGCATTACATGAAAGGAGATTGTAGCTGTCAGTGAAAGTTTAAAAAAAAACCCTCTGCTGGATTGATTTAACTGACAGGCCGTCTGTTATGTTAGAAAATAAGAGTCATATTTGCCTGTACAGTTTCAATAGAGCTCTTCATTGACATATCTCCAAGGGCTATTATGTCATTATGAATCTTTGGTTGAGTTTCAAAAGCTACCATTATCTCAGCAAAGGTTCATAACTTGACTAACAGCTTAAAAACAAAATTATGGGCTCTGAATAGTAGTTTATCTTTATAAGAGATTAACTATTTGAGATTTAAAAGCTCTAAATGGATTAATAGTGTAATAATTAATAAGGAATCAATTTATGCCATATTAAGAGCTTTTTTGTCATCTCTGCATGGCTCTTGAGTTCTGCGTACAGTAAATACTGGGTGGGTGGCTATGGAGGCGGCAGGGAACTGTGAGGGAACATAAGTTGGGAGAGAGTTTGTTTGGAGGGTATGGAGGACCATGGTGTGTGTTCAGTTGAGTATCATTTTGTCTCCAGCTTTACTTACTGATACAATATTTTGTGGAGATACACAAGACATGCCCATGAAATTCACTAGGTTAGCATTCAGTCCCAGCAATTGGCTTTCATATGCCCCATTTTAGGGCAATAATATGTTAGTCTTCTCTTCGTGCAGTATCCTGTGTCCTACCTCATGGTGGGTTTTGTTGCAAGAGGGTAATTAGTCAGGCATGAGGGTGGTGAGGGGCTATCTTCCCATCTGCACAATCCAGGTGAAGCAGCGATTTATCTGTATCTGATCAGTTTAGTCTTCTGCATTCACTGTTCTCAATAGTTTCTTCTACAATGGGGAGATAAAATACAGATTGGGGACTGCTTTGTTGAACATCTATGTTCTCTAAAAATGGCCCAGAGCTTCCACTTGTCTGCCACTTCAACACACTGTCATGTTCCCATGCAAACATTGCTGGCTCAGGCTTACTACAGTGCTGCAGGGAGGCTTGACACAAACTGGATGTGTAGCACCTCATCTTCCACTTGGGAACCTTACAGCCTTCAGGACTGTACATGAGCTTAACAATTTAGAGCATGAACACCTCCTTCCATGGTAAAATCTATAATCCAATGACAGTTTTGCAAATGGCCATTCTTCAAATTGGTATTAGCAGGAAGTAGAGTTTAAGAAATTATTCCACAAACAACTCAATTTCTAGACTTGCAAATCATAGCTCCAAGCACAATTTTTCATGTGCCATCTGCAAGCATGGCATCACTTCTATGTCATATATTTCTGTAACAGAAGATCCAAGGTAGATATCCCCCTGCACAATGTACATTTTACTTCAACTTGTTTGCCCTCACCAATGTACCTTTTGTAGAGCAGCACTATAGTTATGTATAATTTGGAAAAGAAAGATTGGATCATGTTAAATAGTTGACTGATTAAATGCATTGTGCTCAAAATTTACAAGTTTTTTTTACGACTTAAAGCTTCATTTTCTGATGAGTTGAAAGGCATTATTCCACGTGCCATTCATGAGATCTTCCAGAACATCACTGAAAATCACAATGTAGACTTTAATGTTAAAGTATCCTATATTGAAGTGTATAAAGAGGAGTTAAGAGACCTTTTGGAGTTACAGAGCACCAGCAAAGACATTCATATCAGAGAAGATGAAAAAGGAAACACAGGTAATTCTACTGTTTGGTTTAAAATAAATCTAACAGATGGATTAATTTTATTTATGTTTTCTTTATTCTCTCCTTCTTATTTTATTTATAAATTATTTTTTCCCTCTTCTCACTCTTACATGATAAGTATTCTAAGTTATTTTCGTTATGTTTAAAATGCATTAGGAATTTGCATTTATTGAAGGAAGTTTGTATCAGTTATAGTCATTGTAGTTTCCATTTACTTTGACAAATATATCACATTTATACTACTTTGTTTCCAAAATTCATTAGTTTTTCCTTTTCCCTTTATATAAACATTGCAAGTTGGCAATTAAATCTTAATTGTGATCCAACTGGAGCTGATGGACATTTATAGTTAATGTAATGCTGATCATGTGTCTATGTCTTTGCCCATTGACTGGCATATGATTTGAATTGCAAATGAACTTTACTTATTAAAGGTCTACTGCCATTTTCTGGGCAAATAGCAGTTTTAAACCTAGAATTGCACATCAGTTATGTGCATTAATTTTGACTGGGATTTGGCATGCAAGTGGTGAATCAGTGGGACTGATTCAAAAAGTTCTTGCAGTTTGTTGCCCACTGTTGGGAAATCAGGGCCGAAAAACCTTACTTCCATATTTGTTTATCCAGTTTCTGTTCTTGATGCTAAGGACAGAGTCCTGAAAATATGGCTGATAATTTTGACTAAAATTAGTTTGTAAAAAATAATGAGAAAAGAAATAACATTCACTGAATTATTGACCATTTTTGCCCCTTCTCCAACCAAACGTGCTTTCTGTAATGCAAATACAGGAGCCAATTTTAAGCTCCTAACACGACTTTGTTTGATATGGAACCACTTGCAAATTTCATTAACCGATGGGACTTTGGAGTCAAAAACACAATTTCTAAGTATGTGGATGACACCTAATTGGTGTTAGGCTAGGGTTAGTGCTGTGGAGGAATTAGACAAAACTGAGGATGACTGGAACAAATTACAGGTGGACTTTAAAAATCTCCAAACAATGGCTCAGTGAATGAAAATGCGTTTCAACACCAATAAATTGGAGGGAGAATGGGGAGGTCACATATTACTTGGGAGGTGCAGGTAGTTCTAGTTTGTGTAGAGGAGCAAGTAGATCATATACAAATACAGCAATCACTAACAATAATGTTACAGGTTAACTAGGCCATAACAAAAGAAAAGCAGGCACTAGATCTTATTTTTAGATAATAGTATTAAAAATTGGGTAAGTGTGATAAAACTGTATTGAATTTTGATTAGAGCACTGCATACATTTCTGATTGTCATGTAATAAAAAGGCTAGAGAGGTATTGCAGATTGCAGAGAAGATTTACAAATATGATATCAGAAATTGGTTTTCTTGATAACGAAAGGCTGACCTAATGGAGGTCTTTAAGATTCTGAAAGATTTTAATGGAGTGAATACAAAGAGAATATTATTTCTCACAGAGAAGAACATAACTAGAAGCTTTCAATATGAGATAGAATTCATAAGAAACTTATTTACCTAAAAAGTGGTGAGAGTGTGCAACCTCCTCTCACAAGATGTGGTTGAAGTGAACAGTGTACACAAATATAAGGGGAAACTATGTAAGCCTCTGAGGGAAATGGAAATAGAAGTTTTTGAAGGTAGACTTAAATGAAAAATGATGCTCAATTGCAACTTAAACCAATGGCCTTCTTCCATGCTGTATCTCCTAGGTTGTTCTAACACAGTTGAGAGTGCTGGTGCTGGAAAAGCATAGCAAGTCAGGCAACATCCAAGGAGCAGGAGAGTCGATGTTTTGGGCAAAAGCCCTTCATTAGGAATGCCCCAAACGTCAATTCTCCTGCTTCTCGGATGCTGCCTAACTTGCTGTGCTTTTCCAGCACCAGCACTCTCAACTCTAATCTTCAGCATCTACAGTCCTCACTTTCGCTTGTTCTGACATGGTGCAGATTGCAAATCATCCTTTACTTCATGGACTACTGGGTGACTTAGTACAAAGTAACATGCAGCTATTGTATTACCTTACCCATTGCATTCTTATATTTTTCAAAGATATAATTGAAAATAAAGATGCATTTCGTTTTTCATCTTGCTGTCTCAAAGATTGGTGGATTGTATCAAATAGCTAGTCCTTCCACTGCTCTCAACAAGCAAGGTGCTGACTGTATCTCACCAGCCCATGCTTGAAAAACTGCCAGCATAGTGTCTAACATTAGATGTGATTCTGCAATTATACATTTGCTGGATTCTACAATTAGACAACATTTGCTGGATAATCCTGAAAGTGCAAAGAGTTACACTGATGTGTGCAAGATGAAAAGCTTCAACAAATATGTTATATCAGCAGTGGTCAAATTTTAAACTACTGAATTGCTATTTATCAAAGACTAATTAACATAACAAAATTGTCTTTCCATGTACCTTGTTTGTTTTAGTGATTATTGGGGCAAAGGAGTGTGAAATTGAGACTCCAGATGAAATGATGAGTCTATTGGAGGCTGGCAATGCAGCTCGACACACAGGTACCACACAGATGAATGAACACTCCAGCCGGTCACATGCCATTTTCACAATGTACCTCAATCAAAAACGGCCTGAAAATGAGCAGCAATCAAATACTGATGAGGAGCACATTATAAAAGAATCAATAAGGTCATATCAACTGATTTCTTCCAAATTTTGCTTTGTCGACCTAGCTGGTTCTGAAAGGGTTACCAAAACAGGAAACACAGGTGAACGATTTAAGGAATCAATTCAAATAAACAGTGGTCTCCTGGCACTTGGCAATGTGATCAGTGCTCTTGGAGACCCAAAGAGAAAAAGTATACACATTCCATACAGGGATACTAAGATAACACGTTTGTTGAAGGACTCTCTTGGAGGAAATGCTAAAACTGTGATGGTCGCATGCATTAGCCCCTCATCAACTAGTTTTGATGAATCCTTAAACACTCTGAAATATGCCAATCGAGCCAAGGACATAAGAAACAAACCTATTGTAAATTACGACCCAGACTGGGATCGGATAGATGAAATGGAATTACAAATCAAAACACTCCGGGAAGCACTGCAGAATCAACAGACAAGCCTTCTGACTCGTGCTAGTCAGGTTTCTCAGGATTTGTTTCAAGACAAAAAACGGATCCATTCCCTGGAGGAGCAGGTTGCCCATCTACAAATGGAAAGCTATCACTATAAACATTGCATTGATGAAGCATTACACTTCTTCTTGGAATTTAGAGATGCAAACAGTTTGAAAGAAAATCAGTGGCAAAAGCTGAAGGAGTGGTTCAACATGGTAGAGGAACTGCAAAATGAATTACCTGACCTGTTTGGCACTGATAGTGGAATTGGAAATGGAGGACAGGATTCTCATCACATTACAATATTTCAACTGAAAAGAGAGCTGAAGAAATGCCAGGTACATTATCACATACTGTTAGTAGGCTTAATACAAGCACCTTGTAATAGAGGCTGAAATGTGTACCCTGTACAATGCAATGGCCAGACCAAAACAGGTGTTATTTACTCCAAGGTATTAAGAAAATCCCCGAAAGGGTATCTTTGGACGTGAAAATTTATGCCGCTTTTCAGTGAATGGATGCCAGTAGATTGCAACCAACAATATGTTTCTCATGTTCACTATGCAGACATTTCAATTCTCCTCATAATTGAAGTTTCTCATTAAGTGAAACCTTTGCTGTGTACTCTCTCCAATACGTTTGAATAGGTTGGGATTTTTTTTCTCTGGAGCATAAAAGATTGAGAGGTGATGTTACAAAGGTTCATAGACTCAGGGCACATTTTTATGAGAGGAGAAAGACATGAGGGGCAGTTTTTTACGCATAAAAGTTTGTGTGTGGAATGAACTTCCAGAGATAGTGGTGGATGTGGGTACAGTTTAATAACCGTATGTTTAATATGATATTTAGATAAGTGCATGAATAAGAAATGTTTGAAGGGATATGGGGCTAGTTTAGTTTGGGATTATGGTTGGCATGGACTGGTTGGACAGCGCAGTTGTTTCCGTGCTGTAAAACTCTGTAACTCTATAACTCTCTTTTCCTCGGGGTAGGGCAGTCCAAAACTAAAGGGCACAGGGTTAAGGTGAGAGGAGAAAGATTTAAAAGGGACTTGAGGGACAACTTTTTCACAGAGAGGGTGGTGCATATGTGGAACAAGCTGCCAGAGTAATTGGCAGAGGTGGGTTCAAATACAAGATTAAGAAAATATTTGGACAGGTACATGGATAGGAAAGGTTTGCAGGGACATTGGCCAAACACAGGCAAGTGAGACTAGTTCAGTTTAGGAAACCTGGTCGACATGGACAAGTTGGGCCGAAGGGATGTTTCCATGCTGTATGACTCTATGACTCTACAATGCAGCACCCACAATTGTACACAATACTCCAGCTGAGGTCGAATAAGTGTCTTGTACATGTTCAACATCACCTTTTGTACTCTTTGCCCCTGTGAAGCTGAGGACATTGTATGCTTTATTGGCTGTTCTCTGCACTTGTTCTGCCACCTTTAGTGATCTGTGCCCATATACACCTAGGACCCTATGCTCCTATATCCCTTTTAGCATTGTACTCCTCATTGTACATTGACTTCCTATGTTCTTCCATCCAGCAAGAACCTGTTATCTTCTCTAAGATCTCAGAATAGTTACAGCATTGGATGAGTCCAATTTGCCTGTTGTCTCCATGCAAATTCACCTATTGCTACTCCCCATCTCTATGCCATAGGCCTGCAAATTTTTATTTTTAAATAATTAACTAGCCCCTTTCTGAATGCCAAGTTTGAATCAAAATCCACCAAAAACATATTGAGAACTTGCTGTGTTAAAAGAGGTTCTCCTTATCTCATCATTGCATCTTAAACCATTTAATTTATATCTTTGCCCTCTGGTTCGACAATCTTCTGCAATGGCAACAGTTTCTTGCTCCAATCTCCTCATGATTTCAAATACCTCTACTATGTCCTCTTAACCTTCTCTTCTGGAGAACAGCACCAGCTGCATCAATTAATTTCATCCCTGGAAGCATTCTCAAAAATACTTTCTCCACTCTCTCTAATGCCTTAACATTTTTCATAAAATGTGATGCCCAGAATTGGAAGCAGTGCTCCAAATGAGGCCTAAACAATGTTTAATCATGATGCTCATCATGACTTCCTTTCTTTTGTACTCTGTGCTCCTATTAATAAAATCCAGCATCCTGGATGGCTTATTAACAGGTCTGTCAACTTGATCTATCAGCTTCAGTGATTTGTGCATGTATACTCCCTATATCCCTCTACTCCTCCAACTCTTTTAGAATTGTATGTTTTATTTTATGTTTGGTCTCTACAATCTTCTGACCAAAATTAATCACTTCACTATTCTCTGCATTAAGTTTCATCTGCCACTTGCTTGTTCATTTCACAAACCTGTCTATGCCGTTTGGAACTTAACACTATCCACTTCGCTGTTCACAATGCCAACAAGACTTATGTTGTCCACAATGTTGATTTTGTGCTCTGTAGACTGAAGGCTAGGCATCACCCAACATTTTTATTTTTAAATGCCTTTCAGAAAGCATTAGATAAATACCTGATTTATTGGGCCTTAGTTTATACTGTGCCATTTACATATGCATAAATCAAAGATATATTTGCTTAAAATTATGTTGAATGTACCCTTTAATGGGTTTGGTCAATAGTTGAGCCACAGTGAAGATCTCAAGTTGAATCTCTAGCCTGTGACAAATTAGCTGATAGTTCTCAGCACCTCAGGATTAGATTCTTGCTCTTGATTACAGACTGGGAAACCCTGCTGACACTGCATGTGTTGATAACAGCTGAGAACAGGAGTACCTGCAAGGTTTGTGAAGGTTTGTAGCTCAGGTTGAGGTTTAAGGTGTAGGTTTGCTCGCTGAGCTGTAGGTTTGATATCCAGACGTTTCATTACCTGGCTAGGTAACATCAACAGTGGCGACCTCCAAGTGAAGCAAAGCTGTTGTCTCCTGCTTTCTATTTATATGTTTGTCCTGGATGGGGTTCCTGGGGTTTGTGTAGGAGTAGTTTTAGGACCTGGCTTTCCTCATAGTAAAATTGTTAGCCGGCACTCATGGTGAAAGTTTTCACATAAAGAATGACTGAAGTATCAAATGGTCGCACGTATTCATGAAGCTGTCCCCCAGGAGAAGTCAGCAACTTTGAGAAAAATTGGTCGAGAAAAGTGGCAAGAAGAATTAATGTAATGCAACACTGGGATTAAATTTTGTCAAATTTGAAAATATTTTGGAGGCAAGACCATTTCCACATCTTAACTGCATTCACTGCTACCACTTAATGGCTTTATCTTACAGGAAGTAGCCAACCAGCAAGCCACTTCTCTGTTTCATCCAGTTAAAGATGGTCCATAAGCAAGAGGTAAATGAATACAGTGTGGCCCATGAAAGAGGGTTTGTAGTCCTCATACTGTCACCTGTGAGTGTAATATTGAAGGGCCAAATAGTAGAAACTGGAGGAAAGTAATGGAGATCCCATCAATATCAAAGGAGCAGCTATTACTGATCAGAGATATCTGTCTTTAAGAAATCTTCACGTAGTGGCAAGGCTATGAAATGAAAACACGACAATCTTACCATTTTTTGTTAGTAGCCATCAAAATACCTTCAGTTGTCATGCTCAACCACCCATTATGAAACCAATTCCATGTAGGCTTCTGACATTTCAGGGACCCTGCAAAGTTTTAAAAATGGCTAACTAGTTTGAAAGTTGCCAGTAATTAATCACACAACAATCTTTATTGATGTCTGCTGCAGACATTCAGATTGACTCCATTGGACAGAGCCCACTCTGGAAAATGCTGTTGGATGTTGGAACATGTCAGTAGACTAACCTGACTTTTTTTTTTCGAGATTTCTTGGGCTGGTCTTTGCCTTCAAGGTTTGTGCGAAGATTTGTAGCTCGGGTGCTCATTGTTGTGGTTCTGTTCGCCGAGCTGGAAGTTTTTGTTGCAAACGTTTCGTCCCCTGGCTAGGCGACATCATCAGTGCTCTGGACCCTCCTGCGAAGCACTTCTTTGATGGTTCTTCCGGTATTTATAGTGGTCTGTCCTTGCCGCTTCCGGGTGTCAGTTTCAGCTGTCCGCTGTAGTGGTTGGTATATTGGGTCCAAGTCGATGTGTTTGTTGATGGAGTTTGTGGATGAATGCCATGCCTCTAGGAATTCCCTGGCTGTTCTGTGCCTGGCTTGCCCTATGATAGTAGTGTTTTCCCAGTTGAATTCATGTTGCTTGTTGTCTGCGTGTGTGGCTACTAGGGATAGCTGGTCGTGTCGTTTCGTGGCTAGTTGATGTTCATGTATGCGGATTGTTAGCTGTCTTCCTGTTTGTCCTATATAGTGTTTTGTGCAGTCCTTGCATGGTATTTTGTAAACTACATTAGTTTTGCTCATGTTGGGTATCGGGTCCTTTGTTCTAGTGAGTTGTTGTCTGAGCGTGGTTGTTGGTTTGTGTGCCGTTATGAGTCCTAAGGGTCACAGTAGTCTGGCTGTCAGTTCTGAAACGCTCCTGATGTATGGGAGTGTGGCTAGTCCTTTTGGTTGTGGCATGTTCCGTGGTCTTTCTCTTAGGCATCTGTTGATGAAGTTGCGCGGGTATCCGTTTTTGGCGAATACCTTGTATAGGTGTTCCTCTTCTTCTTTTTGCAGTTCTGGTGTACTGCAGTGTGTTGTGGCTCTTTTGAATAGTGTCCTGATGCAGCTTCGTTTGTGTGTGTTGGGGTGGTTACTTTCATAGTTTAGGACTTGGTCTGTGTGTGTTGTTTTCCTGTGTACCCTTGTGGTGAATTCTCCGTTCGGTGTTCTCTGTACTATCACGTCTAGGAATGGGAGTTGGCTATCCTTTTCTACTTCTCTCGTGAATCGGATTCCTGTGAGTGTGGCGTTGATGATCCAGTGTGTTTTTTCTATTTCCGTGTTTTTGATGATTACAAACGTGTCATCAACATATCATGAATTCGACTGGGAAAACACTACTATCATAGGGCAAGCCAGACAGAGAACAGCCAGGGAATTCCTAGAGGCATGGCATTCATCCACAAACTCCATCAACAAACACATCGACCTGGACCCAATATACCAACCACTACAGCGGACAGCTGAAACTGACACCCAGAAGCGGCAAGGACAGACCACTATAAGTACCGGAAGAAACATCAAAGAAGCGCTTCGCAGGAGGCTCCAGAGCACTGATGATGTCGCCTGGTCTTTGCCTTCCTGCTGGATATGTTTTTGATATGAGTGCACATAAACTAAATAATTTAGGTAGTGTACCATCTTTCTACTCAGTCCTGAACACAGGAAGTGGACAGTTTACACTCCATACGTAATTAGATTAGATTACTTACAGTGTGGAAACAGACCCTTCGGCCCAACAAGTCCACACCGACCTGCCAAAGCGCAACCCACCCATAAACCCTACATTTACCTCTTCACCTAACACTACGGGTAATTTAGCATGGCCAATTCACCTGACCTGCACATCTTTGGACTGTGGGAGGAAACTGGACCACCTGGAGGAAACCCACACAGACACTGGCAGAATGTGCAAACTCCACACAGTCAGTCGAGTGAAGCAGGAATTGAACCCAGGTCTCTGGCGCTATGAGGCAGCAGTACTAACCACTGTGCCACAGTGCTGCCCATAGCTAACTACTTTGCCACCGTGCCGCCCACTGCTAACCACTGTGCCACCGTGCCGCCCATAATTAACCGTCAATTGAGCTTTTAATATGCTCCAATGGTTAAAAACTGAATTGGCCCTGTTTTGTACTGCCCAGCTCAAAATATAGTTGGCACAAATATCATTTTTTAAAATGTTTAAAGCACTAGAAAGGTGACTTTTGCCTATCAGAGGAACCCCTGAAGAAGGTTGCAAACCACGTCCTTCCTATTCACTCATACTTCAAAATCTCCTGTCCTAAGGTGGCCAAATTCTCCTCTCTACAAGACAAATGATTTAAATCACTATGGAAATCGTTTGGTCTTTACCGTGAGTCTGGTAATTCCCACAATTGAGCTCAGTTGGAGCTGCCAGTCAGCAGTTCTAGTGGGTGGAAATTCCTCCTCTGAGGTGTAGAAATCCAACACTACCAGCACATCCAGCACCTCAACCTGCCTACAGCTCTATATGTTGGCAAGGTGAACTTCGTTATCAACTTGCCACTGCCTTTTTTTCCAGAGGGACAAGCAATCCGTCCCCTCCCAGTAAATTTCTGCCATGGGGTCAGAGTGTTCATCTAAAGGTTTCCCTATACTTTTGAACTAACTGGTTTTATTAATGTTCTTCTCTTCCCATCTGTCCCATCCAGCTTACTGACAATATTAAAGTGTTTCATTGTAATTTTTTGGATTCAATTTATCCACTTCTAGTTTATGATGCTTTTTGATAAGCTTAAAAGTCAATTTAATTTATTGCATTAGTATGTTGCCAATTTCTTTTGTAATAACCTGTTCAGCGTTTTTTTAGTTTAGCCTATGTTCTGAAACAAACTGTTCTGGAGCTGGTGGGACTTGAACCTGAGCCCTCCTGGTCAAGGGATAGGGACACTACCACTGTGCCACAGGAAAGCTATTACATACCTGTGAAGCCGGTGGGAATCGAACCCAGGCCTAATGACTGAATAAACATTTTTGTGCAGATGAAAAAGAAAATTATTAACTTTTTCACACGTGAAGGTGATCGATAATTTTCATAATTTGTTTTTCACTTGCATGTAATTTTCAAATCACCTTGATACTTGTCAAATTATAATTGACCTCTGAGAACTTCACTTTGCATCCTTCATTATGCTAAATCTGAAATTTGCAGTGAATTATTTTTACTGTCTGTTTACTATTTTTATCTTCCTCAGGATGCCCTGGCCACAGATGAGGAGTTATTCAGTCTAAAAGCATCTGAGCTGAAGGATGCACTAGGGCAAATACATGCTTTGAAACAGGAAAAGGAACAATATTTGGCAGCTTTAACAGAAACCCAAGAAAGGTGTCGTATTCAAGTAAGTGTTATACCTACAGAGCAAATTTTGTAAATTCTGAAAATATGGAATAAAAACATAAATGTAGAAACACTCAGCTGATCTGGCAGCATCTGTGGAGTGGAAACCCAAATTAAAATTTCAGGTTCATTACTGACCTGTTCTGATCAAACCCTGTTAACTTTATTTTGCACAGATGCTGCTGAGTGTTACCAGCATTTTGAAGTGTAATGCTGTAATGCCTCTGTCAAATTATTGTACTGATCAATCACAATTAAATGATTTCCACTTTGGACAAAGTCAAGATGAGTATATTCAATAGCTTGATAAGTTTAAAAACTGCAGAAAGTTACAACACACTGGGATTGGGGTACTTGTGCACAAAACACAGGAATTTAGCACACAGGAACAGCAGATAATCTGATGAATGAAATGTTAGTCCTTATTTGAAGGGGTTGGAGTATAAGAGTAGGAAAGTTTTATTGCAACTATAAAATGTATCAGTGGGCCCACATCCAGAATACTGTGAACTGTTTTAATCCCCGTATTTAAGGAAATACATTGATTTGAGGCAGTTCAGAGAAGGTTCAATAGGATGACCCCTGGTATGAAGACGTGGTCTTATAAGCGAAGACTAAGCAGTTTGGGACTCTACTCACTGGAGTTTAGAAGAATGAGAAGCGATCTCATTGAAATACATTAAATTCTTAATAGGCTTAACAGGCTAAATGCTGAGAGGATGTTTTCCATACTGGGAGAGTCTAGGACCAGATGCCAGAATAAAGGGATGCTAGTTCAAGACTTTGGAGGGTTGTGAGTCTTTGGAGCTCCTTGCCACAGACTGCTATGGGGGAAGAGCTCTTGGGTATATTTAAGGCTATGATGTCATTGCTGACACTGAGACGTGGTTGAGAGAGGGGCAGGACTGGCAACTCAGTATTCCAGGATACAAGGTTTTCAGGTGAGATGGAAGGAAGTAAAAGAGGAGGAGGTATTGCAGTTTTGCTCACAGTAAGGAGGGATAGTATCTTGGAAGGCTCCTGAAATGAAGCCATTTAGGGTAGAATTTAAAAACCAAACAGCACTAATCACATTGCTGGGAATGTATTATAGGCACCCTCCCAGTCCGCGAGAAATAAAAAATCAGGTGTATAGGCAAATTTCAGGGAAATGTAAAAGTAATACGGTAATGATAGTAAGGGATTTTAACTTTCCCAACATTAACTGCGGTAGTTATTGTGTGAAAGGTTTGGAGGGAGTGGAATTCATAAAATGTACCTAGGACAGTTTTTTAAGCCAGTACATAAAAGACTGTACCAGAAAAGGACTGGTTCTGGACTGGTTCAGGCAAATAGTTGAAGTATCAGTGGGGGAGCATTTTGCAGACAGCAGTCATAACCTGTTAAATTCAAATTGTTATGGAAAAGGGTGTGGTTGAGCCTGAAATCGAAGTTCTCAACTGTAGGGTGGGCTGAGTTTAATAAGATTAGAAATGATTTTGCCAGAGTGGACTGGGAACAGATACTTTTAGGTGAGTCTGTTTCAGATTCATTCAAGAAGGAAATATGGGAAGTATAGAGTCAAAATGTTCCAATAAAGAGAGAGGGTGGGTCCATTAAATTCTGTGAATCCTGGATAGCAAAGGATATACAGGATGAGATTAACAGAAAATGAGGATTTATGGCATATGCCAAAGGCTCAAAACAGCAGATGTCCAGAGAGCTATAGAATGTACAAGAGGGAACTTGAAATGGAGATTAGGAGAGCTAAAGGGGGATAGGAGTGGGCACTGGCAGGTAAAATGAAGGGAATCCTAAGTTGATTTACAGATACATTAAGAATAAAATTATAATGAGGTATAGAACAGGGCTTATTAAGGATCACAGTGGTAATTTATGTGTTAAGTTAGAGGATGTATATGGGTTTCTAAATGAATATTCAGATCGATATTCACTAGTGAGAGGGACGAAATGGGTATAGAAATCAGGGAGAACATCTGTGATACAATTAAAGAATTTAGCAGAGGCAGAGAGGAGGTTCTAAGTGGTCTGGCAGGCTTAAAAATAGATCAATCTCCAGGGCCAGATGAAATGTATCCCAGGTTGTTGAGTGAGGCAAGGAAGGAAATAGCAGGGGCACTTGCAAAAGTATTCAATTCCTCTCTGACCACAGGAGAGGTGCCAGAAGATTGGAGAAGAGTCAGTGTGGTACCATTATTCAAGAAGCTTTCAAGGGATTAACCAGGAAACTACAGGTCTGCCAGTCTAAGCTCAGTAGTGAGAAAACTCTATTAGCTGCAATTCTGAAGGACAGAATTAAACTACATTTGGAGAGGTAGTGATTAATCACAAACAATCAACATGATTTTATTCAGGGAGGTCATGTTTGGCTAACCTGTTTGAATTTGTTAAAGCAGTGCGTAGATGAGGGCAATACATTTGATGTCATCTATTTTTGATAAGACTTTTGATAAAGTCCTGAATGGGATACTGATAGCAAAGGTGAGAGCCCATGGGATCCAGTAAAATTAGAACTACAATTAGCTGAGTGGCAGGAAGCAGGGAGTGATGGATGGGGGATGTTTTTCTGACTGTAAGTCTGTATCAGTAGCGTCCCACCAGGGTCAGTGTTGGGGTCTTTGTCGTTGCAGTTTATTTTAATGAGTTAGACTTGAATGTAGGTGGGTTGATCTGTAAGTTCGCTGATGATACAAAAGTTCGTGGGATGGTAAATAGAGAGGAAGTTAGTGTTGGGTTACAGGAAGACACAGATGGACAGGTCAGATGGTTTGCTGAATGGCAAATGGAATTCAATCAGATAATGTGAGGTGAATGGACTTTGGCAGGACAAACAAGGCAAGAGCATATTTGATGAAGCATTGAGGTGTGCATGCACATCGGTTTCTTAAGGTATCAGGACAGGTGGATAAAGTGGTTAAAAAGGCATAATGGTATACTTGCCTTTATTAGTCAAAGCATAGACATTAAGGGCAGGGAGACTATGCTAGAACTGTATATAATTTTGGCTACAGCTAGAATCTGCATTGTAGGAGAGATGTGATAGCACTAGTTCAGAGGAGATTTATCAGGATGTTGCCTGGACTGGAGAATTTCAGTTATGAAGAGAAATTGGACAGACAGGAGTTGTTTTCCTCAGAGCAGAGGAAAATGAGAGTGGACATGATTGAGCTGTATAAGATTATGAGGGGAATAGATAGGGGATACAGGAAAAAAACATTTCTCCTTGATGGAAGGTTCAAAGACCGGGGCATAAATTTAAGTTAAGGGGCAGAAGGTTAAGAGCAGTTACGAGGAAAATCTTTTACATCCAGAGCATGTGGGTATCTGAAACTTACTGCCTGGAAGGGTGGTAGAGGCAGAAACCGAAGTAATATTTAAGAAATACATAGATGTGCAATGCCAAGGCATACAAGGTTATGGGCCTAGTGCTGGAAAGTAGGATTTGAATGGGTCTGTGTTGTTTTTGAATGGCACGAATGTGATAGCCCGAAGAAACATTTTTGGTATTGTAAATCTGTATGACTGTATCAATAGATTCTTGTTCAGTTAGGGAATCACGGATTACAGGGAAACAGCAGGATAGTGTACATGAAGAGTTTTAGATCAGCCATTTTGCCTCATCCATCAGCCTATTGACTGGTGGAACAGGCTCAGGGGTTGAACACACTACTCTTGTTGTTACTTTTTATAGTTTTATAGTTTTATGGCTTTACAGCACTCGGGCTTTGGATTTTTAAATCAGATTTTTATTTAGGCTTCCCCTGGAAAACATGTAAAAGATCTTCTAAGTTTATGAGGAAGCAAGTCACAAATGAACTGGAGAAGGGATGTTCCTTGCTTAAGCATGTCAACCTACTTGCAGATTTGACAATAGTAATAAAGCGTTATTAACTGAATCAAACTGTCACTTAGTAAAATATATGATTTCCCTTTGTCTTGTTTTTCTTACTTTTTGCATACGTCATAACCGTGGCAGGAACATTTTCCCTTAAAGTTTAAATATCACCAGAAAGTGGACTTTAAAATTTGACTCGTCAGTTTATATTTCAACATTACAGCTGCCAACTATATTCTTATTCATTCCATTCCTTTGTGATGATGTAAGTTAATTTCATACAGGAATTTAATGTTAAAGACATATCCTTATCTTAAGGAGTTAAGAAGAATGGGATTTGTTCACAATATAAAATTCCTTTCGGCAGATTGATGTGTTAACATAATTAATATAATTTAATATTACTATACTAATATAAAGGTATTATCATATATTAAAATATAGCAAATAACCAACGATAACTAGGATATTAGTGACTGAGGATCCCCAAGGACATAGAATCTTGCAAACAAAGATTTTATTATTCCTGCCAAATTTCCCCGACTCCCTTTACAGGCTCTGCCTCCTCTCTTCACACTGACTCTTCCTTCCACTACCAACTGGACTAATTCCTCCCATTGAACAACCAGGTTGTACTCTCCACCTCTATTCGTCTATCACTACCTCACCATTCTGCCCCTCCCCCCACCCATAACCCTTTCCCCTCAATTTATCTGCAGCTGTCTCTACTCCCAATTTCATTCCTGAAGAAGGGTTACACCCAAAATGTTGACTTTTCCACCTCCCGATGCTGCCTGGCTGAACGTGTTCTTTCAGCCTCCTGCTTGTCTGCTTTGGATTCTAGCATTTGCAGTTTTTTGTCTCTGATTATTTTATGAGCATGTGTAGCAGATTGCAGCATATCAGTTTACATTTTGATACATTCAAAATTCCTTCCAGAAATGGCAGTCAACTGTTATACCTAATATAAATGTGAAGCCTCAGTTTGGGTGATTGCCATTTTGAACTGTGAGGATAAAAACACAAGGTAATTCACATCAATTTAATGCAAGATGTTTATTAAATTAATTAATGGTCCAAAGATACCTTTAACCACATTCAGTGCATTTTAAAACTGTCAAATTCATTGTCTTTGGCATCAATACAAAGTTTATCAAATGCATTCTATGTCACTTTAACTCTTGCATCATCATAAGGATCCTTTGCCTTTCATAATCATCGCTTTGCAATGAATCATCTTATTTTCCATTTGCTGAATTGGATGTTATCCATTTTTTTGATGACTTGATTCTTAGTACATGAATAGCATCGTAAGATTTGATAATGAAAATACCAAGAAGGCAGCACAGATATTTCCATTCTTTGTGAAGACTGTTTTCGTCATCAGCCATCCAATTATTCTGTTTAGCACAGACATGATCCATGAATGTTTTGTTGAAGCCCACAGTTCAAAGATGTGCAGGTTAGGGTGAATAGGCCATGCTAAATTACCCTATAGTTTGCAGGCTAGGCGATTAACAATGGTAAATGTGGGCTTATGGGAATAGGGTGGGATGCTCTTCGGAACTGTAGATCCCGGTGGGCTGAATGGCTTTTTTTGTACACTTAAGAGGTTCTCCGATTCTGTGTCAATACAGAATTCAGGAAACGGGACTGTGAGCTTCTTGAACAATTTGACATGGCAGTAAGGAGGTATTGGAGGTTTTGGCCGGCTTAAACATTGGCATAATCCCAAGTCCAGATGAGTTGTAGACCGAGCTTCTGTGGGAGACAAAAGAGGAAATTACAGGCACTCTGACCAAATTTTTTAATTCCTCTCTGGCCACAGAGGTACTAGATGACAACTAATGTAGTTCCGCTTTTGAAGTGGGGTAGTAGAGATAATTCAGGAGATTATGGACCAGTGAGTCTCTCATCAGTGGCAGGGAAACTATAGGAGAAAATTCTGAAGGAGAGAGTTAATCTTTATTTGGAAAAGCAAGATTTCATCAAGGATAGTCAGCATGGCTTTATCAGGGGGTGGTCATACCTAACAAACTTGATTGAAATTTTCAAGGAGATGAGGCTAGTGTAGTTGATGTAGTTTACATGAATTTCAGCAAAGCTTTTGATAAGGTCCCACATGGGAGACTGATAAAGAAGGTAAAAGTATATGGGATCTGGGATAACTGGGAAAATTGAATCCAAAATTGGCTTAGTGGTAGAAGGTAAAGAGTGGTGGGAAAAAGTTATGTGACTGGAGGCTGGTATCTAGTGATGCAGTATGGGGATCGCTGTGTGTCCCTTATTATTCATGATATATATAAATGATAGAGAAGAAAATGTTGGGGGGGATAATGAATAAAATTGGCTAGGTGGCTAATCGTGAGGAAGAAGGTCTTAGGTTACAAGAGGATATAGTTGGATTAGTCAGGTGGGCAGATCAGATCCGTGAAGGTGTCAGGACAGGTTAATAAGATAAGTAAGGCATATGGGACACTTGCCTTTATCAGTCATAGTACAGTATAGTTCATAAGAGCAGGAAAATTAGGTTGGAGCTGGACAAAACTTTGGTTAGGCCACAGCTGGAGCACTGTGTGCGGTTCTGATAGGAAGGATGTGATTGCGCTGGAGGGGATGCAGAGGTGATTCACCGGGATGTTGCCTGAGACAGAAAGCTTAGCTATGAAAAAGGTTGGATAAGCTTGGGATGTTTTCTTTAGAGCAAAGAAGGCTGAGGGGGGGGACCTGATTGAGGTGGATAAGATTATAAGGGGCAAAAACTGAAGTTGCTGGTAAAGCTCAGCAGGCCTGGCAGCATCTGTGAAGAGAAATCAGAATTAATATTTTGGGTCCTGTTCTGACGACTCTGATTTCTCTTCACAGATGCTGCCAGATCTGCTTAGCTTTTCCAGCAACTTCTGTTTTTGTTTCTGATTTACAGTATCCGCAGTTCTTTTGGTTGTTAAGATTATGAGGGGCATGAGATGATGGATAGAAAGCAGATGTTCCCCCGAGTTGAAGGATAAATAACAAGGGAGCATAAATTTAATTTTCACCCAGAGGATGGCGAGATTCTGGAATGTACTGCCTGGGATACAGGAAACCTCACAACCTTTAAAAGGTACTTGGATAAGCACTTGACTTGTCACAACATTCAAAGCTATTAGCCAAGTGGTACAAATTCAGACTAGTTTTAGTGTAGTTTTTGTTAGTGCAGATTCGATAGCCAAAGAGTCTGTTCTGTACTGTATAATTCTAAGGACTTTTCCACCTTCCATTTATTATTTAGAAGCTCTGTCTACAACTTTAGTTATACAATTTGCCAGGACACTGGTCTGAGCATAGTTCAAATGAAGTCCATCCCAACAGAACAACTGTCTCCTTCCCCATACTGGTGCCACTGTCTCATGAATGGGACACTATTTCTCCTCACTAATTTTTGAAGCATACATTTATCTCTGTAATCTTATTTATCCTAAACCAATGTGCATGTGGGTTAGGTAGTAATCCTGAGATTACTACTTTTGTGCTTCTGCTTTGTACTCTAACCTTGAACTGCTTGTAATCCCTCAGTAGAACCTTTTCCTCCTCTTACCTCTATTGTTGATACCTAAGTGGAATACAACAGGGGATCCTTCCCGTCCAACTTCAAATTTCTCTCCACCTTGGAATGGATCTTCTAAACATTAGCACTAGGGTCAGCAACACAATCGTCAAGACGCCCTGTCTTTGCTACAGAGAGCAATTTCTCTTCCCCTAAGAATGGTATCCCCTACTAATACTACTACAATTCTCTTTTCTTCCCCCACTTATCTATACCACGATGCTTTGGCCAGTTTGCCATCCTGCTTGCAGTCTGTGCCCTGGTCCACATCTGAAGAAAGAACCTTCTACCTATTGGGTAAAGGCACTGGCTGACACTCCTCCAAAGCTAGTTTCTGGATCCTGATACCTGTTTCACTCATATTTACCCTCTCCTGTTTCTGACCATGAATGAAATAATATATTATTAATCTTAGGGGTGTGCCTGTCACACAGTACCCAGATAACTCTTTCTCTTTCTGATGTGTTTCAGTGTCCACAGTGTGGGCTCCAAGTCATCAACTCTGAGCTGAATTTCTATGAGCAACCAATACTTGCTGCAAATGTGTTCACTGTGGATCACACCAGCATTCACCAGCTTCCACAGACTATAGCTGTAACATATCACCTGCCCAACTATTTCCGTTATATATAGTTAAGTCGTTTAATATTAAATATTTTAAAAGTGAATTTCCTAATTGCATTCTTCAGCTGTAATAATATCTCCTGATTTAAACAACTTGGCCAGTCAAAAGAAACAGAGGTAAAATACCCACCAATCATTTATCCGTTTTCCTTTGACATCACACTTTGGCTCTGACAGAGAAAAGCAGACTAAAGGGACATTGCTGCCACTTTTTAATCTCCCACTGATGCACCTTACATGCAGGCTCACTCTTACTTGTCTGCTTTACGGTGATGCTGACTTGCTGCATATTCCTCCCAGTCTTATTTATGATTTTGCAAGATTTACATTTGAAAATTACCATGTGCTTTAATTTTGTTCTGTTGACCACAGAGGGCAGTACCAATGTGAATCTTGCTTCCTCATGTCTTATTATTTTCATTAGAAGTGTTATTGCACTTCACAGTTTCGTTGCTGGGCACATTGAGATTTGTTGGCATCTCATCCATGTGACTTCATAGATGCTTCTGTTTTGTTGCTGCTGATGAATTACTGGAATCTCATCATTTCAGGATTGAAGTGTTTTGGTAGTCTGTAAGCAATCTTTAATTGCTTATGGGATATGGGCATCACTGGTTGGCCGATATTTAATGTCTGTACCTAATTGCACTTGGTGCTGCCTGCCTCTTGAACTGCTGCGGTCCATGTGCAGTAAATAGACCCACAATGGCCTAAGGATGGGAATTCCAGGTTTTGATCCAGGACAGTGAAGGATCAGGGATATATTTCCAAGTCAGGGTAGTGAGTGGTTTGGAGGGAAACCTGCTGCTCTTGACCTTCTAGCTGGAAGCTATTGTGGGTTTGGAAAGTACTATCTAAGCATCTTTGGTGAACTTCTGCAGTGCATGTTTTAGAAAATACACATTTACTGCAGCTGAGCATTGGTGGTGGAGGGAGTGGATGTCTGTAAATCTGGTGTCAATCAAGCAGATTGCTTTGTTCAGGATGTGTCAAGCTTCTTGAGTGTTGTTGGAACTGCACCCATCCAGGCAAGTGGGGACTAATCTATCACAGTCCTGGTTTGTGCCTTGTAGATGGTGAACAGGCTTTGGGGAATCAGGAAATGAGTTTCTTGCCACATTATTCTAGTCTCTGACCTGCTGTTGAAAGTCACTGTTCATATGTTGCCGCACTAGTCTATGTGGTTCGACAGAGTGGCTGTACAAACTAGCTGAAAAGTCTGAGAAGTAAGTATTCTGATAATTTGTAAATACTCATTCCAATACATGCTTCTCAAGATTAAGCCAATTCTGATATGGAACATTTAATCTCTGACATCTGCTTCAGGGCAGATTCCTCTTTCTAATATTCTCATGCCCATTTTCACTCACACCAAATTCCCTTGCTTCAGTACAGTTATTTGAGAAGGAGCTAATGTTTTGAAATTTAGAATATAAACATAGAACACAGAACAGTACAGCAAAGAAATAGGCCCTTTTGCTCACCACGTCTGTGCTGACCATGCTAAACTAAACCATCTACCTGAATATGGCCAGTATCCCTTTATTCTCTGCAGGTTCATGTCTGTCTAAATACCTCTTTAACATCGCTATTGTATCTGCTTTTACACCTACCCTGGCAGTGCACTAAGGCACCTACCATGATCTCTGTAAACATTTTTCCTCACTCATCTGTTTTAATCTTCCCCCTATCACTTTAAACTTAACATCCCCAGTATGTGACATTTCCACCCTGGGAAAAAGACTCCGACTATCCACCAATCCAAACCTCTCATAATGTTGTCTACTTCTATCTGATCACCCCTCAGCCTCCACCGTTCGAGTGAAAACAATCCAAGTTTGTCTGACTTCTCCTTATAGCTAATAATACCCTCCAATCCAAGCAGCATCTTATTAAACTCTTATTCACTCTCTCCAAAGCCTCCATATCCTTCTTAATGTGTGGTAACCACAACTGAACACAACTCCAAATGTAGCCCAACTAAAATCTTGTATAGCAGCAACATGACTTGCCAACCTTTACACTAAATGTCCCAACCAATGAAGGTAAGTATGCCATTTGCTTTCTTTACCACCATATCCACTTGTTTTGCCACTTTCAAGAAGCTAAAGTTTTGCACCCCAAGATCCATATCAATGGTCCTAGGGGTCCTGCCATTTACGTATACTGTCCTGTTGCATTGGACATCCCAAAATACATCACCCCACACTTGTTCAGATTAAACTCCATCTTCCATTTTTCTGCTCAACTTTTCAACCAACTATGTCTTGCTATATCCTTTGGCAGCATTCCTCACTATCCACAACTCCACCAATTTCCATGTTGTCTGTACTAATCAGACCTCCTATATTTTCATTCAAATCATTTGTATAAATTCCAAACAACAAAGGTCCCAGCATTGATCCTTACAGAACACCTCTGGTCACAGACCTACAATCAGAAAAATACCCCTCCACAACTATTCTTTGTTTTCTATGACCAAGCCAATTTTGTAACCAACTTACCAACTCACCATAGATCCTATCTCACCTAGTCTTCTGGACCAACCGAACACGATGAATCTCATCAAATACTTTATAAAGTCCATGTAGGCAGCATCTACTACCTGACCCTCATCCTTCATAATTTCTTCAAAAACTCAAATTTGTGAGATAGGACCTCCCCCACACAAAGCCATGCTGATTTTGCCTAATACGTTCATTCATTTGTGATGCGAGAATCTTCAACAATTTCCCAATCATCATATAAGGTTCACCAGCTTATAATTTCCTGGATTATCTCTGTTGTCTTTCTTAGACAAAAGAACAACATTGACAATTCTTCAGTCTTCTGTGACCTTGTGTGCAGTTAAGTGAATACAAAGAACCATGCCAAAGCCCCAGAAATCTCCTCCCTTGCCTCCCTCATATCCTGGAATAGATCCCACCAGGTCCTTAATATTTTTCAAGACACACATCACCACCTCCTCCTTAATGTCGACATGCCTTAGAATATCAACCTACCCCTTCCTAATCTTACCATCATATGTGACCTTCTTCTTTGTGAATACCGATATGAAGTGCTCATTAAGGACATCATCAACTTCTGCTGGCTCCATGTAGAAATTCCCAGTTTTGTCCTTGCCTTGGACCCACCCTTATTCTAGCTACTGTCTTGCTTTTATAAAATGCCTTGGGATTTTTTCTTATCCTACACACCACGGACATTACATGGCCATTTTTAACCTGTTTCATTTCTTGTTTAAGTTCTTTCCTGCTTCCTCAAAGAATCATCTCCCAAAGGAGACCTGTAATATAACTACAGCATAATGATTGCCCTTTTCTTTTTCCTGAGTTTTACCCATTTGGCCTCATTGGATAAACACTCAAAGGTATCCTCAATGGCATTTCTCCTTAATCGGTAATGCAATTCCCCCACCCCTTTCACATCACTCTCTATCTCACTTGAAACATCTGAAACCTGAAACATTGAGTTGCCAGTCCTGTCTTTCTTACAACCAAGTTTCTGTAATGGCTACAACATCATAGTTCCATGTAGTAATCCAGGCTTTAAGGTCATCTGTCTTACCTGCTTTATTCCTTTACTCACTTCAGACCATCAGTCCTGCTGTGTGCATTAACCAAGCACTGCTTATTCTTCTATTAGACCTACTTGACTTCACCACTACCTTCTTCTCAATCACGACACATGCTGACCTACTGATCTCGTTCCCAAACCCTTGACACACTTCACTTAAAGTAGCTTCATACTTCATTCATTTTGCTGGAAGACCCATTAATGGTTGTCTCATGTCATTTGCACATGATATCCTCTGCGTACTGTGTCTTAAACTCCCTCATATCAACTTCACAATGAAGTCCATATCTCCTGCTTGATCCCTTGCACTGATTCACAAAATATATAAACATGTGTGTATGACATTTTTTGACAGGGTATTTTTTTTTTAAAAAAGGCTTCTCTTCACATTATCTTGAGGATTACTTTTGATTTTCATGGTGTCCCTTTTCATCTCAGTAATCTCTTTAATAGATATAAACGACTGTATAATACATACATCATGAAATATTTTACCTTGGAATTTGCTGAAAGCCTCATTCATGCCTTCATTACCTCTAGACTCAACTATTCTCACATACTCATATTCTCCCAAATTTACCTTGTTAATTTAGAAATTGTCCAGAACTTTGATGTCCATGTCTTAAGTCATAGCTGGCTCCATTTCCCTATCTCCCCTGTGCTCATTGACCTGCACTGGCACCCAAGCAGACAAATTTTTTATTTAAAACACTCAAGACCCGAAGACTTCATCTGTGATTTCAAATATTTCCTTGGCTTCACTCTATGGCAGATAATTTTGCATTCTTTCATTACACTATTCAACCTGATTTGTTGGAAGACATCTGACAAACAAACACATCGCAGAGAATAGATAAAAAGTGCTCCCCCCTCAGTAATGAAGTGTATAGTTCTTGCAGTAGAGACATAAAATACTGAACTAAGATGTTGAAAGGAGGCAAGTAAAGAAGTCTGTAGATGCTCAGATAGATATTTTCAGGTACAGCCAAACTAAAAGGAATAAAATGAGGGACAGAAAATTGTTGCCAAGCATACTTGGGAGGTCAGGAGCATAAAAGTAGAACATATAGCCAAGCTTCTCCCTTTGAATCCATTCCTATGTTGTTTCTACTGCTTCAAAGTGACATGACAAACTGCATGTTTCTTTTGCAATATGCACAAACCTGACCTATCTCCCAATTTGTGCAATTTAATTATGAGCATAAGGAAGGTATGTGCTGTTTACAATGCACTTAATTGTAATCGTTTCACTTTTCAAAAAGGATCAATACTTCTAACGTAAGTGAGGTAGCTGAGGACATTCTCTTTTCAATGGGCCAGGTTTTCATCCTTAATAGTAGCGGATGTCAGGAAATTTGCAGGCTAGATCTGTTTTCCTCAGGAGAAAATGCCACAAGTATGGTACCTTTGTTACTTGAGTTAACTGATCCTGGGAAAGGTTCAGAAGCAGTCTCAGAAACTGTTGGATGCAGGGAATAAGAGTATGGCCTTTCACCCAACTTCTCCCATGGCCCTTTCTCTGGTCACTATACACTGTATAGAAGCAATTTTCAGTCAAAATTATATGCAAAGAAAAGGTGTAAAAATATCTTGCATTGATAACTTATGTTTGAAAAAAGCGTTGTATTTGCTGGCAGCACAACTGCAGGCAAGACACTCACAACTAATGTAATCACAGTATCTTAGTGCTACTGCCTGTGACAGTGAAGACTTGTGTACTGGCTTCATACATTTAAGTGTAGTTTTATTTAGTGCAGCAGCCTGCTTCCCCTGAAACAAATTACAAAGAGCGCTCACTGACACACCCATCGCCTTACTCACTGCCCCACTCCCTGGACAAAGTAGCAAGACAGGCACCAAATGGAGCAGAGAATGAGGCAGGAGTAGTGTTGCAAATGCAGTTAGGAGTGGGTCATTGAGGGGAGAAGAGAACTGGGCAGTGAATAAGAGGCAGCAACGTTGGACTCACAACAGTGATGTTATTTGCACTCACTTCTGTTTTCAGTATGGTTTAGAACATAAGACGATGTTAGCGGCTCTAACTTCTTGATCCTGTGCATTGGCAAGTGTTATAGTGTGAAAAAATTCCATTTCATTGTAGTCCAATCAAAGTTTCAATCATCTGGATCCTTTAAAGCCTCAATAGCTAAAGATGCAAAACACTTGAAACAACTTCATCTTTTGTAGATAAACATTGTGAGGCCCTTTCCAAATCCATTTTGAGTTATACCCCCTCCTCACCTTTGATGGTTTGCATTGTACTTCAGGAGAGAAACAGTTATGTGGGCTGTTCATTCACTTCACAATTAATTTTATTTGTGGTTAAATGACCTACAGTTTCTTCAAACTATTGATCAAAGGCTGCAGAAACCATGTCTGATATAATATGCAAGCTTATTTCTGAACTGTCAATTTTCTGCTGGGTGTTTTTTTCTTCGTAAACTAACTTATTATTACCAAAACTAGTATAGCTACATAGCAATATAAATCACAATAAACTGTCTGAAGGCATGACTCTGTGCTATGTTTTTCTTGAAAAGGCCAATGTCTGGAGGGCTGACCAAAACGTTAGTTCAAGAAATGGATTTCTGTTGTTATCTTCTAAATTGCTGCATGGCATACTTTATTCCTATCCTTTCCCAAATGTAACATCAAAAAAATCATGTAAAATGTTTTTTTCTGATAAAATCGCAACAAAACAAAACTATCTGTTTATTTAACTGCCTTTGGCTTTGGTGAAATGCATCTGCTGTATTTCGAGTATATGATTACTGTTTATTTCTTTGTCTTTACTCCCATTCTCATTTCCATGCTCCATAGACTTCCATTGGTTTGGTCCATATGTCCTGCAATAGTTTACCATGGCCTTCTGCATGATGGCTGCCAGGAACCTCTGCCACTCTTATCACCTGCCATCAGCTGTATTGGAAGGATATACAGGCTGATGGTAAACTTGTTTGACCATGTCACAAATACACCTTTCATGATGCAGTAACTAGAAAAAAACTAAAGAAAATTCATACAGCATTTATTCTTTCTTATATTAAATAAACAAACTTTGTATAGATAAAAGTCCCGCCAGACCATTAAGCTGCTTATATTAGTGAGAGATGACTGGCAGTGCTTTAGATATTTTCTAATCAACCTGTTCATAGCTGATATAACATACCTCTGGAGCAGGTACGACTTGAAGTAGGGACACTTCACTACAACAGCACTCTAAGCCTCATTATGCTTCAGGTGAGGGATAGGGTTGAGAGGTGGAACATTTATGGTAATCTCAATGAGTGGTGGAATGGAACCCACATTGGATTAACTGTATTGCAAACTTTAGTTCCTATGAACTGACCACTGGTGTTTTTGCTGCTAAATGTTGCATCCTTGTCTTTACTGGTTGAACATTTAACAGCTTTTTGTATGTATAAGGAACAAAACCAAATAGCTTACATTTAAATTGCATCTTTCTCTTATACTCTATATCCTAAAGCACTTCACTGTCAATTAATTGAAATATAGAGATAAGGTCATTTAGTCATACAATGAGGGAAATGTAAAGGAAATTCAACAAATTTGCAATTTATTACTTCTCAATCTCCAGGGCAGTGTCAGTACTTAACACTGATAACAGTTGTTTCATATTCTTATTGTCTGTGTCTACATTGTTTATTTCACTTAGAAGCTAAGCGGATTAAGTCAGATGTAAACTGAAGTACTCCACACATGGGAAATTTTACAGTCTTAGCTTTCAGTGGGTTTGGAGGTGACAAAGTGAGTGGAGTAATTTCCTACCAGGGAGATGAATTTGGAGAATTCGAGAACATTTTATATATTTCACTGATTTACTCAATAATGATACAGTCTTGTGATCTGATTACTTTTGCAGTCAAGACATGTCAGACATATAGGTTATCCGAAAACTGGGACAAAAAGTTAATTATAAAATTTGGGAGAAAAATATAAGAAGATTAGGATTGCTTTGGTCCATTGTAATTTTGCTGTTTTCTTTTTACGTTTGCAGAATGACAAAATAGTTGAACAACAACTTGTTATGGATCAACTCCAAGAAAAGTTACAGCTCCTTAAAACTGAAAAAGTTTCAATTCATTGCAAAAGTTCAAAGGAAGTACCTTTAGCTGTGACCACAGCAAGAAGACCCCACAGTGTGCCATTATTAAAAGTCCATCTTAAGTCTTTCAATATAATTCAGTCTAGTCAAGCTACTCCCAGTACAGATTCCAGAAAGGTATGTGTTCATTGATAGAAAATGAAGCTTTCATACGATTAAACCCAAGGTATGTAAGTTGTATGCAAATGAGATTAAAATTTGAAGAAAATGGGATTGTTTTCATTGGTGCTAGTGGAAACTTGGCTCATAATCACGAGTTGCTTTCTGAACACTCTTTAAGAATGAAATGCCTCTTGATGTCTGCCTTGTCTGCTTCTGCCAATATATGGGAGAGAGGGTTTCAAAGTTAGGTTCCCCAATTTTTGTAATCTCTTTTGGCTTTCTCAGTATTTTTCTGGTGTCGATAATTTCACATTCAGTTTTCATGTCCCCTTGGCACTCCTTCTCGACTTCCCTCTGGACATAACCTGAGATACTGTTACTTTTTAAATAACATCTCATTCCACATTGAATGCTTCTGTTGAACCTGCCTCCACCACATTCTCAGGCATTTCAGACTATAACAGCTGATATGATATGATATAACTTTTGCTTTTTGGAATTATCATAGGAACACAAAAACACAGGATCAGTTGGCGTATTGAGCCTGTTGCATCTTTCAGTTAGATCATAGCTGATAAGCCACCTCATCACCTTTTACCAATGCTAACTCCTTATTCCTTTAAGTCATTTATCTTCAGAAATGTATTGATTTCTGTCTTGAATATGCTCAATGATTGAACTTCCACAGCCTTCTGGGG
Source organism: Hemiscyllium ocellatum (assembly GCF_020745735.1). Lineage (NCBI taxonomy): Eukaryota > Metazoa > Chordata > Chondrichthyes > Orectolobiformes > Hemiscylliidae > Hemiscyllium > Hemiscyllium ocellatum. Next base: position 87,454,507 of record NC_083402.1, on the reverse strand, counting down.
TAGAGAATTCTAAAGATTTATCACCCCTGTATGAAGAAATTTATCTTATATATCCTAACCTTACACTGAAATTATGTTGTTTGGTTCTAGATTCAACAGCGAGTGGAATCACCCTTTCCATATTCACTCTGTTATGCCCTGTAAGATTTTGTAATTTCCAAAGAGGTAACCTCTCATTCTTTGAAACTCTAGAAAATACAAGGCAGGTATCCTCAACCTTTCCTCCATCCAATAGCCAGTCCAAGTCTGCTTGAAACTGCTTTCCATCCCCTCACAATTTGCATTTACATATAGCTTTGTGCCAGCTGCAAATTTGGAAATATTAGCTGGATTTTCTAAGGAGCGTCAATTTCTTGCAGATTGCCATACCATCCTTAATTTTTACAAAAGGAAAGAGCTCTGCATTTCTAGCAAATGATTCTAATCAGGGTTCATTTAAAAGTGTGGTGCTGTGCTTCTGCACAACAGTTCTTTCATAAAACAGAGTTGACAGCGCAAGGCAAACCATGCTCCCCTTCACAGCAGTCCGTGGCTGTGTTCTGAAATTTAATGATCCAGATTCACAGAAAGCTTGAGATAAGTGCAAAGTTAGGTGCCAGGAGTGTAGGCGTCAGCTGGGTAGGGTGCTTAGGGATAGGATGTCAAGTGAATAGGGTGAAAGCTGGTGAGGGGGCCATGGTAAGTGATTCAGTGTTTAGGGTTGGTTGAGATGGGTGAGAAAAACAAGGCCTGGCAGAGGCAGGGCTGGGTGACTGTGAGAAATAGGGTCTGCAAGAGGCAAGGGCAGATGAATGTTGAGTTGGAAGAGGTTAAGACTAAGGGTTAATTGGTGGAGCAGAAGCCGATCTGATCCAGAATGGGGTGGAAGGAGATCAACCCTTAGGGGTGAACAAGGGTCAAGGTGAAGCAGTGAAAGGAAGATTGGGTTCCAAGCACGTGAACAAGGAATTGGCTCTTGGGTGTAGTGAATGGGGATCAGGTCCAGAATGGAGAAAGAGGTGCCTGCTCCCTTAGGATGAGGGGTCCTGGGAAGTAAAGACGTTTGGAACTGGAGTGATTGAAGATGAATAAGATCTGGAGTAGTTGAAGGATTATATTTGTTCTGGAGTACAAGGTGGGGCATTGGGTCCCAGGGTGTCAGGGCAAGATCTGGGACTTTTGGGAATATGGGAACAAGTAGTTGGGGCTGTGTGAGGTAAATATTGGGTCACGTGAGTAGTTACTCAAACATTAGGCAAATGTATTTAATCATCTAATTTTTCCTGAGTAACTATTGACTTCATTTAAATGAGAGAATACAAAGCATTCTGATGAATGAGAGACTTTTGGAGAATTTATTTGTTTAAATAAAGAGGAATTGCTGAGCAGAATCTTCAATACCCTAGGCAAGTTCTTCAGAGTTTTCTGTGATAGGGATTCTACAGGGTTCCCACATGCAACTCACATCTGTGCTAAAAAAAGCAATTTCTGGCCATTGGAAAATCTGAGCCATCATAGTCAGTCCTCGCATTTATGTAGTTTGTGAGTGTCGGTGGCCCTCGCACTGGGTCTTGCAGCACCCAAGCACAGGTAGTAACTTCAATTTGAGATCCATTTATTTCTACTGTATGCTACCTTTGCTAGTAAATTTCCCCATGTCCCATACGGTTTAATGTTACTTGCTAAGCATTTGTGTGGCACCTGATCAAAAGACTTCTGAAAATCCAGTTCACAACATCCACTAGTTCTACTTTATCTCCACTATAAGTAACAGCCTCAGAAAAAACTCCCAACGAGACTGTAAAATGCAATTTCCCTATCATAAATCTATGTTGACTCTGCCGAATTTTACCATTATTTTCTAAATGTCTAGTTACCAAGTTCTTAATAAACGTTTCTAACTATATTTCCCTTCTATTTATGTCAAGCTATCAGTTCCATAGTTCTTCATTCTCTCTCTCCCACCCTCTTTATATTGTGAGCTTATATTTGATACTTTCTAGCCGGCAGGAACTTTTCAGAAGCTATAGAATTTTGAAAGATAATGGCCAATGAATCCTCTATCTCTGTAGGTAGCTTTTTCAATATTCTGGGATGTTACTCATTTGGCCCAAGATTGATCATTCTTAAAGCCAGTTCAATTTTCAATAATTGCCAGTTTACCAAAATTAGTTTCTTTAAGTTGCTCAGTTTCACAAGTTCCTTGGTTGTCCAGTATGTCTGGGGTAATTTCTGTATTTTCCTCCATAAAGGCAGGTATGAGGTGACTGTTCAGTTTCTCTATTCTCCACGATACATTCTCCTGTCTCCACCTGGAAAGGGCCCACATTTGTCATAGCAATTCTATTCTGTGTCACATTCCTAAAGAAGCTTTTACAACCTGCCTTTTTTTTTGATTTCACTGAAAACAACTAATGCTGGAGATCACAGCAGGTCAGGCAGAATCAATGAAGAGAGAGCTCTCTCTCCATAGACGCTGTCTGACCTGCTGTGATCTCCAGCATTGTTGTTTTCAGTATGATTCCAGCATCTGTAAAAATTTGCTTCTACCTTTCTTTCGATTTTGTGTTGAATTCAAATGCTCTTCTTCCTTTTTTTATCAGTGTTTGGTCATAATTTCCTGAATTCTCAACTGCCCCCAGTTCTGAGGTTTGCTATATTTCCTGGCATTCATATCTCCTTTAGATCTGTTGCAAACTTGGACTTATTTTGTTAGCCATAGTTGATTGAACATTCCCATTGGGTGTTTGTGCCTTAGAGGAATGTGCATGTGTTGTAAACCATTTATTACTACTTTGAATGTTCTGACTACCATCAAATCCTTTAGGATATTTTTCTAATCTACCATAGCCACCTTGTCCTCCATAACTTGGTCAGATTAAAAAACCTAGTTTCACAATTAATTCTATAACATTCAAACTTAATGTGGGATTTTAACATATTACTGTACAATTAACAAAACCCATCTTAGAGACAGGTTATTCATTAGCAGTTACTCCTTGCGTAATATTAAATCTTGAGTAGTTTCATCTTTAGTTGGTTCTTCAATGCATTGCCCAGAAACCTATCTCGTACGCATTCGAATAATTCATTCTCCAAAGCATTAGTGCTACCCATGTTACATTCATCCCTAACTTCTTGATATTTACTGTGCCCAACAATGTTGTCATTATTTGGTGACCTCATCAAACCTCACCAGTGTTTGATGCCTCTTGCTTTTACTCAGCTCTACCCAACAGATGCTACAAATTGATCCTTCTATGTAAGTTGCTCTCACACTAACATATTGATTCTTTCATTAAGAGTTCTACCCCACCTCTTTTTTCCATATTTTCCCTAAGTGATGAATACCTTGGATATTCATATTGCATTCCCAATGCCCCTTCCCCCAAGTTCCTCCTCCCGAGCTTTTATCTTTGCCTGCTTGGCACACCCTCCTCACTCCTGAAGAAGGGCTTATGCCCAAAACGTCGATTCTCCTGCTCCTTGGATGCTGCCTGACCTGCTGCGCTTTTCCAGCAACACATTTTTAAGTATTCATTTCACAATCTTGGCTAGTGTGCAGTCAAATCTCTGGTGTGGCAGTTAAATCATATGTGTGTCCTTTTATTCTTTATCTTGTGGGAACAGTGTCTCCCTATGTACTCAATCCACACCTCTCGTGATTTGGAATACTTTTATGAAATCCCATCTCAACCAAGGGAAAAGATTCCTAACTTCTCCAATCTGTCTTCAAGACTGAAATTCCTCATTCCTGGAATTTCTTCATTCTCTCCAATGCTGTCACATCTTTTACACCAAATGAGGCACCAGAACTGGAGACAGTATTCCAGCTGAGGCTGAACCAGTGTGTCTTGTATGCTGTATGCTGTATTAAATGCTCTGTCTAACTGTCCTGCCACATTTAATGCTTAATGCACATATACACCAAGATTCTTCTAATTCTTAGCTTTTTTTAAGTTGTACCCTTAATTTTATATTTGTCTCCATGTTCTTCCTCCCAAAATGAATTGCTTCACACTATTCCACATTGAACTTCATCTACAATCTACTTGTCCATTACCAGCTTGTTTAATTTTATCAGGTCACAGAGTCATAGATATGTACAGCATGGAAACAGACCTTCGGTTCAACTCGTCCATGTCGACCAGTTATCCCAACCTAATCTAGTTCCATTTGCCAGCACTTGGCCCATATCCCTCTAAACCCTTCCTATTCTGATACCCATCCAGTTGCCTTTTAAATGCTGTAATTGTACCAGCCTCCATCACTTGCTCTGGCAGTTCATTCCAAACACGCATTGCCCTCTGCATGAAAAAGTTGCCTTTTAGATCCCTTTTATATCTTTCCCCTCTCGCCCTAAACCTATGCGCTCTAGTTCTGGACTTCCCCACCCCAGGGAAAAGACTTTGTCTATTTATCCTACCCATGCCCGTTATGATTTTATAAACCTCTATAAGGTTTATAAACTCCTCTATACTCCTCAGCCTCCGAAGCTTCAGGGAAAACCACCCCAGCCTAGTCAACCCCTTTCTATAGCTCACATCAGCAGTATTTCCTCAAAGCAGCTATCTTCGTTGCAAATTACAACACAATCAAACATCATGTTCCTTCAGAAAGGTATCAAGAGTAGAATTTTACTAGCGGCACAAATTTTATATATTGGGTTTTCTTCAGTATCTCAATAAAGGTTAATTGTTGGCTATTTTTGGTTCAATCAGTGTTTAAAGGCAAGATATTCAGTATTACCAGGAATAGAAATAACTGCAACCCAAAATTATGCTGATAACTAATAAGTATAAAATAGCACACATTGCAGTGTCTTTAAGAACTTAGTTTATGATCAAATTCAAATGTACTCAGCAGTCCTTATTTTCAATTAAACTATTATAAATGCTGTGTTGTGACCAATGAGGAGGCTTGATGGGCTTTCCTACTTTTTAACAGCCTTTTCACTGGTTGCAATAATTGTTTTTATTTATCTTAACATCTTTCTCTTACACTTCAATGGAAGTTAGTTTCCTACATCAAAAATCAAAGAGAACCAATTCCAAATATTTTTTGAGTGAAAGAAAGTGGATTTTATGATATTTAAATCTGAGAAAAATACAAAAATATGGTCTCAAATATATTATACAAACACAGGAAATGTGTTTTAAAAGGTGGGCTTATATTAATTGTGGAGTGGGTATAAAACAAGGAAAGATGGGTTTTGGGTCAGCAATAAATATTGCTGGATAACGTTTACTGTTCTGTGGTATATGCTGGCAGAAAGTGAGGACTGCAGATGCTGGAGCTCAGAGTCGAGAGTGTAGTGCTGAAAAAAGACAGCAGGTCAGGCAGCATCTGAGGGGCAGGAGTTTTGGGCATATGCCGTTCATCAGAAATGAGGCTTGTGGGTCGGGGCTGAGAGGTAAATGGGAAGGGGCTGGGGTTCAGAGGAAGGTAGCTGGGAAAGTGCTGGCTGGATGAAGATGAGGGAGAAGGAGATAGGTCAGACGGGGGAGTGATGGAAGGGTCCAGATGGTGGTACCTAGTTGGAGAGAATGTGGGGGTAGGGAAAATGAGGAAACTGTTGAAATCCATATTTATCCCATGTGGTTGCAGAGTCCCAAAGCGGAATATGAGATGTTCCTCCTCCAGGAGCTGGATGATAACGGTTTGGCAGTGAAGGAGGCCCAGGATCTGCATTTCCTTGACAGAGTGGGAGGGGTAGTTGAAGTGTTCACCCACGGGGCGGTGGGGTTGGTGGGTGCAGGTGTCTCAGAGATGTTCTCTGAAACGATCCGCAAGACGTCCTGTCTCCCCGATGTAGAGAAGGCCACACCGGCAACGGATGCAGTAGATGACACTAGTCAAGGTACAGGTAAATTTCTGAAGGATGTGGAAGGATCCTTTGAGGCCTTGGATGGAGGTGAGGGGAGGGGTGTGGGCGCAGGTTTTCCAGTTCCTCCAGTGGCAGGGAAAGGTGCCAGGAGTGGGATGTGGGCTGGTGGAGGATGTGGACCTGTCGAGGGAGTCAAGGAGGGAATGGTCTTTTTGGAACACTGATAAGGGTAGGGAGGGAAAAATATTTCTGGTGGTGGGGTCTGTTTATAGGTGGCGGAAGTGGCGGAAGATGATGCATTGTATGCGGAGGTTGGTCAGATGGAAGGTGAGGATCGGGGGCTTCTATCCTTGTTGCATTGGGAGGGCTGGGGTTCAAGGGTGGTGGTGCGTGAAGTAGTGGAGATGCGCTGGAAGGCATCGTCAACCACACAGAAAGGGAAGTTGGAAGAAGGAAGCCATCTGGGACTTTCTGAGGTGGAATTTGTCATCATGGGAACAGATGCAGTGGAAGATTTAGGAATAAGGGATTGTGTTTTTACAGGAGGTAGGGTGGAAGGAGGTGTTGTCTAGGTAGCTGTGGGAGTCAGTGGCCCTATAGCATATGTTTGTGGTTAGTCTCTGGTGACACCCGCACCCATCAACCCCACTGCCCTGTGGCTGAACACTTCATCTCCCCCTCCCACTCCGTCAAGGATATGCAGGTCCTGGGCCTCCTCCACTGCCAAACCATTACCACCCGACACCTGGAGGAGGAATGCCTCGTATTCTGCTTTGGGACCCTGCAACCACACTGGATAAATGTGGATTTCAACAGCTTCCTCATTTCCCTTTCCTCCCACATTATCCCAGTCCCAAGCCTCCAACTCAGCACTGCCCCCTGGACCCGTCCATCACTCCCCCCTCTGACCTCACTCCTTCTCTCTCATCTTCATCCACCCATTGCTTCTCAGCTACCTTCCTCTGAACCCCACCCCACTCCCATTTATCTCAGCTCCTAAGATGCTGCCTGACCTGCTGTGCTTTTCCAACACCACACTCTCAACTCTGTGGTAGATACTGTCGAAGTCTCATCACTCCCACTTCTGGCTAAATTCTTTTTAGATTTCCTCACGCTGCTGAATCTCTCTCTTTTCTACTAATTTCTTCTGATGTCCTCAGCAACTTACTCAGTGACTTGTGGCTAATAATGAAGCTAACAATACTATCCATCATAATATTACCTCAGTGTCGCTACTAAAAATTGTTCAGCAAGTATGAAAGAAAAGATATCGTGGAAAAAAGCTGAACAAAGTAAACAAGGTATTAAGGTGCACAAGTACATCCACAATCTAAAAGTTTGGTGCATAATTGATCAAATATTTAATTCCAGCAAAAACCACAACATGGATGCTTCAGGGCAATGAAACATGTGATAATTAAGTCTTGAGTGGGATTTGGTTGAAGAATAAGATTTCATACCACAGGAAGAGGTTCTGCTCTCTTGGCTCCACATAATAAAAATAAGTACTTTTAAAATTTTTTTTTATATAACCCATGACTATCAATTTAAGAACTGCTGACCAAACTAGCCCTAGAATGTTAAAATCCACAGTGAGTATTTGCAGCTCACAATGGAACTAATCTTTATAATTTCATAAGTGTGTTCTAAAATAAGTGCAAGAATCTTCTATGAAAATGGAACTTAAGAAAGGGCCTTGATGAAGTTTTCAGCTGTGCAAATATGCAGAGGCCATCTCACACAGAGTTTATCATTGGCACAATTAAATCATGTTATTTCCAGAGTCCAAGTCCAATAGACTGATACTGCTACTTTTACAAGATTTATTGAAAAAATTGTGATGACATCATGGCTTTGAGAGGTGTATTTTGTCCTATTGTTTGAAGAGAGGTTTTGAGACAGAGGTGGTGAGTTATCTCTTCCAAGCCAATAAAGTAAAGAGCTTGTGAGGCCCTTTTTTAAAATTAGAGCAATAGAAATGACATGAATGGGTGGAGGTAGGCTCCCACAGAACCAGGGTTTCAACTTGGCGTTCAATTCTTGGGGTTTTGAAGTTGGTTCTGGAAGCTGCTATACATCTCTCTCTGCCACAGCAAAAAGCTTGAGTTCTCTTTCTGTCTGAATGTTCTACTGGTGGACTGGAGAAACATCACATGGACAGACCATCAATTTACTGAATTTGCCTTTGCCCAGTATGTGTTGATGAGATGTCACTATATTGAAACAATTACTATTTAGTGGTTAAGTAATGTATTACTCTGTTAAGTCTTCCAATAGAGTGAAAGTTATACCAATTCTTCTTTATTTTGTTTATATTTTAACTGAGTATAAGAATAAAATATGTTTTGCTTAAAGCTGAGTAGTGTAACCAATCAAATTACATTTGGATCACAGCTCCTTACACTTTTCTTTAAATAAGATAGAAGTTAGGGTATAGACTATCTCCTTGATATATTTGAAGGGGGCTTGGTCTGTTCCATAACAAATTGGGGGCTCTTATCGGGATCAAAATCTCAAATTCTAGTTTGGGTAGAGGATTATTGGACTTAAAGAGTGGTGAATGGTGAGTATTTTTTGGGTGTTGCATTCAGTTGGTTTTAAATATGGTATGCCTTATATAAGAATGGCCACAAGTTTCCTAGGTGTGGAAGAAGCCATTTGGGGGGGTTTACAGAAAGTGAGTAAGGCAAAACGTTTTGTATTAGCAAGCAGGCTAGAGTTGGAGTTGTCTGTGTCTGAGAGGAAAAAGGAGATAATCGCAGCAATAGCTTAGCGTTTACAGTTGCCAGGAATGCAATCAGAATAACTGAAATTGCTAAAATTAAATTGGAAATGAAGTAGCTTGAATTAGAAGCAATGGCAAGGAAAAAAGAAAAGGAAGGAATAGCCCTGACAGGAGAAAGGAAAACAAAGAGTTTGAATTCTCATTAAAATCAGAACAGAAAGAAACCGACAGGATGGCCCTAGCTGTATAAATGGAGAAAGAGAGAGGGGAGAGGGAGAAAGTGAGAGATTTTTGAACTTCAGAATTTGGCAATGAAAGAGGAATGTTGACTTGAAATGGTAAAGGTAGAAGGTAGGAGCAGTGATGAGGGCAGTGATGAAGAGCAAACCCAGTCATAGCCAAAAACCTGTAGGGATTTGTTTATAAGTGTCCAAGCATTAGCAAATTTTGATGAGAAGGACGTAGAAATCTTTTCATTTCATTTGAGAAAGTGGTCAAACAAATGAAATGGTCGATGATCATGTAAGTTGTGGTGATTCAAACATAGTTGTAGTTCAAGCTAGTGAGGCATCACTATCAGAGGAGTTATCTGGGGAATAAATGAGGTTAAAAAAAAACCATCTTGTATGCATATGAACTTGTGCCAGAAACCTACAGACACTTTAGGAACCTAGTCAAGTATACATAGATGACAACAACAGCAACAACAAAAACATAAATTGCTGGAAAAGCTCAGCAGGTCTGGCAGCCTCTGTGGACAAAAATCAGACCCTCAGAGCAAGGATCACTGGACCCGAAACGTTAACTCTGAATTCTCTCCACAGATGCTGCCAGACCTGGTGAGCTTTTGCAACAATTTCTGTTTTTGTTTCTGATTTCCAGCATCCACAGTTCTTTCATTTGTCTTTAACCAAGCATTCATAGTGCTTGAAAGGATCAAACAAAGTAACTTCGATAGGTGGATAAGGGCATTGAAAATAGGTCAGATTTTCAAGGTTCACTCCCCGAAATAGTGAGAACTCCTATGGAAGAGCAGAGAGTTAGAACTGCAAGATTAGCAGTCAAAATGACAAATGATTGAGTTAGTTCATAAATCAGAGTTTGGCTTCTGATATCAGTTTCATTCTGTCAGGGATAGAAACTGGGGAAAGGAGAAGCCTTCAAGTCGTTAAGGAAACTGAAGACATGGAGGTCCTGGGCCTCCTTCACCACCGCTCCCTCACCACCAGACGCCTGGAGGAAGAACGCCTCATCTTCCACCTTGGAACACTTCAACCCCAGGGCATCAATGTGACTTTAACAGTTTCCTCATTTCCCCTTCCCTCACCTCACCCTAGTTCCAAACTTCCAGCTCAGCACTGTCCTCATGACTTGTCCGGACTTGTCCTACTGCCTATCTCCTTTTCCATCTATCCACTCCACCCTCTCCTCCCTGACCTATCACCTTCATCCCCTCCCTCACTCACCCATTGTACTCTATGCTACTTTCTCCCCACCCCCACCCTCCTCTTGCTTATCTCTCCACACTTCAGGCTCACTGCCTTTATTCCTGATGAAGGGCTTTTGCCCGAAACGTCGATTTCGCTGCTCCTTGAATGCTGCCTGAACAGCTGTGCTCTTCCAGCTCACTAATCCAGAATATGGGAAAGATAGTTTACCACAAGTTAAAAAATAAACCCATGAGCGTGGAAGAGAAATAAAAAATCGTCAGGTGTTTTCACTATAGCAAAGTGGGACACATGAAGTCGCAGTGCTGGTGTTTTAAGAAAACCATTGGGAAGACAGATTGGTAAAACAGGATAAGCAGTGGGGTTTATTAAAGTGGTAAAGGAGATCCCAGCAAAAGCTAAAGAGCTGCAAAAGAATGTATGGCCTGGTCAAGAGTTGGTTAATAAGAAAGTACCAGATGTTAGAACGGTAGATGCAGCATGAATAGGTGAAGGCTGGCTCCCACAGAACCAGGGTTTAATATAGCTTTCAATTGTTGAGGTTTTGAAGTTGGTTCTGGAAGCTGCTATACATTTCTCTGCCACAGCAGAAAAACTTGAGTTCTGTGTCTCTGTCCACATTTTCTCTTGGTGTTCTTTTCTCCTGGACTGTAGAAATATTGCATGTGACACACTCGATTTTACTGAATTTGCCTGTGCCAGATGTGTGTTGATGGGATGTTACTATATTGGAACAATTCTGTTAAGTTTCCTAATAAGTTAAAGTTATACCAATTCTTCTTCATTTTGTTGGTGTTTTAACTGGGTTTAAGAATAAAGTGTGTTTTCCTTAAAGCTGAATAGTGTGACCAATCAAATTATATTTGGAACACGACACCTTACGCTAGCCTTTATATAAGACAAGGGTTATGGTCTAGGCTATCTCCTGATTTATTTGAAGGGTGTTCGGTCTGGTCCATAAGAAAACTCTGTTGTTTACTACTCTCAAATGCATCCTGCCACCTCTAACTACTCAAGTTATTGTTAATTAATTGAATAAATCAGAGCTTATTATGATGTTTGAACATTTGTACATTTTTCAAAAAGAAAAATTCATTTCAGTACAGTTGTTTGTTCGTTAGCACTAATCTATGAACCAATGGTGCAATAATGACTACTCTATGTAGGTTCTGTGAGATGTAACAATTGATTGTTATTACAGTCACAGGATCTGCAATAAAATGTGACATCAATATCTGTGAACATTTATTTACTGAAGACTTTTGTTATTGCTGGACAGGTGCACACAAGCCCCCCTTCTTATGCTCTTGATAGAGTGGTGGCAAGTTTTCGAATGCGCAGTCAGATGTTAGTTGATCACCTTGAAGAGCATGATGAGGTTCTTCGTCATAAATTAGATGATGATAGTGATGATGAGGAAGAAGAAAAGAAGAAAGAAAATATAAACACGCAGCCTTCAAGGTAGAAAAAATATAAATTGCTAACTTCAGGCACAGTCACATTTCTTTTACATGAGCTGAGCATTTCTCATCCTCCCCTGGATGAAGTAAAGTTTTTTCATGCCCCCTCAAATCCTTCTACCAATCATCTTTAATCTATTGCTCTTGATAATTGACTAGGACTAGGGAAAATAAATCTTCCCCAACCTCTCTATTGAAGCACCTCATTATTTTGTGTTCCTCAATTAAGTTACCCTCAGTCGCCTCTGCAATAAGGAAATCAATCTTAATTTGTCCGATCCTTCCTCATAATCAGCAATTTTCAAGCCCTGGCACCATTACAGTAAATTTCCTCTGTACTCTCTGTACAGCAATTATGTCCTTCCTGTCATGTGGTGACCAGAACTGTCCAAATGCTTCAGCTGTGGCCAAACCAGTGTCTTGTACAGTTCCGATATTACTTCCTCACTTTTGCATTCAATACTTCACTCAATGAAGGAAAGTAAAATATATGCCTTCTTTAACATCATATCAGCCTGTCTTGCTATGTTTAAGGACCTGTTCGCATGCAATCCAAGGTCTCTCGTTTTCCCTATACTTATCAATACCTTCCCATTTTTTGTGTATTCCTTTGCTGTATTTACTCTAATTCACCAAATTATTTTACACTTTTCCAGATTAAATTATATTTGTCAATTTTCCACTTCGTCAACCAAACCAATGATACCATTCTACAACCATCAGTCATCCTCTTCACTATCAAGTACTGAGCCAATTTCTTTGTGTCTTCTGCAGGTTTCCCAATATATCATCCATATTTAAATCTGAATCACTAATATATGCCATAAACAGCAAGCAACCCATCACTGAGCCCCGTGAAACACCACTGCGCAAAAATATTCATCGACACTTGTCCTGTGTTTCTTGTCAATTTTGAATCCATATCGTTACAATCTCATGCATTCCATGGACCTTAATCTTTGCTTAACAATCTTCCATGTGGGATTTTGTCAAATGTCTTAATAAAATCAATCCATACAGACAACATCGGCTACACTACTTTCATCAATCCTCCTTGTATTTCCTCAAAAAATTCAATTAGATTAGTAGTATATGAGCTTCGCTGTACAAACTTCTGTTGACTATCCCCACTTAATCTACTCTTTTCCACTGAACAGTTAATCCTATCTCTCAGTATTGCTTTTAATAGCTTCTTCCACCATCAAGGTTGGAAGGGCCAACCTATAATTATTTGGCCTGTCCCTTGCATTCTTTTTGATCAATGGTACAATGGTCACAGATCTCCAATCCTCATCTGTATCTCGTGAAGGTTGGAAAAAGATCTTCAAACCTCTATTTCCTCCCTGGCCTCTTCAAAACGTTTACAGTACATTTCATCCAGCACTAGTGTTTTATCCCCCCCTTCAAAGAGGTCAGTCCTTCCAGTACTTCTCATTATGTTGACTTCAGCTAATATTTCACAGTCCTCAACTTCAACTAGAATGTCTGAATCATCCCTGACCTTTATGAAGACAGAGAAAATATGCTCATTTAGAACTCAGTTCATATCTTCTGCATCCACTCACAAGTTACCGTGTATACCTTTGATAGGCTCAAACCTTTCTTTGGTCATCCTCTTGCTCTTAATCTACTGATAAAACACCTTTTGAATGTTCAGTAACTTTATTGACTAATGTATCTTGGTATCCTCTCTTCGTTTTTGTAATATCCCTTTTCACATCACCCTGATACTTTCTATATTGTATTGTAGAATAATTCCAGTCTCGTGCAGAATGTCTGTGATTATTTGCATGTGGTGTATTGTATCAAAATGTTCACATGATAAAATTTTGCTTATGGTAAATACAATAATTTTATTTTTAAACCAAATTATAAACTCATTTTCTGCTATATTAGGCACCCAATAAAACATACTTGGACTCAAAAACCATCCCATGTGGTTAACAACTTAAAGTTATTCAAAAAAGGTTTCCATATGGACAATCAAGAAAAGGGTGACAACAAAACAGAATTGGACTCAGGGAAAGGTATGTGCATAGTTTGAGAAATTATAAACACCCTCTAATCCATTATGTAATGGTACAGTACAAGTAAATTCCAATTCACTCTTCTGCAACAGTAATTTTTGTTTGTTTTCGTTATTTTGTTTATGTCGATTTTTCTTTCATTTTCTTCATTTCATACATCATTACCTGACCACATGAACAAACAAAGTAGGGATATAATGGGAATGCTTAATGGGATGTGAGAAGTTGAATTCCTCAAGGATCTATTCAAGTTTTCTCCGATCAATTATTTCTTTGAAGCATTAAAGAATTGCCATTGGGGTTTGTTGTTGGCTTAAATTAGGATCCCCTGTAAGTTAGGTCAGTGGGAACAGAAGTAACTGAAGTATTTCTACAGATTAAATGAAGGGAAAAACTGAGACAGGTCTTATAATTAGGACTAAGCCTTTGAATGAATTCAGGAAGCATTTTTACAAAAATGTGAAAATCTGGATTTCACCATATTAAGTCAATTATAAATTCAAGACTGAGATTGTCAGGTGTTTATCAAATCACAATGTAAAGGTTGGAAAGATGGATAAATCGAGTTGACATCTAGATTATTGATGATCTTATTGATTGTTGGGATAGACTCAAAAGGCTGAGTGACCTAATTTCTGTATTTTGGAAGGAATATTAAAACAATAGATTGGCATAAATATGGCAATGTTATGCTTCAGTTATGCACGAAGAGTTGTGTAAAGATAATGTATTTGGACTCTTTCTCATATTTTCTTCTGTTTGCAAAATTAACCTCCTCCATGCAGCTTAGATTAGATTACTTACAGTGTGGAAACAGGCCCTTCAGCCCAACAAGTCCACACTGATACTCCGAAGAGCAACCTACCCAGACCCATTCCTCTACACCTAACACTACGGGCAATTTAGCATGGCCAATTCACCTAACCTGCACATGTTTGGACTGTGGGAGGAAACTGGAGCACCCGGAGGAAACCCACACAGATGCTGGGAGAATGTGCAAACTCCACACAGACAGTTGCCTGAGGCGGGAATTGAACCCAGGTCTCTGACACTGTGAGGCAGCAATGCTAGGTTAGTTGCGATTGAAAGTTGTGGGAGCAGTCTCTACGTTGGTACATCACACACCATAAATTAACTCAACTACTTCTGTATAAGTACTTGGTTTACTTTATTTTAAAAATTATTTTCTTTCTTTTTTTGAATATGTAGCTCCACAACAGAATTCTTCCTCTGAGGCTGACCGTTTGCGACAGAGCCAAGTGTTAAACATGAAGAAATTGAAGACTGCAGACAAGGATGTGGCGCATTCCAAGCAGAAAATAAGGGAACTTGCCATCAATATTCGTATGAAGGAAGAACTCATTAAAGAATTGGTTAAAACAGGTTAGAAGTGTTAAAATTTACTAAGTATAGGTTGGCAGAATACCAGCTGTTTTTCTTACTATTGAATTAACAGGAAGTAAACAAAAGCATCTGTTAATGTTCTGCTTTTTGTTGCTTTATTTAGGACTGTAAGTTCAGAGGTTTTCTACTTTGAATGTAATTAATTGTTAATAGTGTGGGCATGTTAGTTATAAGCTGAACCATTTTAAACTTAAAAATATATATATAACAATACATTATTATATTAGCCCCTTTAATGTAGTAAAAATCCCACAGTGCTTTATGGTAAGATTATCAAATAAAATTTTTCAATGAGCCAAAAAAGGAGATATCAGGATAGATGACTAAAAGCATGTTGAAGATATGTGTTTTATGGAATGTCTTAATGGAGGTATCACGGCTGAGAGATTTAGGGAAGAAACTTCGGAACAGGGTCTTTGGCAGATAGAAGCCTGGCTTTGACAGCACCGTGATAAAAATTAAGAATGGTGAAAAGGTCAGATTGGAGGAGCACATATACCTGGCTGTTTGCAATTAGAGAGGCATCGCTCAACTGTCATATAAAAGAATAGGGAAGTTGGTGAATAGGATTGGTCCATATTAGGACATGAGCAGCAACGTTTTTGGCTGACCTCATTTTTATGAAGGGCAGAATGTGGAAGGTGGGCCAGGCGTAGTCAAGTTGAAAGCATGGATGCGCTGGGGTGGAATAGTGTCAGCCATTGCTTTAGCAGTGAAGTAGGAAATCTTAGAATGGAGAGATATGTGGTCAGTTGCTCATCTCATAGTTGGCTATGATGTCAAGATTGCGAGTGGCATGGTACAGCTTCAGATATTTATCAGGATAAAGGATGGAGTCAGTGACAAGAAATGGAGTTTGTGGACGAATCCAAGCACATGGCTTTGCTATTCCCGTTATTTAGTTGGAAGAACTTTCTGGTCCAGTGTATATTGGGCCAGGAATGGTAGAGATGTTGTGAGCTGACATGCAGAAACTGATGCCGTGTTTTCGTACAATATTACCAAGAGATAGCATACAAATATAAAATGGGTGAAAGCAAGGATGCACGAGCGTTACACCAGATTTCTTGGTAAATGAGTGAGAAGGGAAGCTATTAAAGATGTTTCTCCAGCTATAAATGATTAGGAAATTAATGAAAGCAGATGAGTGTTAAGCTGAGCTAAGTTAAAGGAAGCCATTTAAAGCTGTTAACTTGCCATTGATTTATGAAGTTGGTCGTAAACTGATGTCACTATTATGTCAATCCCAGGTGCACAGCTTAACAGCATAGAGTCATAGGGTCATTGTAATGTACAGCACGGAAACAGACCCTTCGATCCAACTCGTCCATACTGACCAAATATCCCAACCCAATCTATTCCTACCTGACAGCACCTGGTCTATCTCCCTCCAACCCTTCCTATTCATATACCCATCCAGATGCTTTTTAAATGTTGCAGTCATACTAGCCTCCACCACTTCCTCTGGCAGCTCATTCCATACATGTATCAACCACTGCGTGAAAAAGTTACCCCTTAGCTCTCTCTTATATCATTCCCCTCTCACTCTAAACCTATGCCCTCTAGTTCTAGACTCCCCACCGCAGGGAAGAAACTTTGTCTATTTATCCTATCCATGCCCCTCATGAATTTTTAAACCTTTATAAGGTCACCCCTCAGCCTCCAACGCTCCAGGGAAAACAGCCTCAGCATATTCGACCTCTCCCTATAGCTCAAATCCTCCAACCCGGGCAACATCTTTGTAAATATTTTCTGAACCCTTTCAAGTTTCACAATATCCGTCCGATAGGAAGGAGACCAGAATTACATGCAATATTCCAAAAATGGCCTAACCAATGTCTTGTACAATTACAACATGACCTCCCAATTCCTGTACTGAAAATGTGTTGCTGGAAAAGCACAGCAGGTCATGTAGCATCCAAAGAGCAGGAGAGTCGACGTTTTGGTCATGAGCCCTTTTTCTCCCAACTCTTGTACTCAATACTCTGACCAATAAAGGAAGGCATACCAAACGCCTTCTTCACTATCCTAACTTCCTGCAACTCCACTTTCAAGGAGCTGTGAATCTGTACTCCAGAGTCTCGTTGTTCATCAATACTCCCCAGCACCTTACCATTAAGTGTATAAGTCCTGCTAAGATTTGCTTTCCTGGGGTCAGGAGTGTTTATTACATTGTTTCTGCAAATAGTTGAGGTTTTATGTTATCATTGTCAGCAGTATCCATCCATGTAGGTATGATGATGGACAAGCAGTGAATCAAATCCATTGGGTTTGGGATAGCTTCCAATGGTGCACTTTTGCTGATGGCTGAAAAGATAAATCTGAGACAACAGGTTCTGTCCCAAGTGCTGCTTAAGAAGCAGTTATTAGATGTGATATTGAGATGTTGTTTACACAGTGCCTCACAAGTATGAAAATCAATATTCTGGGGCATTCTTTTCACCCTTGAAAGTATCCTTGATGCAGAAATTTGTCTGTTCTACTTGTCTTATGGCTAAGGTACACAGAAAGTCCTTGGGTAAATATCCATTTTTTATCCTTTGAATGTGCCTGAGTTAGAGATGTCACCTCTGCTTAATGAGAACCAACTTACTTGGGACCCATGGCTTTCAGTGCACTGCCACATTCACAATTTAACCTCCACAAAATGCTAAGAACAAAGGGTTCATGGATTAGTATCATGGTTTGAAAATTCAGCTTCAATTTATTCTATACGTATTTCATAAATTTCTCAAAGATAGGGTTAGACGCAAGGCATGGCATTGAAGCAAGGCCTGAGGAACATGACCTGAGAGCAGAGGTAAGATGCAGTGCCTGGAAAGAGGCAAGTTCCGAAGAGAGACAAGACTGGGGCCTAGGAGCAATACGCAAGGCCAGAAGGCAGGTCAGGAGACAGGATTGAGAGCTACAGTTGCAGAGGGAGAAGAGTTGGGGGAAGACTGCCTGGGGTTGAGAACAGAATTGCTGAGGGAAAGGTCAGGTGAGCATACAGGCCTCAGAACAGGAAATCTTGCAGTTCTGGTTACAACATTACAGCAAGGACATATTTGGTGTATAGAGTCTGCATAGAAAACTTAAAAAAATGTTGTCAGGACTTGACAATTATAGGTATGCTAGAAACCTAGATAAGCTAGGGTTATTTTCCTCAGAACATAGGAGGCTGAGGAATAAGTTAATTGAAATGTACAGAATAAGAACAGACTTTGGATAAAGTGAACAGGGAAGACCTGTTTCCCCTAGCAAAATTACCAGGGGTGACAGATTTAAGGTAATTGATAGAAGGATCCCAGGGGACAGAGTGGTAAGTTTCTAGAATTCTCTGCCAGTTGGTGTTTGCAGACAAAAAAAACTGCAGACGCTGGAATCCAAAGTAGATAGACAGGAGGCTGGAAGAACACAGCAAGCCAGGCAGCATCCGGGGAAGAGGAGATACATCTGAAACGTCAACTTAGAATCATAGAGATATACAGCACAGAAACAGACCCTTCGGTCCTACTCATTCATGCCGACCAGATATCCTAAATTAATCTAGTCCCATTTGCCAGCTTTTGACCCATATCCCTCTAAACCTTTCCTATTCATATACCCAACCAAGCACCTTTTAAATGTTGTAACTGTACCAGCATCCACCACTTCCTCTGACAGTTCATTCCACGCAGGCATCACCTTCTGCGTAAAAAAGTTGCCCCATAGGTCCCTTTTAAATCTTTCGCCCTTCACTTTAAACCTATGCCCTCTAATTTTGGAATTGCCGCACTCCGGGTTAAAGACCTTGTTTATTTACCATGCCGCTCATAATTTTATAAAGCTCTATAACATCACTCCACTCCTCAGCTTTCAACGCTCCAGGGAAAATAGCTCAAAGCCTCCAACCCTGGCAACATCCATGTACTGTAAATCTTTTCTGAACCTTTTCAAGTTTCACAATATCCTTCCAAAAGCAGGGAAACCAGAATTGCACATAGTATTCCGATTGAGGCCCGACCAATACCCTGTACAGCTGCAACATGATCTCCTAAATCCGATTCTCAATGAACTGACAAATAAAGGCAAGCAAACCAAACAAAGCACGAACATTAGTTGGCTGGAAGAAGGATTCCCACTCCTTATTCACAGGAAGATCTTATTGGTTTGCAGCTCTGTAGTCTCAGCAGTACCACATTGGAACAGTATCCACGGCTAGGATTATAAATAATCCTAATAGCAAGAGTTGGATATCCAGACAACTAGACAGTTGAGGGAGCAGAAGGGAGGGCTATGGATAGTGGGAGAGACACACCAGCATTATAACAACTACCAGGCAGGGGAGGAGCATCTAAGGGATGGGAAAACCTTTTGTTTGGAGGATGGGGGTGACTGATCTGAAAAGGGGAACGAGTTATTCAGGCGAACTCTCTCCCACCACTTTTCCACCAGGGATTTGAGCAAGGTGAGCTGAGAGGTTCCCCTGTCCCTGAAATTCTCCGGCTAGCCAAAGATTTGCAATTTGGTAAATCTTGAATGTAATTGGTTCTCAAGATCTTCAATTGTGAACAGTGTGGGTAGTAGGACTACTCTAGGCCTCTTCCATCCTCAGTAAAATTACTGACAGTTTGTGGATAGAAAGGCCACCAGAGAAATGTTATGCCTATTAAGGCTTCAGAGCTGGAACCTTCACATTCTGCCTATTGAATATTATCAGGGCAAATATAAATTGGTGTAGTGGTCAGTGAAGAGGGTTACCTCAGATTGGTCAGATGGGCCAATGGCAAATGGAGTTTTATTCAAATGAATACCAAGTGCTGCATTTTCGGAAAGCAAATTTTAGCAGGACTTATAAACTTAATGGTAAGGTCCTGGGGAGTGTTGCTGAACAAAGAGACCTTGGAGTGTAGGTTCATAGCTTCTTGGAAGTAGAGTCGCAGGTAGATAGGATAGCGAAGAAGGCATTTGGTATGCTTTCCTTTATTGTTCAGAGTATTGAGTACAGACGTTGAGAGGTCATGTTGCAGCTGTACAGGACATTGGTTAGGCCACTTTTGGAATATTGTGTGCCATTCTGGTCTCCTTCCTATTGGAAGGATGTTGTGAAACTTAAAAGGGTTCAGAAAAGATTTAGAAGAATGTTGCCAGGGTTGGAGGATTTGAGCTAAAGGGAGAGGTTGAATAGGCTAAGGCTGTTTTCCCTGGAGCATCGGAGGCTGAGGGGTGACCTTATAGAGGTTTATAAAATCATGAGGGGCATGGATAGCACAAATAGAGAAAGTCTTTTCCCTGAGGTGGGGTGTCCAGAACTAGAGGGCATAGGTTTAGGGTGAGAGGGGAAAGATATAAAAGAGACCTAAGGGGCAATGTTTTCACTCAGAGGGTGGTACATGTATGGAATGAGCTGCCAGAGGAAATGATGGAGTCTAGTACAATTGCAACATTTAAAAGGTATCTGGCTGGGTATATGAATAGGAAGAGTTTGGAGGGATATGGGCCGGGTGCTGGCAGGTGGGACTAGATTGCATTGGGATATCTGGTCAGCATGGACGGGTTGGACTGAAGGGTCTGTTTCCATGTTGTACATATCTATGACTCTAATTAAAAATCGGCACCTCACCTGTGACTATCAGTGATCTAAGTATCTCAGCAAAGGGCCCAGCAATCAGTTCCCTAGCTTCCCACAGGGTTCTAGGGTACACCAATCATATCCTGGAGATTTATGCATTTTAAGACATCTAGCACCTCCTCCTGTGTACTATGGACATTTTTCAAGATGTCACCATTTATTTCCCCACATTCTGTGTCTTCTATGTCCTTCTCCACAGTAAACACAGTAAGTACAAAATACTCATTTAGTATCTCCCCCATCTCCTGAGGTTCCACATGTAGGCTGCCTTGCTGATCTTTGAGGGGTCCTATTCTCTCCCTAGTTACTCTTTTATCCTTGATGTGTTTATAAAATCCCTTTGGATTCTCTTTAACCCTATTTTCCAAAGTATTTTGAGATGATTGGAGAGAATGTTCTTTTTCGAAGAATTGCCCATCCTTGTCTTTACTATTATTCTGTCATATTTTATTTGTGAAGAATTTATTGTATTTTAATCTATTTATTTGTAAATTTATTCATTCAGGTCAAGATGCTCAAGCTGTAAACCGACAGTATTACCAAAAGATCACTCAATTAGAACAAGAAGCTGAGCAGGCCAAGACTGAGCTGTCAGAAGCTCAGAAACAATTACAGGAACTGGAGAACAAGGAACTTCGGGATGCTGCAGAGAAAGCAAAGCTACAAAAAGAATTCCGCAAGAAAATGGAAACCGCCAAAGTTAAAATGCAGGTTAGCCACTATACAGTAGCCACTCTCTGTGGTTTGATTTGCCCTTTGGTTTGATTTATTTAAATTATCATATGTGGATCTCACAAGCACGACCAACATTTATTGCCTATTCTTAATTGTCCTTAGAAAGTGGTGAGCTGCCTTGAGCTGCTGCTCTGTAGTGAGTAGGTGGAACCACATTGCAGTTTTTTAGGAAGATCCAGAGTTTTGGTTCAGCAATGGTGAACAAATAGTAATGTAGATTCAAGTCAGGTTGATCCATTACTTGGAAGGCAACTTGCAAATGGTGCTGTTCTCATGTACTTCTTGCCCTTATTCTTTTAAGAGATAGAAATTGCAGTTTTAGAAAGTGCTGTCACTGAAGCCTCTGTGACTTCCTGTAGTGCAGTTTGTAGATATTATCCAATGCAGCTACTGTGCACTACTGGTTAAGGCAGCAAGTGTTGAAGTGGGAGGTTGAATTGTTGATGAAGCAAAATGCTGTAGTTTTGATTGTGTCAACAGTTTTGAGAGTTGTTGGAGTTATATTCGGGCAAGTAAAAAGTATATAAACTCCTGATTTGTGTTTTCTACATTGGCTGGTTGATGTTCATATTGTAATTCTATTGGAAGAGTTTGACTATATAAGACTAGTTTTGGAGCATGTGTTCAGACTACATCTTGGATGTTGTGGGAGCCCAAGGTTTTATCCAGTGAATTTGACTGTTTCTTGAGATCCTGTGAAGTGAGGGTCTCTTCTGACATGTATGAATCTCTGATTCTGACCATAATTGGCTAAAGACTGGTATTAGCAATGCTGGGGATTTTGGAAGGAGACCAAGATGAATCAAGCATTTGGTCATTTTAACTAATAATAATTGCAATGCTTCAGCTTTGTCTTTTGCTCTGATATGTTGGACTTCCCATCATCCCATCAAGATGTACTTCAAGCTCCTTCTTCTAATTAGTTATTTACTCGATCATCACCTTCTACAATTCAATGAGACTTTACAGCTGTATAATCTGTTGGTTATAGAATGGCTAACTTCTGTCTATAACATGTTGCATCTCCGCTTGGTATGCATGCTGTAGTTTCTCTGGCTTGACACCTCATTTTTGCTTTTGTCTGGTGCTACACTTGGCTTGTTCTCCTATTTTTTTCATCAAACCAGGTTGGTTCCTTGGTTTGATTGGAAGAGTAGAATGAGGAATACTTGAGCTATGTGATTACAGATTGTGTTCAAATACAATTCTGTTGATCTGCAGTACCTCATAAATGATGAACAGAATGAACAACTGCATCTATTTTGAATCTATTCCATTTAACATTTTGATATTGCTATACAACACAGTGGAAGATGTTGTTTGTGTGAAGATGGGAATGTCTCTCTGAAAGAAATGTACCATGCCTCTTCCAGCAATACTACCACTGGAGGATGAATCTACAACAAATTGATTGATAATGTCATGGTTAGGTTATTTCACCACCTATGACAGACCCAACCTTGTTGACATGTACTTCAAGACTCTGCCAGCTAAATTGGTTGCGTTGCTACTCAGGCACTTTGGTAACAGACTTTGAAGTCTCCTACCCAAAGAACTGTGTTCTTAATGTCCTCAGAGTGCCTTAAACATAGATAAGTGCCTTAATATGGTAAGGGGAGGGATTGGACATTGGATATTAGATTTCTTGCCCATGTCAAAACTGGTGCCAAATGCAGTTGACATTCCTGCATGATGAAGACATTATGACTGCTGATAGGATATCACACCTTCAAGATTCACATGCACACCAACATTGTGTCAAGGGTGTGGAATCCCGTTTGGTACTTATTTAGGACTAGGTGAGTCTGTGACCCTGGAAGCAAGGCTTCCAAGCTAGTGGATAAGATGTGACTCTGGGAGGTTGCAAGACAAGTGAGACTGAAAAGAAGAGATATGAGTTTCAAAGTGCGGAGAAGAGCCTCAAAGGGGAAGATTGGCTGTAAAGGAAAGCAAGCAGTTTTAATTTTTTTTTTGCTAGGCCCTAGTTGCCATTGAGAAGCCGGTGGTAAGCTGCCTTCTTGAACCATTGCAGTCTATGTGCTATAGGTTGACCCAAAATGTTCTTTGGAAAGCAATTCCAGGATGTTGACCCAGTGGCAGTGAAGGCACAGCAATATATTTCCAAGTCAGGATGGCGAGTGGCTTGTAGGGAAACTTGCAGGTGATGGTGTTCCCATATTTCTGCTGCACTTGACATTCTAGATGGAAGTGGTCATGGGTTTGAATGGAATGATCTGAGGATCTTGGGCAAAATTCTACATATCATCATGTAGATCGTACACACTTCTGCTTCTGAGTTTTGGTGGTTGAGGGACTGGATACTTATAGGTGTGGTGCTAGTCAAGTGGGCTGCTTTGTCTGGATAGTGTCAAGCTTCTTGAGTATTGTGGAGCTGCACTCATCCAGGCACTTGGGGAACATTCCATCACATCCTGATTTGTGCCTTAGAGATGGTGAACAGGCTTTGGGGAGTGAGGAGGTGAGTTACTCACTGCAGTATTCCTAGCCTCTGTCCTGCACTTGTAGCCGCTATATTTATATGGTGAGTTCAGTTGTCAATGATAACCGCAGAATGTTGATTATGGGGGATTCAGTGAATTGCCATTCGGTGTTAAGGCACAGTTGTTAGTAAAAAGTGAGGTCTGCAGATGCTGGAGATCAGAGCTGAAAATGTGTTGCTGGTTAAAGCGCAGCAGGTCAGGCAGCATCCAAGGAACAGGAAATTCGACGTTTTGGGCAAAAGCCCTTCATCAGGAATGAGGAAAGTGTGTCCAGCAGGCTAAGATAAAAGGTAGGGAGGAGGGACTTGGGGGAGGGGCGATGGAGATGTAATAGGTGGAAGGAGGTCAAGGTGAGGGTGATAGGCCGGAGTGGGGTGGGGGCGGAGAGGTCAGGAAGAAAATTGCAGGTTAGGAGGGCGGTGCTGAGTTCGAGGGAATCGACTGAGACAAGGTGGGGGGAGGGGAAATGAGGAAACTGGAGAAATCTGAGTTTATCCCTTGTGGTTGGAAGGTTCCCAGGCGGAAGATGAGGCGCTCTTCCTCCAACCGTCGTGTTGTTATGTTCTGGCGATAGAGGAGTCCAAGGACCTGCATGTCCTTGGTGGAGTGGGAGGGAGAGTTAAAGTGTTGAGCCATGGGGTGGTTGGGTTGGTTGGTCCAGACGTCTCAGAGGTGTTCCCTGAAGCGTTCCGCAAGTAGGCGGCCCGTCTCCCCAATATAGAGGAGACCACATCGGGTGCAGCGGATGCAATAGATGATGTGTGTGGAGGTGCAGGTGAATTTGTGGTGGATATGACTCCTTGGGGCCTTGGAGAGAGGTAAGGGAGGAGGTGTGAGTGCAAGTTTTGCATTTCCTGCGGTTGCAGAGGAAGGTGCCAGGAGTGGAGGTTGGGTTGGTGGGGGGTGTGGACCTGACGAGGGAGTCACGGAGGGAGTGGTCTTTTCAGAATGCTGATAGGGGAGGGGAGGGAAATATATCCCTGGTGGTGGGGTCCGTTTGGAGGTGGCGGAAATGACAGCGGATGATACGCTGTATATGGAGGTTGGTGGGGTGGTAGGTGAGAACCAGTGGGGTTCTGTCCTGGTGGCGGTTGGGGGGGCGGGGCTCAAGGGCGGAGGAGCGGGAAGTGGAGGAGATGCGGTGGAGGGCATCGTCGATCACGTCTGGGGGGATTCTGCGGTCTTTGAAGAAGGAGGCCATCTGGGCTGTACGGTATTGGAACTGGTCCTCCTGGGAGCAGATGCGGCGGAGATCTCCTCATTTCCCCTCCCCCCACCTTGTCTCAGTCGATTCCCTCGAACTCAGCACCGCCCTCCTAATCTGCAGTTTTCTTCCTGACCTCTCCACCCCCACCCCACTCCGGCCTATCACCCTCACCTTGACCTCCTTCCACCTATCACATCTCCATCGCCCCTCCCCCAAGTCCCTCCTCCCTACCTTTTATTTTAGCTTGCTGGACACACTTTCCTCATTCCTGATGAAGGGCTTTTGCCCGAAACGTCGAATTTCCTGTTCCTTGGATGCTGCCTGACCTGCTGCACTTTAACCAGCAACACATTTTCAGCACAGTTGTTAGTAGGTTGTATATGATATATCTGGGCAATTTTCTATACTGTTTGGTAGATGCCAGTGTAGATGTACTGGAACAGCTTGGCTTAGGGTGAAGCAAGTTCTGGAGCACAAGTCTTCAGTAACAGGGCCCATTGCCTCTGCAGTATCCAGTCCCTCCGACCATTTCTTGATATTGTGTAGAATGAATTAATTTGGCTGAAGACTGGCATGAAGACGTCTGTGATGTTGGGGACCACTGCAGAAGACCGAGATGAATGATCTGATTTGCACAAATCTTCAGCCAGAATTGCCAATATTTCAGCCTTATCTTTTATACTGATGTGTTGTGCATTTCCACCATTTAAGAATGGGGATATTTGTGTAGCCTCCTCCTGTAGGTTGGTTGTCCATTTATCACTGGGTGTGGCAGGACCGCAGAGCTTAGATCTGAGTCACTGGTCATAGGATCGCTTAACTATCACTCGCTACTCATGCTGTTTGGCACGCAAAGTCCTGTTTGATAGCTTCACCTCATTGATACCTCATTGTAGGTGTGCTTGATGCTGGTCCTGGCTTGCCCTGCACTCTCTATTGAACTAGGGTTGATGGTAATGTTCAAGTGTGGATGTTTCAGACTCTGTTGGAGTACAATACTGTATCTGTTGATGGCTGACATTACCTCATGAATGCCCCGTTTTGAAATGCAGATCTGTTCAGTGATGCACAACATAATAGAAGCCATTCTCAATGTGAGTACTTTGTCTCCACAAGGACTGACTGGTGGTCACTTATATTGATTTATGACATTGGCAAATGCATTTGCAGCAGATGGATTGGCGAGTATGTTTTTCCCTCTGGTTCCTTCAACTGCTGCCACAGACCCAGTAATTATGGCCTTTCGGACCCAATCAGTGCAAAGAGCAGTGCTATTGCTGAGTCGCTCACTGTGGTAGGCATTGCTTCTTCAAGTATTATTCAAAATGGAGGAGTACTGATTCATCAGCAGAGGGAGAATGGTACATAATAATCACTGGCAAGTTAACCCTGATCCATGCGATTTCTTGAAGTCTGGAATCAATGATGAGGGCTCCCAAGGCAACTTCCTCCTGATGATATACCATAGTATAATTACCTCTGCTAGGTCTGACCTGGTAATGGGATAGGATATATCCAGAGATGGTGATGTTAATGTCTGTACACCGTCATACTCACAGAAACATACCTTACAGACAAGGGGCTGTTGCTTGACTAAGCTGAGACAGCTCTCCCAATTTTGGAACTAGCCCCCAGATGTTTGTATCAAAGACTTTGCAGGGTTGACAGGGCTGTTTTTGCCATTGTCTTTTCTAGTGCCAGGGTCAATGCCAGCTGGTCTATTTAGTAGCTATTTATACATGTAAGTGGCTTGCTAGGCCATTTCAGAGGGCATTTGGGAGTCAACCAAATTGCTGTGGTTTTGGAGCCAGACAAGGTGAGGATGGTAATTTCCCACCCTGAAAGACATTAGTGAACCAATGGGATTTTCTGACATTGGTCAATGGTTTCATGGTCATCAGTAGATTTTTAATTCAAGTTTTTTTCATGCACATCTGCCATAATGGGACACAAAACCGGTACCCAAAACACAAACTCCACTGTTAAATTTTAAATCTTTCAATGAAAGAATAGTGATGCTATTTCAGTGAACACTGTATCATTTGGATAATTTAATACCGAACAATTTTATTTAATAAATATTTGCATTTAAGTCATAGCATCTCAGAATGTCTCTCACACACCATTTCTTAAAATGCAGTTACTATGTTAAAAACAAATATGCAACCATTTAGCTGTGATCTCACCAGCCAATGGAAAGCATGTTAATGCTCATGGATCTTTGTGTTTAGAAGTGTGTATATGTTATTTTTAAACAAGAAAATTTGTACTGCGCTCTTACGCATATTGTGTTGTGTTAAATTAAATACTATGGTATCCAGGAACTTAATGTTTCCTTAGTGTATTGTTGGTTTATGGTTAATGGTGCATTGGTGATTATTGAAGATATTGACGAAATCTTATAATTCTGCTTCTTTATGCGTCCAAATACCCCATATGTGAACACAAGTGCAGAAGATCTGATCAGGTGTATCCTCAAACTCTGTAGGAAGCTAGGGAAGTGATTGCTAGGCCTCTTATTGTATCATCAACAGTTACAGGTGAGGTGCCGGAAGATTGGAGATTGGCTAACATGATGCCACTGTTTAAGAAGGGTGGTAAGGACAAGCCAGGGAACTATACACCAGTGAACCTGACGTCGGTGGTGGGGAAGTTGTTGGAGGGAATCCTGAGAGACAGAATGTACATGTATTTGGAAAGGCAAGGACTGATTAGGGATAGTCAACATGACCTTGTGCATGGGAAATCATGTTTCATAAACTTGATTGAGTTTTTGGAAGAAATAACAAAGAGGATTGATGAGGGCAAGTGGTAGATGTGATCAATATGGACTTCAATAAGACATTTGACAAGGTTCCCCATGGGACACTGGTTAGTAAGGTTAGATCTCATGGAATACAGGGAGAGAACTAGCCATTTGGGTACAGAACTAGCTCAAAGGCAGAAGACAGCGGATGGTGGTGGTGGGTTGTTTTATAGACTTGAGGCCTGTGACCAGTGGAGTGCCACAAGGATCGGTGCTGGGTCCATTACTTTTTGTCATTTACATAAATGATTTGGCTGTAAGCATAAGAGGTATAGTTAGCAAGTTTGCAGATGACGCCAAAATTGGATAGCGAAGAAGGTTACCTCAGATTACAACAGGGTCTTGATTAGATGAGCCAATGGGCTGAGAAGTGGCCAATGGAGTTTAGTTTAGATAAATGTGAGGTGCTGCATTTTGGGAAAGCAAATCTTGGCAGGACTTATACACTTAAAGGTAAGGTCCTAGGGAGTATTGCTGAACAAAGAGACCTTGGGGTGCAGGTTCATACCTCCTTGAAAGTGGAGTCACAGGTAGGTAGGATATCCTTTATTGGTCAGAGTATTGAGTACATGAATTGGGAGGTCATGTTGTGGCTGTACAAGACATTGGTTAGGCCACTGATGGAATATTGCGTTCAATTCTGGTCTCCTTCCTATTGGAAAGATGTTGTAAAACTTGAAAGGGTTCAGAAAAGATTTACAAGGATGTTGCCAGGGTTGGAGGATTTGAGCTATAGGGAGCAGTTGAACAGGCTGGGACTGTTTTCCCTGAAGTGTCGGAGGCTGAGGGGTGACCTTATAGAGGTTTATAAAATTATGAGGGGCATGGATGGGACAAATAGGCAAAGTCTTTTCTCTGGGATGGGGGAGTCCAGAACTAGATGGCATAGTTCCTATTCCTGAATCTATTCCAATAAACTAATCTGTATCCTCACTGATGCCTTTACGTCTTGTGAAATTGTGCTGCCTGAAACTGGACACAATACTCCAACTGAGGCCAAACTAGTACAGGTTTTATAACATCTTTGCTTTTGTACTCTATGCCTTTTATAACTGTTTCCTGCATCTCCCTGCCACCTTTAAAGACTTGTAAACATAAAATCTATGATCCCCAACCCTGCTCCGACACCCTTACTGCAATTATTATAGAAAGATTATGACTTTAGCTTGCTGGAAATAAGGTTAAATATTGATTTCATTATAGGGTTGAAAGCAATTGAGAAGTAATTAGCTGTTGTTGGAGGTTGGTTTTGGTTTGCATAGTTTTGCTGTTTGAAACTGAAGTCCAGCTGAAACAAATATACTGCAACTATGGTTTACAAAATAACTATCATAAAAATAACAAACTTTAAAGATCTGATCCTGTTCCTTTTAGAGCCTGCAGAGGAAACAACAGGAAACAAAGAAGTTGTTTTCTTTATCGGCGCAGAGTGAGAAGCATTTGATCCAATTGAGTCAGAATGTGGAAAATATGAAACAACAGCAACAGTTGCTTCAGAAGAAACTGCATGAAGAAAGCGAGAAAAAACGAAAACTGGAAAATGAGATTGAAAGAGATCAGCAACTAATTAAAGTAAGAACATTTCACAGTCAAATTAGCAATTACAAAGAAATAAATTATACTTATCAGTTGTATAGATGTTTTTGTATGAGAAACTTACTGTACAGTAACATATCTTTCCTTAAATTTGCTATTTAATTTGTCCCTAATTGTACAATACATTTTTAAAAATCTCCACTAATATGGAAGAATTTTACTGAAAAGGTGGGCATGTTTTGGTAGGGGTGGCAGATTAAAACTGCTGAAATTGGGAGGGAGTGCAATAATGGTCAAGTCAGTGGACTAATAATCCAGGACGAAAGTGAGTACTGCAGATGGTGTAGATTAGAGTCAAGAGTGTGTTGCTGGAAAAGCACAGCAGGTCAGGCAGCATCCGAGAAGCAGGAAAATTGATGTTTTGGGCAAAAGCCCTTCATCATAATCCAGGACCTCAGGCTAATATTCTATTGACATAGGTTTGAATTCCACCACGGCCGGTGATTAAATTTGAATTCAATAGCTAAATGTAGTCTCACGATGATCATGTAATCATTATTGATTGTTATAAGAAACGTTTTATTCACCAGTGTCCCTAAAGGAAGAAAATCTGCTTTCTTCCCTGATTTAGCCTATGTGTACTTCCAGGCCCACACCGATGCAGTTGACACTGAACTACCCTCTGAAAAAGCCTAACAACCTACTAAGTCATATCAAGATGCTACCAAGTCTAAACAAGTCTAGACAGACCACCCGACATTGACTTAGAGGAAACAACAATTGCCCATTGATTCTGCAGATTATTCCTTTATAACAACTGGAAGTTTGTTCAAAATTGGGCAAGCTGTACCAAAGGTAAAAACAATGACTGCAGATGCTGGAAACCAGATTCTGGATCAGTGGTGCTGGAAGAGCACAGCAGTTCAGGCAGCCTTTATTCCTGATGAAGGGCTTTTGCCCGAAACGTCGATTTTGCTGCACTTGGATGCTGCCTGAACTGTTGTGTTCTTCCAGCATCACTAATCCACAAGCTGTACCAAAGACTAGCCAAGCAACAGTCTGACATAGTTATATTCAAATAATCATTTCTTACAGCCCTACATACCTTATGATTCCCTGGTTATGTTCTGAGAAACTCGGAGAAAGTGAGGACTGCAGATGCTGGAGAGTCAGAGTGAGAAAGTGTGGTGCTGGAAAAGCACAGCAGGTTAGGCAGTCTTGTGGTCAACCACTTCAACTCCCCAAGGACATGCAAATCCTGGGTCATCTCCACTGCCAAATCAAAGGTACCCGTCAACTGGAGGAAGAATGCCTCATCCTCCACCTCGGGACCTTACAACTATACAGCATCCACAATAACTTGACGCGTTTTCAAATCCCCCGCTCCCCCCCAACCTACATTTCATCCTAATCAACAGCCGGGAATGAAAATTCATCCATTGCCCCTTCAGCCACATCAGTCTGCAATGAAAATGTGATAATTACTAAACTATTTTCAACTCTGACCTCCGTAGTTTCTAGTACTATTATGGGAGGTGGGTTAGATATTCAACCAAAATGATGAGATCTCAGGTTGGAATAGAGTTGAATAAATTAATTTTATAGATAACTGAAAGGAATTAAAAGAATATGGAATGTACAGTGTTATATCATGTGAATAGAATATAAGCATTCTTTTTCAAAATTGTAGAATAGTTTATTAGGTTGGTAAGTATGATCTGTGCTGTTCATGCCAGAACACATGACATATTTGTACACTAGTTATAGCTGATATTAACAGTATTAATACTTCAAATGTTATTAAAAAAACAACACTGATCATAATTCCAACTGAGGGTACATTTTCTTAATTATGTAAGTAAATATATATTGGATATAAAGGGCAATTTTTATTGCTGTTCATACACTTCGAGGAGTTGAGAAGTGATGTTACTCCTTTCAAAAAAGAAACAAATCCTCTCAGACTAAACATTAGTTTTTCAGTAGGGAAAGACAAAAATACAGGGAGTCTCCAATTTGCATTCAGTCGACTTACAAATGCTTATTCTTACAAGTATGATCCCATACATGGTTATAATTTTAAAGTCCCAACATACAAACATTTCCTGTACTTATGATCAGCTGCTTTCCAATTTTCTATATTGTGTTCCCACCTGTGTACAAATTGGCTTGCAAACAGATTTCAGAACCGGACCCTTTCACAATCTGGGAGTGCCCGTAAAAGAAGAGACAAGTTCATGGGTTATTATGAATTTGCAGGCAGGTGAAGGAAACAGCTTGGGTCTGATGCCCTGTTTCATGGCTGCTGAAGTGGAGATGTTTGGAAACCAGTCGGTTCACTGCATTGGTAGCATCCCCATAAATCCACTTTTTGCCTAAACTGTAGTTGAGAGAAGTTGAGATGGCTGTTAACATGCACATTACCCTACCAATTTTGTGGTGCAACGTCAGCTGCAAATACTCTTACAGTAGCTGACATAGCTCCACAATTTGATTTCTGCTGATCCAAATCCTGACAGTTCTTCACAATTGTTGTAAGTTAGTAGCAACAGGGCTCTGCCAATATTATGGGGACATCTTAGGTAGTGTAACGAATTATACTTTGTCGGTTGATGATCTCCTTAGCTTGCTTGCTTTAATTAAATGCCAGTTAAAGCATGATATTTTGTGAATTGAGTGATGTTGAACGGCTATCAAACCTTAACATTATGCTATCTAGGCTGACTGTGTAAGATCTAACCTTCTACTTCTGTCTGGTTATTCTAGCCATTTGGGAATGAGAATTGCAAGAAATAATGAACCAACACTCAGCTAAAATTAAACAGTATTTCTAAGGTTTAAGGAATACAACACAATACAGTAAACCAGCTCATTCCAAATATACTATAGGAATCATACATATGATCATGAGCTAATCTTGTCCATGAGACTCACCTACTGCTTTGTCAAATCTATTTCTTTTAAACTACTGATCCCCAGTTATTATGGCCTCTTTCTCCTTTAAATCTGCAATTACCACTACTCTCCTAAATAAAAACCTTTGATCCAACCATCCTTGCAAGCTATCATCTATTTCCCACTTCTCTTTCAACTCCACAGTCAAAGAGTCATAGAGGTGTACAGCTCGAAAACAGACCCTTCAGTCCAACTTGTCTGTGCTGACCAGATATCCTAAACTAATCTAGTCCCATTTGCCAGCACTTGGCCCATATCCCTCTAAACCCTTCCTATCCATATACCCACTCAGATGCCTTTTAAATGTTGTAATTGTCCCAGTCTCTATCATGTCCTCTGGCAGCTCATTCCATACACATACCACCCTTTGTGTGAAAACGTTGCCCCTTGGGTCTCTTTCAAATCTTTCCCCTCTCACCCTAAACCTATGCCCTCTGGTTCTGGATTCCTTCACCCTATGGAAAATACCCTGCCTATTTAGCCTATCCATGCCCCTCATGATTTCATAAACCTCAATAAAGTCACCCCTCAGCCTGCAATGCTCCAGAGGAAACAGCCCCAGCCTATTCAGCCTTTCCCTATAGCTCAGACCCTCAAACCCTGGCAATATCCTTGTAAATCTTTTCTGAACCCTTTCAAGTTTCACAGCATCCTTTTGAGGGAGACCAGAATTTCACACAATATTCTAAAAGTGGCCTAACCAATATCCTGTACAGCTGCAACATGACCTCCCAATTCCTATACTCAGTGCTTTGACCAATAAAGGAAAGCATATCAAACGCCTTCTTCACTATCCTATCTACCTGTGACTTCACTTTTCAAGGAATGATGAACCTGCACTCCAGGTGTCTTTGTTCAGCAACAATCCCCAGGACCTTACCATTAAGTGTATAAGTCCTGCCTTGATTTGCCTTTTCAAAATGCAACGCCTCACATTTATCTAAATTAAACTCTATCTGCCACTCCTCAGCCCATTGGCCCATCTGATCAAGATCCCTTTACTCTGAAGTAACTTTTTTCGGTGTGCATTACACCTCCAATTTTGGTGTCATCTGCAAACTTTACTAACTATGCCTCCTATGTTCACATCCAACCCATTTATAGAAATGATGAAAATCATTGGACCCAGCACCAATCCTTGTGACACACCATTGGTTACAAGCCTCCAGTCTGAAAGGCAACCCTCCACCACCACCCTCTGTCTTCTACCTTCAAACGGGTTCTGTATCAATGACTAGTTCTCCCTGTATTCCATGTGATCTAACCTTGCTAACCAGTCTACCCTGAGGAACCCTGTCAAATGCCTTATTGAAGTCCATATAGGTCACGTCCACCACTCTGCCCTCATCAATCTTCTTTGTTTCTTCTTCAAAAAATTTAATCAAGTTCATGAGACATGATTTCCCACACACAAAGCCACCTTGAATGTATTGTCACATTTCATATCTGTTCCCACTTTTCCCAAAGTTCAACATTGTAATCCATTCAATCAGGATTTCCCCCCTCTGCAGTACCAAAATGGTTTTTGTCAAAATTATAAACACATTTTATTTGACTATGATAAAGCTATACTATGACTTCATATGTTTCTGTATCTGTATGCAATCTTTGACATGGTTAATCATTCCATCTTCCTCTAAAATCTTACCACTGACGTTCCTCAGTCTTCGCTTGGTTCCGTTCTTATCTATCCTTGCATATTTGAAGAGCTACCATCATGGCTTCTCTTATCATTCATGTATACAGTTACCTTTAATATTTCCTAATTTTTTTTTAGATTAGACTTACAGTGTGGAAACAGGCCCTTCGGCCCAACAAGTCCACACCGACCCGCCGAAGCGCAACCCACCCATACCCCTACATTTACCCCTTACCTAACACTACGGGCAATTTTTTAGCTTGGCCAATTCACCTGACCCGCACATCTTTGTGACTGTGGGAGGAAACCGGAGCACCCGGAGGAAACCCACGCAGACACGGGGAGAACGTGCAAACTCCACACAGTCAGTCGCCTGAGTCGGGAATTGAACCCGGGTCTACAGGCGCTGTGAGGCAGCAGTGCTAACCACTGTGCCACCGTGCCGCCCTAGAGTCATAGTGTCGTAGAGATGTACAGCATGGAAACAAACCCTTTGGTCCAACCCGTCCATGCCGACCAGATATCCCAACCCAATCTAGTCCCACCTGCCAGCACTCGGCCCATATCCGTCCAAACCCATCCTATGC
Source organism: Hemiscyllium ocellatum (assembly GCF_020745735.1). Lineage (NCBI taxonomy): Eukaryota > Metazoa > Chordata > Chondrichthyes > Orectolobiformes > Hemiscylliidae > Hemiscyllium > Hemiscyllium ocellatum. The sequence goes on along the minus strand of NC_083402.1, from coordinate 87,420,078 downwards.
ATATACCCATCCAAATGCCTCTTAAATGTTGCAATTGTATCAGTCTCCACCACTTCCTTTGGCAGCTCATTTCATACACATATCACCCTCTGTGTGAAAACGTTGCCCATTAGGTCTCTTTTATATCTTTCCCCTCTCACCCTAAACCTATGCCCTCTAGTTCTGGACTCCCTGACCCCAGGGAAAAGACTTTGCTTATTTACCCTATCCATGCCCCTTATAATTTTGTAAACCTCTATAAGGTCACCCCGCAGCCTCCAACGCTCCAGGGAAAACAGCCCCAACCTGTTCAGCCTCTCTCTATAGCTCAAATCCTCCAACCCTGGCAACATCCTTGTAAATCTTTTCTGAACCCTTTCAAGTTTCACAACATCTTTCCAATAGGAAGGAGACCAGAATTACATGCAATATTCCAACAGTGGCCTAACCAATATTCTGTACAGTTGCAACATGACCTCCCAACACCTGTACTCAATACTCTGACCAATAAAACAATGCATACCACACGCCTTCTTCACTATCCTATCTACCTGCGACTCCACTTTCAAGGAGCTATGAACCTGTACTCCAAGTTCTCTTTATTCAGCAACACACACTAGGATCTTACCATTAAGTGTATAAGTCCTGCTCTGATTTGCTTTCCCAAAATGCAACACCTTGCATTTATCTAAATTAAACTCCATCTGCCACTTCTCAGCCCATTCGCTCATCTGGTCAAGATTCTGTTGTAATCTGAGGTAACCTTCTTCGCTGTCCACTACCCCTCCAATTTTGGTGTCATCTGCAAACTTACTAACTGTATCTCTTATGCTCACATCCAAATCATTTAGACCCTTTTCTACATGCTGTTCATCTGAAAACACTTCCGATTTCGAATGCACATTGATGACCCCCAATCTGGTAGAGATTTCACTACCATCTCTGTTGATTCTTCTGCCATCTCTATATTTTCAGCTTGTTTGCTGAACATTCAGTACTGGATATGCAGAAACCTTTTAAAAAAATTAAATGTTAGGAAAGTTGAAGACAATGTCTTTTTATTGCCCCAATCACTCCACTGTTTCTCCATCAACTCAAATGCATTCATGGCTGTATTATCTGCACCCCACAATCTGGGAATTATCTTTCCATTACCAAGTCTAAATTGTGTATCTAATTGGTGAACCACAGTGATTGCAGCAAAAATCTTATGTAATACCACATCCCCCCATTTTCCAAGCTAAGTAACCACATTTAATTCCTCTTCTGTTTTATGTTTTCTCGCAGAATGTTATCCATTCTGTTACTGAACTCCACATGTTCCGAATTTAGTCATGGGGGCTCATGAGAGCATATAGAGGAGATTTAACAGAATAGTTCAAGGGATGAGGGATTTCAGCCAAAAGAAGTTATGTTGGAGAAACTGGACATATTTTCCTTGGAGCAAAGGAGATTAAGGGGGAAATTGGTGGAGAACATCATAACACACTCAGATATGGTATTCAAAGAAAAGAAAGGACAGAGGACACTGATTAAGAGTTGCAAACAAAATCTGAAAAACAACATTTTTACACAACAAATGGTAATGACCTAGAACTTGCTACTACAATGGTGGTGGAAGTGAAGACATTGAGAAATTTAAAAATGAAATCAGATGGTTTCTTGAGAAAAATAAACTTGAAGAGCTTCAGGGATGAGGTATTGGAGCTAGTGTGGACTCACAAGACTATGTGGCGTCCTGTATCATGTTTAATCTATGACTATAAACTATTTTCTGCTACCTTATGAAATTCTAAATATATTATATCTGTTGCATTATTTTCTTTTTATCCTTTCTGACACTTCTTCAAAGAATTCAGTTAAGTTGATTAAGTATGATCTTCACTTTAACAGCTTTTTAAAATTTCAATTTCTTGATAATTTTCTATTACATATGAATAAAGATTTTATTGCCTTTCCTACCATCAATTTTATTCTAATTATTCTATGATTTCCTGGATTTGTTCTATCTCTCCTTTGATATATATATATATAGAAATCAAATTAATTGTCCACGATTAAGTTGCACAATTTTCTTTTTTCAAAGGAATAATGCATAATATTCAAAATTCGTTTTTTCATTAATCAGATATGAAAATTAAATAGGGTACAGAAATATTCATTAGAATGTTTTAGGAGCTGACGGACTGATTTATGAGGATTCATTAGCAAAGCTTGAGTTCTTAGAGAAAATGAAATTGAGAGGGGGTTTGGTGGAGATGTTTGAAATCATGTTGTGTGGACAAATGAGGATAAGCCAGGGCTCAAGAGATGGGGTGCTGCGATGCTACTTACCAGGATTCGTGCTTTCAGAGAGGATCTCAGATTCATACAGCAATCAGAGCAGGATCGTCTCTGCTTCTTCACTCATTCCCTCGCAGACTAGGATGATTCTCTTCCACTCTCAGACTAAGGTGGCTACTGCAGGCTCTGTAACACTTAGGGTAGAAGGTGGTTATGGGAACGGCTGGGTGTTGGTGTTGGTGTGTGTTCCTTTCACTGTTTTCACTTGGTTTCCACCTTTTCCTGATGGCAAGTTTCGAGGTGCTCAACGCCTTCCCGAATCACTGGTGGGACTATCCATAAGGGTCCTGACATTCCAGGTCCCAAACTTCATCCTGAGGGTATGGAAGGTGCTTATGCAAGAGTTCTTTTAATGTGGGTGAGGATTTTATAAAATTACTGGGTGGATAACAGTTTATATAAGCACTGGGGTGGCAGGGTGTTATACGATTATTGGGCTGGGACATTCACAAAAGCATTGAAACTGGATGGGGTGTTTTATAAAACACTAGGTTTTCAGATGTTACTTAAAAGAAAACACTGGGCTGGTAGGGTGTTATGAAATTACTCAGGAGTTTAATACACTAAAAATGCTGGGCTGGGAGAATTATATAACCGTCTCTGGACCAGAGAGAGGCTGAATTGGTAAGGAGCTGTTCATCTTCCATATTTCCTGCTGGTAGGCTCACTAGAAATCTCTGAGTTGTTGGCTTTGTTGGCTGAGTCCAGGGCTCAGGAATTGCAGCTAGGAGCAGGGACCAGCATCTGGGGTTTGCCACTGAGATGTCTGGGCACCAGATTGGATTACAATTAAATTGGCACAAAACAACTGTCAATTAGCAAATGTTTTCTATGAAAAAATAATTAGTTAGGATCTGGCATGCACTGCCCATGATGTGGTGGATTTTCAAAAGGCAATTGGATAATTGCCTTAAGAGTAAAGACTTTCAGGGCAACAGGAAAAAAAAGCAAGTGATTGAATTAGCTGTATTGTGCTCACAAACAGTTGGCACAAATGTGATGTGCCAAATAGCCTCCTTCTGAACTGTAACCATTCTCTGAAAATATTTAAGAAGTGAAGTTCCTTCCATTTACAACAAATTATTTGAAACCAGCGCCCAATATTTCTGTTTTCATATTGATTGCTGTGCAACCACATTGGAACTTCACTCAGTATCTGTAATCAAAAATGAATGTGATTATGATAGAATAAAATATCCAAATGTTTTAGAACCTGCACTCATATTTATATCCTTTGCCCAGAAACAAATAAAACAGCCAAAAATCTAATAATAATATCTTCTTAAATAAGGTTACAATTTTAAAGTACATATGTTTAATTTTTCTAGGAGTTGGAATTAAAACGAGAACAGCAGCAGAAAATTCTGAAAAAGAAAGCTGGAGAGATTACCCATCTGAAGAAAACAAAGTGTTCCCCTATCATCTCACAGGAACAGCAGGTATATCTTAAAACATGTCTGGCTGCAATGTTTATTATTCTTCTCAGTAATATTTTTATTGTTGAAATGGAACAGAAGGAGATTCAAGATGGCGGCAACCCAGCAAGTCTGAGTCTGTAGTGCTCTGCCTAAGACGTGGGCAAAGTGGGGCACCCGCCTTCGCCACACTTTTTAATGAATTTAAAATAGATTTTGCCCAGCACACTTAGTCATTTTGCATCAAACTTGAACAGTTTGGTGCTGTTCTTAAAATGACTAAGGGCAAAAATTCCCAAAGTTTGCAACAGGCAGGGACCCCTCCACCACCCCCTCCAGCAGCAGCGGAGACGTCCACAGCCGCCTCAGGGGACTTATCTGCGGAGGCGAGCCTGGTCTCCGTGATCAACAAGCTGCAGGAGAGGATTGACGCCTTCATCGAAGAATCCACGAGCAGGTGGGAGTTGTTCTCGGTTGTGCTGCAGAAGCATGACCGAGAAATTGAAAAACTCGAACAACGCATTGGAGGGCGGAGCAAAAGGCCGTGACCTCGGAAGCTGCTGCCGAATTGGCTGTGGGCCGCGTCCGGTCTCTTGAGCAGCGAGTTCGGACCTTGGAAGAACACATAGATGATCTCGATAATCGGGGTCCTCGAAAAAATATTCAGTTGCTGGGCCTTCCTGAACAGGAAGAAGAAGGCCAGCTTGCAGTATTTTTGAAGCAATGGCTCCCTGTAATATTAAGGTTGGAGTCTGGATCAGGCCAGGTGCGGGTAGAGTGGGCCCACCAGGTTGCTATATGCAGGCCCGGGTCGGACCAGCGCCCCCACCCGGTCCTGTTCCGGCTCCAATGCTGGAAAGAGATACAGATGTTCCTGGAAGCCTCCAGAGTCCTGGGGAAGGATCCCCAGGCCATGATGCCCAAGGGTTCCAGAATTGTGTTATTCCAGGATTTTTCTCCAGCCATGGTCCACAAGAGGAGAGTATTTGATGAGATGAAGAAGCGCCTAAGAGACCTAAACATCCAATATTCCTTGCGTTACCCAGCAACGCTGCGATTCAGCCACGAAAGATCTGTATGCAACTTTGGATCACCGGAGTAATAGACTGTAAGAGTCCAATCATATGGATAGTGATTTTGCTTTGTGCCCCCCCATCCCCACCCTCCCCGGTTTACCCCTTCTTTCCTTCTCCATCCCTTTTTTTTTATTACCTTTTCCAGGGGGCAGGGAGGGGGGCTTTTTTGTTATTCACTATGTGATTTCTCTGTTTACAGGCCATGCGGCTTATTTAATTTATGTGGGGGGGGGTTTGTTTTGTCCTTTTTTTAGGGCGGAGTTCTCTTCTTCTGTCATCTGACTTAGTTTTCTAATAATTGCTAGGATTGTAACTTTGTAGTTTTACATATTCATATTTTGTATTATGTTTGCTTAAACACACCTAGGTATTGGTGTGTTGGGGGTGGAGAGGGAGTGTGGTGGGGGTGGGTCACTCACTTTTAACTTTGGTTTTATAGAACACTTGAATTTGTCTACTCCATTTTACAACACCAGGGTTGAGGGTGGGGCACTAGTTAAGGAGAGGTTATGATGGGGTTATTGACAGGTAGTTACCCCCCCGGGAGCAAGGGGGAATATCTCCTTTCAAATGTGTTTTGTATTTTTTTTACTTAGGAATAGTTTTTAATTGTATTGGTGTAAATGTCTTAAAGAAGTTTTGCTTTTGTGAATTTTTCATGGTCTTTATTCAGGGTGTTTTGGGTGCGGTTATTCCTCCTGGGGGGTCTCGGGCTTGTCAGGGCGATCATGGCTTGCTATTCGCTTAGGTGGTGGACCTGAAATGTCAAAGGGAGTAATTCACCAATCAAAAGGAAGAAGATACTATCAAACCTTAAAAAAGAAAGGGTTGATATAGCTCTTTTACAGGAGACACATCTACTTGACAAAGAGCACTTAAAATTACAACAGGGTGGATATGACCAGGCCTTTTTTTCATTTTTTAGCTCAAAAAGTAGGGGAGTAGTAATCCTCATTTGGAAGAATCTTCCTTTTAAAATCTTAAGCCAGATAAAAGATGAATCTGGACAGTATATACTGATCAAAGCCTTAATAAATGGAGAGGAGTATGGGATTTTGAATCTTTATTGCCCCCCCCCCCAGCATACCCCTTCAAATTTGTAACAGAAGCGTTCTCCAAGTTGATGGCTTTTGGGGTCTGCCATACAATTATAGGAGGAGATTTTAATTGTATTATGGACTCAGAGACAGTTCGGATACCCAAGAGTACTATGGATGTATCTCTTAGATCCAGACAATTGGCGGATCTAAATAAGGAGCTCAGGCTAGTAGATGTGTGGAGGTGCCTTCACCCCCAGGGCAGAGACTTTACTTTCTACTCTAACCCACACAAGTGTCATACTAGAATTGATATGCTTTTCGCTCCCTCAACCCTTTTGAATTCCATATTCTCCTGCAAAATAGGTAACATAGCAATTTCTGATCATGCCGCAGTATATATGGAAGTTAAGACTAGGGATGATGTGACAGGCCCCTGACATTGGTGTATGGATTCCTTTTTAATGAAGGATAGCAAATTTGTAAAATATTTCTCTCAAGAACTCAAAACCTTTTTGGAAATTAATTCAGATACGACCATTAACCCATCAACGATGTGAGAGACCATTAAGGCTTATGCACAAGGTTTGATCATGTCATATTCCACGACCCAGAAAAGACAAAAGGGAGAACAACAGCATCTACTCGAGGCTTGCTTGAAGGTAGCTGAGACAGCGTATGTTGATAGGCCCTCTATTACGAAGCTACAAAGGATTACAGCCCTTAGGACAGCTTTGAATATCGCACTTACTCAAACAGCAAAGAGGGAAATATTATTTGCAAAGCAAAGACTATATGAATATGGTGACAAGCCTGGCAGATATGTAGCGTATCTTGCTAGGAAAAATAAAGCTCCTCAAGCTATTAGGTCCATTAAGGAACGTGCTGGTACTCTGACTTGTGATCATAAAAGGATCAATACAGCCTTTAGAAAGTTCTATTATGAACTGTATAAATCACAGGACTGTGAGAATAGAACTAAGAAGGTGGAGTTTTTCTTCAAAAATCTGGCCTTTCCAGATTTAACCTTGGAGCAAGTGTCAATCCTGAATGCGCCCCTGGTAACCCAGGAAGTACTCGACGCAATTAGACAGCTTCAGAGTGGCAAAGCACCTGGACCACACTGATTCCAGGTTGAATTTTATGAAGAATTCATAGGGGAACTGGCTGGTCCACTCATAGACATGTATAACTATTCACACAGTTACGGCTACCTCCCGCCTTCATTGAGAGAAGCAAATATTTCTCTCATTCTTAAAAAAGGAAAGCCCCCAGAAGATTGCTCATCATATAGATCAATATCCTTGCTAAATGGAGATTTTAAAATCCTTTCTAAAATGTTAGCATTAAGATTCAAGAGGGTCTTACCATATATCATAAAAGAGGATCAGACGGGTTTATCAAGGGCCGTAGATCATCTAATAATATTAGAAGGGTCTTAAATATAATACAAGCCTGTCAACATACTGGGAAAGCATACTGGGATAGTTGTCTCCTTGGATGCAGAGAAGGCATTTGACTGGGTTGAATGGTCATATCTTTTTTACACACTGGAAAGGTTTGGTGTTGGAGAGGTATTTTCTAAATGGGTCTCAATATTATACAATGACCCCAAAGCAGCCCTGATTACCAATGGTTTAGGTTCAGATAACTTCAGCGTGGGTAGGGGGCTGTCGTCAGGGATGTCTTCTCTCACTGTTATTATTCACGCCTAATAATTGAACCTCTAGTGAAAGCTATACGAACCGACTCTAACCTAGTGGCTCCGAGGGTTGGTTTGGGTAAACATAAAATCACTCTTTATGCAGATGATATCCTCCTGTTTTTAATCCCTCGCTTAATTCAAGTAATTAATCTATTAAGTACGTTCTCAAGCTACAAAATCAATTTTACGAAATCAGAGGGCATGCCATTGGGTGGTCTCGCTAGTATATCCAATTTATCGGACGGATCTTGTTTCCCTTTCGGTGGTCACTGGAGGGTTTTCTATACTTAGGTATTTTTATCACCCCAGTATTTGGTCAGCTGTATAAAGCCAATTATATACACCCACTAGAAAAAAATAAGGCAGGACCTTCAATGCTGGGGAGATCTCCCAATTTTCCTGATGAAGGGCTTATGCCCGAAACGTCGAATTTCCTGTTCCTTGGATGCTGCCTGACCTGCTGTGCTTTAACCAGCAACACATTTTCAACTGTGATCTCCAGCATCTGCAGACCTCATTTTTTACCCGGAGATCTCCCAATATCCTGGTTAGGCGGAGTAGCTCTCGTTAAAATGAATATTCTGCCTCGTCTCTTATATCTTATGAGAATGCTCCCTTTGACATTGCTGAGACTGATGTTACGTAAACTACACGGCTGGCTTGGTTCCTTTATTTGGAACTATAGATGGCCCCTTATCAAATTTGAGAAGCTGCAGCTTCAACAAGCAAGGGGAGGACTGGATTTTCCAGTCTTTAAGAGGTATCAGTTGCGCTCTCTATTAGGCTATGTAGCCGATTGGGTCTCTTGTGACCCACAATCAATCTGGTTAGACATCGAGACCTCCCAAGCAAAGTGTCCCCTCATCAATCTTTTATTTTTAGATAAGATGAGAGCTATTAAGGACTATTGTATAAACCCTATTGTATTAAATACAATTAAAGCCTGGAGGATAATGCGGCAAGATGAGGGTAACTTACAAAAAACCTCTCCTTATACTCCTATAGTGGGAGCATAGGGTTTTCAGCCAGGGCAGATAGATGCTACATTTAAAACCTGGAGGTCCAGAGGTGTCTCTTGCATAGGGGACCGGTTTGATGGGGAGTTTATGATGTCTTTTGAGCAGCTGCGCCAGACGTTTGCACTACCTAATGGAGACCTTTTTTGGTATTTCCAAATACGAGATTGTGTACAGAAGAAGACCACATTATTAGACAGTCCCTACAAATCGGATAGGGAGAGAAGAGTACTATGGCCAATAGGTCCACCCTCAGTCAGTACTCTTTATCACTCATTACATAATGAAGTATCGAAAGACATGGAACGACTGTTTAAAATATGGAACCAGGAATTGGAGTTAGAAATCCCTTCAGAAATTTGGGAGGACATCTGGGAAAATGCCAGAAAGATCTCTATTTGTAATAGAACTCAAGCTATTCAATAAAAGATAATCCACAAGGCTCATATAGCACCAGAATGACTGGAAAAATTTAGGGTAGGAACATCCCCAATGTGTCCTAAATGTAAAATAGAAGTGGGTACTCTCATGCACTGTTTATGGGACAGAGTAGCGAATGCTCTGACAGAAATCTTGGGAACGGAGATTGGATTGGATCCAGTGTCTCTTCTCCTGGGCTTTTCAAATGTGCCCTCCTTGGATGTGCACTGGAGGAAATTATTCTCCATTCTCTCTTTTTGTGCAAGGAAAAATATCTTAGTGAATTGGGTAGCTAAGGGTCCTCCAGGACTTTCAAACTGGCACAGGTTAATCATGGAATATATCCCCCTTGACTTCCTCACAAATATGGTGCACCAAAAAACTGAATTATTCTATAAAATATGGCAGCTCTTTTTGAACTATATAGATACAGATATTTCGGCCATGTTGTCAAGGGCTTTTGTCTAGCTGTGGTAGTGGTTCTGGCTGGTCCGGGGACCCCATCCTGGGGGAGGAGTCCCGTATAAATACAGGTTTTATTATGATTTGATGTTAATCCATTTTGAGTACATATTTAATTATTACATTATTTCTTACTAGTAATATAAGATATTTTATGCTTTGGTTGTTTGTAGGGTAGATTAGTAGTTAGCTGAGTTTTTTTTCTCCTTTTTTTCTTTTGTTGTGTTTTGGCTATTATTTATTTCTTTTTTAATATATATTTAATTGTATATTCGTATTTATATTTGTTTGTATTACTTTGTAATTTTGTAAAAAATGTTAAAAAGAATCGCTTTTTTCTTTCAATAAAAATACCTATAAAATGAAGAAATGGAACAGAAAATGGGATAAAATACAGTATGGGCTATCAATGCACTGCAGCCTGATTTGCATGGCCAGCTTATTTATTACCCCAATGCCTGCTAGCTTAGGTACAATTCCATTGCTACCATCATCTTTCAATCGTTTAGTTGAAGAGCTATATTATCTTTTTTTGCTGTGTGAGACAATTTCACTCCCAAATGTACTTCCATCGGATTTGCATTGTTAGAGTAAGTGCAATTGACTGCGATAATCCCTGTTTTGAACTAATTTTGAATTTGAGGTTTATGTCTGTGTTAATAAAAGACTGCAGCACTTGTTTTCAAAACGTTTGAACAAATCGTGTTGGCAGATGAGGAAGGTGCTGCATGTATACTGAATGTAGTAAAGTCCCCATTGTCCCAGAGGACCATATGGCTGCTCTCTCATTAGAGATGAGGGTCACCACATTTCAAAAAAAGGGCAAGATTGAGGAGGTGTGACATTCATGGTAACTCCTGTTGGTGCAGGAATTGAACCTGCGCTGTTGGTGTCAGTTTGCATTGCCAAATTAACTAACAAACACCCATATGAGATGTTAACTCACAGGTAACTATTTTGTTTATTTATATTTCAAGATAGAGATAACAAACCTGGGGCCAACTCCAAATCTGCAACAAAAACAAAGTGCTGGAAATACTGAGCAGTTCTGGCAGCATAATTGGAGAGGGAAACCTAGTTACATTTTGAGTCAAATATAATTCTTCTTCAAAACTGAATGAGGGTGGGTGTATGATAGATCATATATTATTAAAAGCAAGGGTAAGGTGTAGGAAAAAGTGAAAGGGCGGTCTGGGTTAGAGTAAAAAATGAGAAATATTTAATGACTAAAGTTGTCATGGAAAAAAAGCAAAGGGAGTAGTAATGGTTGGAGCAAAGAAACAAGAGTGCTTGTCCAAACCGACTGTAAGTGCCAGAATAGTGGACAGCTCAATCTGAGAGCAGAACCATGAATAACAAGATTCTTACTGGCAAATGGCAATAAAATCAGATCAAAATGACAGGCAGAGTTCATGCTGTGAAGTTGATGAACTCAATGTTGAGTCAACAAACTGTAAAGTGCCTAATTGGAAGATGAGGGCTGGCTATCGAGCTTGCATTCAGCTTCATTGCAATACTGCAGCAGATTGAGGACAGAAATGTAACTGTAAGAGGAAGATGATTAAAATGACTAGCAACTAGAAGGTCAGGGTCATGCTTGCAGTTTGAGCTAAGGTTTTCCTCAAAGTGGTCAATTTTTAGACTCCTCAATGCAGATGAGATCACATTGTGAGCAATGAATACTGAATGCATTGTAAATAACTGTTTCACCTGGAAGGAGTTTGGGGCCATGGACTGACTGGCATCTAGTTGCTGAACTTGTCATTCCTTTTTTTAAACAAGGGCAAAATGTTTGCAATTCTCCCCAGTCCTCTGGCACCATTGCTGAGTCAAAGAAAGACTGGAAAATTATGGCCGGGACATTTGCCATTTGCCTCCTTCTGTTTGCATAAGTCTCATCTGGTCCCAATGCTTCATCAATAACTGGTCAATTTTAAACCCTTTAATTGTCTGAATGACATGGTTTCTCACCATCATTTGGGCGGTATGCAAGGTATTCAATTAATATCGTCGCTATGCCTCTTGCTGCTATGCATAAATCTCCTTTTTGGTTCTCAATTGGCCTCATTCTATCTTTCACTATACTTGTTACAATACACTTTTTACATACATAACATGCCGAGAAAAGATTTGGGAATTTCCACTTCTGTTAGTTGCTTGTTTCTTTTATACTATTTGTTTATCTTATTTGCTTTTTCAATTCCCTTCTGAACTTTCATTATTCAATTTAGTTTGGTGATATCTTATTCACCTGACATCAAAACACACTTTTTCTTCTTCAGTTTAACCTTTGTGTCTATAGGCAGAATCTTATCAGATTCTGGGCAATGTGGGTTCTGGCCAGATATGTGGCAGAATTGGGCAATGTGTTTGGTGACGCCCATCTCAGTCTCAAGGTCATCTGGTTGTATCTTGTATTTTTCACTTGAGTGATGTAGTGAGATTTTAACTAGGCAGTGATGAGTTCCGATTGAGGACCATTATTGCTTGTTAAACACATTGTTAATATTCCATCACATTATAGATTGTGATCTTGCCAAACAAATGAGCTGTCAGGAAAACTATACGGAAACCGGAGCAGGTGTTTGGCAGGTTCAACTTGCTCCTTCCTCCAAATGGCTACCATCTTTCACACTACCAAACTGCAGAGCAGAGCAGAGCATGATCCATGAACATCTGCTAAACATGTACTGCATGGACCATGGAATCTGGTATTTGACTTTCAAGGGACTATCACCAACATCCTGGCACCTTCCAATGCACTGGCATTGCATTCTGTAAGGGCAGACTTGTCTTGCAGGGCACACCAGCAACTAAGACTGTATGTCTGCCTCAGGTACCACACAGGGTCAGGAACTCATTTCGTGATGTAACTGTGCTCAGGGGCCTATGCCTCTGTGTTTCCGGGATTAGGCTACGATCAGTTCTTTGGCTCCATGGAGGCCAGTCATGATGGTAGGTAAATAAATGTGAAAATATCCCTTCATTTAGCATTAGACTTACAGAATTTAAATCCTTTAAAACAAGGACAATAAAGTCACATTGACATACAACAAAATTGAAAGCCATTAAGTTAAAAAAAATTACATTAAGAAGGCATTACAACAGAAATAGTATTTTCTGGAAAATTTAACTTCAGAAATGGTCCAAATGGAACACAGTTCAACTTGGATAGAAAACTTCTTAAGGTATAGTATTCTGTGTACAGAACCTAAATAATCATATGGAAGAAAACTCCAAGAGCTGCAAATCTCACCACCTCACCCCTGTTCCACCTTCAAACTGTCACCACCACTCCCTGGCCTTTTCTCAGTAGAAATTCTTGGGAACCTGACAAAACTTCCAAGTATCTCTATTTCTGCCTACCTTACAAACCCTGAAAGCTTATCTGTGGCTACTTTCCAAAGACTCAGGTCCAGCTTGATTTCAATCTCAAATGAAGGTCTTCTATCAGTCTGAAGCTGTCAACTGTTTAATTTCATTGACAAGAAACCTAGTGGACTGAGAGAAGTAGTCACAAATTCAGTCTGTTTCTTTCCTGAAAATGTGGTGAAAGTGGGTAGATTCTTGTGCAAGCAACTGAAAGGTTATCAGATGTAGGTGCAAATACAAATTTGAGATTACAGTCTGATCAGCCATGATCTTATGGAATAGTGAAGCAAGCTGAAGGAGGTGAATAGCGGACTCCAGCTCCTTATTTGCTTGTTTTCATCCTTTGTTTTCATTTGCATGGCTAACAGGGATATTTTTCTTTTGGGCTTTTTTTTAAAAAAAGCGTAATCTCTACAGAGACCTGTCTTATGTGTTGTGTTAAGGTATCTGTATTTGGGAATTAGGGAATATAGTTCTAATTTCTAATCCAGATATGAAATGAATTATCATAGCTCCTCCCTCAGAAACCAACCTTTTCTTTTAAGATATTGATCTGCTGTGCTTTCCCACCATTTTTTTGTTCTTATTTCTCTATTAGATAATATGATACACATCTCTCTCAAAGTCAACATAACTTCTGCTGTATAAAATATATACCACCAAAATATGTTAATGTCACATGGAATGCAGTTGTTCAAGAGGTTGATACCTTGAATGTTAACTAGTATGCAACATTGTTTTAAGAATAAGGTTTTTTTGTGTTATAATAGATGCATTATTTTGTGTTCATTAAAAGTCGCCTGGCGAAAGTCATTTTTACTCTGGACTGGAATACAAACAGAAAGTAGTTGGTTAACTTGATGATTGATTAAATGAAACACTTGTCTGATATTGCAATTGATGGAATAGTGAGGCTTGATTATCAGTCTATTTTTCTTGTCTCCATTTCAACAATATTAAGTATTAATAATTGGGGAAAAAAGCTTTGAAGGGAGATGATGTCTAAGATGCTGATTTCTGAAAGGGTTAATGCAGAAGAGTGTGTTAAGCACCAACATGATATGGAATTTGATGGGTGAAGAACTCTGGATCTCAAAGGAGGTGCACCTAACATCTAGTTGTTCCTCATAGTCTTGATAACATTGTCTGTCATACCAATTCAACTTGTACTTGATTTATATGATGCAACACACTATGTCTTGTTTAAACAAAAAGCCACTTATAAGACTAGCAGATGGCTTTTTTTCTACCAGACTAAATCAGTCAGGCTCTTCTGCTCCTAACCTATAAGGCAGCAAATCTACCAAATGTATCTTTCACCAGGTGAGGATCAGTCTATTTATTCTAATATTACACTTGCTTCTTTTAAGTTATGTATTACATTTTCTGTGACGTGAGATATGAAATGAATTATCAAAGCTCCTCCCTCAGAAACCAAGCTTTTCTTTTAAGATATTGATATGAAGTGCCTTTCCACTATTTTTGTTCTTATTTCTCTATTAGATAATATGATACACATCTCTCTCAAAATCAACATGTCTCCTGCTGTATAAAATATATACCACCACAATTTGTTAGTGTCACATGGAATGCAGTTGTTTAAGAAGGCAACTCATCACTTTCTCGAGGACAAATAGGAATGGGCATCAAATGTTGGTCTTGTCAGCAATGCCTATGTCCGATGAACAGATAAATTAAGATAGATACATTTTTATCACTGTTGTTTCCCATTTTACTTGGGTGTTTGATGTTACCTGTGTACATCTGAATCTACTTTTAGAGGATTGATGAACAACGCAAATGGTTGGATGAGGAGGTGGAGAAAGTTCTGCAGCAAAGACAAGCTCTAGCTGAGTTGGAAGAGGACTTGAGAAAAAGGGAAGTTATTGTAGACAAAAAAGAAGCACTATTACAGGAGAAAAACCAATTGGAAATGAAACGGTTACGCTCCAGTCAGGTAAGAACGCACTTCTCAACTTGTCTGTAAAATTACAAGGTCTCAACATTCTACTATGCTGATGGGAAAATCATGCAAGATTTCCCAGGCAGAAGACTAACCTGATATGCTTATTCCACAGAAAACCATACTTCTCTCATAACATTCAAAATATTCAAGTGCACATTCCCCAGTTAGCTTACACTTGTCAGCCCTCAGAATTTAACTGAAATCAGAGGCACAGCTACGTAGACATTTGATTTGACTAATACTAAACCAATAATACATGGTAACAAACTTGTGTTCCAGATTACCGTGTTACCTTGCAGTTGCACACAATCACCTTAGAAATGCTGTTGAAGTGATCTTAAGCAAAGGCTACCACCTACTTGGACGTTGATAGGTAAGGCCTATCAACTTGCTTTCTCATATCACCAGAAAAGGCTTGGAAATGGATTATCTAACTACACTTAATCAGGAAATAGATACCTAAAATTTTGGAAAGGAGCCAAAAGCTATCTTACTTCATTTAGTAGCTTGAAATACTGGCCTACAACTTGCTGTGTGTTTGACAACAAACTCTCAGCATTCAGCATCATTAAACCTCTGAATTAGATCACAATTTCAAGGTGTTGTCCTAGTATAGAGTAAAAATTCTTAAGATGCAGTCTATCATTTACTACTCAGTGACGAGCTGTGAGAATGACCACCTTCACATTGAGGATACCCTCCATTGTGTCATATAGCACTATCACCATGGGAAATGGGACAGACTTCAAACAAATCTAGCAACTCAAGATTGCACATCTATGAGGTACTATAGGCCATCAACAGCAGCAGAACGTACTCCAACATAATCTGCAACCTCATGGTCTGGCATATCCACCACTCAACCATTACCATGAAACCTGGAGGACCAACCCTGGTTCAGTGAGAGTGCTAGAGGGCATGCCAGGATCCAAAATAGGCATACCTAAGAATGAGGTATCAATCTGGTAAAGATAACAACAGCATAAACAGCAAATGATAAACAGAGCTAAGCTATCCCGCAACCAACAGATCAGATCTAAGCTTTGTGGTCCTGCCACATCCAGTTGTAAATGGTGGTGGACAATTAAACCACTCACTGGAGAAGGACGTTCCTTCAAATATCGCCACCTTCAGTGATGGCAGAGTCCAGCTTATCAATGCAAAAGATAAAACTGAAACATTTGCAGCAATCTTCAGCCAAAAGTGCTGAGTGAATGATCCAACTCGGCCTTATCCAGTGGTCCCCCGTATCTCAGTTACCAATCTTCTGCCAATTCAATTCCTTCCACATGATGACAAGAAACACTTGGAGGCACTGGATACAAAGGATATGGGCTCCAGACAACATTCTGATAATAGAACTGAAGACTTGTGCTCCAAACGCACCACCACTTCCATCTAGAAGGACAAGGGCAGCAGATACGTGGGAGCACCACTACCTGCAAGCTACTCACATTCTGACCTGGAATTATATTGCCATTTCTTCACTGTTGCTGGGTCAAAATGCCAGCATTCTCCCCAAAGGGCATGTGGGTCAACCTGCAGCATGCAGACTGCACCTGTTCAAGAAGGCAGCTCACCATTACCTTCTCAGTGGCAACTACGGTTTGGCAATGCCCATGTCCCATTAATGAAGAAAAAAATACTCCCCATAGCCATCAATTGAAAAATTAATGATCTGAAGATGACTCCTTTCTGCTTTCATATCATTGTTAAGCCTTGTTCAGTATGATGTAATTGTATGTTTAATGGAAATTTAAGGTAGTAACTGCTGAACAACCATTGTCCCATTGGAATAGTTTACTTTAGGAACATTGCTAAATGTCTCTTATGATTAATTACAATATTTTTTAAAAACTTGTAAATAATTTTTTAAAATACACAAGTTTTTTTCATATTTCAGCTTCTCAGCCTCATGAATGTTTCATCTTTACTTTGTTCTCTGTTAAATTCTTAAGTTGTTTAAATCTTAGTGTTTATTATTTCTTGATTGATTGACTGACTGTGAGACTTCTTTAATGTGATATGCTGAATGGACAGCTTAATGACATCATTGAAGCACAACCAACACTTGAAGTCCTTACTAAATTACCCTACAAGCTATTGCACTTCAAGAAAGGTAACATTAACTTTCACATACTGAGTTAGCACAGCTTTCATTGAGTTTAGCAATGAGTGTTTTGCATCAACATTAATTGAAAAACCTGGGCTAAAATCTTTCAATATGAATGTTTCTTGACTGGATACAGTATTAGTTCTGATACAACTATTGAATTATTCGTTAAATAATCAGTTCTGGATAATTTTCATTTTTAATTTTGAAGTGCTTACATTGAAATACTTAGGGTTAAAATGAATTAGGGTTTTAGTAACACCTGACCCCAACTCTACAAATCAATATTGTGGTATAAGCTGTATGGCTTAATCTATTTTAATATAATTTATTTTAGAGTTTAGATTTTGAAGTAGTATTGTGTGGGTTTTGGTCTGTGTGTATGAGAGGGTTTAATAATTAATAATGAAGAAAAGAGATACTTCAGAAAAAGTTAGAAATAGGTTATATCAGTGTAAGGGTTTCAGTTAGAAAGTTCCAGACCAGAAGTGTTTGGTTCAGACCCTTAGCGGTTATTCAAAGTTAAGACTATCTAAATTCAATTTTGTGAATACTCAAGGTTGAGGCTACCAAACTCTCAAGATCAGGGCTTAAAAGAAACAATTGAATGAAATTTTAGACATGATAGAAGAGCAGATGTTCCCTCCTTATCACAGTATGTAACATGATGTAATAATATTGAGTTAAATGGGATTGTATTTTTAACTATGTATTTCAAAATCATTCAAATTGTGTTATCTATAAATAACTTGGCTTGTTCTGCTTTACTTTCTTTTATTTTGCATAACAAACTTCTATTGCATTGCATGCTTTCGTAAGAATACCTCTTTAAGAAAAGATCTGCAGAGTCAAATTTCAGTCTGCGATCTGCTTTGTCCAGTAATAACATCAACTAGGATTATAACAATATTGATTATTTATTTTTCAGGCTTTGAACAAAGATATTTTAAATTTATCCATTCGTTTAAACACAATAGAAAGGGAATTATCAGACAAAAGCACTCAACTTCAGAATAGTACTGCAGAGGAAAGAAAAACCATTTCAGAAGAGATGCAAGTACTTCAATGGGAAAGAGCTCAGCTGCTGAAAAGAAGACACTGTCTGGATGAGAAATTAGAGCTTGGAAATGTTCTGTCACCTGAGGTATAATATCTTTTCTTTTTGTTTAAAAACTTGTTCATTACTTAGTTCTGAAGTAATGAGGGTGTATGTGAAAGTCACTAGAAATTTCAATTGATCCAGACATCGTAACATCATAAAGAATCCCTCTTAATTCCTTAATATTCTACAATATTGAAACACACTGTAGGTATAATATTCCCAGCCTTGTATAATGGGGGCAGTAGTAAGTCCGGTGATAAAATATGGTGATAAAATATAAAAAAAAGATGCTCAACATCAAGGAAAATAAGTCTGATTTTTTCACCCAATGTTTTATTGGTGGGACAAGAATTTCAATAGTGAGCTGTGAAAGAGGCCTATTTGCAGCATTAGTATTGCATTATTACTTTATTTCATCTCATTTATATGCAGTTTGCTATTTTCAGTGAAAAGAAACTCTTCAGCAACAATTCCCACGTCAACATTGGAGTAGGAAACTGACAACTGCAATTCACAGGTGTCTTCCTATATAAGAGTTTCCATCTTGGCTAGCATTCCCCAACATCTCCGGATCAGTGTTCTCTCTAATTTTATTCTTCTGTGTCAACTTCCATGTCTGAACACTGCAAGTTGCAGAACTATAAATCAAAACACCATACGCAAAGTGTTGAAGCAGCTAAGCTCAGGAACAGCTGCGCAGCTTAGAAAGAACGTTGCTCAGGACACACTATGTGAGCAACAACCATCTAAAAGTGTTCCCTTTGAGCTGTGTGAATGCATTCATGTGTAGACACTCCAAAGTTCCAATGCATGGCAGTTGGCGTCAGCATGTCTGGTTCCAGAAATCACTGTCACCCAACCAGGAAGATAATTAGAGCGAATTCTGTGAACTGTCTCCCCCCCATGTTTGGAGTTTAATATTGGCAAAGTACCAACCTGAGCACAGGGACAAGCACCCATTCCCTGTTTCAGAAATCAGTCAGAAAAGATGGTGAGTTGTCTCAAGTGAGTGAGTGGAAAGTGCAGAAGGCAGGAAGGGTTGGGAGTTCGGGGAAGGGTTAAAGTCATTGAAGGAGTCATTGAAGGAAGGTGCTGCATTCAGTATTGAAAGTGAAAGGCCATTAATCTTGGTGGGAAGTTGGTGCAATGGTTTGTTAAAGTGAGTGTGCAGTCGCAGAGGAGAGATGGTGGCACTTACCAATGTAGAGCACAGAAGGTCATTAAACTTCTTGCAGCAAGAAGGCCCTGGTCCTGGTAAGCATTTTGCCACTGCTGAACACAAGATAGTGGAAAAGTGGCACATGAAGTGTGATTCATACTTAACAAAGTGAGTAGCCAAAAATTGCATAAGATAACTCACAAGACCAAATGAAGAAAAACATTCCATGAAACTCTGCAAAATTGACACTTAGCTAATCTATGGTAAAATTCAGCTCTGTGTATTTCTTTCTTTCAAGTATATCTTTAAAATGAAGCAGTTTTAGAGTACAGGAATAATTGGAACAGAAGGAATCAGCATAATTTAGCCCTCATTTTAAAATCCTCTTTCTGTCCCTATTTTTCTATTGTCATTATAACTTTCTATGTTGGCATGAATAATAGAAATATAATTGTACATTGCTTACACTTATGGCACAGCAATTTAACAAATGCATTGTTTGTTATCAATGGACTGGCATCTAGAATGAAAAGATTGACAGGGAATATGTACAGCTGCAAAACCGTTATTATAGATACATGGTATGTCAAAGTCTTAATACTGAGAAGAAAATTACTGGAAACAGCAAAAATGGCCAGAAACCTCAACCTGATTATATGAAGACATTTCTTGACGAAGTCATATTGGTGACATTCCAATTTGATTACCACTTGCGTTGGTACATATGCATTCTTTTCACTGAGCATAGATTATTCTGCTAATCAACTGTAGTTTATGTTGAATAGGATTGATGTGAAAAAAGTTTTAACCCTCTTTTTGAACATCAATCAGTTACAGAGAGCTGTTACTTTATTGGTAGCCATTGCCAAAATGAAAGCAAAACGAAAACTCCACATCAAAAAAACCCACATCAAGACTGTAATCCCAGCATTCATAAAAAGAATCTTAAACATACAGCCCACTCATCATTTTCTATGTTTCTGAAACTGATATGACCATTTAAAAAACTATTTGTTGCATTTTTTCTATATAATATGTTGTGAGAAGAATAGATGAAGTTCACAATTATCATTTAAATAATTCAAATACATTATTATAAACATTGTGAGCATGTTTATAATGTGAATTTAGGTCAGGATAAAACTATATTTTTGAAGTATCCAGAATGTCTATTGAACTTTGTTGGAAGTTTCTCAGCTTAATATGAGAGGCATTTGGTATTATGAGAAGGAATGTCCCCACATGCTTGCTCTAACATTAAAATGAACTATCCACAAAGTAGAGCCCTATAATTTCACGGTATTCAGAGTTATTTTGTTGTTACAGTCAGTGCAAGATGCAAAAAATATTGTAGCTGAGTAACCTGGCTTTGCATCATCTTCAATGTCATGAATTTTAAATGGCCCAAAATTGTAAGAGTTCTCAATAAATTAAATTAGACGTTGAAAATATTTCCTATACAGAACCTTAAATGGCATGCATTTGTAAAACTTGTATATGAATTTAAAGTAAAAATGAAAACTAAATTACATTTTAGTGCATAAAGGATTGAATTGATGAACTAAAGATAAGGTAGAATTATTGCCAAATCATATATTTTGATAATCATACATGTGTCTGCTCCTTGAAAGAACCATCTAGTTAATCCTCTTGCTCTTCCTTTGCTTATTACACTTCAGTTTCTTTAACGTACATATCCAGTTCCTTTTGAAAGTTACTATCAAAAATGTTCTCACTCATCTTTCAGGTAGAGTAACTAAGGTAATCCAGCAGGATTGAGACAAATTCAACAAGTAATTACATCTGTCTTATTTCTCAGGAAGAGCGAATACTCTTCCAATTGGAGGAAGGCATTGAAGCTCTGGATGCTGCCATAGAATACAAAAATGAAACTATTAATTGTCGTCAAGATTCATTGAGGGCCTCAGATGGTAGCCTTAACCAAAATGAGGCAAATGTAATGTTTAGACTGGGTGCTTTATCGGCTGCTGAGACAAGAGTCCTTCTATGCAGATACTTTAATAAGGTAAAGCCATACGTTCCTTACATCAATTCCATAATTTTTTTATGTATGTAATGTGATTTGTTAAATTGAAAACAGCATTTAATTGGTAATAATTTGCATACTTTAATGAAAATGTGAATTAAAGTAGGTTTATGAAAAACCGGAATCAATCTAATCCAATATTGTGTAATCTTGACATGTATTCTTTCATTTTAACAAGGCATATCTTTTCAAACTAAAAATGTGGTTTATTAAATTTTGGTAGCTTTTGAACTAGTGGTGGTTATATTATACCTATAGTACATTGCACAGTACTGAGTTGCTAGCAATTAAGACAAAATATATCCTGCACTCATAAGCAGCAGGGAGATGGTGATTTAGTATGCAAGTGCAACTTGTCGTCTTGCAGATGGGTTATTAAACTGCGGTCCCATCTACTATTTACATATTTCAGATGGATGTTAAGCATCGTTTGGCAGTATTCACAGAGGAGTAGAGAGTTCTCCAGGTGAACAAGTCAAATTCCTTTCCTAAGGGAAAGCAAAGTCACCATTTTGTTGCTGTTTGAGATTCTGGTGTATATGACTTTCTATTTCTCTATTTCATAATAACTACTGCCGTTTTGGATTTTAGCTACTGCCTGAACCAGAGACGGGTAGCAGCTTAAAGTAACTGTGCCTACAGCTTCACATAAGCAGCTAGGCTAATTGAGTAGCCTGCAGCCAGCTCCCAGCATGAGGCTAGCAGGCCAATGCTCCAGTGAAAACATAAAATAGCTGAAAAAACTCAGCAGATCTGGCAGTATCTGTGGAAACAAAGCAGAGTCAACATTTCAGGTCCAGTGCACAGAACTGAAGAAGAGTTACTGAAGCCGAGACATTGACTGTTTTGTCTCCACAGATGTTGGCAGACCTGCTGAGTTCCTCCAACTATTTCTGTTTTTATTTCAGATTTTCAGCATCCACAGTTTTTTGTTTTTGTTTAGGCCAACATTCCAGGCAGGTTTTGAGGCCCACACTGTGCATTGCTGAGTGTTGTAGCAACCACAGACAGCCCTGTAGAGGCTGTCCTGTCCACCCCTCACAGTAGTCTCCTACTGCAAAACCAATTATAAATTATAAATTTTAAAAAGCTGCAGAGTGCGCCTCCATTTTTGAAGTACCCTCTCTCGTATTATAGTCTGCTGCTCTGCACAAGCCTCTGAATGGCCTCAAGTGTCAAGAGCTTGCCTGCCACTCCATAGTTGGATGGTGAACCCAACCTATAACCATTAATTGCCCTACTGGGTAAAATCATGATGAATGACTACAGCATGGATATCTGATGCAAATTTCAATTAGACAGAAGGATTCAGAAGGACAAAGCGAACATTCTGCTGTACATGTTAAAATAATTATTAAATGTGGGATGCCTGAAGAGATGGCTAAAATATGGATCTGAGACCATAATGTAACTTTACTTTTTCATTGTAGTGCAAGAAGACAAAACAGCAAAATGCTTTGGCCACAAAAGAAGTTAGAAAGTAATGATAGCAAGTACAAAACTTCTATTATTCCTCTGGCAATCAGGAATTGTCCATTAAACATATTTGAAGTTTTGAAATTTTAGGCAGGTTGTATTTGTTCTTTGGTGACATTGTTCCTTGGTCAGTATTTGCTATAAGTTTTTAAAATGTGCATGCTGACTTTTTAAATATTTTAACTTTGGTAGGTCGTTAGCCTACGTGAGACTGAACGCAGTTTGCAGGTGCAGTGTGCAGAAATGTCTGTGAAGGTAACTGAACAAGAGAATGTAGTCCATGAATTAGAATCTGCAGTGGAACGTTTATCAATGGAGATAGACAGACGACTAACTATGCAACAGAAGGAGCATGAACAGAAGATGCAGTTGGTCTTACAGTACTTTAAAGGTATTTGGGTCTTTGCAGATATTGTCATTATGCTCACAATATAAGTTACAGAGATGTAAACAGGCAGCACACAATTATGCTGTGAGTTGACACATTTCCAGGCATGCTTATATTCAATATAGTCAATTCCCTGGGGTATTATACAAACATGGCTGAATTTTATAGGGTTTGCAGGAGAAGCCTGGGAGGCAGGGAGATGCTGAAAAGTTTGAAGAAGGGCAGCAGGTTGTGGGGCTGACACCTTCTTGTCACCATAGAATTCTTCCAGCACTGAAGAAGATGGAGGATGACCCTCCAACCCAGAGCCTAATTTTGACAGTTCGGGGCCAACTAAGAGCCTTTTCCAACTACAAATGGTGAGTGGGCTATCCTACAGACAGACACACAATGCACACATAACACTAACTATACATTACTTTGCGTTTATTGGCACTGCTTGCACTGAAGAGCTGACACCTTGTCCAAATGGCATCCCTTACAGCTGTGACAGCAGCTAATTAACTGCTAGAATGCCACATCCTAGGCTCCTTAAATAGCCCAAACTTCAGACTCATTATCACTGTTGTTTCAATTATGTCCAGCCCAATTTAAAAAATGATGGGCATAACTTTATAAGGGTCAGAGCAATGAAGATTATGGTGCAATTTATGGAAGATTCATGCAACAACCATAGTGAGGCCCATTTTGGTTCTGACATCATCTTGTTGTGCCTTTTATGTTTTTCACAAGTATTGTGGCGAGATTATCACTAGACAGTGGGAAGAAGTCAATTGGCAGGTGTTAACACTTGATAAGTGCCTTGTTATGCTACAACTCACTTTATTAATATTCAATTTTCATCTTACCAAAGTCATAGAACAAACGGGATGTCAGGCAAACGTGATAAGGAGAACAAAGTGGGTACTTGGCAGATTCAGCTGACTGTCTGTTCTGAACAATTTCCATGCTGAAAACTGTGTAACACCATCTCAGGACACAGTCAACAGGCACCAGGTGCACACACTGCTCCTCCATGGACATTGACATCTGGAGTTTGCCAACCTAACATGACCATCCTGCACTTCTACTGTTCACTGCAGTAGGTTCTAGAAGCACAGACTTACATTGCACCAGCAACTTGTATTAAAAGGATTCTTGTGTTGAAAGGAAGGGACAGGCATTCAGCTCACAGACGTACCTGGCTGCATTTCAGGAATGCACGGTTGCTGTCTTAGTATTGCCTCATTTAGCACTTAACTGCATTCTCATAACATTCCCGCCTTCCATCGCCATGCCAGTTAACAAAGTCATACATTGATACAAATGTACAGCATGGAAACAGACCCTTCGGTCCAACTCGTTCATGCCGACCAGATATCCCAATCCAATCTAGTCCCACTTGCCAGCACCCGGCCCATATCCCTCCAAACCCTTCGAGTTCATATATCCATCCAGATGCCTTTTAAATGTTGCAATCTTACTAGCCTCTACCACTTCCTCTGGCAGCTCATTCCATACATTCCCTCTGCATGAAAATGTTGCCCTTTAGGTCTCTTTTATATCTTTCCCCTCTCACCTTAAACCTATGCCCTCTAGTTGTGGACACCCCCACCCCAGGGAATAGACTTGATCTCTATGTCCTATCTATGCCCCTTATGATTTTATAAACCTGTATAAGATCACCCCTCAGCCTCCCGCTCCAGGGAAAACAGCCCCAGTCTATTCAACCTCTCCCTATAACTCAAATCTTCCAACCCTGGCAACATCCTCGTTAACCTTTTCTGAACCCTTTCAATGTCCTTTCAATAAAAAGGAGATCAGAATTGCAAGCAATATCCCAAAAGTGGCCTAACCAATGTCCTGTACAGTTGCAACATGACCTCCCAACTCCTGTACTCAATACTTTGACCAATAAAGGAAAGCATACCAAACACCTTCTTCACTATCTTATCTACCTGTGACTTTACTTTCAAGGAGCAATGAACCTGCACTCCAAGGTCTCTTTGTTCAGCAACACTCCCCAGGACCTTACCATTAAGTGTATAAGTCCTGATAAGATTTGCTTTCCCAAAACGCAGAAGCTCACATTTATCTAAATTAACTCCATCTGCCACTCCTTAGTCCATTGGCCCATCTGATCAAGATCACATTGTAATCTGAGATCATCTTTTTCACTGTCCACTACACTTCCAATTTTGGTGTCATCTGCAAATTTACTAACTATACCTCTAATGCTTACATCCAAATCATTTATATAAATGACGAAAAGTAGTGGACCCAGTGCCAATCCTTGTGGCACTCCACTGGAGGTCACAGGCCTCCAGTCTGAAAAACAACCCTCCACCACCAATCTCTGTCTTCTACCTTGGAGCCAGTTCTGTATTCAAATGGCTAGTTCTCCCTGTATTCCATGAGATCTAACCTTGCTAATCAGTCTCCCATGGTGAACCTTGTCGAAAGCCTTACTAAAGTCCATATAGATCATGTCTCTTGCTCTGCACTCATCAATCCTTTTTGTTACTACTTCCAAAAGCTCAATCAAGTTTGTGAGACATGATTTCCCACTCACAAAGCTATGCTGATTATCCCATATTAGTCCTTGCATTTCCTAATACATGTACATCCTGTCCCTCAGGATTTCCTCCAACAACTTGCCCACCACCAACGTCAGGCTCACCGGTCTATCACAGACTTGACTTGCAAATCTCAGTCAGAGGCAGACATCTTCTTGTAAGTAACTGTGTCTATGTCAATCTCATACCTACTCTATCCACCAGCATCTTGCATGGCAGATAGACCACATGTAGAACAAGCAGGCAGTCATGTCTAAAAGTTTTAGGTAAGTAGAAAACATTGAAGACTCTGGAGGCACCTGTCATTCAGAGGCAGCCTGGTGTGGCAACTGCTGTATCCCGTTAAGAAACTTCAGAAGATAGTGTATGCAGCGTAGACCATCGTGGAAGCCAATCTTCCATCCATGGACTCCATCTACATGGTTTGCTCCTGCAGAAAGGCTGCCAAAGACCCATTGCATCCCAGTAGTGATCTCTGACAACCTCTTCCATCAGGCAGAAGATACAGAAGATTAGAGTGCTGCTGGAAGAGTGCAGCAGGTCAGTGAGCATCTGAGGAGCAAGAAATCGATGTTTGGGCAGGAGCCCGTCATCATCATCACTCCTGATGAAGGGCTGCTGCTCGAAACATCGATTTTTCTGCTCCTCAGATGCTGTCTGACCTGCTGTGCTTTTCCAGCACCACTCTAATCTTGACTCTAATCTCCAGCATCTGCAGTC
Organism: Hemiscyllium ocellatum; assembly: GCF_020745735.1. Taxonomy (NCBI): domain Eukaryota; kingdom Metazoa; phylum Chordata; class Chondrichthyes; order Orectolobiformes; family Hemiscylliidae; genus Hemiscyllium; species Hemiscyllium ocellatum. The sequence goes on along the minus strand of NC_083402.1, from coordinate 87,393,727 downwards.
CTCACTTTCGCTTAGAAGATACATAGCCTAAACACATGCACCATAAGGTTCAGGAACAACTTTTTCCTGGCTGTTATTAGACTGATGAATGGACTCTCTAGCCTCAAATAATGCTGATCTTGCTAACGTTGATCTCACCCAGCACTCGTTCTGTGCAGTGTAAGTTTAAGCCCTGTCTACTTTTTTTTTACAACCTCTGATCTGTACATCCTTGCTTACTATGATCTGCCTGTACTGTTCATAAACAAAGCTTTTCACTGTACGTTAGTACACATGGCAATGAATGAATCAATCAATCTGATACCATTTGAGAGAATTGGCCACAGTGAGGTGTGTGGTTGGTGTGTTGAGTTAAGAAGTCTGTGTCTCTTCTGTCCAAGGAGTGAGTTAGTTGTTAGTTCTGTAGCAGTAGGTCTGGGGGCATAGAGCTAATGTGGTCAGGGCAATAAAATTGCAACTATCAGGAGTTGGACATGTCTTGCCCAGGTCCTGTTCAGTCATGTCAAAGGCCCGTTCATAGTCAGGACCACAGTCAGGTCTGTCCACAGAAATTGAGAGGGATAGTAGGAGGGATGCAATTGCAGCCATTGCAGTGGGACTAACTTGGTCAGTTATACTTCATTTCTGGTGTTGCAGGGTCTGGGCAGGGACACAGAAGTGTAGGGAAGGGGTGGACAGCAGGATTGCAAGAATGGAATATGATAAAGTATGGAATGACGAGCGTTGTCCATGATCAGGACCATCCCAACTTCAACATAGGGAGTCAGTGAATGACTACACCGGCACAATCACTTTGTTTGTCAGGTATGGCAGGAAAAATGAGCAACTGCACGCACTGATAGAGGCTTGGGGAAGTTTGAAGCCTATGGGTTTAACAGGATGAGCTACTAACTACCAGAGGAGTGTGCACTGTCACCTTTCATCATGCTGGAAATCAAAAGTGCACAATGGACACAAAAATAGGTGAAATCAGAGTAGGTGACTTAAGTGACTCAGCCTGTGACAGAGGGGCTGCTGTAAACAAAGATCTCAGGGCTTTTAAAGGGAAAGAGCATAAGTCACCAGGCCCATGCAATGTGTGGCACACATGCTGCTTACTCCTTGCACATCGTCTAGCATGGTTCCTCTCTATATATTGAACCTAGCCAGCACAGACATTGCTGGACAACTGTTTGACATCTGCACCTTTGTGCACAAAGCAAGCTGAACATTAGGGTTGTTAAATGAGGAGGGATAAATGTGTCTTCATGACCCAATACCATGTGTACACTTCCTTCAATCCTTCTTGATGGTGCAGTTGAGTGTCCGTGCAGACTTCCATCCATGGGGATTCATCTGTCACAATGAAATCCTGTCAAATGTTATGAAATTGCATTTGGCATATACACAGTGAGGTGTAGGTTTGCTCGCTGAGCTGTAAGTTTGATATCCAAACGTTTCATTACCTGACTAGATAACATCATCAGTGGCGACCTCCAAGTGAAGCGAAGCTGTTGTCTCCTGCTTTCTATTTATACCTTTCTCCTGGATGGGGTTCCTGGGGTTTGTGGTGATGTCATTTCCTGTTTGTTTTCTGAGGGGTTGATAGATGGCATCTAAATCTATGTGTTTGTTTATGGCATTGTGGTTGGAGTGCCAGGCCTCTAGGAATTCTCTGGCATGTCTTTGCTTAGCCTGTCCCAGGATAGATGTGTTGTCCCAGTTGAAATGGTTTTTTTCATCTGTGTGTAGGGCTACGAGGAAGAGAGGGTAGAAACCACATTGAAGGACAACAATCTCACGGAAGAAACACAACAAACGATCAGACAGACAGTTGCACCTACTCTGAGCTGAAAGAGGGAAGGAAACAAACTGAACACACAAGAAAAGAAAGCCCTAGAAAACCTCAAAAAACATCGTTATATTACCTGCAGACAAAGGTCGGCTCACAGTCATCCTGAACAGAAGGGACTACATAAAGAAAGCCAATGCACTACTCGCAGACACCAACACCTACCAACAAGTGGCGCTAGACCCGACCCCACAATTAGGAAACAAAATTACATATCTCCTAATATTTCCTGATGAAGGGCTTATGCCCGAAACGTCAAATTTCCTGTTCCTTGGATGCTGCCTGACCTGCTGCGCTTTTCCAGCAACATATTTTCAGCTCTGATCTCCAGCATCTGCAGACCTCACTTTCTCCTCCCTACATATCTCCTAAGAAAATTACACAATTCTGGACAATTAAACAAGACGGAATTCCAGAAAATGAAACCCGACGGGACCAACACCGCACGATTCTACAGACTACCAAAAATCCATAAACCAGGAGCCCCCCGCAGATCTATAGTCTCACTACCCGGAACACCAACTTACAGACTGGCCAAAGCACTACATGCAAGATTGAAATACCTAGTAGAAGAGTCACAGCACTCCATCCACTCCACCCAGGAATTCCTAAAAATCATCAAAAACACCAAAATAGAGGAAAACGAAGCAATGATCTCATTCGACATAACAGCACTGTTCACCTCCATCAACATCGACCTAGCAAAGGAAACACTTACCACACTTTTAGAAGAGACCATCACACACACCCCAACCACCATCAATCACATTACCAATAAAAACATCGTGAAGCTCGTGGACCTGTGCCTCACCAGCCACTTCACTTTCAACAACATCGTCTACAAACAAACCAACGGCACACCCATGGGATCTCCGCTATCAGGATTCATAGCAGAAGCAGTAATCCGAAGACTAGAACAAACAGCCCTACCAACCATCAAACCAAAAATCTGGGTCCGCTACGTAGATGCCACCTTTGTCATCACAAAATGAAACCAGATAGAAGAGACATTTAACATCATCAACAACACCCTCACAGGCATAAAGTTCACCAAGGAGGAAGAAACCAACAACAAACTCGCATTCCTGGAGGTCACAGTCGAAAGAAAGGACAACAGAGAACTACAGCCTGCGTATACAGAAAACCGACAAACACTGACCAAATACTTGACTACATCAGCAACCATCCTAACACACACAAACAAAGCTGTATCAGAACACTATTCCAACTAGCCACCACATACTGCAGCACAGACGAACTTTGGAAAACAGAGGAGAACCACCTATACAACGTATTCAAGAAGAATGTACACTCAAAAAATACAGTGCGCAGATTCCTCAAGAACAAACCATGACAAGCAGACCAAACACAGCCAAAAATCCTAACCACCTTACCATACATCAAAGAAGTTTCAGAAATGACAGCCAGAATACTAAGACCCCTTAGAATCCTAGTAGCACACAAACCCACCAACACTCAAACAAAAACTAACAAACTTAAAAGACCCAGTACCACCCATGGACAAAACCAACATCATCTACAAAATTCCATGCAAGGACTGCCACAAACACTACGTAGGACAAACAGGAAGAAAGTTAGCCACTAGGATACACAAACACCAGCTAGCCACAAAAAGGCAAGACCCCCTCTCCCTCGTAGCCCTACACACGGATGAAAAGAACACCATTTCGACTGAGACAACACATTATTCCTGGGACAGGCTAAGCAAAGACATGCCAGAGAATTCCTAGAGGCCTGGCACTCCAACCATAACGCCATAAATAAACACATAGATCTGATGCCATCTATCAACCCCTCAGAAAACGAACAGGAAATGACATTACCAGGAACCCCATCCAGGAGAGAAATATAAATAGAAAGCAGGAGACAACAGCTTCACTTCACTTGGAGATCGCCACTGATGATGTTACCTAGCCAGGTAATGAAACGTCTGGATATCAAACCTACAGCTCAGCGAACAAACCTACACCCTAAACCTCAAGCTGAGCTACAAACCTTCACAAACCTTGCATGTACACAGTAAGACTTACAAGCAAATGAGAGTTAACGCCAAGAACGTTTATGCTGAAAGTAATAGTCTTTTTCATCATGCCACCAAAGTGCCCTCAATGGGCTTTCCTCTTTCTTTTACTCTCATTATATCTTAGTGTTGTCCCTGGTTCTGCAGTTCCACTCTGGAGCCCATTGGTTTGAACAGGAGACTCAGCAAACACTTGTGTCTGAGATGCCATGGTTCTTGCCAGAGTCAAGTTGACCCTTCTCAGCTTGAACTTCGAAGGGTCAGAGGGAGGCAGGCATGGTGGTGGTGGAGAGTCAGGTCACCTCTGCAGTGTCTTGCATGGAAAGTGCAGAAGAGCCTTGTGAGGACAGGGCACCTGGATTGGGGTGGATACCAAACTCCCACTGTCCCGAGCCTTTGGTCCTGAGGACCAGCATGTGTTTGATGGAATGCAGGTTTGTGATTCTTTCCAGTATTGCCAGAATGTGTTGGACCTGGTTGCCTCCATGGCAACTGCCAACCTGCCCTGGGGAGGCAATCAGATAGTCACAGGATTTGCTGCATTGCTGCAGCTTTTGAACCATGAGAGCAATTGCAGCCCATTCTGCCTGTCTGCTGCCACTCCTCCCTGTGGATTTGGATGGAGTCCCTCAATATGTAAACCACGGGCTCCTCTTCAGCATGCGGCTCAGCCAATGGCTGGTTTTCCATAGCCCTCTGAGTGCCAGCCACTTTGCCCTTTTATCTTTGGCCAGCTACAGAGCTGTCACGGTGAGATGTTTACGCACATGTGTTTATGTTTCTCACTGGGGTGTCGATATCTGGGCTGGGGTTGGGGGGAGAAATGCAGGAGTCAGCCTTACTGATGCTTCTTCTGAGACCTCCATCCCCTTCGTCCTCAGAGGTTGAAGACAGAGCTTCTGGGGGAACCAAGGGTGTCTCTTTAGAGCTTGAGGACAAGCTAGCAGAGCCTGCAAGGCAAGAGAGAGAAGTTGTCATGGCCAGTGATTAGAAGTGATATGCAGTGACTGAGAGTGACAGCACAGTTAATGTGAAATTGCAGTTGAATGAAGATTAGTACTTACTCATTTGGTAGGACATGGATGTTTCTGCATCCCTGTCACAAGTGGCACCACTCTTTTCCTCTAAATGCCAGGATGCTCTCCCTGTCAAATGTCAAGAATCCATCCATCTGTACCGCCTCTCTCTGTCCTGTCAAAGGAGGTCTTGCGATGTAATAAGCAAAAGCAGCAGAATTGAATGAGATTACAGTTTGTGTCATGACTTTTGGGCCAGTGTGCAATTTATGAGGAGACAGCACAGAGGGTATGTAAGTTTATTGTGTGGGAGGTTAGGAGTAAACGAGAGTGAGTGAGGAAAGGTTTTGTCATCAATGTGAGAATGACAGAGCATGAGCCTTGGTGAGAGGTGAGAGCAATAGCAGAAATAGAATAGGTGTGAAGAAACAGAGAGAGGTCTGGTAAAGGGAGTAAATCACTAACCTTTCTGTATTGCTAGCCATTCCTGCAAATGCTGGTGCTGACATTGACCTGGTTGATGATCTTGGACCAGGGGGTTAGGGACTGGTGGCATAAACTCCTTTGCCAGTACTCAGGGAAAAGACTCTTCTCCTTTGCATTGCCCCATCCTCCAGGGCCTCCTGGTCTCTGTTGGGGAAACACAGTACCATCTTCCCATTCTCCACCATGTTCTGATTCTGTCCTTGAACAGGTCAGGGCAACTTTAGAATGTAAGTGCTCATATAGGTGCACAGCATCCTTCTGCAATGGATGCACCAAAAATGTCAGTCTTTGGGCGAATATTTACTGAGCGGCGAGTTGTGGGAAAGATGCATGGTAAGATGAGTGAAAATTGGACATGAAAGATGCCATAGTACAGTGTAGGTAATTATGGCATTGCATTTGGTAAGATAGGGTGACAAAACTTACTAGGTCTCACAACAAAACAAAGTGCAAATAAGCTCAGAGTTAGCCAAGAAAAATAATAGGAATCAGCCCAAGGTCTCTCTCTTACCTGCCTCTACTATCTTTGATGAATGCCACTTAGAGTCATAGAGATGTACAGCATGGAAACAGACTCTTCGATCCAACCCGTCCATGCCGACCAGATATCCCAACCCAATCTAGTCCCACCTGCCAGCACCTGGCCCATATCCCTTCAAACCCTTCCTATTCATATACTCATCCAAATGTCACTTGCACTGTCTCAGCTTTAGATTTTCTTTTTACTTTTTTTATCCTTAACTCTGTTATTTCTCTTCTTCATCTTCAATTTTGGTGGTCTTGTCCTTTTCTTTATTTCAAGTGGGAAGTGGTGTAGGAGGGAATGGTACCTCTAGTGACTGTAAGTTTCATTTGGAGTGGAGGCTGTGCAGGTAAATTTGCTTCTGTTCCCATCCCTTCCCCTTCTACAATCATTTGTGTTTTCTCCACTCTTTCCCTTTCTACCAACCTCTTCATCCCCATCAGATTCTTTTTATTCCACTGAGCTATGTGCTCAACCCATCAACCTACTATCCCCTCCCCCTTTCTGCCCTGACATATCCTTCACCCTTAACCTCTCACGCAAATAAAGAATTCAGTATAGAGAGGTCAGCGGCTCCTTCAACCTTTTTTTCTGTTCCCCAACCCCATTATCTTCCCTTCTTAGCTGTTTACTAAATAGAGGCTTTGTTTGAATTTAGAAGTCATTTTCTTGCAAAATAATTTTAGAATGATGAGAAAAACAATTTCAGTCTTTCTCTGCATCTTAAGTGTTTTTCTCCACGTTCTGACTCTCTGTCTTCTCTTTCTTTCTCATGTGCTTCTCCATCTCCAGATGTGAGAGATTAGAATATGCTTTGCAATTATAACCTATCAGCATTAGCTTTTCTTATCAACAAAACACAGAATGACAATCCATTGGCTTCACAATTTAACTGATTTTTTCTTCAAAGAAACTTGAATTAATAAAGATCTTGTGATAAAGGTACTGCTATAATGTTGTTAGTGACCAAATTCCAGGATGTTTATCAAGTGACAGTGAAGAAACAGAAGTATATGGTTAAGCTGGTGTATGACTTCACATCGAATATTGAGGTGATAAGTGTTCCCATGTAGGTGCTGCTCTAATCTTTCTGGGGGGTGAAGGTCATTGAATTGGATTGAATTTACTGTCACATGTACTGAGGCACAGTGAAAAATTTGTCCATGGTTTTGGGAGGTTGGATAAACTCTTCTGTGCCTTCTCAGTATGGCAGCACTGACTGTGGAACATTCAATTACTAGATAACTTGATGGGATTGAATTTCATAAGCAAACTGAAGTTGATATGGGAGATGCATAACTGAGATGCTGCCTACCTCATTTTGTCCCCTACAACCAATTTGTCAGGAATTACTGGGCTTTCTAAATTGAATTTATTGTCACATGTACCAAGGCACAGTGAAAAGCTTTGTCTTGCGAGTAATACAGGCAGACCATATAGTTAAGTAGCAGGGATACTAAATAACAGGTAAACAGCAGCAAAACCAAAAACACAGGTACAGGCGAATGTTAAGAGTTTGTGAGTCCATTCAATATTCTAACAACAGTAGGGTAGAAACTGTTATGAAACCAGCTGGTGCGTGTGTTCAGGCTTCTGTACCTTCTCCCCGATGGTAGAGGTTGTAGAAAAACATTGCCAGGGTGGGATGGATCTTTGAGAATGCTGGCAGCCTTTCCTTGACAGTGGGCCTGGTGGATAGATTCTATAGATGAGAGGTTGGCCTTTGTGATTGTCCGGGCCGAGTTCACTACTCTCTGTAACCGTCTCCGATCTTGAATGGTATAGTTGCCATACCTGGTAGTGATATATCCAGGCAGAATGCTCTCGATGGCACATCTATAAAAGTTGGCAAGAGTCTTTGCCGTCATGCCAAATTTCCTCAGAAGAGATGTTGTTAGGCCTTTGTAACCAGTGCATCCACATGAAGAGTCCAAGAAAGCTTGTTGTGGGTGACCACTCCCAGGAGCTTTACACTCTCCACTCGTTCCACCTCCTTGCTGTTAATGTGTAGGGGGCCATGAGTAACATCCCACCGAAAGTCAATAATGAGTTCCTTGGTTTTGCTGGCATTGAGAGCTAGGTTGTTACCAGTGCATCATTTTTCCACGTCTTCCACCTCCCGTCTGTAGTCTGTGTCGTCGCCATCTGACATTCAACCGTCTATGGTGGTGTAATCAGCAAACTTATAAAAGACATTAGTCTGGTATTTGGCGACGCAGTCATGGGTATACAGTGAGCACAGTTGGGGGCTGAGTACGCACCCCTGGGGGGCTCCAGTGTTGAGTGCTAGTGAGGATGAAATATTGTCCCCAATCTTGACTGATGGTCGTCTGTGGGTCAGGAAACTGAGGATCTAGTTACAGAGAGTGGGGATTAGTCCAAGATCACTAAGTTTAGTAATCAGATTTGAGGGGATAATACTGTTGAAGGCTGAACTGTAGTCAATGAGTAGGATTCTTACCTAGCTGTTCTTGGTGTCAAGATGTTCTCGGGAGGAGTGAAGGGCAAGTGATATGGCATCTGATGCGGATCTGTTGGTCCGATAGGCAAATTGGAGTGGGTCAAGAGTAGTGGGGAGGCTGGAGTTGATTAATGCCATGACCAACCTTTCAAAGAATTCATAACCACAGAGTTAGGGCCATGAGGCGGTAGTCACTGAGACATGCTGCATGAGCCTTCTTAGGTACAGGGATGATGTTGGCCTTCTTGAAATAGGCAGGGACAGTGGCTTGCTTCAGGGAGAGGTTGAAGATATCCAAGAAGACCTCTGCCAGTTGATCTGCGCATGCTCTGAGTGTACAGCATGGTACTCCGTCTGGTCCCATTGCTTTCTTTGGATTCACACGAAGGAAAACTGATCTGACCTCTGATGCAGTGACTGTTGGGATAGGTTCATCAGGACTTGTCGGAATAGGTGTTACCTCTCGACAGAAATTCTGCTCAAAGTAAGCATAGAAGGTGTTGAGACGATCTGGGAGGGATATGTCATCGTCTGCTATCTTGCATTATCTCTTTTTCGAACTTGTCATATCATTCAGTCCTTGCCATAGTCGCCGGATATCTGTCAGGGTTTCTAGTTCATTTCGGTATTTGTCCTTGCTGCCTTAATGACTCTGCGAAGGCCATACTTGAATTCCTTATATTTGAGTGGGTCTCCAGATCTGAAGGCCTCACGCCTGATTTTTAGCAGGTTCTGTATGTCCTGATTCATCCAGGGTTTCCTGTTGGGGAACATGTGGATTGACTTCCTCGGTATGCAGTCCTCCACACACACTTGCTCATAAAGTCTGTGATGATGGTGGTGTACACGTCCAAGGTCCCTGCGGACTGTTTGAACATGGCCCAATCAGCCAATTTCAGACAGCACCAGAGTTGACCCTTTCCTCCTCCGCCCACCACTGGACGTGTGTCTGGAAGGGGATCTCCTTCTTGAGCTTTTGCCTGTAAGCCGGGAGAAGAAGCACGATATTGTGGTCAGAGTTCCCGAAATAAAAGGGGAATGGAGCGGTAGGCATCCTTCACAGAGGTGTAGCAGTGGTCTAAAATGTTCAGGCCCCTGGTTGGGCAGGTAATGTTCTGGTGGTAATTTGGCAATATCTTCCTTAGATTGGCTTGATTGAAGTCGCCAGTCACTGCGTAGTCTCAGTCTTACCTGGAGAAGGTAAGTTTCTGCTTGCGTTCTGATTTGTCCAGTTAGCTCCTGGTTTCAGTTGCTGCCAATTTGTTGCTTGAGGTTAGGTCACATTTTTGTATAGTGGTGTTTGGGCTGCTTTCCAGGTAGGTGTCTTATGAGGTTGGGAGTGTTTTGTGTGGTTCTCCTTCCTGGGGCAGGTCTTTCGGGTCCCTCCATTTTCTGGCAGGCTCCAAGCCTATGGCTCACATAGGCTGCCTCCAGCTGGCCTAGCCTTCTTCCAGGGTGGTCTGGTGGGTCATGTCTGCTGCCTTCATTCAGTAAGCTGGCTTTGATGGTCGGAGGAGTTTCTCACCTATGAGTTTAGATAAAATAGAGTTATTAGTAATTATATTAAATTTAAGAGTGTAGAATGATTGCAGAAGTCGGAAATAGGAAATTTAGATCTGCATGCTGGAGCTCGCAAGGAGTCAACCATATCCAGTACCATCTTGCTTCCAAAGATTCCAAAGATCTTGCTTTTGTTGAACTTATGATGGGCAATCAAAAGAGCCCTTTCAAAAAAAAGAGGAAAAGTGTTGACGTTATTGGGGAGCTAAAAAGAAACATCAATAAGCCTTCAAGCCAAAAAGGAATTTATTTCATTTATCCGGCCTACCCAAGCCTTTTCTTCACTGTTGGTGTGGGCATGTGCCATTCCAGCATTCCAGCGAGCAGCTCACAGATGAACTTGTTATGTACTGTTGTGTTTCATTTGCATCAAATGTCAAATGATTCCTCCCCCTAGATTCAAGGCACACTTTCACCTCTTCTGCTAACGGAGCAGCATGTCAGTGAAATTTCAGACCCTTAAACGAGAGAAATACTTAAGTTCTTCGGCTATTATTTGAATATTTTAATATTGATTTTTAATCTTCCTCTTTCTTCATCTTTCAGAGTCTTAGGGTTTAATACTAACAGGTCCCTGGCTTTCTATAAACCAGATTTTGCCTTTACATGCCCATGTCTAGGGATTTTTCGCACAAACATATTCGAAAAGAGACTATTTGATATCAATTAGTACTCAGAATATTGCTGATATTTTCAACTGCAGCCAAAGTCAGTGAAACAAATTTTAGCCTCCCACTCATCTGAAATTAGCTAATTCACAATGAGATAGGGAGAAAACATGAGATGTTGTGGATTTGGTGGTTACATGTACTGTTAAATATTCAGAGGAGCTATGTCCACAAGAATCTTCAAAGACCCAATATTATTAAGTACATTGTTTATTGACTCTTTAATTGGTTACAATCTATTTCAAGCTTGAACAAGAATCACATATCATGATTGTAGCACTTTGAATGCACTTTGAAACAAAATTTGACATAGCCATAACATAGGGTTGATGACTTAAAACATGATCAAAGGAATAAATATGGGGAACTTGCCGCAGTATATAATACAGCCAAGTGTGAAAGTCATTCAAGTCTGGAATTTGTAAACTTACAACACCCAGCATGGTTAGCATTAATTGTATCCAAAAAGAAACCAAAATAATTTGTCAAAAACGGTGAACAAATTGCATTCTATTATCACTTATCGTGTTTGTCTTTGTCATTATCCTAATCTCACATTTTATCTCTAGTTTCTTTCACCCTTTTCCTTCTGAGCACATCTTGTCAATGAAATCAGCAAGATCCGGACAGGATCTAGGTTTGGCAAGTAACACAAATGTCAGGCTATGATCATTACCAATAAAAGACAATCTAACCACCATCACTTGACATTCAATGGTGTTACCATCACTGTATCCCCCACTTTCAGCATCCTGGGGGCTTACCATTGACCAGAAACTCAACAGGACTCACTACATAAATACAGTGGCTACGAGCAGGTCAGTAGCTAAGAATATTGCAGCAAGTACCTCGCCTCCTCACTCCCTAAAGCCTGCCCATCATCTATAAGGCACAAGTAAGGAGTGTGAAGGAATACTAGCCAGTTGCCTGGATGGGTGCAGCTCCAACAGCACTCAAGAAGCTTGACACCATCTAGGACAAAACAACCCACTTGATTGGCAACATATCCACAAGCATCCACTTCCTCCACCACTAACACTCAGTAGCAGCAGTGTGTACAATCTACAAGATGCAATGCAGAAATTCACCAAAGATCCTCAGACAGCATCTTCCAAATCCACAACCACTTGCATCTAGAAGGTTAAGGGTAACAGGTACATGGAAACACTACCACCTGTAAATTCCCATCCGAGTCACTCACCATCCTGATTTGGAAATGTATCATTGTTCCTTCACTGTTCCTAGGTCAAAATCCTGGAATTGCCTCCTTAATGGCATTGTGGATCAACCCACAACAGGTAGACTTTGGCAGTTCAGGAAGGCAGCTGGCCACCACCTTCTCAAGGGCAACTAGAGATAGGCAATAATTGCTGGCCAGCCAGCAATACCCACCTCTCACAAATGAATAATGAGAAACCTCCTACTACCTCAATTCTATTTCCACCAAACTCCTGACCATTTACCTTCAGTTCATGACTCTTAGGTTAGGTGGTGTTAATGGTTCCAATTCCTCAGTACTCTTCCACTTACTGACCATTCCACTGTCATTATTCCATTTCTCAAAAAACCTAGCTTTGACCACTCAGTTCTGGAAAGCTACATAACAATGTTCTGTACTTGCCCAAAGTCCTTGAATGTACTGCCACATCCCAAATTTGTACCCACTTACCTGTAACTTTATATTTGAATCATTGGAAACACATTTTCACCCTACCATAGCATTAAAACAGCCCGTATCAAAGTCATAGTGTTGGACAGCATGGAAACAGACCCTTTGGCACAACTCGCCCGCAATGACCACACATCCCAATCTGACCTAGTCCCATTTGTCATTAGGCCCATATCCCTCTAAACACTTCCAGTTCATATATCCATCTAGATGCTTTTTGAATGTTGCAATTATACCTCCCTCTTCCACTTTCTCTGTCAGTTCGTTCCATACAAGCATCACCACCTGTATGAGAAAGCTACCCCTCTGGTCCCTTTTAAATTGTTCCCTCTCACCTTAAACTATGTGCTCTAGTTTTGGGCTCTCCTACCCTGGGAAAAAAGACGTGGGCTATCCACCCTACTTTTGCCCCTTCTGAATTTATAGACCACTACAGGGTCACCTCTCAGCCTCCCTGGGACAAAAGTCACAGCCTATTCAGCCTCTTCCTACAACTCAAACTCTCCAGTCCCTGCAACACCCTTGTCTGGACCCGCTCAAGTTTAATAAAATCCAATAGAAGGATGACCAGCATTATGCACAGTATTCTAAAAGTTGCCTCGCCAATGTCCTGGACAACCGCAATATTACTTCCAATTCCTATACTCAATATTCCGACCAACGAAGGCAAGCATGTGAAATGCTTTCTTCACCATCTTATCTACCCATTACTCCACTTTCAAGAAACTATGTACCTGCACTCCTAGGTCTCCTTGACCGGCAACATTCCCCAGGGCCCGACAATTAACTGTACAAGTCCTGCCCTGGTTTGCCTTACTAAAATGCAACACCTCACATTTCTCTAAATTAAACTTCATCTGTCACTCCTTGGTTTATTGGCCCATCTGATCAAGGTCCACTATACTTTGAGATAATCTTCACTGTTCATTTGTCATCTGCAAACTTACTAACCATGCCTCCTATATTCATACCCAAATCATTAATATAAATGATGAAAAACAGTGGACCCAGTACTGATCCTTGTGTCACAGGCCTATTGTCCAAAACTCAACCATCTACCACCACCCTCTGTTCTTACCTTCAAATCAATTTTGTATCCAATTGACTAGTTTCCCTGGATCCCATGTGATCTAACCTTATTAACAGTCTACAATGTGGAACCTGTTGAACGTTTTGCTGAAGTCTATATAAACAAAGTCTACCGCTCCGCCTACATCAGTCCTCTTTGTCACCTCTTCAAAAAACTCAATCAAATTCATGAGACACAATTTCCCCAACACAAAGCTATGTAGACTAACCTTAATCAGACCTTGCCTTTCTAAATGCATGTAAATCCTAACCCTCAGAATCCCATCCAACAACTTACCCACCACTGCCATAAGGCTCCTTAATCTATTATCCCTTGGCTTTTCTTTCCAGCTTTTTTAACATAATAGAACCACATTAGCCAATCTCCAGTCTTCTGACACCTCATCCGTGATTGTTGATGATACAAATACCTCAGCAAGGAGTCCTGCAATCTCTTTGTTAACTTCCCACAAAGTTCTGGGAAACACCTGATCAGGTGTTGGAGATTTATCTACTTTTGGAGTTTTATGACTTCCAATATGAGGTGTTGTCAAGACGTCACTATTTATTTCCCCAAGATCCTAGCTTCCATGTCCTTCTCCATAGTAAATACTGACACGAAATATTTGTTTAGTATCTCACCCATCTGCTGTGGTTCCATATACAAATGGTCACATTGATCTTTAAGGGACCCTATTCTTTCCCTAGTTACATTTTTATCATTTATGTACTTGCAGAATTTCTTTGGATTGTCCTTAACTCTATTTGCCAAAGCTATCTTATGTTCCCCTTTTTGCCCCCTCAATTCCCATACAATTGTAACTATAGTAAACTATCCTTCCTCATTCTTTTCAACTTATCTGCAACCTTGCCTATTCCTCCCTTATCATGCCTGACCAGGTGGATTGCACTTTCCTTGACTAGTACTTTTCTCACCAAGCCAATTACATTGTCCAACTCCATCTCTGTCTCAACTGCTGGTGAAACTCTCACTCATGTTTTTGTTAAACCTAGGCTTGAGAATTATGTTGCTCTTCTGGCTGGTCTTCCATTGCCCAGATTCCATAACCTTGAGTTCAAACAATATTTTGCCAGTATCTTAACATATACTTAGTCAGTTAAGCCTCTGGTTACTAACATTGATTCCTGGCCCAGCAGCAATTCAATTTGAAAGACTCAACCAAAGTTTTAAATGGCACTATATACATGCTTCTCCCCATTCTTAGTCAATCCTATAGCCCTCCTCTGATTATATTCCTCCAAGTAAGCCTTCATACAAATCCCCAGTTTTAATTACTCCACATTTGGGAGTTGTACTCCACTGTCTGGCTCATGAACTTTCTCAGTCAACAGTTTTCTCCTTATTTAAGATAATCCTTAAAACCAAAGGCAATAATTTGTCCTTGTGTATTTTTATATGACCCATTGTCAAAAATTATTTTCAACATGTTTTTGAAGCACTTATGTTTTATTACATGAAAGGTTTCATGTAAAGCAGGCTGTTATCATGTATCATGTACATTTTGTGAGGACATAAATATAATTAGAAAATAAAATAATGATTCTCTTTTACAGACAGAACTAGTGATGGACTTGCAGATGGCATTAAGGCACATGAATCAAAAATTCAACAACTGGAGAAGGACCTGTATTTCTACAAAAAAACAAGTAGAGAATTAAAGAAAAAACTGAGGGAATTGGTCGAATCGTTAAACCAGAATCAGCATGTGGCAGCTTCAAAAAGTACTTAACTGCTTTATTATTCATGCTTTCAATTATTTTTCTAGGAAATTATTTTCCTTGTTTTCCCATAAACATGAATCTAATATCTCCACACACTTACATGATGTGGATTCTCTGGGCCAAATTGCTTCCTTGTGCCAAAGTGACTGTATAACTCTCGTTGCTGGAGTTCAAATTGCCTCAGAATGTCTGTCTGTCTTGATTTTTTTTTACCTGTTGGTGATGTTATCTAGACTTTCTTCCGTATCTCTCTGCAATAACATAAATCAGAAGGGTACTCTATGGGCATACTGGAGTTCCAACATGCCACAATGCTACTACTTCTTGGCTTTAGATTTTAAGAGAAAATTAAACTTTCGTCTTCTGCAAACTAATATCAGCTGGCCCAACTCGAGCAAGGACACAGTGGGTAAATGCATCATTCTACCCCCTCAACCTTACAATATTTCTATGTAACCAGTTCATGGTAGTACTTATCCCAACCTTAGCAATAAATCTAATCCCAAATGTATGCTGATTTCATTTACATTTGATCCCTTTCCCTTCAATGATTTAGGTAATTATTATTAAATTTTTAAATAGCTGGTGCTTCAATAACAAGCACCATTTTACTTTGCATCCATTACCTCATAGCTTTGTGTAGTTAAAAAAATTCTCCTGGTCTTTACATTCTAATTCTCCTACATGTATTCTTATATTGGTGTGGCCTCATTACAGACCCCTCAATGACTAAAAACGTTCTGTTTATTCCATATTATTATAATTTTATTTAAAAGATTTGGATCCACAGATGATTTGCTAAATATTTGTTAAAAATAGGTAAGGCGCTTAGTGGGCAAGGGGATGGCAATGTGTCATTATCTGTCTCTGATCAAAGTGACTCAGGTTGTACAGCTTATTGTCTCCAGGAATGTGGCATATAGGCCAGTGCTTAATATGTTGCTGAGTGACTAAAGCTCATCAGGGATCCAGATTCATGCAAGACCATCTCCAATTAAAGTTAACATGCTCTTATCAAATGAAGCTAGTCTGCAACTCTTATAAGGGAGTTGCAGTCTGGGTACATATGGTGGAAGTAGCTCGAAAAAAATCAGGGCATGAAGCAGCAGGCCAGAGAGAGGATTCCTCATTTCTTATATGCAGACGGTAGCCTTCGTCAAGAGATGGATAGATAGAAGGAGAAAGTTAATATTTCCACAAGGGTCCCAGAGGCCTTCCGGATATATCATGTGAAGGCTGTGGGAACAGACAACCACAGAGATCAGTACCAGAATTCTGGCCCTGAAGAGCTGGATACAGTGCCAGTAAAGGTTTGATAGCCTCAAGAAAATGGTCAGGGTCAAGAATATTTCTTGAAATGCCATCTGCTACCACGTACCACCCCAGTCTATCACTGCACAATTCAACACAACCTCATTATTCATCCATCAGTAAATTTCAGCAAACAGCACTCTCATACAACACTGCACCCTCACAAATTTCCACAGCTGCAAGCTTCATAATCACAACTTTCCCATACTACCAGCTATTCAGTTGTGGCAGGCATATTATCAAAACACATTGCAACACATTAACACTTACTTGTACAACTTGATAACCATAATTGGTAGCAACAAATAGCTGGTATTTCACAGACAAGGCTATATATCTTCCCCTTCACTACAGAGAGGGCAGCAATCGACTTTGGTGCTAAAGTTGATTTTTGGGTTCTTCTAATTCATTCATGGAATGTGGATATTGCTTTTGGGACAACATTTACATAAATGATTTGGGTACAAGCATAAGAGGTACAGTTAATAAGTTTGTAGATGACACCAAAACTGGAGGTGTAGTGGACAGCGAAGAAGGTTACCTCAGATTGCAAGAGGAACTGGACCAGATGGGCCAATGGGCTGAGAAGTGACAGATGGAGTTTAATCCAGATAAATGTGAGGTGCTGCATTTTGGGAAAGCAAATCTTGGCAGGACTTATACACTTAATGGTAAGGTCCCAGGGAATGTTGCTGAACAAAGAGACCTTGGAGTGCAGGTTCATAGCTCCTTGAAAGTGGAGTCGCAGGTAGATAGGATAGTGAAGAAGGCGTTTGGTATGCTTTCCTTTATTGGTCAGAGTATTGAGTACAGGAGTTGGGAGGTCATGTTGAGGCTGTACAGAACATTGGTTAGGCCACTGTTGGAATTTTGCATGCAATTCTGATCTCCTTCCTATCAGAAAGATGTGAAACTTGAAAGGATTCAGAAAAGATTTACAAGGATGTTGCCAGGGTTGGAGGATCTGAGCTGCAGCGAGAGGCTGAACAGGCTGGGGCTGTTTTCCCTGGAGCGTCGGAGGCTGAGGGGTGACCTTATAGAGGTTCATAAAATTATGAGGGGCATGGATAGGATAAATAGGCAAAGTCTTTTCCCTGGGGTCGGGGAGTCCAGAACTAGAGGGCATAAGTTTAGGGTGAGAGGGGAAAGATATAAAAGAGAGCTAAGGGACAACTTTTTCCACACAGAGGGTGGTACGTGTGTGGAATGAACTGCCAGAGGATGTGGTGGAGGCTGGGTACAATTGCAACATTTAAGAGGCATTTGGATGGGTATATGAATAGGAAGGGTTTGGAGGGATATGGGCCGGGTGCTGGCAGGTGGGACTAGATTGGGTTGGGATATCTGGTCGGCATGGACGAGTTGGACTGAAGGATCTGTTTCCATGCTGTATGTCTCTATGACTATGACTCTATCTCCGGAGCAGGTGGGACTTGAACCCAGGCCTTCTGGTACAAACGGCATTTCCACCATGTCACAAAGAGCCCTCTCTCAGGATAATGTCCTAGCCCAATAATCTTCAGCTGCTATATAATTGACTTTCCCTCCATCATGAGGTCAGACGTGGTGATGTACACTGATGATTGCATAATATTAAGCACCATTCATGACTTCTAATGGACTGAAGCAGTCATTGTCTGTATGCAGTAAGACCTCGACAACTTTATGAAGCAGCTAACAAGGGTAGTTTACAGCTGTCATTGTGTAAAGGCTCTGGAGATTGGGTTTCACTGAAATAACAAGCAAATAGTGCAGTTTCATAGCTGACATGGGAGGTCTAATATCCAGCTTCATGCAGTTGCAGAGATAGTAGTGATTTTTTAAAAATCAGTGCCTGAAACTAAAGGAGAAGAGGACACCTTTGGTTTTTGTGCCTCATCAGTTAAGTTTTTGATTTTATGACTTATAAAACTTCTCAATTTTTTTTTGTAAGTATGTAGTAGTGAGTAAGATGAGAGCATTCTTTTTATTATGTTTAAACTGAGATCTGTCTCTTGACTTTAATATTAAGGATTAGTAAGTTATCCTAGAGTAATGTTTTTGAGCAGTAAGACTCTGAATGCTACATTTTTGAGCAAAGTGTATTGTGTTTGTTTTTAGGTAATTTCTGGGTCTGTAGGTTGTTTAAGGGGGAGAAATAGCTTTTAAATGGGTGATGTGCTCTTTCTGTCAGATGTGGGAGATCAGGGAGAATTTGAATGCTCGTGGAGACTATGTCTTTAGGAATGTGTTTGGTTGCAAATCTTATTCAACTGCATGGGTCAGTTAGAGTGGCAGTTCGAGGCAATGAGGAGTTTACAAGAACAAGGGGGTGTAATTGATGGCAGTTTCAGAAAGGTGGAGACATTGCAGATACAGTCAGGTAGATTGTTGACTGCTAGGAATGATAAGAGAGGTAGCCAGGGACAGTATGTTCCTGTTAGTATGAAAGGCAAGACTGGTAGAATTAGAATCCCTACTGTGTAGAAACAGACCTTTCGGCCCAACAAGTCCACCCAAAGAGCAACACCCAGACCCATTCCCCATACCTACAGTTACCCCTGACTTAATAACCTGCGCTATGGGCAATTCACCTAACCTGCACATCTTTGGATTGTTGGAAGAAACCAGAGCACCCAGAAGAAACCCACACAGACAAGGGGAGAATCCACACAGTCGCCCAAGGCTAGAATTGAACCTGGGTCCCTGGCACTGTGAGGCAGTAGTGCTAACCACTGAGCCACCATGGTAGGTGTAGGCAATGCTGGATGACTAGACATATTGAGGCTCTCGTCAAGAAAAAGAAGAAGCATATGTCAGGTATAGACAGCTGGGATCAAGTGAATCCCGAGAAGAGTGTAAGAGCAGTCAGAGTGTACTCAACAGGGAAATCAGGAGGGCAAAAAGGGGTCATGAGATAGTTTTGGCAAATAGGGTTAAGGAGAATTCAAAGAGATTCAACAAATACATTAAGGTCAAAGGAATAACTAGGGAGAGATTAGGGCCCCTTAAAGATCAACATGGTGGTCTATGTGTGGAACCAAAACAGATGGGTGAGATATTAAGTGAATATTTCATTTTAGGACTTACGAAGGATATGTTTGCTAGTGTACATGGAGAAATAAATTGTGATGTCTTGAAAAGAGTTCATGTTACAAAAGAAGCAGTGCTGGAGGTCTTAAAAAGCACGAAGGTAGATAAATTCCCTGGACCTAATCAGGTATTTCCAAGAACTTTGTGGGAAGCTAGGGAGGCGATTGTTGGGCCCCTTGCTGACATTTTTGTAACATCAGCAGCCACTGGTGAAGTGCCAGAAGACCAGAGGTTGGTTAAGGTGGTGCCTTTAGTTAAGGAAGGCTGTAAGGAAAATCCAGGCAACTATAGACTGGTGGTTCTTACATCAGTGTGGGTAGGTTGTTGAAGGGGATTCTGAGGGACAGGATTTACATGCATTTGGAAAGGCAAGGACTGATTAGAGATAGTCACCATGGCTCTGTGCTTGTGAAATAATGTCTCACTAACTTGTTTGAGTTTTTTGAAGAGGTGACAAAGAAGATTGATATAGATGGAGCAGTAGACTTTGTCTATATGGATTTCACCAAAGTGTTTGACAAGGTTCCACATAGTAGACTTGTTAGTAAGGTTAGATCACATGGGTATAAAATTGGCTTGAAGAAAGAAGACAGAGTTTATAAGATAATGAGGGGCATGGATAGAGTGAGTAGCCAATGTCTTTTCCCAAGGATGTGGGTCTCCAAAATTGGAGGTCATAGGCTTAAGGTGAGAAGGAAATGATTTAAGAAGGACCTGAGAGGAAACGTTTTCACACAGAGGGTGGTTCTTATATGGAACAAGCTGCCAGAGGTGGTGATAGAAGGTTGCATTTTGGATTAGAGGCCTGTGACCAGTTACCAGGATCCGGTGCTGGGTCCACTGTTTTTTGTCATTTACATAAATGATTTGGATGTGAATACAGGAGGTATGGTTAGTAAGTTTGCAGATGACAACAAAATCTGTGGTGTAATGGACAGCATGGAAGGTTACCTCAGAGAACAATGGGACCTGGATCAAATGGGCTGAGGAGTTGCAGATGGAGTTTAATTTAGATAAATGTGAGATGTTGCATTTTGGTAAGGGAAACCAGGGCAGGACTTGTACAATTAATGGTAGGGTCCGGAGAGTGTTGACGAACAAAGAGACTTAGGGGTACAGGTGCATAGTTCCTTCAATGTGGAGTTGCAGGTAGACAGGGTGGTGAAGAAGGCATTGGCACACTTACCTTTATTGGTGAGTGCATTGAGTATAGGAATTGTAATGTCATGTTGCAACTGTACAGGATGTTAATGAGGCCCCTTTTAGAAAACTGCATATAATTCTGATCGCCCTTCTATGGGAAGGATGTTGTTAAACTTAAAGGGGTTCAGAAAAAAATTACAAGGATGTTACTGGGATTGGAGGTTTGAGTTTCCCTGAGGGGAAACATTTTCACACAGAGGTTCATATGTGGAACAAGCTGCCAGAGGAAGTGGAGGAGACGGGTAAAATTACAACACTTAAAAGACATCTGGATGGGTATGTGAATAGGAAGGGTTTAGAAGGATACGGATCAAAAGCTGGCAAATGGGACTAGGTCAGACTGGGATGTCTGGTCAGCATGGACAAATTGAATGGAAGGGTCTGTTTCTGTAGTGTATGACTCTGTAAAAACTAGTCCTGGGTAAGTAACATTCACACCACATAAGTGGCAGGCATGATGATCTCCAGTAAGAGGGAATGAAACTTTTACAGCTTGACATTTAATGAAACTATCATCACTGACTTCCTCCACTATCTGCATCCTCTGGGTTACTATCAACCAGAAATTGAACAGGACCAGTGATACTGCAACCATAACAGCAGGTCAGAGTTCGGGATTCTGAGGCAAATATCTCACTTTCTGTCTTCCCAATTTTGGTCCACCATCTACAAGGCATATGTTAGATTGTGATAGAGTGTTCTCCACTTGTCTGAAAGGGTGCTACTTCAACAACACTTAAGAAGCTTGACTCCATCTACAGCAAAGTATCCTGCATGATTGGCACCGCACATGGAAACTTAAACATTCATTCCTGCACCACTGATTTACAGTGGCAACAGCATGTGGCATCTACAAGATGCACAGCAGTAACTAACAATGGCTTCAACAACAGCACCTTCCAAAACCCAAATCTCTATCACAGAGCAGGAACAGGGCAGGGGAACGCTTCAACATGCAAGTACTCCTCTGAGCCACACACTATCCTAACTTGGAACTATATCACATTCCATCAGTATTGCAGGGTCATTCGTAGGAACTCCATTCCTAGTAGCTCTGTATCATAAAGAACAAAGAAAATTTACAGCCCAGGAACAGGTCCTTCAGCTCTTCAAGCCTGAGCTTGGAGGGCCAAAGGAATCTAGCAGTTCAAGAAGGCAGCTCTCCATCACTTTCTCCAAGGTAATTTATGATGGGCATAAATGCTGGCCTTGTCAACAACACCTACATCTCATAAACAATAAATAAGATTCAGTTAAAGGAAATGTCACCATTCTATAACACCTCTTTGATGAAATATAACCATCAGGTACTTACTCTGGCTCATGTGCAAGCAAAATAAATGATCTCTGAAGAACCTAGGTCAATAAAACATTCAGTAAGATTCCCTGCTCCTACTCTTTCTGCAAACAGTTTTCCCTCTTTGCTGCCTCTGCTTTATTGTCCTGTAATGTTGCAACTACGACTCCTATAACTAGGAGCAAGTGTTGTGTTTCAAAGTCCCTAAATCTACATCATTTCATTTTGAACAAACTTCAATCATCTCATCCAACAAGACAGTATTCAGCTAACACTTAATGATAAGGTCCTGGGGAGTGTTGCTGAACAAAGAGACCTTAGAGTGCAGGTTCATAATTTCTTGAAAGTGGAGTTGCAGGTAGATAGGATAGTGAAGAAGGCATTTGGTATGCTTTCCTTAATTGGTCAGTGCATTGAGTATAGGAGATGGGAGGTCATGTTGTGGCTGTACAGGACTTTAGTTTGGCCATTTTTGGAATATTGCATGCAATTCTGGTCTCTCTCCTATTGGAAGGATGTTGTGAAACTTAAAAGGGTTCAGAAAAGATCAATAAAGATATTGCCAGAGTTGGAGGATTTGAGCTGTAGAGAGAGACAATAGGTTGGGGCTGTTTTCCCTGGTACATTGAAGGATGATGATTTATAAATTCATGAGGGGCATAGATAAGGTAAATAGACAAGGTCTTTTGCCTTGGGGTGGGGTATTCTGGAACCAGAGGGCATAGGTTTAGGGTCAGAGGGGAAAAATTTAAAAGGGACCCAAGGGGCAACATTTTCACGCAGAGGGCGGTGAGTGTATGGAATGAGCTACCAGAGGAAGTGGTGGATGCTGGTATCATTACAACATTTAACAGGCATTGGATGGGTGTATGAATAGAAAGAGTTTAGAAGGAAATGGGCCAAGTGCTGGCAAATGGAACAAGATTAGGTTAGGATAACTAGTCAACATGGACAAGGTGGACTGAAGGGTCTATTTCCATGCTGAACATCTCTGTCTCGCTGAGTCGAATATCTCCAGGATATTGATGTTGAGTGATTCAGCGACTATAATGCTGTCAAATGACAAGGTTGAGTGGTTAGACTCTGTTGTTGGAGATTGTTATTGCCTGGCATTTGTTTGGCATGAATATTTTGTCCAAAGTAGTAATCCAAACCTGAATATTAGTTCATTTGTCCTCACTTCCATCCATTACTTTTTAGTCCTCTGTTATTTCTGTCTTGGCAAAGTCAATGGATTCTGAGTTAATTGGTTGAGGCTTACTGAGTAGTTTTGGCATTACCCATTATTTTCCTCATCCTTTACATGTTCTCTTGCGTCTAAAATTCCTCTGCTTCCTGGACAGTGCCAAGCTCTTCACCTGGAACTGAGAATTAATAACACAGATAAAATGACCAGTTAATTTGAGACATTGAGCTATTAAGACATTATTCAGACAAATATAGCACCCATTCTTTTAAGCATGACTTGCATCAGAAACATACAATTTGTCTCAATGTTTTCACTCTGTTTCAAGAAAAAATAATATTTAATGAATTTAATTGCAGATAATGGAACTGGTAATACAGTATTAAGCCCAGGAGGAGGAGAAGTTTATATAATGGAACAAAAATGGGCTTCAAGAGCATCCAAAAGTACTGGAGAAGGAAATATCAGTTCGCCAGCCATATCAGGAACACATAAAAATCAAAAATTATGGGAAGAAACTTCTGAAATGGCACATGTCTCCACAAAAATGATACCTGAGCAAGAGTATTCATTCAGTTCAGAAATGACAGATGAAGTACAGTCATCAAATGCCCTCACTTCATCTTTCAAGCCATCTCAGATAGTTGAGAAGACATCACAGCCTCATGTCATTACTCCTGTAAGATTATCCCGCAAAGAGCTGCGACAGATTACGGCAACACAAGTATCCATGAGACGTTCTAGTTACAGTCACAGTGTAAATTCCATCCCTACAGATTCTATTGAAATAACCAGGAAATCTGTGGACTTCAATAAGTAGCGTAAAGTTTGCTTGTTATGAATCTTGAAATGTTCTTATACTGGAACCATACAAGCTAATTCCTGATTGAGCTAGGGAAATCTGACTTAAAGATGTGGGTTTGCAATAGAAAGTGGTATTTTTTCAAGTGGATTCTGCTGAAAAAGACCCACATTCCTACAGTACATTCCTCCAGTTAACTGAACAGAAGTGATCAGTTCTCCAAAATGTAAAGACAAAAGGGAAAAAAAAAGCTAGTTTTGTAGTTTTGCTTCTAAATTTTCAGATTGAATTATCAGAAAACTGCAGTATGTTTTTATATATATATATATATATCTGAATTGAAGATTAGAATGCACAAACAATCAAATTGGTATTATCTGGAGAGAAATTCAGAAAACACAGTTGGCGTAAAACAATGGCATATGAATGGTTACTTCCAAAACTAAACTTGACCATCAAAGACCACTTATTTGTATCTTAATAACAACGTCTGACCCTCATCTCAACACCTCATCTCACCTGCTACTGACATTTGTGTCTTTTGTTACCTCCAAACTTGAGTATTCCAGTGCACTCTTGACCAGCCTCATATTCTACCATGCATAAAGTTGAGGTCATCCAAAATGCAGAAGCCCACATCGTAACTTGTGCCACATCCTGGCCACTGATCATCCCAGTGGTTTGCTGATTTTTATTAGTTAAGCAATGTCTTGGTTTCCGGTGTTGATTTTAAAATCTCCCCTGGCGCACTTCCTTTTTCTGAAACACCCTCCAGCCTATAACTCTTTGTAATATCTGCACTCCTGCAAGTTTGGACCTTTGAGCATCTCAATTTCAAACCTTCCACTCCCAGTGTCTTCATTTCTGAAATTCCCTCACTAAGCCTCTTCTCCTGTCTTCCCTGCTTAACACTACTGTCTGGCTAGGATTTGTTGGAATCAATGTCAAATTTGTTTTATAATCCTGCTGTGAAAGGCATGGAGTCATTTTAGTCAATTAAAGATGCTAACTAAGTTGTTGTTTATT
Organism: Hemiscyllium ocellatum; assembly: GCF_020745735.1. Lineage (NCBI taxonomy): Eukaryota > Metazoa > Chordata > Chondrichthyes > Orectolobiformes > Hemiscylliidae > Hemiscyllium > Hemiscyllium ocellatum. The sequence continues at coordinate 87,368,764 of NC_083402.1, read as the reverse complement.
TGTGGAAATTCAAATAATATAATTTGTATAATAAAAGCACACCAATGTAGCTTTTCATAATTTGAAAAAAAAACAGAATCTGAAACAGCTCGATTCACTTTAAAAGTGCAGCACTTCATTTGCACAACCAGCTTAGATTATGTTTAAATATGTGTCAATAATGAGTAGATTAGTGGATGGGTTATTGCATTTCACAAGTTCTGTTTGACGGTCACTCAGCATCATTTCTTATTGTCTTGTGTTTTAAAAATGCCAATGTTGAACTTAATATCCCAACCAACCTACTACTCGGAATTATGCCATCTCCACCAGATTCAATCTAAGAACCTTTACATGCATTAATAACATTAACATGGCTTAATTGACAGAATATTTGCCTTCACTTAGAGGGTTTTTAAAAAACCTACACTGCTTGAGATCTATCCCAGTAGCATAGATTATCCATCCTTTCTTGAAACTTGCCAATTTTAATTTTAATTTTATGAAATGGTCTGTACTATGACTGTGCAAACAGAATGCCAATTTGTTGATGAACAAAACAAACCTCTAACAGATTGTGCACTCAAATTTCATTCCAGAACTGCACAGTATCAGTATTGCAATCTTTTAAATGAAACATTAAAATGAAACCACAGCTGATTATTCAAATAAATGTTTTAAAGGTCCCATGGCACCATTGGAAAATGAGACCAGGGATGCTTCTGATGTACTGGCTATTATTCCTCCCTGTACGATCATCACTAAACATGACCTGACTTGGTATTTATGTTGTTTGGTGTTTTGTGGAAATTAGTTTTCACATTTGTCTCCCCATTACATGTCAAAAACAATTTATTTGTTTAACTAATTCATTTTCCTTTAACTAGTTCTTTGCCCCCATTTTCATTGTTGAACAAACTTGTATTGTAGTCATTGTAAGGTATTTTGAAGGAAGGTAGCAGTGTATTTTAATTAGATTCCAACTTGTATGTTTAGATTGGTAGGTTTGCTCAATTGTTGATAATGGGAAAAAAATGATACTTTAGTACACCAATGGTGTTGATTTGAGATTATGGCTGAGGAATTTCATTACGACTGAGCAGACAGAGCTTTGCTCACCATTAACCTGAATATTGTTATATCTGGCCCCAGGAGTGTTTGATGACAGCACTAATCAACTCCCTCGAATCAACATTTCACATCTCAAGTACAGAACTTGTGCTACTTACCGTTGAATTTTTCCACCTAATACTAGTGAGAATTGTAAATTAAATACAGACTTCACTTGGTGCAAAACATTTGTGTCATCAAGTATTCCTGATCAGATGATAATACTGTTATTTTCCAGAGGTGCAGTTCATTTTATGTTGGCATTCCAAATGTATTCCATTTTTGTCCCAATGGTGTCATGGTCCAAATGTTATTCAGTATTCTACACGTTGTGTTCTTTTTTGTACTTTAATGAGGATTTTTTTGTAGTATTTGAGTTTAATGGATTTTTTGTAGAAGCATTTTATATGATTGCACTTGTTAATTTTATTTAAAGAAAATTTTATATTTATGTAAAAATAAAAAAAATTCTCTGGCTGAATTAAATCAATATTTACAGTAAATACAATCAGTACCAGGATCCTTTAAAATATTAGCAACTATTACAGTTAAAAATTATTTTAAATAAAAGACAATAATGCAAACAATAATAGTTAATTATGAAGGTTTGATTTTCAAATGTGAATTGATGATGAAATTCTTTCAAACATTTTCAGAATTTGGGCCAATTTGTGCTAAGTTGTTACTGGCCAAATAAATTCCAAATCAAATCTCAATGTTATTTTTGTTCCCTTCATTTACACTGAATTCAAGGTTTAGTTTTGTATTAACTAACTGAGCATCCTAATTATCCCAGAAAATGCTGAATATGACTGAATCTCAAAATACCTCAACAAAGTTTCTATAGGATTTTTCACATCACTGACATCTTTATTTTTTGCTTTCATATAATAAGATTAACAAGTCATTGCTGCAGTATAAACTTAATTTGCAACATTTCAGTTAATCCATTAATTATAAGAAAAACTTCATGCCTTGTATATTTGGAACTGTCACTTTCTGAATTTCTGTTTTTCATAATTGTATCCATGTATACACACTGAATCGTCAAGATTATGTGGCCATTTCATCCTAAATCTCAACTTCACTGGCCAAGTCATTTCTTAATCTTATTCTTTGGCAAATTCATTGATTTATTTGTACCGAATATCAAAATAATTTGTGCAACTGTCTTCACGGTTTTCTATCATATACTGACACCAGTCTCCTCTTGAATTCAACTGTATCAAGATTCCTGTATTTTTACAAATTTTCAAATTCTCTGCTTATCTTTAATGTTGCTTATAATATCCACCTTTCCTGTCAACTCAATTTCCCTTCCTGATCTCCTCAGTGCTAAGGTTATCTACAACTCATTCCTCAGGCATAGTCTGTTTAAACCATTCACATCATTCCTTCAGAAAGACCTATCATACGAATTAGGAGCAGGAGTAGGCCATCTGGCCCACCGAGCCTGCTCTGCCATTCAATAAGAGCATGGCTGACCTTTTCGTGGACTGAGCTCCACTTACCAGCCCACTCACCGTAACCCTTAATTCCTTTACTGTTCAAAAGTTTACTAACTTCTCTAATTTCTCTTCATTGACTGAGAGATAAGACCTAATTCCATGCCGAAGACTATCAAATCTCCATTTTCAAATTCTCTAATCTGTTTTCTATCTTTCTGACAATACCAAAGCAGTCCTGGGCAAAGAAATGAATGACATGCTTTAATCTATTAACCTTTCTTGTTCTCCTCAACTTCTCTGCAATGTATTATATCCTTGTCCAACAAAAGCAGTCAGCCCCATCTAAAACAAGACCTTTTCTTTGCTCTCAAAATTGTTACCAAACTGACATAGTGTTACGAAATTTTAAGTGTATGTTTTAGTTTGCATAGTCATTGAATTCCAATTTCTAAAATTCATAAATTGTCATGGCTTTCTTTGTGATTAGCCACATAAAATGATAATCTTGACCTGGCTCTTTGCTCTTAGGTCAGATGCATCAAGTGGGAAATTTCCCTACTCACTCCTGTCTTTTTAAGGAAAAAGTGCTCCTTTATTACATGATGGACAAGAAGGAGACTGGAAGAGCAAAGCAAGCCAGGCAGCATCAGAAGGTGGAGAAGTTGACGTTTCAGGTATAACCCTTAATGGAGGTGGAGTAGGGGGAGTCACAGATAAAGAGAAGGGGGGATGGATTATGAGTGGGCAGAGGCATGGACTGGTAAGATAGTGATAGGTGAGTACAGGTGGTTGATATGACCTGGTATGTGCAACATCTGCAGTATTTTTTATCTCTAACCTTCTTTACAGGAGACAAGTGCAGACGGCGACTTTATTATGATGTGGTTTAATACCACACTGGATTTAGTTTCAAGACAAATTGGTCAAGGGGAAGGCAAAGTCAACAACTGTCTTCAGGCTTAGAATTAATACTATTTATGATGCATCAATACTAAACATTGCTATATATAGTAATTCCAATACACCCAGGCTCTGATTCTATCGTTATATTAGATAAGGACTACTCTTTCTTCTTTGTATTCTTGTCCAAGTGCTCTTAAGACTGTCTTCCATTTTAGAGAGTAGTGCAGTAACAGTCTAACCCTAACCATAACCCTAACTCACCCATGCATCCTACGTTCAGTGATGTGCAGCTCTATGACTTCATTGCAAGGTTGCTTCAGGCTCCTTTACCCTTGCACAATAAACCTCCTCAAATCTTGTCCCCATCACAAAAATCGATTAGTAATTATATACATACTCAAAGTAGTTATTTAGATTACTTCTTTTTACAACATTTGTCATATACCTTTTCCTTATTTCTTCTACCCCTTCCAAAATTTTTGACTTGATCAGGAAAGTATATAATCAGGTATAGAGACACTTGAGATAAAGTTGCTAATTTTACATTTTCCCTTCTGACTTCTTTTTGATATGGCCACCTGAACTTGTAACAATGTAACTGCAGGTGTGTTTGAGAATTACAAGATGATCATACTTCTGCTCCATTATTAGTGTTGGGTACTATTGTTAGTTCCCTAGGAAGAAATGAAGCAGTTAATCCATGTGTTTCTTTATTTCATTAGTGATTGAGGGATTTTCTAAAGTGGAGAGATGTACTAGTTTGGTGTTAGCTTTCAAAGTTATTTCATAGTCTAGTACAACAATTTGGGATACTGGTACTGGAAGACACTTTTCACATTCTAGGTTCTTGTACCTTTAATGTCTGGCTATGCACAGCTTTAAATTAGATGACAAAATCTGCAAACCATGGAATATAATCCAATATGTGATGCTGGCACCAATATCTAGTTTAAACTTAGTTGGTTTCATATTTAAGTTTCTCCTGTGACAGAATAATATAGGCTTTTTTTTCTAGGTAGCTGTTTTTCATGTTAAGAATCTTGGCCTCTTCCAGTATTGACATATTCTTCAAGATTCTGTTCCGTGGCATGAATTTACATGTTGGGTTAGAAATGATTTGATTTTTTTGTAACATAGCTTCAAGAGTAGCAATGATTGTTGGCAGAAGGCTGAACAGTTTTACATAAGTGGAGTTTTGGAACCATACCCATCACAAAATACAGTGGCATCAGATTGCTCAGGATTGCATATAGATGTTGGCATTTACAATATGTTGTTCAGATGAGAGGTCTGTCTCTACTGGTCACATGGTTTATTCTGCTTTAGTAAACATGTTCTGTAGAATATACTGCACTAAATGAAACCTTTACTATATAATGCTTTTAAACCATTTTTCTGGACTTGGTGTCGAGGGTTATTTAGGCTGCTAAGTCTAGAAATGTTTTGATTGAAGACATTCAGTAACTATTCCATCTAAGACCAATGACAATTCTATGACAAATGAATTCTTCTATGTTTTCATAGCTAAGTTCAGATAGTCCATTAATGGAACTATCTACAGACTCTCCTGAACGTTCTCTCAAATTTCAAATCTAATGTTGATCTTGCTGTTTGTGCACCTTCTTTGTAGCTGTAACTTTGGACTCCTGACCAATCACCCTATGGTCTTTGTATGTTATCACCTGACAGTACTGTATTCAAAATAAAACTTTTTACTGTACCTTGGTATGTGTAACAATAATAAATCAAATCAAAAAGTTATTGACATATGATCTCACCAGTACCTTCTAAGATCGTGAAGTGAAATATTGCTGAAAAGCTGTTGTGTGGTTGTCAAATGTAATTTGTTTCTTGTTAATCTGTTGACTGTATAAACCATGATCTGATGTTCTTCCCATAGATAGGAAAGTGTGCTGTATCCTTGACTTGAAACAACTGCCAAACCTTAAACAGACCATCGTTTGCAGCAAAGTACCCAGCCTTCAGGACAACATCAACCACAACACCATACAACTCTGCCATGGAAATCTCTGCAAGACACGTCGGATCATCGACATGGATACTACCATCACCCACCACATATACAACAGGTACATATGTGACTTGGCCAATGTTGTCTACTTAAATGCTGCAGGCAAGGCTGCTACGAGTGCAGGTATATTGGTGAGACCATGTAAATGCTACAACAAAGAATGAATGGACACTGCAGAACAATGGTTATACAGGAATGTTCCCTCCCAGTCCAGGAATACTTCAGCGGTCAAGGACATTCAGCCTCTGATCTTCAGGTAGGTGTCTTCCAAGGCTTACTTTGGAATACACAACAACATAGAATTAGCGACCAGATACTGATAGCCAAGTTTGGTACCCATGAAGGTGGTCTCAACTGTGATCTTAGAGTCATAGAGTCATAGAGATGTACAGCATGGAAACAGACCCTTCGGTCCAACCCGTCCATGCCGACCAGAAATCCCAACCCAATCTAGTCCCACCTGCCAGCACCCGGCCCATATCCCTCCAAACCCTTCCTATTCATATACCAATCCAAATGCCTCTTAAATGTTGCAATTGTACCAGCCCCCACCACATCCTCTAGCAGTTCATTCCATGCACGTACCACCCTCTGTGTGAAAAAGTTGCCCCTTAGGTCTCTTTTATATCTTTTCCCTCTCACCCTAAATCCCTATCTTGGGTTCATGTTGTGCTACATGTGACTCCACCACACTTATGTATCTGTAAAATCTTCCTTTCTGTCCAGTTTTGATTATTACTTTGATAAATTGTTATGATCTCTCCATCTTTATTAGTTTGTACAGTGTTGGATGAGTTATTACTTTGGTTAGACATGTGACATAAGAGTAATTTAGATTAATGTGAGGTGTTGCATTTTGATAGGGCAAATCAGGACAGGACTTATAGACTTAGTGCTAAGGTCCTGAGGAGTGTTGCCAAATTAAGAGACCTTTAGATGTAGGTTTACAGATGCTTGAAGATGGAATCCCCGGAGACAAGGTAGTGGAGAAAGCATTTAGTACACTGGACTTTATTGGTCACTGCATTGAGAATAGGAGTTAGGATGTTATATTGTGGCTGCACAGGACATTGGTTAGGCAATTTTTGGAATACTAAGTTCAATTCTGATCTCTCTGCTTTGGAAAGATATCATTAAACTTGAAAGACTGAAGTCAAGATTTACAAGGATGTTGCCAGGGTTGGAGGGTTTGAGGTATAGGGAGAGGCTGAATAGGCTGGGGCTATTTTCCCTGGAGTGTAGGAAGCTGAGGGGTGACCTTACAGAGGGTTATAAAATCATGAGGGGCATGGATAGGTTAAATAGACAAGATCTTTTCCCAAGATAGGGGAGTCTAAAACATGAGGGCATAGGTTTAAGGTGAGAGGGGAAAGTTTTAAAAGGGACTAAAGGGTGTTTCATGCAGAGGGTGTTGTCTGTATGGAATGACCTGCCAGAGGAAGTGTTGGAGCTGGTAGAATTACAACACTTAAAAGGCATCTGGATGGGTACATATAGGAAGTGTTTAGAGGGATATGGGCCAAATGCTGGCAAATAGGACTAGATTAATTTAGGATATCTGGTTCGCATGACTGAAGGGTCTATTTCTATGCATTACAACTCTATGACTCTAAATGCTATTGTCAGTTTAAAATTTGATTTTCATTTACTGGTATGTCTTTCTTCATTGAGATGCATAAAGATATTCCTTTTCCAAAATAACTGAAGTATTTTGAAAGATCTCTGGGTAAAACTTTAGTAAAATGGCTTGTATGAAAATGTTCAGTGATTTTTGGACAGTATTAAAACTGTCTATCGTGATGTCATTTTCACTGAGTTTTATTGTTTTCATCCCAACTTTGACACCAGGTGACCAGATTTGCACTTTTTCTTTATTTTTCATATTTTTATATTTTAAATGGATACTCAAAAATTGGTAGTTGACGATCAAATGTTCGAATTCGTTGGTCGAAGTTTTGGAATAATACAGATTTCACTAACTGTGCTGTTAGTGCTTTGACACTTGGAATTGCAGTAACAATTTTAATTCCAATTTTTATCTTTCTTTATTGTAGATCTTTAAGTGTGCACTGATGAATTAGCGTAACTTGCTGTTGTTAGCTTTACTGCTGAATAAATAGTTCAGAAAGTTGTTACCCCACTGCTATAGGTCTTAACTGTGATCCTCAACCCTAGGTTTTTGCTGAAGATAAAAAGTTTCTGTCCTTTCCCCTAATATATTGAATCTGCTGTGGGTGTCTGGTAATTACCTTTTTAACTAGGTAGGAAGTGAGGACTGCAGATGCTGGAGATCAGAGCTGAAAATGTGTTGCTGGAAAAGTGCAGCAGGTCAGGCAGCATCCAAAGAGCAGGAGAATCAACGTTCATGCCCGAAACGTCAATTCTCCTGCTCTTTGGATGCTGCCTGACCTGCCGAGCTTTTCCAGCAACACATTTTCAGTTTTTAAATAGGTACTCAATTTAAATTTATCCCTTTAGCTGCTGGTGGGTTTTAACTGCTTTCACTGATCGTTTAATGCTCATGCACCTCATTAAGCCCTATAACCCCATTTAGCCCTTATTCCAATGAAGTTTACTGAATTTAAATTAAAATAAAATAAACTCTAATTATCTCTTGCAGACTTCAATATATTAGAACTAATGTGTTCATGAAAACTCATTCAATATCTTTAAATCCCTTCATGTGCTTAGTCTCTTATAAAACAAACGTTTGTCTTTCATTCCAATACGAAAGATAGCAAACATTTCAACAACATAGAAATATAAACAAATTACTGTGGATGCTGGAGATCTGAAACAACAGCAGAAATTGCTGGCAAAACAGAGCAGGACGGACAGCATCTGTGAGGAGAAAGCAGCATTAACATTTTGAGTCTAGTGACTATCAGAACAGTTAATGCATTAGTTAGCAAATAACAGCATTTAAAGTACTTATTGGTCTCTCATGAACATCAGATTGGAGAACAAATAATCATGAACTTGGAGATAATTTTGGTCGAATATAGGCCCTTCCTGTCCAGTTAAAATATTGAAAACTCTGAGGAACATAACAGTTTGCTCAATTATATTCCACTCATTGTATCAGTGCTCAGCTGGTATGCATGCTGAAGGTTTCTCTCCAGAGTCATGAGCCATTGCTCAGTGAGTATCTCTTGTCACCACGTAGCCAGCCATGTACATTGCTTTGGAGCTCAAGGTTCCATGGGATGGATGTCTGTCTCACTATAAAAGAATTTTGACAGATCTCTAGATAGCAGCTATTCATTAGGTCCATATCAGCTAATAAAAATGAAAAAAAAAGTGTGAGAGAAAGCTAGCCACAAATATAAAAACAGATAGTTAAGAGTTTCCAAATATTATTTTTAGTAAAGAAGAGATTAACAAAGCATTGGTCCAATATAAAGAGATATTGTGAAATTAATAATAAAAAATAAGGAGCAGCAACACCAGCATATCCTTCCTTAGATCCAGGGCCCAAAACTGCTCACAATACTCTAAGCATGGTCTGATTAGAGCTATATACAGACTCAGCTGTATATTTCTGCTCTTGTATTCTAGCCCTCCTGAAATGGATGCTAACACTCCAATTGCCTTCCTAACTGCTAACTGAACATGTATGTTAATCTTAAGAGAATCCTGAACCAGGGCTCCAAAATCTGTTTGTGCATCAGATTTGTTTGTCCTTCCAAAATCTGTTTGTCCTTCCCTGTTTAGAAAATAGTCTTTGCCTCTATTCTTCCTGCTAAAGTGCAAAGCCTCATACTTTCCCACACTGTATTCCATTCCATGCCACTTCTTTGCCCACTCTCCTAGCCTGTCCAAGTCCATCTGTAGCCTCTCTGCTTCCTCAACACTACCTGCCTCTCCACTTATCTTTATGTAGTCTGCAAACTTAGCAACAATGCTGTCAGTCATGAGGTTTTGGAATTTTCTTCCTGAAAAGGTGATGGATACAGAATGCTTAAATAATTTTAAGGCTTGATTAATAAGGAATTGAGGTTATTGGATGAATGTGGAGTAATCAGATCAAGCATGATCTTTTTGAATGGAAAAGCAGGCTTAAGAGGTTACCTGTTCTACTCTTACTCCTAATTTTTATATTCATATATACAACCTTTAATTAAAACCTTAAAGAGGAGTTCTCATTTCCTCACATTTATTCTCAATGGCTCCCTGCTTCATGGAGAATCATGGAGTTTGTGGCTGTGTTTTTCCCAACAAGAAGGGATGCTATATAATCATTTCTCAGAGTGTATAGAACCTCACTGACATTCCTAATGCAGATATACATCCTCTGACTTCTGATTCGTAACAATCTGGAATATTTGTTAAGGGATAAAGCATTCATGACTGTGCTGCGATATCTAGGTCTTCAATTAGATCATAGATCTTTGTCATAATCACCTTGATCAAGTGCAGCATTCTCATTCACTGGTCTTGGGTCATGCAAATGTAGCGCTACTGCCTGATGATCCTGGATACATTGAACCTGTTGCGAAGAGCTATCTTTGCATTCCTCACCCTGTTTATTTCCGCAACAACTCTGATTGCATTTCCTCCTCCCAATTCCTCAAGGGTGGAAAGGAGACTGTAAGATCACAATGACTATGGACTTATTTTCTACAGCTGATTCTAAAAAGTTTCAAGTACAGTAGGACATAATTTTCCAATTTCCAATAAAGAAATGTGAAATATCTGTCATGGGGACGGTGTCTGTGGTGGTTGATTTGTTTGATCCTGGAGCTGAAGACTCTGCCACAAGTGGGACAGGTAGTGTTTGTTGATGCTCTGGACTCCACGCGCTCATTCCGCTGCTGGAGCCTGCCCTCACACCTGCTCCACTCAGTGATACTCAAAGAGGTTGGTGCCTTCCCAGATGTTTTCTGTTCAGTTTCTGAGTTCAAGAGCAAACAATTCCCACATGTAATGTTGCTTTGTTTAGGCAGATTTTCAGGGTTTTCTTGTAGCAGCTCCTCTGCCCTCCTAGTGATCACTTACCATTACAGAGCTCAGAGTAAAAAAATTGTTTAGGGAGTCTTCTGTCTGACATGTAGGTAATGTGGCTCACCCATCACAGCTGGTCATGTGTGACCAGTGCTTCCATACTGGGGATATTGACCTGGGAGAGGACACTCTTATTGGTCCATCTAACCTGCCAGTGCATTAGCAGAATTTTGCAACGGCAATGTTAGTTATAATTCTCCAGGAATTTGAGATGTTCGCTGTACACAGTCCATGTTTCCGATGTATATAGGAGGGTGGAGATGATAGCTGCTCTGTAGACCATGAGCTTGGTGCTGGGTTTGAGGTCTCAGACTTTGAATACTTGGTTTGTTAGGCCTCCAATGGCTGCACTGGCAGATTGGAATCAATGTTGAATTTCATCGTCAATGTCTGCTCACGCCATGAGGAGGCCCCCAAGCTATGGGTTCACATTGTCTGGGGCCTCGCTATGGTTTTGGTGGTTAGAGCCAGTGTTGTGTAGCTGGATTGGACCGGCCGAGAACCTTTGTTTTCCAGATGTTTAGTTGAGGCCCATTCTCTCATATATTCCATGAATGTGTCCATGAATGTAGCTTAGCTTCTTAATGTGAATGCACAATGACAAAACTGCTCCTTTAACAAGATGATGTTGTACTTGTTTTTTTCAGACAGGTCATAAAAGACACACATTCCAAAAAGTCTAAGTTTGAACGGTTTTAGGGCCAGTTTGACTGTAGTTAACAGATACTGTCTGAAGCAATCAGCTTTCAAGTTCTTTATTTAAAAAAACTACTTGTACAATGAAAAGGGAGTGGCCAGTTCTTCCAGCTTAGCTTTTCTCTGGTTTGGTTTGGTTTTTAGCAGTAGTGTTTTGAAGCTTCTGAACCAAAAGAAGCAAGTCCATGCTGGCCCTCTCTCTCTCTGACTTCTCTTGTGTAAGACCCTGTGTTTGTTTTTACCTTTTATGCCAAGGGGTGTCTATGGGGATTGTTGCAATTATTTGGAATAATATCATTAAGTTGGGATAATCTGTTGGATTTTAGGATACTTTGATTTTCTGTATTCTGTTCTCTTTTGTTTGTGTTTCATGTGGTAATCTTGTAAATAAATTCTGTTTTGTTTAGTATTAAATGGGTTGACCAGCTGCATCTCTCCTGGAATTTCTATATTACACCTACTTAAACCAACTAGCAAAGTTAGTGTCTGGGTCACCTTTTTGAAATGTTTAGAGGGGTCTCGCCTGGACCATAACAGCACGCTCAGGCGATGTTTGTTTATGACAGATCTTGGGTGCTCAATGACAGAACTTGGGTGCTCAGTTGTGAATTAGTGTTGTGTGTCTCTCAGATCTATTTTTGTACTTCAGCAGGGATTCCTACTGGTCTAGAATCCTTGATATGTTTCAGGTTTCTGATGGTTTTTGCACCCTCAAAACTGGTTGGACGTGCACTGAGTGGAGTTGTGGAATGGTTTTAATAACACTTGCTTCAAAGGCTGTGTCTCGATTTAGGAAGTCCTTGAAGTGCTCTCTCCAATGGGCATTGATTGCTTCTCTGTCTTTGATGAGCAACTGTTTTTCGGCTGTCAATGGAGAATGTCTTTGGGTATTTGGATGGTACATGGTTTTGATTGCACTAAAGAAGCCACGCTCATTGTGGTTATCAGCAAGCTGGTGAGTCTCCTGCGCTTTTTCCACCCGCGATCTATTCTTTTGGTCATTGGTTCTTTGGTGCACCTCAGTCTTCAATTTTGATTGAGCTGCCAATTCAGGAACACATTGCGACTGCAATCTAATACATCAGGGTCTCCAGATTGTTCTTGTCAAACCAGTCTTGATGTTTCTTGGTCAAGAGGCAGAGTGTCTTCTTGATCTCTATGGTGACTTCTAGGTTGATCAAGCACTGTGGCATTCTGCGGTTTTGGCATGTTGGTCTTCACTACCTTGGCAGCAGTTGCTGCCTCAGCAGGTCTTTCTTCTCTGAGTCTTTCAGTCCAGCATCACTGAGCCTCCTGCAGCATTGTATTTTCTGCCTCTGCCAGTTTGATGGAAATGATACCATGGATTAGTTGATGGTCAATTACAACAGTTGTCAACTCCAGTCATAATGTGTACCTTTGTGCCTTGCTTGATCCATGATGTAGCAATTAGATATCAGTGCTTGGAGCAGGGTGTTGCTTGTTGCTCTTGTATGTTCCTCTGGCTGAAAAGTGTTAGGATATCTTGTACACAATTTTATACAATCCCTATGCTGTGGCAGCCAGATATTCAGCCCATTGAGTGTACATCAAACCTCCGAATAGCCTCCCACCCAGAGTCACCCCTCTACCCTATCCCTGCATCCCTATATTTCCCATGGCCAATCCACCCTACACATCCCTGGACACTATGGGCATTTTAGCATGGTCAATCCACCTAACTGGCACATCTTTGGACTGGGAGGAAACCGGAGCACCCGGAGGAAATCCACGCAGACATGGGATGTATGTGCAAACTCCACACAAACAGTTACCCAAGAGTGAAATCGAACTGGGGTCCTTGGTGCTGTGAGGCAGCAGTGCTAACCACTGAGCCACTGTGCCACTCCATTGTTGGAAAGAGAACTCCATGGGAATTTGTTTTCCCTACACCTTCCTTGCCTAACACATCTTTCCAAAATTTGCATCAATTCCCACACTGGCACTGAAAATCAACTTGTCTCTTTGGGGGATTCAGAATGTGGAAGTGCCAGTGTTGGACTGGGGTGGACAAGGTCAGAATTCAGGTGGATCAAGTTATAGTTCAACAGGTTTGTTTGAAATCATAAGCTCTTGGAGCATTGCGCCTTCATTGGGTGAAGTGAGAGAGAAGCACACAGACACAGAATTTGTAGGCAGAGAGATCAATCGGCAGAGAGATCAAAAGATCATACAAACGGTGTGAGTGGAGTGTCGACAGACCTAATAATAGGTCTGTGCAGGTGATCAAGAGTGTCACATGGTGTACGTAAATTGTCAACAGCTGAATAACAAGCGAAGGGATGATCAATAATCTGACTAAATGAGGCAGAGAGATAATTACAAAAAAATTAAAAATAAGATGGTGCTGGAAGTAAACCAAATATCTGGCATGACATAATAGGTATAGGACTCACAGGCCAAGGGTCTAACCAAAGTAATAAGTAATCCAAAACTGTACAAACTAATTAAGATAGACAGATCATAACAATTTATCAAGGTGATTGTGTCAAAACAAGACAATATGGAAGATTTTACAGATACAGAACAGTACAGTGGGGTCACATATAGTACAACACGAACCCAGGATCGTGGTTCACGCTGTCTTCATGGGTACCAAACCTGGCTATCAGTTTGTGCTTGTCAATTCTGTGTTGTTGCATATCTTGAAGGTCGTGTTGGAGGACCATTACCCGAAGATAGAAGGCTGAATGTCCTTGGCCGCTGAAGTGTAGCCTGACTGGGTGGGAACCATTCCTGTCTGGCCATTGTTGTGCGGTGTCCATTAATCCGTTGTCATGGTTTAACCAATATACCATGCCTTGGGGAATCCTTGCCTAGAACGTATGAGATACACAACATTAGCTGAGTCACAGGTGGAAAGGAAGATGGACAGGTAGGACAGGTCATGAGGGCGGTGCCAAGTTGGAAGGATGGAACTGGGATATGTTGGGGGGAGGGGAAATTAGAAACTGCAAAATCCACATTGATGCCATGTGGTTGGAGGGTCTCAAGGTGGAAGATGAGGCATTCTTCTTGCAGGCATCAGGTGGTAAGAGTGTGGTGAAACGCTTCAGTGAATGTCTCTGGGACAGCTGCACCAACCAACCCCACTGCCCTGTGGCCAAACACTTCAACTCCCCCTCCCACTCCACCAAGTGGAGGTCCAGGGCCTCCCCCATCGCCATACCCTTACCACCTGATGCCTGGAGGAAGTACACCTCACCTTGGGAACCTCCAACCCCATGGCATCAATGTGGATTTCACCAGTTTCCTCATTTCCCCTCCCCCACCTTATCCCAGTTCCAACCTTCCAACTCAGCACCGCCCTCATGACCTTTCCGACCTGTCTATCATCCACTCCACTGTCCTCTCTGACCTATCACCATTACACTCATCTTCATCTACCTATTTTACTCTCAGCTAGCTCTGAATCTGCCTGACCTGCTGTGTTTTTCCAGCAACCCACTCTCAATTCTGATCTCCAGCATCTGCAATCCTCACTTTCTCACACGAGTATCTGCCACGTATGTGGTGGGTGGTGTTCCCACGTGAGACTAGTATCCATGTCGATGATCTGGCATGTCTTGCAGAGGTCGCCACGACAGGGTTTTTTCATGTTGTGGTTGATGTTGTCCTGAAGGCTGGGTAGTTTGTTGTGAACTATGGTCTGTTTAAGATTTGGTGGTTATTTGAAGGCGAGACGTGAAGTCGCAAGGATGATCTTGTCGAGATGCTTGTCATCATTGATGACATGTTGAAGGCTGTGAAGAACTTTGCATAGTTTCTTCACTCCAGGAAGTAAGATGATGAAGGGTACTCTTATCGATCATATCCTGTGCCTGTCTTCTGAGGAGGTCATTGCAGTTTTTCACTGTGGCATATCAGAACTGGCAATCAATGAGTTGCACACTTTATCCCATTCTTATGAGGGATGCTTAAAAACCTTTAGGTGTTTATTGTGGTTTCTCCTCATCTGAGCAGATTCTGCATTTGCACAGGATTTGTCCGTAGGGAATATCTTCTTTAACATGTATAGGGTGGAAGCTAGAGAAGTGTGGCATTGTGAGGTTATCTGTGGACTTGTGGTAGTGAGGTACTGAGGTGTCTGTCCTTGATTGAGATGCATATGTCCAAGAGTGAGAGTGATTCTGATGTAAGTCTGATGGTGGGATGAAACTTGTTGATATCATTGTGTGATTGTTTCAGTGATTCCTCACCATGAGTCCAAAGGATGAAAATGTTGTCAATACATCTGACAACCAGTACAGGCAAGGATGCTCCAAGGATGGTATATTGTCTCATTTTCCCCCGCAATTGCTCCTAAAGTTGTGATGTGTTGCTTCTGGGACAGGGTGAGCCGCAGGTGTCATGAGGCGCTCACTTATGACACAAGGGGTTTTGTTGAGACACCTGACCAATTTGCTTCTAGTGACCCAGCTGACCCTATAGAGATGGCGAGTTTCTTCTGGTTTGTCTTCCCAAAAGATGTAACCACCAACTTATTCTGTAGCTGAGTGACGATATGTTGAGCTGAGGTGTACTAAGCTGGTGCTGCAGTTGAACAATAAAAGTCAGAGAACCTCTAGTTCCTAAACTACCAATGCTTGTGTGAGGCACGAAAACCTCTACAGTTCTGTGTGTTTTAACTTTGTGTGGACTACAGGCAAGCAGCGGTAAACAATTTGAACTGGTGCATGTGTGAGAGGGGCTCAAATATCTAGCTGCCCATTGAAATGTAACTCTACCCTTGCTGCACCACCACAGGTGCCATCTCAGCTCAGACTACATGTCATGCCCATATAACAAACACCAGACCACAAGCCTTTGCGCCCTCACGTCCCACTCCTCCCCTGGGCCTCATGCTGACCCCAGGCCTGATGCCCCGCCCCTGCACCTCACGTCCTGCCCTGGACCTCGCAACTCGTCCACAAGCCGCCCTACAGGCCCGTCATCGCCCCGCCCCTGGACCATCACGCCCCACCCCCGAAGTTACGCGCCGCCCCTGGACATCGCGCCCTTCCCCCTCCCAGTCCGCAAACTGCTCCACACCTGGTCATCGTCCCGCCCCTGGATCTCACGCTCGCTCTTGGACCTCACGCCCCGCCCTCTAGTCATCGCCCCGCCCTTGGACCTCACGCCACGCCCTCTAGTAATCGTCCCGCCCCCTGGACCTCACGCCCGGCCTTGCCCGTCTCTCCCCGCCCTCTAGTCATCGCCCCGCCCTTGGACCTCACGCCCCGCCCCCTAGTAATCGTCCCGCCCCCTGGACCTCACGCCCGGCCTTGCCCGTCACGCCCCGCCCTCTAGTCATCGCCCCGCCCCCTGGTCCTCACGCCCCGCCCTCTAGTAATCGTCCCGCCCCCTGGACCTCACGCACGGCCTTGCCCGTCACGCCCCGCCCTCTAGTCATCGCCCCGCCCCCTAGTAATCGTCCCGCCCCCTGGACCTCACGCCTGGCCTTGCCCGTCACGCCCCGCCCTCTAGTCATCGCCCCGCCCCCTGGTCCTCACGCCCCGCCCTCTAGTAATCGTCCCGCCCCCTGGACCTCACGCCCGGCCTTGCCCGTCACGCCCCGCCCTCTAGTCATCGCCCCGCCCCCTGGTCCTCACGCCCCACCCTCTAGTCATCGTCCCGCCCCCTGGACCTCACGCACGGCCTTGCCCGTCACGCCCCGCCCTCTAGTCATCGCCCCGCCCCCTGGTCCTCACGCCCCGCCCTCTAGTCATCGTCCCGCCCCCTGGACCTCACGCACGGCCTTGCCCGTCACGCCCCGCCCTCTAGTCATCGTCACGCCCCCTGGACCTCACGCACGGCCTTGCCCGTCACGCCCCGCCCTCTAATCATCGTCACGCCTCCTGGACCTCACGCCCCGCCCCCTGGACCTCACGCCCCGCCCCCTGCCTCATTCCTCCCACCCTCCTCACAGCTGTGTTCTCCGACACAATCTTTGAGGTGTCTCCGCCGCGGTCGGGGAGGTGTTGTTGTGTGTTGTGGCCTTTTGGATGTTCCCCTCCCCCTTCACTCCCTCCTTACCTCCGGCCGTTTCCTTGTGTTCCTGTTGAATTGTGGAGCTCGACAATGGCGGCGGCAGTCGGCTCGGCCTCGCTCCGTGCCACCGCCTCTCGCTTTGCTTTGCTGCGGGTGGAGGGCGACTCGTCCGGTACCGATTCCGACTCCGGGAGGAATCACAGCGCCGGTAACCGGCTGGGGAAAACTTCCCGAGCAGGATCTGCCAAAAAGAATAACGGTACCCAGCCTGGGGCCAGCAGCAACGAGAAAAAGAGACAGAAAAGGAAGAAGAAGAAAGAGCAGCAGCAGAGCGAAGCGAATGAGGTAAGTGTGGCGGGGCCGGGGCCAGGGCCAGGGCCAGGGCGGTCAGAGAGATTTACAGCACGGGCATCAACAGAAACAGCTCACTAAAAGGTTGTGTGATGTTTACAGGCGAGGCTCAATCTCCTTTGGAAGCAACAACTCCTACATTGTCACTCTTTTTGTTCACACTTTTAAGTTGTGTTACATTAATTTTGATGGGCAAGTTTTCTTTCCGTTCCGAGGAAGGGTCACTGGACCCAAAACGTTAGCTCTGATTTCTCCCCACAGATGCTGCCAGCATTTCCAGCAATTTCTGTTTTTGTTTTAAGTTTTCTTTACCCCCGTGATGGAAAAAAATAGTAAGAAGCGAAGCGACCTGAGGGAGCCCTGTATTCAAACATACTGAGCTGTTTCATATATCAGACGTTTTGAGAAGTCAGTGTGATGTCTTCTTAACAACAGCGGTTTTTCTTTATTTTGCATCGTGTCCTTAGTTTCCGAGAGAATTTGAGGAGTTCAGCAGGGATCATGCATCAGAGCTGCAGTCGTAAAATTTAACTTTACCTGGGCAGGTTAAAAAAAATTCAGTCTTACCTGTCATTTCCTCAGATTTGTTTGAAATGCATAAATAACAAACATAAAAGTTTAACTCGAAACCTGTAAAAAAGAGAAATCTAAAATTTCCCTGCCGATCGTGTAATGATAGAGTTCCCTGATTTTACTTCAAAAAAGTTGAATTCAGTATTTACAATTATGACTTTTTGTTTAGGATTGTCAATATAAGTCGAAATGATATTCTCTGAATGAAGGAGTGTAAGGGAACAGTCAGTAAGTCTCATGGGATACCAAAAGAGAAAATGCTGGAAAATCTCAGCAGGTCTGGCAGCATCTGTAAGGAGAGAAAAGAGTTGACGTTTCGAGTCTAGCTGACCCTTTGTCAAAGCTGACAAAGCTGATTTGCTTTCAGTCTCATGGGATATTTGAGCTTAGTGGGGCAAGATGGATATGGAAGAAAAAATGTACAGTGAGGAAAGATTGATTGGAGTGCAAAGGAGACTTTGGAAAAGTCAGAAATCCAAAGGAAGAGGATATGATGTCAGAGATGCAATGATATATCTGATGTTGAATCTACAGATCTATAAAAATGACAGGCATGGACCAATTGCAGAGAACTCACTAGCTTCCCTCCCATCTTCCGACAGGTGCAATTTTTGATGACATTTCCCTACATACTGCTATTATATTGTAAATGGTTGAGTTTCAAACTTTGACACTTGAAAGAAGCTATTAAAAGATTAGAAATTGTCAGATCTTCACAGAGGTGTGCTTGGTTTTCTTGTGCACTAGATAACCATTGGAAATGTGCCAGTTTTGAATGGAAGCTTTTCTAACTATCATTTTGAGTGAGTGCTGTCTTATTATTTGTTCATGGATCTGGGCATCACTATGCCAACATTTATTGCCCTGTCCTAAATATCCTTGAGCGAGTAATGGTGAGCTTTCACCTCAAACAGTTATTGTGTCCATGTAAGGGGACCCTCTGTGATATTAAAGCAATTTAGTGGTTTTTAATTTCCACTTGACCTCCTAATCATAGAATCCTGACAGTGTGGAAACAGGCCCTTTGGCCCAACAAGTCTACACTGACCCTCCAAAGACTAACCCACCTAGACCCAGTCTCTTACCTATTACTTTACATTTATCCCTGACTAATACACTGGATGCTGTGAACGATTTAGCATGGCCAATCCACCTGAACCTACACTCCTAATGTTTGCCTATGGTGGATACTAGGTGAGTGACCATGGAGGAGAATGTGATGGAACATAGAGATGGCAGGGCTAAGGACTTAAAGGTCTAACATAGTCTAACTCAACTGGGGTCAAGGCACTATGAACCCAGACAGGTCTTCTAATCACCCTGCGTAAGCTGATCTCTGTGGCCATCCAGGAGTTGCTTCCATGATTAATGACCTGCATCACAAGGATTTATATCATATGGGACAAACTGTACTAGATTAGATTAGATTACTTAGTGTGGAAACAGGCCCTTCGGCCCAACAAGTCCACACCGACCCGCCGAAGCGCAACCCACTCATACCCCTACATTTACCCCTTATCTAACACTACGGGCAATTTAGCACATCTTTGTGAAACCGGAGTACCCGGAGGAAACTCACGCAGCACGGGGTGAATGTGCAAACTCCACACAGTCTGTCGCCTGAGTTGGGAATTGAACCCGGGACTCTGACGCTGTGAGGCAACAGTGCTAACCACTGTGCCACCATGCCGCCCACAAATTCGATGGCAAGTTGACTCTGACTGATGTGTTACTATGAAGAAAGCAACAGCAATCCTGAACCTAGAAGCCCTTTTCTCACTATCTTTGGTCACCATACTGGAGCAGAAGATGGTGCTACTAATGTCACTATTGTGCATGTGCATTGTGCTGGAATAGGATGTTATTGCTGTTCACATTATTGTTGTCACTTCTTTGTTGCTTTGCTGATGAAGTAGAGCAGTGAAGATTAGTGTTGATGATGGGGTAGCAAGAGGGTCTTCAAGAGGGATAATGAGTAGGTGATGACCAGAATGGTGAACAAGTTAAGAAGTGAACAGCGACAGGTTGAAGTGAACTGCCAATTCGCTGACATACATCATTCACTGGGAGTGATGCCACAGTCTGCAACTACTTGGATGGTGAGTGCACCATTTGCACTTGCAGTTGCAGAAAATGCAGATATAATTTCCCCTTCTTTGGACATTGAGTTTTCTTACCAAAGAATCAGCACCCTTTTCTCCTGTGGAATAAATTGTTAACATTTGTCTTGATGTGTGCAAGACAAAAAGCTTTAGCAGCATGTATTTTTTTTCAGCAATGTTCACAATCATAAGTAGCTCTAATTTTGACTTTTGAGCACACATATATATTATATATACAGACCCTTCTGTATTTAAAGCTGGTGTGTTGAATTCTTCTTGGAATGTAACTTTTTGTACATGCATGATCTATATCACTGAGTGCAGCGAATAAATTCATAATGGAAGATCCTGAAACACTCAGAATGCTCTTTTTAACTCTAGCGTATAAACATTTAAAGTACAAAATTTGACCATGTACTGCCATAACTTATCTTCATGAGGCATCAGATGAACAGTCCTCCAATGGTCTGCAAAATTAATGCAGCTGGTCCCATGAGACTTGCAACACATTGTGATCATTAAAAAGTGCAGTTAGTATTACATTTTCTTCATTAGAGCAAAATTTTTTATGATCACTTCAGAGCCTTTAAGCTACCTGTGGAGTGTGTTTCTTCCTCAAATGTTTTACTCAGGAATTTGATCTGGAACTTTCTCCCATCCAACCTTTGTGCACATTTTGGCCTTCACTACCTTCCTTCAGTGATAGCAAAATTTCAATGCTGAGTCAGCTTGTGAAATATTTGCAGAAGCCTTCAACTGAGATTCTAAAGACTAAAGGTGCATGTGAGATCCAAGACCAGAATTTCTTTTAAAGACAGTGCGAACTCCAATCTACACCACCCTGTCATTGAATACCCTGGAGACTGAGTCAGTGTCATGACAGTCAAGCTAGTCTGTCAATGTTTCTAAAATATCCCAATTCTAATTTGAAAGCCAGCCTAATTTGAGAGTTGAGCTTGGATATCCAGAGTACCTAACTGGATAGTATATTGAAATCGATCCTGTATTAAGCTTCCACTTTGTTTGATGACTGGTTAGAAAGTTCTTTCATTGGAAAAGCAACTTCTGTAGTACATTACATGGAGGCTAGATCTGAGAATATGCACTTGTATTTCCAGAGTTAAGATTAAATTAGATTCCCTTCATTGTGGAAACGGGCCCTTCGGCCCAGCCAGTCCACACCTATTGTCCGAAGGGCCATCCACCCCCAATCCATTTCCCTCTGATTAATGCACCTAACACTATGGGCAATTTAGCATGGCCAATTCACCTGATCTACTCATCTTTGGACTGTGGGAGGAAACCAGAGCACCTGGAGGTACCCCATGCAGACAAGAGGGTGTGCAAACTCCACATAGATAGTCGCACAAGGCTGGAATTGAACCTGGGATCCTGGTGCTGTGAGGCAGCAGTGCTAACCACTGAACCACCATCCACCATTTGTGAAGCTTGATGTGAATCAATCCTATTGGCAAGATGGTAACATTGCACTTAAGAGTTTTTAATATAGGTGTGGTACTCACATGAGTTCCTGGCATTTGATATCCCTTTAAAGATTGGCTTAAATTTGCTGATATCTATTATCCAAAAGTGATGGTACATTCCAAGAGTGGGTGAATTCTGCAGGAGCGAAGACATGATTTTATATAATGTTATGGCACCTCCAAATGACCATCAAATATCTCATTCAGGTTTGTGCAATATTCCACAAGTGTTTGATTCACCAACTACCTTACCTGGCTAATGACACCTGAGGGGTGAGCTTATTGTTTGGGACTGAAATTATTTTCAGTACGTTCCACGTAAACTTGCAAATAAGCACTGTAATGGGTATAATCATTCTAAAATGAATCCAGCCATTCAGCAAAGATCAATTCATCTATTTAAGTGTCCTGTGGTGTTAGGGTGCTGTTCAAAGCAGCACCAGCATACATACTTGGCTATTATCATATTTATGCTTTTGATGTCTTTCTATGTGTGAGAAGGTTTAAATTTTGTGATAAATGTCAGCGTGGTTTGGAGATTCTTAAATGTTGGATTTTTGCATGCTAGCTGTTCAAAAATATTTGAGGAGTGTGGTAAATATGTTCCTACTGAGAGAAGAAAAATAAGAGATGAGGGAAAATATAAATGAAATCTCCATAAATTTGAAACCACGTTTGCCATTTATTTATATTTCTGAATATCTCCATGGATATATGGTGACTTGCATAAAGTAGTTACCCTGTATATATGTTTGTTGTGCATATTTTTTAATTTTACAACCAAGTCATTTAGAGTCTATTTGTTGGTTGTGGTCTTCAAAATAAGCAACCTTAATTGAAAGTTCATGAAGCTTATCTAATTCTCCATATATAGTTGATTTTCTGTCCGCTAGCTTTGTGTCTGTTCATTGCTTTTCATTACCTGAAAATGGATGCCCTGGTGGTATTAGTATGCCCCACCCTGGAAAATCCGTTTCATGAGAAATTTCAATAACATTGTGAAGAATTCTATTGAAATTAAACTTGTTAAAATCTACACTGTTTTGCAAAATGCTTATTGGATGTTCTGAGACAAAATTCATAAGAGCACCTATAAACTTTCTAAACTCCAATGATTACATGCTGCAACTGTTCAAATCCTGTTATGTAACACCTGTATCCCTCCTCTCTCAACTCTGGTATCAGTCACATGAACCTGTGCTGATTTGTTAATGCATTTGTGTTCTTTGATAAATCAGGAACCCAAAGCTATATACAGGGGATCCCTGATTTACAATTGTCAGACTTACAAAGGCTTGTACTAAGGATTAGGGTTTAATTCCAAATATCAGACATACAACCATTTCCTGTACTAACAAGCAGCTACTTCACAGTATCGTGCATTTTGTTCCAACTTGTGTACAAATTGACTTATGGACAGACTCAGGAATGAAGTCCATTTGCAACCCAATGACTGCCTGTACAGCATTCCACATGTCACCGACACCCAATACAAATGCAGCAAAACATCCCTCCTTTCATATTCTATTTCCCCTTGCAATAAATGACATAGCATTTACATTCTTAACCAGTTGCTGTACCAATATACTAACGTTTTACGATTCACATATCAGGACACCTAGATCTCTGTGAACCACAGAATTCTGCAATCTCTGTCTATTTAATTATAATGCTTTTCAATTCTTTGTCAGAGTGGGCAAGTTCACATTTTCCACAATTTACTGAATTTTTGGCTTTCACCTTAACCTTTGCAGGAATACCTTAAATCCTCCTTACAGCTTGCCGCCTTACCCTCCTTTGAGTTATCAACAAATTTAGCCACTATATGATTAGATTCCCCACAGTGTGGAAACAGGCCCTTCAGCCCAACAAGTCCACACCAACCCTCTGAAGAGTAACCCATCCACACCCATTTCCCTCTGACTAATGCACCTATTACTATGGGCAATTTAACATGGCCAGGTCATCTGACCCACACATCTTTGGACTCTGGGAGAAAACCAGAGCATCTGGAGGAAACCCACGCAGACACAGGGAGAATGTGCAAACTCCACGCAGATGGTCACCCAAGGCTGGAATTGAACCCGGGTCCCTGGCGCAGTGAGGTGGCAGTGCTAACCACAACCATTATGCCGCCTTTTTTTACAAGTCTACACAGACCCTCGGAAGAGTAACCTACCAGACCCATTCCCCTACTATCCGACATTCACCCCTAACTAATAGAACCCAACCTGCACATCTCTGAACACTGAGCAATTTAGTATGGCCAATTCACCTAACCTGCACATCTTTGGATTGTGGGAGGAAACCAGAGCCACCAGAGGATACTCATACAGACAGGGGGACAATGTGCAAACTCCACACAGACAGACAGTCACCTGAGGGTGGAATTGAACCCAGATTCCTGGCGATGTGAGGCAGCATTGCTAACCACTGAGCCACTGTGCCACCTGTTCAGTCCTTTCATCCAAGAGAATTGTGTATGAGGTTAACATGCCTCAGAGCATTTCTTGTCTACTGGTTTGAAATCCAGAAAGGACTTGCTGTTCTAAGATGAATATTATGGAAGTAGTTTTCTTTGTGCATATCTGTCAATAGCACCTTAATCAACAACAACAGTAAAAACAGAAGTTGCTGGAAAAGCTCAGATCAGGCAGCATCTGTGGAGATGAATAAGTGTTAACATTTTGGACCAAGTGACCCTTCCTCAGAATCTAACTGCTGCCGATCTGCTAAGCTTTTCCAGCAATTTCTGTTTTTGTTCCTAATTTGGAGCATCCACCATTCTTTCAGTTTACAAATGGTACCTTGATGTTAACATCAAGTGAGAGACAAGGATTCAATAGTTATGGAAACAGCTGAATATTGCTGTGGCTGTAGTTGTGAATCCAGGATGTTGTTTTCCTAATGTTCAGATCAGGCTGTCATTTGAGTAACTAGAGATATTTCGAGGGGCACATGGCTGGATGAACAGCAAGAGTTGGTGTCTCTATTCTTAATGTCATAGATAAAAAGAGAGTTAAGATTTTGCAGGGAAAATTTCAAAGCAGGACCTCAAAGATAGTGATCTCTGGATATCGATATGGGAGAACAGTACAAATGAATGTGTTGCTAGATATATGATGTAGGAGGGAATCCTTTAGATTCTTGGACAGGTCCTGGAAAAAATGCATGTATAGATCAGACAGATTGCACTTGAAGAGTACCGTGATCAATGTTCTATTGCAGCAATTGACATTGGGAAGGGTTTAACTAGTTTGACAAGTCGATGGGAAACACGCATTATCACTAACAAAAGAGAAAGAACAGGTGCAAAAAGAAGTGGGAAAGACGACACTAGAGTAAGAAATAGTAAGGTAGTAGTGTAAGATGGAGTGCAATGAAGTTTAATTAGGTTTGCAACGCATGTGAAAACAGCATGTGGCAAACAAGGTTAGTCAGCTGCGGGCACAGATAGCCACTTGGGAATATGATGTTTTGACAATAACAGATACCTGACTTTTTCAAAAAAGTACTGGGTGCTAAGTATTATTGAATACAGTGTGTTCAAGAAATGCAAAGAAAGGAGATGGGTGAATTTGCTTGCCCTGCTATTAAACAAAGCCGATTTGTTATTCATTTCTTCCATGACTGTCCTGGCCAAAATGTTTTAAGTTGTTGTGAAAGTGGATCCCAAGACTTGGATGCTGAGCAGTTGGGGGAGGGGGTTTTGGATGAAGGGGAAAGATATACTGAAGGACAGGCTTTATACCAATATATATGTGTTAGAAAGAGATATTTCACTGAATCTTCTGTCACTAGTGAATATGAAGGGCTAGCTTGAAAACCAGGTGAGTACACAAAATAATAGCATGTTTGAAAAAAATGCAGACTTTAATGGTTACATGCAGTTGGTAACTATGAACTCTGAGTTATGTTTTGTCTGAGTTCTCAAACAAAAGCAAAGTATGATGGTTTGTTTTTATTTCCATTTGAGTTTCTTCTATTTCCAATTGCAATAAATATTGATTCTTCTCAACCAATTCCATTTGAAAATAAAACACCTACATTCATTTTTAAGTTCAGATTAATGTATCTTTTGTACATCGAAGTATGGATGATCAAGTGAGGGTGTGCATTAGCTTTCAAAACTCATTGAAAAGTGAAATATCTGTGAACCATTGCTATCTTATGAACTAGTTTGCATGTTGCACGTTATTGCACTCTTGAACCTTTCAGAAGTCAGTATCCTGACAGTTTATCAGACAATTGAATATTGATGAAAAAGAATTTTTGAATTGGCAGAAAAAAACCAAAAAATGCTGGAGAGTACTAATATCTTGCAGTTTTTGGAATTCAAATGAGCCTTATTCCCAAGGTTACCTTTTGCCAAGTAGTTAAGAATTTCATTTTAGAAAATGGAATGCAGGCAATTAATGTGTGGTAATTTTTGTAAAATATCTTAAATTCCAAATTGAAAGATTTGCAAATAGATGCATAATTATAATCTTTGATATTTGTGCTAAGGAAACAATCGTATAAAAATCAACACAAATAGAGAAGGTAATGATACAACGTGACCCCAACACCTTACAGAGGAGTTAGTGAGAATGGAACAGGAACCCTGGCAACAAGAGGTAGCCCTCAAAAATCAAGTAGCCCTCAAGAAAATATCTAAGGAGACTAATAAATTTGAGAGCCAAATTTAGAGGGGAAATCAAAAAGAAATGCAAAGCAACAGGACAGCATAGAGTCATATAGCACGGAAACAGACCCTTCGGTCCAACCAGTTCATGCTGACAATGATCCCAAACTAAGCTAGTCCCACCCGCCTGATCCTGGCTGATATCCCTCCAAACCTTCCAATTCATGTACTTATCCAAATGTCTTGTAATAAAATTAATACAACTTAAATTTAGAGCAAGTCAATCAAATTTATTAAATCAAAAGCTTTTGGAAGTGGCAGCGTGCTTCTGACCCTAACTGCAGGACTTGACCACGCTGTCTCTCCCTGAACAACAGGTACAGCTGTTTTTATAGTCTGGGTGATGTGTACAATGAAAGCCCGTGAAAGAAGGTTTCTTGTGTTCTGTGTATGTGCGTGCAGACACCATTGGTTCCAGGAATGGCATACCATGACGTTGTATTCTGTAAGTATTTCTTCTTTAGTTAGTTTTTGTCTTCAGTCCCCCCCCTCCCCCCTCCGCCTCGTGACCTGAGACATATAGGAGCATGACGAACAGACCACCTCCATCCTGTAATAATCAGTCGGGGTGACTCCCAGTTGACTCAAAGTGGAGGCCAGCACACGGCATAGTTCTCGCTGTCAAAACTTTACACCATGAGTTAAGGACAGCCATTACAATGCAACAAGAGATGACAATAACAATGAACATGACATGTGATTACATTTTTAACAAATAGTCCCCATGGGCATCCCTTCACCTGTGGTGATTGTGAGGGACAGAGCTCGGGGAGCATGTGAAAGGTTGTAGTGAGGCTGGAACTAACCTTTATAGTTTTGTATGTTATAATCTGCGGTCTCCCAGGTGACCTTATCATTGGCAGCATAGATTGTCTGGTTAGGGCTTCGCATGAATGACTTGTTAAATTCTTTGTCAGGCGTACCCCCCCCCCCCCCCCCCCCCCCCAACCACCAAAAAAAAGATATTATTTTGCTGCATGTGCATATAGAGCAAGTATAGGTGACTTAACAGGTATCCTGCGCTTACTCCGGTGAACAGTACCTAGGTTGGCACAATTCCTTCGGTGCTACCCCCCAGTGGCTACTAGGCAAAGAGTGAAGGCAAAAATAAACAGAAACACTCCACAGCTTACAGACCAGAGTTATACAATGGCCCAAAGGCTAGATCGCCTGCAAGCAACAGTATGCACTCTTGGTCTGTTCGCAACAACCGCGTGCACAAGTGATTTCAGTGGGCCTTGAGAAGAGTCAAGTCTGAAAAGAAATCAGAGGGTGAGAATCATCAACCAGTGTCTATATATTTCTTTAGTTGTGGCCAGTGCTTCCAGACCCTCTTCCCTCGTCAATACAGGTACAGTAGCACTGCTAATGATAACCACATATGGACCATTCCACTTAGGAGCGAAGCCCGGTTTAGCGGGTAGATTCTTAATCATAGCCTTACTACCCACTGATGGGACCTCTGGACAATCCTCTAAACTGGCCTCCTTCTATTCTGCCTGCTTGGACAACTTATACACTTAATGGTAAGGTTGTGGGGAGTGTTGCTGAACAAAGAGACCTTGGAGTGCAGTTTCATAGCTCCTAGAAAGCTATCTATCCTAGGTAGATAAGATAGTGAAGAAGGCGTTTTGGTATGCTCTCCTTTATTGGTCAGGGTATTGAGTACAGGAGTTGGGAGGTCATATTGCGGCTGTACAGGACATTGGTTACGCCACTGTTGGAATATTGCATGCAATTCTGATCTCCCTCCTATCGGAAAAATGTTGTGAAACTAGAAAGGCTTCAGAAAAGATTTACAAGGATGTTGCCAGGGTTGGAGGATTTGAGCTATAGTGAGAGGTTGAATATGCTGGGGCTGTTTTCCCTGGAGTGTAGGAGGCTGAGGGTTGACCTACGAGAGGTTTACAAAATCATGAGGGGCATGGATAGGATAAATAGGCAAGGTATTTTCCCTGGAGTGGGGGAGTCCAGAACTAGAGGGCATAGGTTTAGGGTGAAAGCGGAAATATATAAAAGAGACCAAAGGGGCAATGTTTTCATGCAGAGGGTGGTGTGTTTATGGAATGAGCTGCCAGAGGAAGTGGTGGAGGATAGTACAATTGTAACATTTAAAAAGCATCTGGATGGGTATATGAATGGGAAGAGTTTGGAGAGATATGGGCCAGGTGCTGGCAAATAGGACTAGATTAGGTTGGGATAACTGGTTGGAATGGATGAGTTGGGCTGAAGGTCTGTTTCCGTGCTGTACATCTCTGACTGTATAACTCGTAGTTCTTTGTTCACTGCTGCCCATCCCGTTCGTGGCAAACCACCTACATATTTCCGCGAGCCGTCCACAAACAGGGTCTCGCCTGGAGCCTCCATGGGTACATCCTTTATTCCACTTGCCTCTACTTCATTGACCACATTCCCGCGCATGTGATTCACCATCTTCTACCATCCCTTCTGCTGGGTTTATCCAGGTATTTTGTACAATAATGATAAAACCTCCCTCTTCATTGCAGTAAATGTGGAAGTCTTTACTAGCACCTGGTAATCCCAATCCCAGTGATGACATTAACTCTGCTTTCAGTTTTGTGTAGGAGCCATCTTGCACCGGTTCCCATTCAAGGGGTCTGTTGCAGGCTTACTGCCTTTTACCAATCATTGTATGGACTCGACAACTTTGGCAAACTCGGATAAAATTCCTGCAGTAATTAAACAAGCCCAAGACCTTTCTCGCACACGAACTGTCATGGGCCGTAGCATCTGTTACATAGCTGTCTCCCTATCTGCAGACATTTCTTTCTTACCTTGGGGAAATTAAATGTTCCAAGCAAAGAAGTCTAGTTTTCCTAATGTGAGCTTTCTTTGGGCAGGCTTTTAACTTCTGTCCTGCAAGTGCTTCCTGATGGTTTGGATTCAGAAGCCATCGATATTTTGGAGTATCTTACTACCGTGGGACAGGTTGATCTCCCTGAGTACCTCACTCATTACATGGTGAAAGATGGCTGGACTATGATGGAATCCCTGGGGGGATGTCTGGTCCAGGTATACTGTTTATCTCCGATAAATGCAAACGTATCTTGGGAGTCATGATAGAGAATGATAGACCAGAATCCATTTGTAATATCCAGTACATTTAAAGATTTTGTTGGTCAGGGAAAGCCCATTTAAGATTGTGGATGGATTGGTGACCACAGGGTGTAATTGAGGAGTGACCCTGTTAAGGGATGTATAATTGATTGTGAGACGGTAACTTCCATCAGATTAACTGATCAGCCATGTGGGGGAATTAGTAGTGCTCGTAATGTCTCCGAGAATTCCCCTCTCCACTAATCCTTTTACAATTTCCGCAATTGCCCTTCTGGCTTTGGGTTTCATGGGGTATTGACGGAGCGGTTTGTGTTCTGGACCCTCCGTGACTTTGGCGTCGATTTTAATCAAGCCTGTATCTAATTTAGTCTCCACCCATTACTCTGGGACAGAAGCGCAAATGGCCCCAAAGCCATTATCCTCTGGTTGCCAATCTCATAGAGGAGGCGACTTGGACAGTGCTCAATTGGCTAGCATAAGTCCCCATTCTTTCCTTTCTCCCATCAGGACTGGGCCAGATTATTTCACCCTTCCCATAGTCTATAAAGGACTTTGTACTCCTTCTTTAAATCATTTCTCATAATAGTTCCTTCGTTATTTTTAAATACAGAAAATCGCATTGGTGAATAAAAGTTATCGATTTCTACCAGAGTGGTCTCACTCAAATACTCAGGGGTTTGTTGTCTATTAATCCCCATCGCATAAGTCGTTTTATTAGTTGTGGGCAGGGCTCCTGTGTCCACAAGCATCCACACTGTCTGCCCCCTCCCAGTGCAGACATGTAAATCCTTTCCTCCTTTTCACCCATGTCCATGGGGGCTGCCAGATGTCAGTCCAATGTATTCTCAGTGTTTGTTGGTTTGTCGTGTTTTTCCCAACAAGTGTCTTCAAAGTGGCCCCTTTTTGCCACTGGACTGACAGACACATGGGCTTCCCGTTGTTCTGTTTCCTCCCTCTACAATCCCAGACAAGGTGACCCATCTTGCCACAGTTGTGACATGTGTGTCTGGATTTTATCTTTGTGACGGCACCTAGGTTTTCCTGCTTTATGCGCATGACAAGATTTTCCTTCTGTCTTCCTTGACACCTGTTGCCTATTCTACGAGGGCGTCATAGTCTTGGAGAATGACAACCCCCATTTTTATGACTGCCTGATGTGTGGGAGACATCCCATCCTTGAAAGCTTGAATGAATGCCTGGTCAGAACGGTCTGAGTGGGGAATCCCTAAGCATTCTTAGTAGATACTAAAAAGTAATTCCCCATATTCGGAGATGCCTTCCCCCTTCTGTTGTTTGGTATTTGGTATTTTTGACCAATTGATGGGCGGTTTCCTCAGAACAAGCTGGATTTCAGCCTTAAATCTGCCGAAGGGCTCCTGCTAATCCTCCCTATCTGCTTTAATTGGGGTACCCTGGGTCCATCTGCCCCTCCTGTAATGTTGACTTCGTTGCTGTGCGGCAGCGGCTATGTCAGACCCATCAGATACTAGATGCCACTTCTCCTGATGACATGCAGCCCGGACCAGTTGGTGGATATCCCTTAAATGTAATTGGTGCCCCACCCAGATGATATCTAATTCAGCCCAAAACTTTGCGTTATTACT
This sequence comes from Hemiscyllium ocellatum, assembly GCF_020745735.1. Taxonomy (NCBI): domain Eukaryota; kingdom Metazoa; phylum Chordata; class Chondrichthyes; order Orectolobiformes; family Hemiscylliidae; genus Hemiscyllium; species Hemiscyllium ocellatum. Next base: position 87,337,728 of record NC_083402.1, on the reverse strand, counting down.
GTGGGGCTGTAAGCGACCCAGGGAAGCTAAGGTCTGCTGCAATTCGCATGGTGTAAATGGCTTTATTTTGCATGTGCGTTAACTCCTTCCCCACTGCCAGTTACCTGGGCTGAGTTAATTTCCTCGGGAGGGTCATCTAAATGTTCAGGGCGTGCTACTGGGCCCTCCCGAGTATTATAAAGGGCCAGTGATCCCCACTGACTATCCTCTTGGAACTGAGGTTTCTTTTCCAGTTCCCTTAGTCATGATTGAAGTATTTGTTTTTCCTTGCTTAATTTCTTTGTGGATTCCAAAGTCTGACCTACGAGGCAAGCCACTTGATGGACCAAAAGGACACCTATTTTCTTGATCTAATCTGTCTTTTCTTCCTCAGCTAATTTCACTGTTGATCTCTGGTTTGGGATGGATCTCACCCACTCTTTCTAATGAGTGAATGTCTATCCATCATATAGTGGTTAATGAGAGACCCTGGCAGTTCCCACTGATCTCCCTGTCCTGCCAAATCACTCAAAGGTTTATACTCTCAGATCCAATGTCGTTCGATCATGTTAGCCCATTGGCCACATCTCACTCGGAATCATTCCTATCAGAGTCCGGCGATATCTGTTTTAGGGAGAGATCATTGCCCCATATCCCACTTATTTAATTGAGGCATTTATCTCAGGCAGGAACAGTCTCACTGGCATCTAAGTATAACTCAACTCAGAGGCCACACAACAGACATTCTCTCATTCACTCTTACCAGATCAACAACTTCTGTAGTTTGACCTGCTTTTGTCCGATATCCTGCCCCGATTCCGGGAAGGTGGCCACCCTACCTGGGACCATGAATAGGCTCTGCTTACGGTGCAAATTTGACTAAGTCCATCAAATTTAGAAGCAAGTCAATCAAATTTATTAAATCAAAAGCGTTTGGGAGTGGCAGCGTGATTCTGACCCTAACCATGGGACTTGACCACACTGTTTCTTCCTGAACAACAGGTACAGCAGTTTTTATAGTCTGGATGATGTGTACAACGAAAGCCCGTGAAAGACTGTTTCTTGTGTTGTGCACATGCAGAGATCACCGTTGTTCTAGGAGCGGCATACAACGCCATTGTGTTCTGCGTGTGCACACGCAGACATCACTGGTTCCAGGAACGGCATACTACAACGTTGTACTCTATATGTATTTCTTCTTTTAGTTAGTTTCTGTCTTCAGTATTTTAAATGTTGTAATTGTGCGCACATCCACCACTTCTTCAGGAAGTTTATTCCACACGTGAACCACTCTCTGTGTAAAGCAAATCCCCTCACATCTTTTTTAATGTCTCACCTCTCACCTTAAAGTTGTGCCACTAGTCTTGAAATCCCCCATCCTAGGGAAAAGACACCTGCCATCAACTCTATCTACACCCCTCATGATTTTATAAACTTCTATAAGGTCACCTCTCAACCTCCTACACTCCAGTGAAAAAGTCACAGCCTATCGAGCCTTTCTTTATAACTCGAACCTTCCATACCTGGCAACATCCTGGCAATTCTCTTCTGAACCCTCTCCACTTAAAATCCATCCTATAACTGGGCGACCAGAACTAGACATCTTCCTCCAGAAGAGGCCTCATCGACATCCTGTACAACCTCAACATGACTTCCCAACTCCTAATACTCAAAGAATGAGCAATGAAGGCAAGTGTGCTAAACACCTTTATAAGTATCTTGTTTTTATGTGACACAAACTTTAAAGAATTATGTACCTGAATCCCTGGGTCCCTCTGTTTTACAAGATCAGAGTGGTGCTGGAAAAGCACAACAGGTCAGGCAGCATCCGAGGAGCAGGAAAATCTACGTTCGGGCAAAAGCCCTTCATTCTTGACGAAGGGCTTTTGCCCGAAACAGCGATTTTCCTGCTCCTCGGATGCTGCCTGACCTACTGTGCTTTTCCAGCACCACTCTGATCTTGGCTTAATCTCCAGCATCTGCAGTACCCACTTCCGCCCTCTGTTTTACAACACTACACAAAGTTCTACTTTTAATTGTATCAGTCCTACCCTTGTTTGTTGTACCAAAATGCAATACCCCACATTGATCTGGATTGAACTCCATCCGGATTGTCATAAAAGAGAATCTAAAAGTCTTCTATATCAAGTCATTACAAAGCTGAGTTGGATTGAATTGAATTAGCTTTATTGTCACACGTACTCAAATGAGTACAGCAAAAATTTTATAAATTGCCATTTACAGCAACATCTTAGGGACAAAGATGTCTGGGTGCAGACTCTTCAGTAGAAGTTCTTTGGAAAAAAATCACTAAGAAAAATAAAGAAATAAAAAGTCTAGCATTAGAGATTGTAGGAATAAATTAGAAAGTGGGGAAATCAAAATTCCAGATAGTGAAGCAGGAAACTAGACGTAATCTTTTTATTTCATAACCAATCTCATTACAAAATGCAGCATTTGATATGCTGCCTCCTCCTTAATCACCAGTGTCCCAGCAGTTTTCATTGCACTGTTTTGAACAACTGAAACAAATTAACTAATTAAACTGTCATCAAGTCCCACCTGCACCAGAGATGTGTCATAATAGGTTGATTTTTTAAAGAAATTGTTTAAAGAGGGCCTGTAGTTGCAGCTGAATGGGTAAGATGGATTTAATGTTGATAGGGGTCGTTCCCTGCTGGTTTGGATCCTGTCCAGTGCACTTCGGAGCCTTCTTGTGGTGCAATGTACTTATCCCTAGACCGGGAGGCCCTCGTTCACGTTCCACCTGCTCCAGAGGTGTGTAATAATATCTCTGATTAGAAAAATAGAATATATTTTTTGAAAGAAACTGACATTTAAAAAGTCCTTAAATGGTTGCCACTAGAAAACCCAATTTTTAAAAGAAATTTAAATTCAAAATAAAATTGCATTTTGGAGGAGGTGATGCATGCTGCCTCCTGCAGTGTCCACCAATCATGGAATCACATCAAGTTTGCAAGCCGATCCCACAAAGATTCTTGTGTACATGATCAGCACTCTTCACCTGTGTATTTTTTTATATAGATATTTTTATTGAAGAAAATGGAAATTTTTAAAACATTTTTTACAAACTTACAAAATACACAAACAAATATAAACACTAATATACCATTAAATATTAAATAAATATTAACCAAAACACAAAAAAGAAAAAAAACCCACTCAACTAAGAACTAATCTAATCTACAAATAACCAAAGCATATAATAGAATATCTTACAATACTCAAAAAAGACATAGTAATTAAATAATGAAGTACATGTTCAGAATTAATTAACATCAAGTCATGATAAAACCATATTCATACGGGATTCCTGTCCCCGGGGGCCCTCGGACCAGCCAGAACCACTACCACAACTAGATAAAAGCCCTTGACAATGTGGCCGAAATATCTGTATCTATATGGTTTAGAAAGGGCTGCCATATTTTATAGAATAATTTCGTTTTTTGGTGCACCATATTTGTAAGGAAGTTGAGAGGAATACATTCCATGAATAACCAGTGCCAATTCGAAAGTCCTGGAGGACCTTCAGCTACCCAATTTACTAAAATATGTTTGCTTACGCAAAAGGAGAGAATGGAAAATAATTTCCTCCCGTGCATATCCAGGGAGGGCAGGTTCGAGAAGCCCAGGAGAAGAGATACTGGATCTACTCCAATTTCTGCTCCCAAGATTTCTGTCAGCGCATTTGCTACTGTGGTCCAGTATTTACGGATCTTATGACATGTCCATAAGCAGTGTGTGAGTGTGCCCACTTCTATTTTACATTTAGGACACATTGGAGATGTTCCTGCCCTAAATTTTGCTAATTGTTCCGGTGCTATATGAGATCTATAGAGTATCTTTAGTTGGATGGCTTGGCTTCTATTGCAAATGGAGATCTTTCTGGCATTTTCCCAGATGTCGTCCCACATTTCTGAAGGGATTTCTAACCTCAACCCCAACCCCAATTCCTGATTCCATGTTTTAAACAATTGTTCAATGTCTTTCAATACTTTGTTCTGTAATGAGTGATAAAGAGTGCTGACTCAGGGTGGACCCATTGCCCGTAACACTCTTCTTTCCCTATCTGATTTATAAGAGCTATCTAATAATATGGTTGTCGTCTTTGTATAATCTCAAATTTGGAAATATCGAAAAAGGTCTCCATTGGGCAGTCCAAATTTCTGGTGCAGCTGTTCAAAAGACATCATAATCTCCCCATCGAACAGATCCCCTAAGCAAGAAATACCCCTGGACCTCCGGATCTTAAATGTAGCGTCTGTGTGCCCCGGTTGAAAATCCCATGCTCCCATTGTAGGAATATAAGGAGAAGTTTTTTGTGAATTACCCTCGACTTGCCGCGTTATCTTCAAGCTTTAATTGTATTTAATACAATAGGGTTTTTACAATGGTCCATAATGACTTTCATCTCATATTTTTAGATAAGATGAATGAGGGGACACTTTGCTTGAGAAGCCTCAATGTCCAGCCAGATTGATTGCGGGTCACGTGAGACACAGTTGGCTATGTAACTTAATAAAGAACTCAGCTGGTACTTCATAAAGTCTGAAAAAATCAGTCCTCCCCTTGTTTGTGGGAGCTGCAGGTACTTTAATTCAATAAGGGGCCGTCTATGATTCCAAATGAAAGAACCAAGCCAACCGTGTAGTTTACGCAATGCCAGCCTCGGCAGCATCACAGGGAGCATTCTCATAGGGTGTAAGAGATGAGGCAAAATATTCATTTTAATTAGAGCTATTCTGCCTAACCAAGATATCTGGAGATCCACCCAGCGTTGAAGGTCCTGCCTTATCCTCTCTAATAGGTGCACAAAATTTGCTTTGTATAGCTGACCAAAAACTGGGGTGATAAAAATCCCTGAATATTAAAAAAGAACCCTCCAGAGACCACCGAAAGGGAAAGCAAGACCCGTCCGATAAATTAGACATATTAGTGAAGCCACCCATCGGCATGGCCTCCGATTTTGTGAAATTGATTTTGTAACCTGCGAACGTACTGAATAAATTAATTACTTGGATCAAGCGGGGCACAGATATGAAAGGATTACTAAGAAAAAGGAGAATGTTGTCTGCATAAAGTGTAATTTTATGTTTACCTGAACCAACCCTCGGAGCCATTATATTAGAATCGGCCTGTATAGCTTCCCCTAGAGGATCAATTATTAATGTGAATGATAATGGTGAGAGAGGACATCCCTGACGACAGCCCCTACCCAAGCTGAAGCAATCCGAACCTAAACAATTGATAATCACGGCTGCTTCGGGGTCATTGTGCAATATTGAGACCCATTTGGTGAACATCTCTCCGATACCAAACTTTTCCAGTGTATGATCATTCAACCCAATCTAATGCCTTCTCAGCATCTAAAGAGACTACTATTCCTGATATTCTTTCTTGATGACATACTTGGAAAACACTTAAAACCCTTCTAAGATTATTAGATGATTTATGGCCCTTGATAAACCCTGTCTGATCCTCTTTTACAACGTATGGTAAAACCCTCTCCAGCCTTAATGCTAATGTTTTAGAAAGAATTTTAAAATCTACATTTAGCAAAGATATTGGTCTGTATGATGTAGAGTCTTCTGGGGCCTCCTTTTTTAAGAATGAGAGAAATATTTGCTCCTCTCATCGAAGGTGGGAGGCAGCCCTGACTATATGAATAATTATACATGTCTATAAGTGGACCAGCCAGTACCCCTATAAACACTTTGTAGAATTCAGCCTGAAATCCATCTGGGCCAGGTGCCTTACCACTCTGAAGCTGCCTGATTGCATCAAGTACTTCCTGGGTTGTCAGGGGAGCATTCAGGATCAACACCTGTTCTGGGGTTAAGTCCAGAAAGGCCAGATTTTTTAAAAAGGACTCCATCTTCTTAGCTCTGTCTTCTCAATCCTGTGATTTATACAAATCAGAATAAAACTTTCTGAAGGCTGTATTGATCCTTTTGTGGTCATGAGTCAAAGTAACAGCACTTTCCCTCATGGACGTGATAGCTTGAGGGGCCTTTTCTCTCCTTGCGAGATATGCTAGGTATCTACCAGCCGTATTCATATAGTCTTTGTTTTGCAAATAATATTTCCCTCTTTGCTGTTTGGGTGAGTGCGATATTCAAGTGCCGGGGGCCAATAGCATCATTAGCCACACGGTTTAATTCCTACGGTCTATTATCTTTAGCCTTCTCCAGTGATCCAAAGTTATAAACAGATCCTTCGTGGCTGAATCACAGCATACTGGGAACACAAGGAATATTGGATGTTTGTCTCTCAGATGCTTCTTCACCTCATCAAATGCCCTCCTTTTGCGGACCACAGCTGGAGAAAAATCCTAGAATAGCACAATCCTAGAGCCCTTGTACACCATGGCCTGGGGATCCTTCCCCAGGATTCTAGAGGCTTTCAGGAGCATCTGTTTCTCTCTCCAGCATTGGAGCCGGAACAGAACCGGGCGGGGGCGCTTGTCCGACCTGGGCCTGCGTATAGCAACCTGGTGGGCCCACTCTACCCGCACCTGGTCTGATCCGGACTCTAGCTTTAATATTTCAGGGAGTCATTGCTCCAAAAAAACTGCCAGATGGCCCTCCTCTTCCCGTTCGGGAAGGCCCAGCAAACGAATATTTTTTCGAGAGCCTGGACCCGGCCCACGGCTGGTTCAGCGGCATTCTCCGAGGTCACAGCTTTAGCTCCACCTCTCCAACGCAATGTTTGAGCTTTTCAATTTCTTGGTCGTGCTTTTGCAGCGCCACCGAGAGTGACTCCCACCTGCTCCTGGATTCTTCGATGAAGGCATCGATCCTCTCCAGCAGCTTGTTGATCACGGAGACCAGGCTTGTCTCTAAGTCCCCTGAGGCGGCCGCGGACATCCCCACTGCTGTTGGAGAGGGTGGGGGAGGGGTCCCTGCCTGTTGCGAGTTGCGGGCAATTTCCCTTTAGTCATTTTAAGCACCGTACCAAACTGTTCAAGTTTGGTGCAAAATGACTAAATATGCTGGGTAAAAGTTATTTTAAATGGTTTAGAGGATGTGGTGGAGGTGGGTACTCCACTTTGCCTGAGTCTTGCACACAGCACTACAGACTCCAACTTGCTGGGTCGCCGCCACCTTGAATCTCCCTACTTGTGTATCTTTAACCATATCATTAATAATTTATTAGCAAAAGAATGGCAAAAGGAGGAGTGAGACCTTTTGGGAAACTAAATGTAGATTTGTATGTACAAGTAGAGTCATGGCCAAGGATCTAAAAGAATACTTTGCAAGCCACTTTACCAAGGAGGAAGATGCTGGTAATTTCACATTGAGAAAGGATATATTTGAAACACAAGATAGACTCATAAATGATGTGACATTTGTTTTCTTCTCTTATCTTGTGTCTTCCTGAAATCTGTACAATGAGTTTAACTAAGGCCTCTTAATGAGTTATCGTGCATTAATCTTTTTCTTGCATGTGGTAATAATTGCACTAGCTCCTCTCAATTGTCATCATGATTTCTGGTCACAGGATTTGAATTGCTAGAGCTAAATGATAGAGGAGATATTGATAAAATGGTTGAGCTTAAAGTTCACAACTCACTAGGACTGGATTGGATGCATCTGAGGATATGATGTTGCAGTGATTTAGGGCTCTTGTGGTGCAGTGGTAATGTTCCTACCTCTGGATTTGGAAGCCCCAGATTCAAGTCTTGTCTGCTCCAGAGGTATGTTGTAAGCATCTGAACAGGTTGGTAAGAAAATATAGATTGCAGAGAATTTAGGGTTATTGTAGTGTCCCTACTTCTGATCCAGGAAGCCTGAGTTCAAGTCCCAACCTTCTGTGGAGACATGTAATAAGATCTATGAACAGTTTGATTAGAACATATATATTGAAGAGGCACTGGCCACCATCTTGCATTCCTCCTTAGCTGCAGTTTCAATGGCAGAAGACTGAAGAATTTCAAAGTTTCACCCTTGGTCAAAAAAGGCACACTAGATATGAAGTTCATAGGTCAAACAATGAATTTCAGATGCGGAATCACTTGGTACAATGATATCTGGGTAATTTATATAGCAACAAAAGTTACACTGAGCAAGAGAAGACATTCAGTATTCTAGTTAAGATGGTTTTTGCTTTTCACTGATTCTGTGCCACCATGCCACAGTGGGCAGCATGGTGGCACAGTGGTTAGCACTGCTGCCTCACAGCGCCAGAGACCCGGGTTCATTTCCCGCCTCAGGTGACACTCTGTGTGGAGTTTGCACAATCTCCCCGTGTCTGCGTGGGTTTCCTCCAGGTGTTCTGGTTTCTTCCCACAATCCAAAAATGTGCAGGTTAGGTTAATTGGCCATGCTAAATTGCTCATAGTGTTAGGTGAATGGGTCTGGGTGAGTTGGGATTCGGCTGATCGGTGTGGACTTGTTGGGCCAAAGGGCCTGGTTCCACACTGTAATTAATCTAATCTAATCTAATGATAGTCCATGACTTCTGACATCTGTTCTCTTCTCTTACTTTGTGTCTTACTGATCTGTCCAAGTTGAACTCAGGCCTCTTCCTGAGTTATCATGTTTTAATCTTTTCCTTATGTTAATAATTGCACTAACACATCACAATTGTGAAATCAGGTAAAGGAGCGTCGCTCCAAAAGCTAGTGTGCTTCCAATTAAACCTGTTGTGTGATTTTTAACTTTGTACACCCCAGTCCAACACTGGCATCTCCAAATCATTTCTTGTATAACTATTTGTTGGCTTGATGGCTCCTTATATCCATTTCTTTATAACATTAAATCCAAAGATTTGTGGCTCTTACAATGAGGGCCTTCATGTACTTGGATAAATTGGAGAAGCTGGATTGTTTTTCTTGAAGAGGAAGAAGTTGAGAGGAGATGTTAGAGTTGTTCAAAATCATGAAAATTTCAGTCAGAATAGATAGAAGTGTTCCCATTGCAGAAAGGTGAGAACGCTGGTTAAAGGTCTTAGGCAAAAGAATCAAGGGTAACGTAGAAAATTCTTTATTTTGACACCGAATGGTAAGGATCTTGACTGTTGCAGTGGATCTCCAAGGTTGGAGGTTGGTATGGTTGATAATGGGGTATTTGAAACAAAGTTGGAGAAGTTTGTGTCATTTAGGTAATGAAGATTTTATGTAAGCCATTTAATAAAAAAGATGATAAAATAACTTTATTAATATTAATTTTAACTTCCAGGAATAAATATTGCCTTGTATTAACTGTATTGCATTATTGGTAGTTTCAGATATTCTCTTCACTGACAACATGTTCGGCTGACATTAATATAATCTTGCTTGCAGTTTGTGCTTTGAAATTGCAGCCAGGTTAACAACTAAAAGTAAATTGTATTTCTTCATAAACACTGTATCCTTTGTTGCAAAAAAAAATATTGAATTTGAAGCCAAAGCCTGACCTTTAAAATATAAGCAATTCTACTCCCTTAAACCCAGACTAAAAAAAATATTTTCAATACAGATGATTTGTTAAATTAAAATTAAGAATTTATTTGGGTTCTGATTTTCCATATCGCTTTTGCACAGGTGAAAATTATTGGTTAAAAATTTTCACTTTGCAAAGTGAATTTAACCTCTAATTGCAAAGCACTTATAAAAATACATAAATTATATCTACGTGACTTTGAGAAGAGATCGAACTAGAACAACTGTAAAATAGATAAATCGTCAAATTCGTTGTTCGGTGGTAGAGAATTAGGGTATTGCTTAAAAAAAGTCATAGCATTGTACAGCACAGAAACAACCCTTCAATCCAACTTGTCCATGCTGATCATGGGCATTAATCCTGTCCCATTTGCCAGCATTTGGCCCATATCTCTCTCAACCTTTCCTATTCATAAACCCATCCAGATGCCTTTTAAATGTTGTAATTGTACTAACCTCAACAATTTCTTCTGTCAGCTCATTCCATACATGCATCACACTCGGTGTGAAAAGGTTGTCCCTTAGGTCCCTTTTAAATCTATCTTTTCTCACCTAAATTGTATGCTGTCTCATTTTGGACTCTCACGCCCCTGGGGAAAAGATGTTGGCTATTCACTCTATCCATGCCCCTCATGATTTTATAAACCTATATAAGGTCACCCGTCAGCCTCTGATGCTCCAGGGAAAACAACCACAGTCTATTCAGCCTCTCCCAATGCATCTTTTCTGAACCCTTTCAAGTTTCACAACATCCTTCCTATATGAGGAGACCAGAATTGCATGCAGTATTCCAAAAGTGGCCTAACCAATGACCTGTACAGCTACAACATGACCTCCCAACTCCGATGACCAATAAAGGCAAACATACCAAACAACACCTTCACCATCCTATCTACCTGCGACTCCACTTTCAATGAACTATGAACCTGCACTCCAAGGTCTTTTTGTTCAGCAATTCCTCCCAAAACCTTACCATTATGTGTATAAATCCTGCCTGATTTGCCTTTCATAAATGCAGAATCTCACATTTATGTAAATTAAACTCCATCTGCCATTCCTGGGCCCATTTGATCAAAGTCCTGTTGTACTGAAGTAACCTTCTTCGCTGTCCTCTATACCTCCAGTTTTGGTGTCATCTTCAAACTTACGAACCATTTCTCCTATGTTCACAACCAAATCATTTATATAAATTATGAAAAACAGTGCACGAGCACCAATCCTTGTGGCAAACGGCTGGTCACAGGTATCCAGTCTGAAAAGCAAACCTCAGCACCATCCATTGTCTTCCACACTCAAGCTAGTTCTATATCCAATTGACTGGTTCACCCTGTATTCCATGTAATCTAACCTTGCTAACCAATCTACAATGCAGAACCTTGTTGAATGCTTACTGAAGTGCATGTAGATCATTCCTGATGAAGGGCTTATGCTCGAAACGTCGAATTCTCTATTCCTGAGATGCTGCCTGGCCTGCTGTGCTTTGACCAGCAACACATTTTCAGCTGCATGTAGATCATGTCTACCGCTCTGCCCTCATAAATCATCTTTGTTACTTCTTCAAAAAACTCAATCAAGTTAGTGAGACATTATTTCCCATGCACAAAGTCATGTTCACTGTCCCTAATCAGTCCTTGCCTTTCCAAATACATGTACATTGTGTCCCTCAGGATTCTCTCCAACAAGTTGCCCACCATCGATGTCAGGTTCACTGGTCTGTAGTTCTCTGGCTTTTCCTTAGCACCTTTCTTAAATAGTGGCACCACGTTAGCCAACCTCCAGAGTTCTGGCACCTTACCCGTGACTATCGATGATACAAATATCTCTGCAATCGCTTCTCTGGCTTTCCACACAGTTTTAGGGTATACCTGATCAGGTCCTGGGGATTTATCCACCTTTTATGCTTTTAAGACATCCAGCGCCACCACCTCTGTAATATGGACATTTTTCAAGATGTCGCTATTTACTTCCCGAAGTTCTCTGTCTTCCATATCCTTCTCCACTGTAAATACTGATGCAAAATACATGTTTAGAATCTTCCCCCATCTCTTAGGGTTCCAAACGTAGATGGCCTTGCTGAACGTTACAATGCTCTATTCTCTCCCTAGTTACCCTTTTGACTTTAATATGTTTGTAGAATCCCTTTGGATTCTCCTTAACCCTATTTGCCAAAGCTATCTCATGTCCCCGTTTTGCCCTCCTAATTGTACTCCCACTGCCTTTATACCCTTCTAGTGATTCATAATATCTCTGCTGTCTGTCCTTGACAAATGCTTCCTTCTTATTCTGAACCAAAATCTCAATTTCTGTAGTCATCTGGTAAACCAACTATGAGCCTTGGCTTTCAGCCTAATAGGAACTTACTGTCTCTGGACTCTCGTTATCTCAATTTTGAAGGCTTCCCACTTTCCAGCTGTCCCTTTACCTGCGAACATCTGCACCTAAACAATTTTTGAACGTTTGTGTCTAATACCATCTAAATTAGCAGTTCTTCAATTTAGAACTTTAACTTTTAGATCTGGTCTATCCTTTTCCATTACTAGTTTAATTAACATTAATTAATACAATTAAGATCACTGGCCCCAAAGTGCTTCCCGACTGGCATTTCAGTCACCAGCCCTGCCTTATTTCCCAAGAGTAGGTCAAAGTTTGCACCTTCTGTAGTAGGTACATCCACATATTGAATCAGAAAATTTTCTTGTACACACTTAACAAATTCCTCTCCATCCAAGCCCTTAACAATATGCCAGTCCCAGTCAATGTTTGCAAAGTTAAAATCCCCTACTGTAATAACCTGACTATGCTTACAGATAAATGCAATCCCCTTACAAATTTGTTTCTTAATTTCCCTCTGACTATTGGGGCATCCCTTTCATTGTACAATCCCTTTCTTATTTCTCAGCTCCCCCCAGATAACTTCCCTGGATATGTTCCCAGGAATATCCTTCCTAAGTGCAGCTGTAATGTTATCCCTTATCAAAAACACCACTTGCCCTCCTCTCTGCCCCCCCCCCCCCCCAACTTCTATCCTTCCGATGAACATTAAGCTGCCAGTACTGTCCATCCTTGAGCCACATTTCTGTAATTATGATATCCCAGTCCCATGTTCCCAACCATGCCCTGAGTTCATTTGCCTTACTGGTTAGGCCTCTTGCATTGAAATTAATACAGTTTAACTTATCAGTCCTAGTTGGTTCTCTGCTTTATTCCTGCCTGCTTGACTTGCACCTTTTCCCAACTGCACCAGTCTTGGACTGATCTGTTTCCTCAGTATCTCCCTGGGTTCCAACCAACTCCCTCCGATGAGTTCAAATCATCCAGAGCAGCCCTAGCAAATCTCCCCTCCAATTCAGAAGCAATCTGTCCTCCTTATTCAGGTCACTTCTACCCCAGAAGAGATTCCAATGATCCAAAAATGTGAATCCTTCTCCCCTGCATCAGTCCTCGGCCACACATTAACCTGCTCTATCCTGCTATTCCTATCCTCACTTGCTCATGGGACTGGGAATAATGCAGATATTACTGCCACCGAGGACCTCCTTTTTAAATTTTTGCCTGACTTCCTATATTTACTCGTCCTTTTCTCAAACTGTATCATTGGTTCTAATGTGTTCAACAACCTCCTGCTGGTTCTCTCCCCTTTGAAAATATTGTAAACTCTCTCCAAGATATCTTGGTCCTGACAGCAGAGAGACAGCATACATTCTGATGCCTCACTCTAGGCCTCAGAACAACATCTGTTTGTGCTTCTGACTGGAAATTTCAATCAATTGCTTGGAACCTGGCATATGCCTTGTTACATTAGAGCCAGTCTCAGTATCAAAAACCTGGCTGTCAGTGCTACCTTCCCCTGAAAGTCCGTCAAACCTTACATTTTCCAAGACATCATATTTGTTTCAGATGGGGATAGCCACAGGAGATTCTTGCACTATCTAGATCTATCCCCTACTTTTCCTGGAGATGACCATCTACCTGAGTCTGTCTTCGGCTTATCTGCCTTCCTGCAACTGCCTTCCATCACATCCCTAGCTTCTGTAAATTCCCCATTGCCTCTAACAGCCACTCCATTTGATCCAAAAGAATTCACAGCAAACACACTTCCTGCAGGCATAATCACCAATAATGTGGAAATGTTGCCTAATTACCCGTATCTGACAGGAAGAGCGCATCGATCTATAAAAATCATCTTTGTACCTTAGCAATCTACAGATCCAGAATATAGCAAAGTCTGTTTGCTCTAAAAACACTGCTGCAAGCCATCTTAGTAACTATGTTTTCATATTTTTAAAATTTAATCAAGAGACAGTTCTCAATAAAAATATAATCAAAATAGAATCCACTCTGCTAACTACTGGAAACTTAACAAATAAAAACAGTAAGGTTACACTTAAAAACTAGCCACTTAACTGCTCTCCTGTTGTGAACTTCCCCACACAGGTTTTTCCAAGGTTAGCTGTGAATTTTGCTTGTTTGTTTTGTTTCTTGCACGAACTCCGATGTCCAGAGATAAGCTAAACCAAACAGCAGAGGCAGTTAGCTGTGCAGGTTACTTCTAGGCAGACAGCTGTGTGGTTTATTTCTCCATTTGATTCACTTCCCATGTGGTCACTACCTTTGTCTCTCTTCCTCCTTTTTAAAGTGCCATTGGTTTGATCGTGCATTGTTTTGGAACTTTGGGGAGAAGCAAACAGCTTATAAAACAGTAATTATTGCTCCTAAAATCAGAGGAATTCAGCTCCAACACTGACACTACCTCAATTATTTCCTGTTTTCCATCTTGGATTGCTCAGATGTTTGTCAAAGCTTTCTTCCTATACTCACCAGGACAATTTACAAGAAATTTTCTGGTTTCTAAAATGCACACCATCAATACACCTAACATCACACCAACACTGAAATATGTCACATTACTCACTTGTATGATGGGGCAAAATTTGTTTTGGACTTGAGGAGAACGCCCTGTGAATAGAGAACACGACTGCTGCAATATCAGCACATTTCTCAAACTTTTGGAATTCCTTGCTCTTCCAGACTAAATTGAGGTAAGTTGAGTACTTTTCAGGAACAAAAGTTAATTAGACCCATTCATCAAGCTTGGCAAATAATATCAGACAGCATATCTTCTTGGCTGTTGGTAATAAACAAGATACTTACCACATCCAACAGGCCTGTGTTTGCAAGACTCACAGCATTCAACATTAGATGTTATTCTGAAATTGAACAACATTTGCTCAACAATCCTGAGTGTGTACAGAATTATGCTGACAGAATTTGGAATTGTCAGTTAGGCTCACAGTGTTGCACACTTGCCTGTAATGGGAACCACATATGTAAGTATACAGTTTGCTTCTTTGTGATCTGATTAAAAAACACTGCATATTTTTAAGCTGAATGAATCGATGATAGCTATTTTCTCGTTCATTTTTCAGGGCCTTGATCTTTCAGAATCAACCTGCCTAGTTTAAGATTTAAATTGACAGTTAATTGGCAGTCATTATTAACTGGTGCATTCTGTATAGCAAGCCCTTCACTAATCAGGGACCACTTGAGAATGTGTGCAGGGTATAAGTAGGTAGGGAAAGAGTTAAGTTCTGAGTTTTGTGAAACACGAGGTTCAGCTGAACATGACTCAGATCAGATAAGAACTTGCAATTAACAATGGGGTGCTGGAAGCAAAGGTAATGGGTTAATAAGGTGGGAAAGCATTCATTATCTAGAGCCATTTAACAAGATGAGGAAGCAATCAGTATGTAAGGTCAGCTTAACAAGGTGAAAAGTATTCATTATGTGAAGCCAGTCATGGCTAAGAACATTCATCGTGTACCAGCAGATGGCTTAATCTTCACAATTGACACTTGCTGATTGTAATGGTCACCCAATCAATATGTATGTTGCCTTATCTGGATGCTCCTTCCTGTCCGTGACTGTATAGTTCATTAAGAATTGGCTGTTCCAGAGAAGACTGTGAACCCATGTCCCTGTGCACATGGGCGATCGTTTTCTCTCTCTCCGGGGCCCGGAATAAAGATGAAGGAGGTAAAACCATACTATGTCTGAGTGTTTTGCTTTGACTTGGGGGGAGAAACGGGGCAATAATATTGACATAGTTGGCAGGATCCAAACAAATAGTTACTATCGGACGGTGTCAGCGGTCCGGAATATTGGTGTCTCGAGATAGACGGGCCCCCAAGGTCAGCTTTTAAACCTTGATCCCCCTCGATATTCCGAGACGGTCCCCTCGCTCGATCGTTGTCTATTCTATGGATTCCTAGAATGGTAATTCAGTCAAGAGAGACAGTTTTGCAAGTGTGCTGACAAAGAGGTTCCAGTCCTCTGCACTGTATTGGGGTTTGAGCCTGTTGGATAGGTGTAATTGAGGTTCGAGTCCTCTGCACAGTATTGAGATTCAAGTCCCCTGGGTGGGGCGTAATTGAGGTTCGAGTCCTTTGGGTGGGTTAATTGAGGTTCGAATCCTCCGCGCAGTGCTGGGGTTCGAGCTCTGTTTGAGTGGGATTTGAGTCCCCTCTTGGCGAAACTTGGTTTTGCGAGACTTTGTTCTGGAGAAAGAGAGTGGCTTCGTCTGTAGTGCAATGTGGTCCGCTGTGAGAGCTTTCTCTTTTTAGAAGTGTAATTTCAGTGAGAGGATGCAAAAAAAATTAAAATGAGAAATTCTGTAGCTAATTCTTGGGTTGAAAAAGGAGTGTTTCGGTGTAAATTGTGCCATGCTCAGAGTGTTTGATGTTTAAAATTTTGGGTTGTTAAAATCCAGTTCGAAAATCCTTTGAAGTAACTGTTTTGTTTTGTTTGAATCAGGATGTCAATTCAATGTGTCTTGTGGGCTATGTAATGGGGCAGATTTTGTTTTTAACATTGAAATTGTACAACATTATGTCCTTTTTAAAATTGTCAAACTTGTAACCTTGGAACAAATTGAGTGCCTTGAGACCCTGAGTTGTTTCAAATTCTACAATGCCTGTTTAAAAGAAAATTGGGTCAGTGGTCATGCTTTAGCCAGATGAGAGAGTATTGTTTCATGATATCTTTGCTGCTGTGATTTTAAAGCAGAGTGTTCACAAAAAGAGGAGTATATTCTTAGTTTGATGTTTTAAGATTATCTATAGAATATTAGAACTTGAGGCTGAACTGTTTAAATGCTGTAAATTATTGCTCAGACTTCATTGGCCACCTTCATATTGCACATTCAAAGAGTGTTGATCTCTGACAAAGTTTCCACTGTAATTCCGACTGCCTTATTTGGGAAGTTGCATTTGGAGCGCATTTTAAAATATTCAGCATTTGTTTCCCACAAATGTTTGAGATTTAAATTTGAACTGAAACTGCCTCTTCAGTTGCTAAAGCACGAGAAACATTTTGTTGTTTTCTTACTGTTGCAGACTTTTGAAATACTTTTCTTGATAGCTTTCTCATTAGTCAAGTATCAATTTGTTAAAGGAAAATAATTTTTGATTAACCTGAATGGAGGTACCTGAGGGTTTGATTTTGGGACCATTGCTTGTTGTTTATAATTGACTGAATTGTTTAGGCAGTACAATTTAGAAGTTTATGGAAGTTTATGGATTGTATAAAACTTGATAATGTCATAAATCATGACCAGAGTAACAGACTTCGAAGGTTTAATTCGACAGACATAATTTAGTATAGTTAAATGAATAACTGTCTTCATACTGATAACCACCTTAGCAAGGAAGGAATGAGAGAGGAAATGCAAAGATACTTTCAGCAGCTAACATCTTCTCTAGAGTTTCTCCATTCATAGGTAAAGCCCACCTTTGGACCACTGCCCACCCCTCCGCAACCTGATCCAATGGATTCAATCAACTCCTCAGTCATGAGCATGAAAAGTGAAGAAGCTAACAACAGTGAAGAGGTCTGTACACTTTTTGTCAGTGGCCTTCCTATGGACATTAAACCACATGAGCTTTACCCTCTCTTTCGATTATTTAAGGGATATGAAGGTTCACTAATCAAGCTAACATCAAAACAGCTTTGTTACATTTAACAGCAGAGCGGGAGATGACACAGTGAAGAAAGCTGTGTTTACCTAGCCTGTAGCTGTTGCAATGCACACTGATGTGCTGGTATCCTCCATTTGAAGCATCTCCGGAAGGATGGAAGTCTCGTCAGTTTTGTGAAGCATTTATCTGCCCTTATCCAAGAAGTCAGATTTCTGTGAGGAATGATGAAGAACAGACTGAAATTTGTTTTCAGGTTGGACTTTATGTAAGGAGATTTTGGAGAACTGGCTCATTTCAACTCTACTTGGAGGGGATGGAGTGGTCACTAAGGATTGTGCCTTCAAAAACTTTACTGGTGAATTTTTTTTCCACGTGGGAGGATTCTTCAAATTCTGTTTACTGTAACGGACTAGTAATCTTTGTTGTTATAATCATTGTATACTGTGTGTCAATAATATGCTTAAAGGCTGTTAAGGTCTTCTGAAAGCTGGTAATGCCTTTGGTTATCATGGAATAATAAAAGGAGGGAATGAGAATGTGTATGGAGTATGACCAGGTAGAGAAAGAGTCAAGATTAGAGTGGTGGTGGAAAAGCATAGCAGGTCAGGCAGAATCCAGGGAGCAGGAAAATCAACATTTTTGGGTAAAAGCTCTTCATCAAGAATGAGGCCTCATTCCTGATGAAGGTCTTTTGCCTGAAACATCAATTTTCCTGCTTTTTGGATGCTGTCTGACCTGCTGTGCTTTTCCAGCACCAATCTAATCTTGACTCTCATCTCCAGCATCTGCAGTACCCACCTCTGTCAGGTAGGGAAAGAATTAAGTTCTGAGTATTGTGAAACAAGGGGTTCAGATGAGCATGACTCAGATCAGATAAGAACTTGCAGTTAACAATGGGGTGCTGGAGGCAAGGGTAATGGGTTAACAAGGTGAAAAAACATTCATTATGTAGAGCCATTTAACAAGATGAGGAAGAATTTAGTATATATGGTTAGTTTCACAAAGTGAAAAGTATTCATTATGTGAAGCCAGTTAAGGTTAAGAACATTCATTGTGTAACAGCAGATGGCTTAATCTTGGCTTGACACTTGCTGATTGTAACGGTCACCTAATCAATATGTATGTTGCCTTATCTGGATGCTCCTTTCTGTCAGTGACTATATAATTCGTTTAAGAATCTGCTATTCCAGAGAAGACTGTGAACTCCTGTCTCTGTGCACAAGACCGTTCTCTCTCCCTCCAGGGCCCAGAATAAAGATGGAGGTAAAACTATACTGTGTCTCTGAACGTTTTGCTTCAACTGAGTGGGGGACCAGGACGACGCACTTGTCAACCAGTCAGCACTCTCCTCTCATATTACTTGCTGTTTTACATAGATGTTTCTTGTGATTTCCTCAGTGTGTTCAAGACAAACTTCAACAAAATGTATTTTCTTTAGCAATATTCAAATCCTGAAATGGTTTGTCTTTAAAGTCATATTAATCTGGCACAAAGATATATTGATTTTCTTCTTTGATATTTGCTTCTTTTCAAAGCTAAGAAGTCTAGCCTTTGGAAAAAATGTTTCAAAGTCTTGTTCTGTTGCTAGTCCTGGTGTAAGTACGAGATCATGTCAATCAGACCAATTTCTGAACAATCAGAATCTACCAGTGGCAGAGGGTGAGAAGTGGGAGCAATGGAGAGAAAAGGATGAACAGGTGAGAATCGATGATAAAATTGAATGCATTAACAATATTCCAACCATCCGTCATTAATTATGTTTTTGTCATTTATAATTACACAACTTGATTTTTATTAACAAACCACTACTGATCCAGATTAAAGGATTATATCTAATCACTGTCTTTTTTGTTGTCGTTGGAATGTGGGACATGACAACTGAAGAAGATACTTGATACTTTTTATGTTAAAAGAGACCAAGTGAAACTAATGATATAATTTTATGATATCTAGATAATTATCTAATCAGTTGATGTTTAATCATTCTCAATAGGACAGTTAAAGTAAGCAGAAGTAAATACTGCCAATAATTTACTTTCATGTCCAGTCTTTTTTAGCAGTATCATTATTCTGTCGTAAAGTCACGAGTTAATACACTTTGTGTATTTGCTTAATGGCTGTCATCATTAGCACAATAGGCTAAATTGTGTCCTGCATAAAGCTTATCCAACTGTTTCCGGAAGGGTCTTGCAGTGCATTGGTTGTGCTAACTACCTCTGGCCCAGAAGGTTCACATACCAAGCCCCAGCTTTCCCAAAGGTGTTATAACGTGTCCAAACAAATTGTTTGAAATAAGTACTGTCCTAGACAGTGGTTTTGAAAATGCCACATTTTTCTGAAATGCTGGTGGTGATACAACGGAAACAGTGGAAGTATAGCAGTGTTTATAGTTATCGTCTAGTTAAGCTATAGTTGATGTCTTGCTGTGTGTTAAAGAGGCAAAAGTTAGCCCTGACTGCAACTCTAGGCCGATATCTGAATTTGAAATGTGCCAGTACAGACTTAAAGATAGCATTTAATTCAGCTAGAAATAGTCGAATAGCCCTCCTCCTTATGCTTAAATAATAAATATGAGGTATTGCTTGAGATGCATGTTGAAGCCTGTGAAATAAGTCCCAGCTGGAAATGAATGGCTTCAGGAATCCGAAAATTAATAAGAAAGAGGAAAACAGTTCCAGTTTGTATTCTGTTGCCAGATATTAGTACCTTCCCATACCCTACCAAAAGTTCCAAGATGCAAAGAATTCAGCAATGTTGCCACTCACTTTTCAAATTCTAAGTTGTAAATGCTCAATGCCAAAAGATTATAGGTTTCCATTTTGCAGGAATTGAGAACTTTGAAAGTATTTTAAAAATTCATTCAGCAGAGATAATGTGAATAGCAGCAATGATTTAACTACTACTTCTGGAACTAATACTTCTTCACTGAACTTTATTTTGTTTTGTATGCAGTTAACTAGTGAATTGTATGAAGCAGATCTCCAAGAAGCTTTACTAATCAGCAAGCTGGAATATGAGGAACATAAGAGTGTACGTAAATATCTGAGAACTAAAAAATAGTTATTTGTTTTTAGAAATTGTTATAGTAGAAGACACAGTGCATTAGTGTTGAGAGATATAGTTCTACCATGAGTTGCGTTTAAAGTATCCTGCATAGATATGGATGGGAACATATGTAATAGGAGCAGGAAAAGGCCATTCAGCCCAATGAGCCTGCTCAGCATTCAATATAATTATGGCTGATCATCCAATTCAGTACCTTGTTCCTGTTTCCAAACATATGCTTTGATCCCTTTAGTCCTAAGCTATATCTAACTACTGCTTGTTTTGACTTTAGCTACTTTATGTGGCAGAGAATCCCACAGGCTCACCAGTCTCTAAGTGAAGACATTTCTCCTCATCACCGTCATAAATGACCTACCCTGTACCCTTAAACCATGACCCCTGGTTCTATACTCTCTAATTATCTGGTGTTTACCCTGTCAGGTCATTGTCATTGTTTTATAGGTTCAATTAGATCCTCTCCTTATTCATTTAGACTCCAGCGATATAACCTAACCAATCAAGTCTCTCTTTATAATTCAGTCCTGACGTCCCAGGAAACAGTTTGGTAACCCTTTGCTGCACTGTCTCCATAGCCAGAACATCTCTCCTCGGATTAGAAATCCAAAATCGCATACAATACACTAGGTGTGGTCTCACCAAAACCTTGTACAATTGCAGGAAGATGTCCCTGGTGCTGTTCTCGCATCTTCTCGCAATGAAAGCCAACATACCATTTGCTATCTTTACCTGATTTTGCACCTGCATGCTTGCTTTCAGGTCACCCAGATCTCATCCACCTTTCCCAATCTATTGTTATTTGGACATTAATCTGCCTTCCTGTTATTGCAGCCAAAGGTGACAACCTCACATTTATCCACATTTTATGGCATCTGCCATGCATTTGCCCACTCACTCAGTTTGTCCAGTCACACTCACATTCAACCGAATACATTTAGTTCCCTCATCTAAAGTATTAATGTACG
This sequence comes from Hemiscyllium ocellatum, assembly GCF_020745735.1. Taxonomy (NCBI): domain Eukaryota; kingdom Metazoa; phylum Chordata; class Chondrichthyes; order Orectolobiformes; family Hemiscylliidae; genus Hemiscyllium; species Hemiscyllium ocellatum. The sequence continues at coordinate 87,316,306 of NC_083402.1, read as the reverse complement.
TTGTGAATAGCCAAGGTCCATGCATTAATCCCGGTAATACTCCACTATTCACTACCTGCCACTTGAAAAAAGAGGCAATTTATTCCTATGTTGTTTTCTGACTGCCAATGAAATTTCTGTCCATGTGAGTACCCTGCCCCCAATCCTATGTACTTTATTTTACTTTCTAATCTCTTGTCTTATCAAAAGCCTTCTGAAAGTCCCAATAAACTACATCCACTGGTTCCACTTTATCAATCCTACAAGTTATATCCTCAAAGAATACTAGTAGATTTGTCAAGCGTAATTTTTCTTTCTTAAATTCATGTTCACTCTATCCAATCATGTCATTGTTTTCCAAGTGGTCTGCTATTAAATCTCCTATAATGGACTCTAGTCTATAATTCCTTTTGGTCTATGATTCCATTTTCTTTTTACCTCCTTTTTTTCAAACAGTGGAGTTCCATTAGCTACCATCCAATCCACAGGAACTCTTCCAGAGTCTGTCAAACCTTGTAAGATGTCCATCAGTGCATCCATTATTTCCCAAACCTTTATCGAGAAGCAGGGCCCTAGTCTCAAAATCAAGTCTACATCTTTATGAAGTATTCATCATATTTTAATGATCTCCCTCAAGGCACCTGGCATAGCTAGATTGCCAACTATTTGTTTCTGATGACAACAACCCATTTTAAAACGGCCTGTTCCTCAATTTTGATCCAGGAAATACTTCAGGACTTCCTCTTCTATGGTATTATAACTGATTGGATTTGCCCAATCTGTATTCAATTAAAGTTGCCCATAATTACAATTGTACCTTTGTTGCTTGCTTCGGTAAATTTCCTGTTTAATGCCTTTCCAAACATTACCACTACAGTTTCGGATTCTTTATACAACCCCCCCAACCCCCACTTTTGGTCCTTGGTGTTTCTCAGCTCTAGCCATACAGACTCCACTTCACTGGAGCTAATACCCCTCTTCATTCTTCTGTTAATGTACTCTTTAACCCACCTCCCACAAACTGAATACATCCAGATATTTAGTTCCCATCCCAGGTCACCTTGCAGACATGTCTCCTTAATCCCAACCAGAGCATATCTATTTATATCTATTCGCATGGCTAATTCAACAACTTTGTTGTGATTGCTCCACATATTGAGACAGAAACCTTGTGGCTTGTCTTTTCAGCATACTTAGTCCCATTTGTATTGTTTTACACTTTGACTGTTTCATTTCCTCACTTTTAGATTCCAACTTTCATGAAACAAAGGCCATAATTTCATTTGTCTTTTTGATTTTTTTATTGGATCTATCCATAAATCTTCTGTAACATGGTCACTTGAGCCCCTTTGTTACTCTTCAGTGCATATTATTTCAATATTAAGAAAATTTTCCAATTTATATTTCTCTTTTGCATATTGATCTCCATCTGGCAGTGTTTTGCCTATTCAGTCTGCCTGTGTCTTTTTCAAATTTCCCTGCTTTTAACTGTATGACCGGAAAGTGCACCTTATGCAAAATTGGGTATACAATTCCTATGTCTAGATAAATTATATATATGGTGTAACCTTAAGGCCTAGATGCAAGTCATTCATAAATCTCAACTATCAGTCACTTTCCAGCTTGTATACCTTTCTATCCATAAATCTGTCTCCACTTAGCTCTTGTTCCCTCCAATTACCTGTGATTACATTTATGCTAACAATCTCTTGCCTTATCAAATTAATTCTGGATGTTCATATTGGCACCACCTATGAACAATCAATTTTTCAGAAAGCCAATGACTTCCCCCTAAGTGTAAAGGTTGCTTAGTCTGATATGATCCACACTTTCCAGATCTATGCTAAATTTCATTATCGATTAAGATCTATGATCTCCAAATGAAGAAATTGCCACAAGGATTTCACTTACAGTATAACTAACACAAATTAGAACCAATGCAAGCAAACATAGAGCAACAGTCAAATGGTAAATCAAAATAAGGTAAATTGCACTTTAAATAGTCGATAAAACGAAGGGGTGTCTCATGCAATCACCAGTATTTCCTTCAGCATGCTTGACATCATATAGCTATTGAGTTTTACAAAATCTTTTATTACTCTCACATACTATGTCCGGAGTTTCACCTTAGAGTTTCAGTAATGAGATTATTGTTTTTAAGGCATACTTATAAAAACCTCTTCTCCCTCACATCATAGCATTCCTGAAGTCATTGCCCGCCAGAATTCCTTCTCAACCAACAATCCAACCAAAAATAAACAGTTCGGTGTCTGGATGCATGTTTGAGCTATTTGCAGTACTATCTAGTATTGAATCATAGAATCCCTACAGTGTGGAGGGGTCATTTGGCCATCAGGTCCACATCAACCCTCTGAAGAGCATCCCACCCAGACTCATTACGTACCCTATCATTGCAATCCTTCTATGGCTAATCCACCTAACCAACATACCCTGGACACTATGGGCAATTTAGCATGGCCAGTTCACCTAACCTGCACATCTTTGGACTCTGGGAAGAAACCTCAGGCATGGAGGAAACCCACGAAGACACAGGGAGAGTGTGCAAGCTACATGCAGACAGTTGCTCAAGTATGTAATTGAACCTGGGACCCTGGCGATGTCAAACTAACCACTGTGCCACCATATTGTCCAGTACCTTTCTTCTTATTAAACATTTACCTCGAGCCTCTGTTTCTTCTTGCTGCCAGACAAAAAACATACCTTTTCAGAGGTTTGCTGGCTTCTCCTTAAATGAATTCAGTGTCCTCTTTTCTCTCTGTCATTGTTTTCTCTTAATGTCTATATCAGCATCGATCACTGTCATTCCCCAGCTTTCCTTGTATTAACTCTGTCATTTACAATATTAGCTCCTTTGTCCACCTTTGATTGTAAAACATTTTGAATCTTAACTTCCTTCCTGATGATCGTACTTCCTGATTAATGGTCAACAGGTTGTATGGACTAGTATTTCCCATTGTCCAAGAATATGACCGTTGATTCCTTTACAATTGGTGCAAACTCCTATGTCCTTTGCGAACATTCCTAAAAACAAAACTGATTCCACAGATTTTCAAACAATTTTCCGAATTTTCCTCACTATATAGCTTGTAGGTTAAATACATTGTAACCCATTGTCCAACTACTCAGTCACTCTGTCCCTAATGCGAACTTCTGAAAATATCCCGCAACTGACATTCATATCCATTTTGTAAGTTACCAAATTCTGTATCATTTCTTAAACATTTACAATTTGCCAATCTAATTGTAAAGCAATATTGTCATTGGTTGCAGCATTTTTACAATTTTAAATCTACATTACAACAGTCTCCAATTTCCAGACATCAGCTTATGAACGTGATCCAAAGCAGGGGTATAATTTTAAAGACACCAAATATAAAATGTCCTGTACTTACAATAAGCTGCCTTACAGTGTCCTGCATTGTACTCCAACTTATGTACAAATCAACTTGTGAGCAGGCTCCAAAATGGACCCCGTTTGCAACCCAGGAATTGCCTGCTATTTTCACTTCTGTTTTAAATTGTAAACAACTTATCTAATTTTTTGCAGTGTTGTGCAAATAATGCTTCTCTGAAAACAAAAGGATCAAGTAGAAAAGAAAAAAGAAAACACCTCCAGGGAAAGGATAAACCAGCCACAGTTTCATTAAAAGATTTTCAGACAGATGGAAGTACAGGTAGTATTGGGATATGTTGTGTTAACGTTTCCTTTGAATTCTGTGATTGCTGTTGTGAAACAGTCTGATATTCACACACAGGAACTTTTCTCTCTCAAAAATTATAGCTGGTTTGTACATAATATAAAACATTACAGTATGACAAGAGATTATTTTCTTAACTCTGCCATGAATCAAGTTGTCTAATCCTACTTTGTAAAATGGTTCCCAAATTCTTTAAAATAAAATAGGGCAGGCAAATGTCATGAAATTATTTAAAGGAAAAGATTAACCTTGGAATAATAAAGCTGGAGGTGACAAAAGCATGACTGGTTATATCAACAGAGGATGAAGTGAGTGATATGGAGGTCATGTAAGTTCTCATATTGGAGAGAATATAAGATCAAAAGCTCAGCTTCAGATTAAGTGATGAAGTTGAGCTCTCTGGTTCTGTTGACACTAGGGATGGAAATGGAATTTTAATGGCCTATATAAACTTTGTGTAGTCCTGATTTGGAGAGGTCATCGATCAGTTTTACGTTGGGCAATTTCACTGACAGAAACTGAGGCCATTCTATCTGTGTGTGCTTCAATATTTAAATAACTTTCTTAAAACATTCCATTCCAAATTTCTCATCTTGCAAGGCTTTAAGTATTCATAAAAGCTGATCACGTGATGAGCTCTGCGATCCGACCAACTCCAGCAGATTTCTTAGATGTAACCTTTGCAGGTTTAATGCTTTCTTCTCCATACGAGAATTGGCTGTCGTAACTTTTTAATTTTAATTTTGTATTCTTGGTAAAACTTCTATTTTGGCATTTGAATTATGAAGAGATAATTGGAAATATTGTATATAGTGATGAAAATGGGTTTTGTTTTGGTAGGGGAGAGGGATTCCAAATTTGTAGAATTAATGTCTGGAAGAGAACGTTGAGGGTCCACTAAAAGGAGCTTTGTGCTTTGTTCAGTTCATGCTAAGATTCAACAGCCAGTGTAACTTTTCAATTTAGTTCCTTTTCTTTTCCTCCAGTTTCTTTTTTTTCCTTATTATCTTACAAATGGCCCCCTTCTTTAAGTCACCTCATTATGCTAAGTTTAGAGACCTATAAGAGGTCTCTAGACTTTTTGTTCAAGGAACTCCCTTAAGAGATTTGTGTCCCATGTGCGACAGTCTATTCATTGGTGTAAGTCAAGCTGGAGACCTTTTGAATTCTAATATGAAAGCCAATAATATCATTAGAACTCAACCAGAAAAATTCCTCCGATATTTGTTTATGTTTCATTTTAACTACTTTTTTGGAAGTGTTCAACTCTTTCATGTACAAACCCAAGTTACCACTGTAATTCTGGAAGTAACAACAGAGAACTATGAGCTGATCAGAGGAATGAATGTGGATCTTCTCAGTCGCAGTGTAAGCAGCCTAACTGAGGGGAAATCTACTGACTTTCATCTGCTTGGACTAGAATAGGTCTGTAATCATGTTCAGAGGAACTGGGAAATAATGAATCATTGGTTTGCTTCAGAAGAAATTAAATGCAATTGACCTTTTTTAATGCTGACATGAATTAATAAATCATTAAGTTGTTTCTCACTTTAAGACACCAAGCAGGCAGCAGTGCAGAATCCGAAAGGGCAGAATAAAATTTAAAGGAAGTTGCAAAGCAATGAGCAATCAAGTAATTTTAAAGCCTTAAAAAGTATTTTAAACAAAACTTTTTATCTGTAACATCCCAGAGGCCCAAAAACTCATGAGAGCTTTGATGTATGGATAAATAAAAGACATTTGAAAAAGGTTCAGAATTTGAGGAAAGGATGCTTTTAACATATTTTTAAAGTGGAGAGTCAGGTGAAGAATCATTTACTTGTTGCTGTTTATTTCTTGTTAGTCGGATGCTCAAACCCTTGAACACTTTCAAAAATAAATTTATACTGTTCAGAGCTACAGATGAAAATGCAGACGTTTTTTAGATTGAGAAATATTTAAAGATCTGTAAACTGAAATTATTTTAGGTAATGCATGTTGTGTGCTGCCAATAGAGAAAATGCAGATTGCAGGTGATACTTGTTTGTGATTAATAGGCAGCATCCACTTTGCATCTCATTGATAATCCGATTAAAATGTACACAGTTTGTGTCTCTCCCTATCTCTCTTTTTCTCTATATCAGCTCCTCACTCCCATCCCAGCAGTCCAAGTATCTTACCAATACTTGCAATAACGTGATGCATTCTCATCAATACTCCGTACTATTTAAAGGCTTCTTGTTTGGATCATTTCTTCATGGAAAATCTTTATGCTGTGCAACTTTGGTAACATTTCTAATTGAGACCTTCACCCCCCTCACTTTTTCTAACCCTGTGCATCTTTGGTATTGATATGCTAAATTATCTAATTGCCTGATTCAGCAGCAATCAAATTTCAGTATGTTTTGATTTTCACACACATTCACTTCTCCTCAATGAGGATCTGTTTATTTTCTCTTTCATAGTCTGGAAACTTTTTCCACTCATTATAGTGGTATATTTGTTAGGTCAATTGTTTTTTGAATTTTATTGCCTGTGTTTGTTGTTGGACAGTATAGGTGATGGATTGTGGGGATACTTGCGCCTCTTCATAAGAGTTTGTTAAACGCACATGGAAAATATCCTAACAGGGTTAGATGAAGAGGGATGCAAACAGGCTTCAAGGGAGTGCAAACAGCCATGACACACTCAGGCCAAATGGCCTACTTCATTACTGCAAATGACTGGTACATAAAGAATTTCGTAGTCTCAGTTTAATCAGCCAATAAAAGGAATGGTGCTAGATGATAGTCAGGCATGTTTCATGTATGACTTGTGCTTTTTCTTTAGAATTCCTTACCTAAACTACAGCATTATCAGAATGCAGAGAAATGTTATATCCATGTGATGACTCAGGCATTAACTGTCAATTGCAATTGTCATAATTGTGAGGCAGCCCCAAATCTCAAATGTATTAACATCTGAATCATGAGCCAATTTTTGTTTTATTTTATATATTAAGAGTATTTCTGACATGCTTAAAATGCAGCATTTTCAAATCACAAAAATAAGTTTGAGAAAGCTAGTGTGGAATTTTAAAACATGCAAGTGTATAGTTTGAGCCACTTTTTCCTGTTGGTTGTACTAGCCACAAATTGCAGCATGAAATGTATTGCCATATATTCATATACCATATTAACTCTCCATTTTCTATCTCTTTAGATCAGACAAACAAAAAATCTGAGGTATGCAACTTGGCCATAAACTAATAACCTTAGTAATTTATGCCAATAATTAACAAGAATGTAATTTGTAAGCTCTCTTTAAAATTAATTTTGATTTTATAATGCCTGGGTTTCTTTAAACCTTTTTAATAAAATAATGGCCAAAGTTTGTGTGATTGGCAAAGAAACGAGGAGCCTTTCTATATGTATTGAGTTAAACTTAGAATGCATTGCATGGTGCTGCAAACCAATTCAGCAGTGACTTTGAACAGGGAATATACTTGAAAAAGGCAGAGAGAATATTTCAGGGCTGTGGGGCAAGTCAGTGGGACTTACTGGATAACTCTTAATGGGCTCTTTGCTTCTGAGAAATATCAAAGATATTCAAAATTGACATTCATTGAAAGAATGAACATCCCTGCCAACTTGGGCTGACTACTATAATCTTGTCTCCAGGAGCCAAAATCTTTGCATGCAACAACAGAAGAGGATAGTTTCTTTAATAAACTAGAAGAAGATGCAAATAAAATATTGTTGATGGAGAAAAGAAAACAATGCACAAGTTCAAATGGACTGGATATTGCTACGCAAGAAAGTCAAGTATGTATTACCAAAATGGTTTTCTTGTGTAATAGCTGGTCCCTATGTTGTCCATTATTTGGGAGGTGAAATGCTATTGTAATATTTAGCTGCTTATTGGCTACTGATTTAAAGCCTCCCTCAGGAATTACCTAAGTAAGTATTGTGGTGAGCCAAAGACTGTGGCTGCTCAATGCATGAAGAGTACTGACTTAATGACTCTGTATTCCAAATGACTGGTGTTCCATTTAGGAGTTTGCTTGAGACTGGAGCTTAATACTACAGGGCTGAAAGATCATATGGAAGCTGCAGAAATGATTAACAGCTATTCCAGATGTCCTGTTGGACTCTTCTCTGTATTAAATTACATCTGGATGAATGTGCTGTTGGCAGGAAACAAGCTATAAACACAATAGTTTGTGAAACAACCAGAGTTTGCATTGCTTTGTTTGTATGATGTTCAAATTTCAAAATGGAACCCTTTTATATTTCATTGCAGTCAAGAGAAATACAGATTTTCATTATTTTTCTGTTGTTTACTAGGAAGCTGTTTCCAATAACGCAAGAACTGAACAATTAAAGGATCAACTGGAAAAGAAAGATTTGAAAATTCTTCAATTGAAACAAACTGTTACACAGTGGGAAGTACGTCTTTAAGTTTTGCTATTGTATTTAAAACATGTTCTTACAGGCATCCGACTGATGTTTTCCAGCTTTCTTCTTTAAATAGGCAAAATATAAAGAAGTAAAGGCTCGAAATGCTCTGCTTTTGAAGATGCTACAAGAAGGTGAAAGTAAGTACATATATGTTAATATTTGTAAGACCTGAAGATTGCCCAGTGATGTACCATGCTAGGAATATTGAAGTTTCAAGTGTACTCTTCCATTAATTTAGATCATGGTTGAACTACAGATTGACCTCATTTTATTTGTCTGTACTTCCTATTCCTTGATACCCTTCACTAAAATCATAATACTTCTCTTATCCAAGCCTTGAAAGCTATTTAGCACACTGTTGTATTCCAGTACCACTGCTGAGTTGTAAAAATTTCATTTAAAAACTTCTTCATTTTTAATCACTTCAATTTGTCATATGTAATGGATTTTATTGCACTAGGGTATCTGTTCATTAAATCAATCAAAGCTCACTTAAGTCTGTTGTAGTAAGTTGCTGAAAGTACAAGTTGATAACAACACAGCAAGGGAAACTAAACATTTGGGTCTGGATGAACAATACTCTTTCTTTAATCAGTGAGACTGAAGAATCAGTGAGATAGAAACACTGGGAAGGAGGGTGAATTAAAGTAGATGAACTCAATGTCAAATAAGGTACAGAAACAGCAATAAAGAGTGGAAATATTGGATTTAGAGTAAAGAAGCAAAGGATAATTTCAAAAATTTATATACTTAACATTTTTAAAATCATTAAAGATCAAAATTACCCGAAAGGCAGAGGTGATGAGAATCTGGATTGCACTGAATAGGAGGGCAGTACTGCAGGAAACCTCACAACCTTTACAAAGTACATTCATGTTATAGCATTCAAAGCTACGGGCCAAGTGTTGGAAAGTGAGACTAGTTTAGATAGGTGATGGATGTTGTTTTTTGTCAGTGCAGCTTCAATGGGCAAAATGGCCTGTTCTGTACTGTATGACTCCATAACTTTCTGAGGCTCCACAGTTGTAACAGTTCACTTACAGTCCCAAAGCTGAATTTTTCCCTTTAAGGCAGATATTGCAAGGTGGACCATTTCTCACCATTGCGGTCTTGTCACCTGAGTGGCCATGCCTGCCCAGCATATTTCTGCCCTCAGAGTTGGGGGCAATGCCCTCACAATGTGGAAGGAGAGGCAGGCACATAGCGAGGCAATTGGGTTTGAAGGTGTAGCTCCATTTGCTGGGAAATTGGCCAAGTTCTGTAGACAAATAGAATGCTTCCAATCCCATCCCCGTCTTTCATCATTCATCGTCATTCATGTACCATTGATGATTTGCAGAATTCTTTAACTCTATAAGAACATTGGGATTGAGTACAGGACCTATTCGGGTTTATCTGAGATGCTTGAGAGTTTAGGGAAGTGATTGCTGGGCCCCTTGCAGAGATATTTGTACCATTGAAAGCCTCGTGAGAGGTGCCCGAAGGCTGGAGGTCAGCTAACGTGTCACCATTTAAGAAAGGTGGTAAGAAAAAGCCAGAGAATTATAGACCAGTGAGCCTGATGTCAGTGGTGGGTAAGTTGTTGGAGGGAATTCTAAGGGATAGGATTTTCAGGTATTTGGAAAAGATAAGGACTGATTAGGGATAGTCAACATGACTTTGTGTGTGTGAAATCATGTCTCACTAACTAGATTCAGTTTTTTGAAGAGGTGATTAAGAAGATTGAAGGCAGAGCGGTGACCATTGTCTATGTGAACTTCAATAAGCTGTGGTAGATTAGTTAGCAAGATTAGACCATATGGAATGCAGGAAGAACCAGGCATTTGGATCCCAAATTAGCTTGAAGCTAGGAGACAGGGTGGTGGTGGAGAGTTATTTATTGGACTGGAGACCTGTGCCCCGTGGTATGCCACAGTGATCAGTATTGGCCCAATGTTTTTTGTCATTTATATAAATGATTTGGATGTGAATATAGAAGGTAAGGTTAGCAAGTTTGCAGATAACACCAAAAGACCTGGACCAGATGTGGAAATGGGCCAAGGAGTGACAAGTGGAGTTTAATTTAGATACATGTGAGGTGCTGCATTTGGTAGGGCAAATCAGGGCAGGATTTTGGCACTTAAAGGTCCTGGAGAATGTTACCAAACAAAGAGACCTTGGAGTGCAGGTTCTTAGTTCCTTGGAAGTGGAGTCGCAGGTAGACAGGGCAGTGAAGAAGGCGTTTGGTGCATTTACCTTTATTGGTCAGTGCATTCAGAATAGGAGTTGGGACATTATGTAGCAGCTGTACGTGATATTGGTTAGGTCACTTTTGGAATACTGGTCTCCCTGCTATTGAAAAGATGTTGTGAAACTTGAAAGCGTTCTGAAGAGATTTACAAGGATATTGCCACGGTTCGAGGATTTGAGCTATAGGGAGAGGATGGAAAGGGTGGGGCTACTTTCCCTGGAGCATCAAAGGTTGGGGGGTGATGTTGTAGAAGCTTATAAAATCATTAGGGGAGTGGATAGGGTGAATAGTCTCTCTAGGATAGGTAAGTCCAAAAACTGGTGGGTATTGGTTTAAAGTGAGAGTGGAGCAATTTTTTCACACTGAGAATGGTGTATATGCAGTGAGCTGCCTGAAGAGGTGATGGACATTAGTATTGTTGCAATATTTGAAAGGCATCTGGATGGGTATATGAATAGGAAAGATTTCGAGGAATATGGGCCAAATGCTATCAAATGGGACTAGATTAATTTAGAATATGTGGTCGGCATGGATGAGTGGGATCCAAAGGTCTGTTTCCACTACTCTCTCAGCTGTCAAGATAAGCAAATGCCATTCAAGACCCATTTTTTAACAGAGATCTTAAGTAATCTGAAGACTGTCAAGATCAACTATGTCAACAACGCCTGCTGAGCTGAATAGATGAGTGAGGTTTAGAACTCCGCCAAGCACTCATGTTGGGATTCCTTGCCTAGCAGATTAAACAAAGCTTCCAGATTTTAACACTTAAAACCTTAGAAATCAGTGAAAGACTAAAGATATCTATTCAAAATTAAAAACAGGAGTACAGATATGAGCCCTCATTCAGTTAAGAGGTGAAAACACAGGATAGATGACACAGTCAAATCTGAATATTAATGCTGGACAAGACCACTTTTTCCATTGGATAATGTACTCTAATGTGTCTGAACATGTTTTAATCCTTTCATAGTGTTGGTTGATGACTGATCTATTGAAAACAAAGCATAATTATTAATGACAATATTGAGTATGTATAACTTAGATTGCATTATAATGTGCATTATGAACACGTTATGACCTTCCCACCAAAATGTTGCTGACTTCAAATGTGGGAGTCCTACCAAAACGAGGTCAACTCCATGAAAATACTGAGGAATTTAAAATGTCAACCCACACAATGTCACCAAGCACTGTGAGCGTGCTGTGCGCAGGCTTGTGACTTATTCCCTTTCTGGATTGGAGGTTAATGAAGAATTAAAAACATTGTTGGGGAAGTTAAGAAATCTAAATGTGGCTTTATCCTTCACTCTGACTTAACCTCTCTCCATTCTCCAATGCTAGCAACGATCAGTGTAATCTGAGTAGTGTGATAAGTCTTTTGAATTACTTTAGTTATAGATTAGTGTATTTAAAGATCTTCTCCCACTGCACCATTCACTCACAAGTACAGTATTTCAAGTTGAGAATGATGTGAACTTTTTGTTGACTGTTCAATTGAATTTTTTTTTATTTCTCAAGATATGAAGGGATATTTTATTGACTGTTGTGTTTACTTGGAGTCTTTAGCATACTTTGTGTCTGATCGCATTTGTAATTAATGATTGGTTAATACTTAATACCAGTGATTAAGCTCATCATTGAAACATTCATTTCATTGACATCTACCAGCTTATTTTTGATTCACTGAATGAACTTGTAATGACAATATAACATGAGATGAGCAACAAATTACATTCAGTTTGTCTAAAGTAAATAATGTAAATGTATGTTTTAAACTGCATTGCAAATCTTAAATAAACAAACATAACTGAAATTTAATCACCAAGGAATTATGTTTATCTTGATTAGGACCCTTGTCTAGATCACTTACCGAAGTATTTTTATCTCTAATTCACGAGCTTTCTTTCTATTTTTGCCTGTTTAGCTTTTACTTGTGTCTCTTATGTCAAAAGGTCATCACCACTTCTTATCTGACAAGTTAGTATACGCATTATTCTCCCAAGGCATCGGAAAAGGTCAAGTGCAGTCTTCAAGTTAAACTGGGTTAGTGAGTGGTGGATAATTAGTCTAGAACACGTAGACATTATTCATCCCCCACTTTTGACAATATTCTATTTTGTTCTTGTTTTTATATATTTGTTTTAATAACTCCAAAATACAGCTTGTGGCAAAGTTGGTTAAAGGGATTAGGAAGTGTCTATGCAATGCAGTTTAATGACAGTGAAGCAGCCAAATGTGTAATTAAAGAAATAACTCCACATACATAGTCGCCTGAGGCTGGAATCGAACCCAGGTCCTGGTACTGAGAGGCACCAGTACTAACCATCATGTCGGCATGTCAGGAACAATTTTAACCCGAGTCTGCTGACATGATAGGTTCAATGCCCATTTAATTTCCCACTGATACAAATCCATGTGCAGTTTGATGGTGGCTAATCTGATCGCATCAATTTTTAATGCGTATGTTTGGATCACCATTGTTCCTGTGACATGTTTTATGTAATATCAATAAGAATTGGATCAATATGCCACGAGGAATACCTCAGTTTTGATGTGAAAGCCTTTTTGAAAATATGCAATATAGAGGTATACATTTATATTTTCCCCTGCATTTCAGTGAAAGATAAAGCAGACATACTTTTACAAGTTGATGAACTGTTAACTATCAAGAATGAACTGACCTCACAGGTAAGATCAGTGATTACAAGCTATTGAACAGTGCCTTGTTAACTGAGGTTTAATAAACCAGTACACACCAGTGACCTGCTTAAAACAGGAAATGTAAAAACATAGTCTGAGATAACTATGTTAATGATTATATCCAGTGACACTTCATCTCATTTGGTTGGAGTTTGGGAACTTGATTTAAAGTAGGGAACATGCCTGTGTTGGTTTAAGACGTTTCCATATTTTAAGTGAAAATTAAGTGAGCTGATCTCATACAGAGCCGTGGTTCCGAACCTTTTCACTGTCGAGGCTCACAGGATACATAAGTGAGCAGAATTCCTTTTTCCTACATGTGTAGTGACAAATGTCAGCAGATACTGGCTTGAAAACGGACACCCTGCGGAGATCAGAAGCATAGACGTGAAAGTTTGATTGATCACATCTCACCTTGTGATGTGCTATGGCGCACGGGTTGATGTAGGGAACTATGTTTTACTCTGGTCTCCTGTGTAAATGTAGAAGTTCAACAAGTTCTGCCCTTGATCACCATTGATCAACCTCAGAAGTGCAAAATGTCAGCAAGTGTAAGATCAGATTTACCTCTAGGGTATGTTGCAAGTCAAAGGGATCAGAGTTTCTAAACTTAAGAACCCATCCTAAGATTTTAAGGCATTCACCAGTGGCTCCCTGTCTCGCCACACAAACAATTTCAAGAATTTAATGGTGATCCTCAAAGATTACTGTAGGAAGGACTGAGTTTTACAAGTCAGCTCAAATCATGGGTTGACACCAGCACTTTAATCATTGGCTGTGTTCAGAATGTGACGAATCAGAAGTGCCACTTGCCACTCTGAATCTTATGGTTATCAGTCCAGTGCCATATTGTTAGGGAGACAGAATTTAGTTGCAGGTGGCACATTCTGCTTGTTATATCAATAAAGGATAAGAAAGGAAATGAGAACTGATATATTGTTCAATTCCATCAATTTTGTCAGCTTTAATCACATTAACAGCTTCACTGAGAGTCAACCCATTTCAAGAGTAACAAGTGAGCACAAATGAGCCATAAGGAACGAGTATGAAATATGTCTGTCCTCAAAGTTTGTGCGAAGATTTGTAGCTCGGGTGCTCGTTGTTGTGGTTCTGTTCGTCAAGCTGGAAGGTTTTGTTGCAAACGTTTCGTCCCCTGGCTAGGTGACATCATCAGTGTTTTGGAGCCTCCTGCGAAGCGCTTCTTTGATGTTTCTTCCGGTATTTATAGTGGTCTGTCCTTGCCGCTTCCGGTTGTCAGTTTCAGCTGTCCGCTGTAGTGGTTGGTATATTGGGTCCAGGTCGATGTGTTTGTTGATGGAGTTTGTGGATGAATGCCATGCCTCTAGGAATTCCCTGGCTGTTCTCTGTCTGGCTTTCCCTATGATAGTAGTGTTGTCCCAGTCAAATTCATGTTGCTTGTTGTCTGCGTGTGTGGCTACTAGGGATAGCTGGTCGTGTCGTTTCGTGGCTAGTTGATGTTCATGTATGCGGATTGTTAGCTGTCTTCCTGTTTGTCCTATATAGTGTTTTGTGCAGTCCTTGCATGGTATTTTGTACACTAACATTAGTTTTGCTCATGTTGGGTATCGGGTCCTTCGTTCTAGTGAGTTGTCTGAGCGTGGCTGTTGGTTTGTGTGCCGTTATGAGACCTAAGGGTCGCAGTAGTCTGGCTGTCAGTTCTGAAACGCTCCTGATGTACGGTAGTGTGGCTAGTCCTTTTGGTTGTGGCATGTCCTCGTTCTGTGGTCTTTCTCTTAGGCATCTGTTGATGAAGTTGTGCGGGTATCCGTTTTTGGCGAATACCTTGTATAGGTGTTCCTCTTCTTCTTTTTGCAGTTCTGGTGTACTGCAGTGTGTTGTGGCCCTTTTGAATAGTGTCCTGATGCAGCTTCGTTTGTGTGTGTTGGGGTGGTTACTTTCATAGTTTAGGACTTGGTCTGTGTGTGTTGCTTTCCTGTATACCCTTGTGGTGAATTCTCCGTTCGGTGTTCTCTGTACTATCACGTCTTGGAATGGGAGTTGGCTGTCCTTTTCTTCTTCTCTCGTGAGTCGGATTCCTGTGAGTGTGGCGTTGATGATCCGGTGTGTTTTTTCTATTTCCGTGTTTTTGATGATTACAAACGTGTCATCGACATATCTGACCCAGAGTTTGGGTTGAATTTGTGGTAGGACTGTTTGTTCTAACCTTTGCATAACTGCCTCTGCTATGAGTTCCGAGATTGGTGATCCCATGGGTGTTCCGTTGATTTGTTTGTATATCTGGTTGTTGAATGTAAAGTGTGTAGTGAGGCACAAGTCCAATAGTTTAAGTATGCCGTCTTTGTTGATAGGTTCCGCGTCCTGTTTTCTGTATGTCCAGTAGGTTGGCTATTGTTTCTCTGGCTAGGGTTTTGTCAATCCAAACAATCAAATACAAAACGAGGAAATTGCGCGCCAAAAGTCATTAATTTCAAAAACCACTAATCGTGAATGGACCCTGTCACTATAGGACAGAACAGGACAACACCGCAAAAAAACGGCACTAAAAGAAAAAATGGCTAAACTAACACGCAACAAAGAGGACACTACAACACACACCTGGGTTAAAAACCTCTCCCACAAACAGCTCACAAACATGGAAAGAACAATACTGGCCAAGGGACTCAACTACAACCACAGGGATGCCAAGACTGCAGACTTCCTGGCAGCACTGGAATGCACACTCAGGAACAATGGACTGATAGAAGAGACACAACAAACAGTGAGACAAACTGTCGTACCTATGATGATAAGGAAAAGACAAACACATAACCTCAACACCAAGGAGAGGGAAGCACTGAAAGCACTAAGAAACGATAAGAACATAATCATACTACCAGCAGATAAAGGCAGAATGACGGTCATCCTAGATAAATCAGATTACATCCAAAAAGCACAACAACTACTCGCAGATACCAACACCTACCAAATGAAGGAATTTGACCCCACACCACAACTCACCAATAGAATAAATAACACACTAAGGAATCTACAAAAAAACGGACAGATAACCAAAGCTGACCTACAAAGAATGAAACCGGAAAGCGACAACACCCCCAGATTCTACGGACTACCTAAAGTACACAAACCAGACATCCCACTCAGACCCACAGTATCACTACCAGGGACACCATCATACAAACTGGCCAAAGAACTACAACAGAAACTGAAACACCTGGTCAGCGGATCCAAACACTCCATACAATCAACACAGGAATTCTTGAACATCATCAGAAATATACACATAGACAAAGAAGAAACCATGATCTCATTCGACGTGACGGCACTGTTCACTTCGATTGACAAAACCCTAGCCAGAGAAACAATAGCCAACCTACTGGACATACAGAACAGAAAACAGGACGCGGAACCTATCAACAAAGACGGCATACTTAAACTACTGGACTTGTGCCTCACTACACACTTTACATTCAACAACCAGATATACAAACAAATCAACGGAACACCCATGGGATCACCAATCTCGGAACTCATAGCAGAGGCAGTTATGCAAAGGTTAGAACAAACAGTCCTACCACAAATTCAACCCAAACTCTGGGTCAGATATGTCGATGACACGTTTGTAATCATCAAAAACACGGAAATAGAAAAAACACACCGGATCATCAACGCCACACTCACAGGAATCCGACTCACGAGAGAAGAAGAAAAGGACAGCCAACTCCCATTCCTAGACGTGATAGTACAGAGAACACCGAACGGAGAATTCACCACAAGGGTATACAGGAAAGCAACACACACAGACCAAGTCCTAAACTATGAAAGTAACCACCCCAACACACACAAACGAAGCTGCATCAGGACACTATTCAAAAGAGCCACAACACACTGCAGTACACCAGAACTGCAAAAAGAAGAAGAGGAACACCTATACAAGGTATTCGCCAAAAACGGATACCCGCGCAACTTCATCAACAGATGCCTAAGAGAAAGACCACAGAACGAGGACATGCCACAACCAAAAGGACTAGCCACACTACCGTACATCAGGAGCGTTTCAGAACTGACAGCCAGACTACTGCGACCCTTAGGACTCATAACGGCACACAAACCAACAGCCACGCTCAGACAACAACTCAGTAGAACGAAGGACCCGATACCCAACATGAGCAAAATACCATGCAAGGACTGCACAAAACACTATATAGGACAAACAGGAAGACAGCTAACAATCCGCATACATGAACATCAACTAGCCACGAAACGACACGACCAGCTATCCCTAGTAGCCCCACACGCAGACAACAAGCAACATGAATTTGACTGGGACAACACTACTATCATAGGGAAAGCCAGACAGAGAACAGCCAGGGAATTCCTAGAGGCATGGCATTCATCCACAAACTCCATCAACAAACACATCGACCTGGACCCAATATACCAACCACTACAGCGGACAGCTGAAACTGACAACCGGAAGCGGCAAGGACAGACCACTATAAATACCGGAAGAAACATCAAAGAAGCGCTTCGCAGGAGGCTCCAAAGCACTGATGTCGCCTAGCCAGGGGACGAAACGTTTGCAACAAAAACTTCCAGCTCGGCGAACAGAACCACAACATATGTCTGTCCTTTTTAAAGAAATCGCCTTGTTTGAAAGAATTGAAACCCATCATCAAGTTTCACATTAACTCCTTAATTCCAGATATCAGTGTGTGAGAGCTATTCTCACATATACAATAAGGCTGCTCATTCAAGATGTTCTTCTCTTTATCTAGGTTACTGGCCTGCATGCAGCTCTCGAACAAGAAAAATCAAAAGTCAAGCTTTTACAAGCAGAGTTAACAAAATTTCAGGTAAAATGCTTACCAAAATGATATCTGTAATGTTAAAAGATGAGTAACTGTTAACTATTTGAATCATATTGTGATTTATCGCCTCCTACATTACAAGACCATATTTGATATTATTATTGCCTTCTAATGCTAGTTATTAGTCAATTGGAAGCAGCAAATTATCTCATGGTACTCTGTACTTCCTGTCCAAATTAGTTATTCTGTCTCTGGAAAAGGTAAAACATGCTGATGGAAATACACCTGCAACATATACCATTTATTTTCTTGACAAAAGATTGAGAATGAAGCAGAAACAAATACTTAATGGAAGCTTCATGATCACTGCATTAATTATTCCCCTGAGCCTCGTTATAGCCCAAGAAAGGAAAAAAAGACACTTCTATGCAAAAGCAAAGCCTCTCCAAAGAGGTAGTTACTGATATACATCCTGGATGTTAAGCTGCAGAAATTGTCTTCAATCAGCACTACTTAAATGAGGGAACAACAATACTCTTTTTGTATCACTTGTTGCTTTCAGGCCAAAATGTAGTCGCTGATTTATCTTTCGAAATGTAAACTTAATGCCTTCTACAAAGTTTGATGTGCATGCTTCTTTCCGATACCTGAAATTCGAAAGGCAATAACTTGCATAATACCTGAGGTATAACTGATGACCTGCAAAAACTTCTTATCAGTACAGTCAAAAGTGTAATGACATTCATAGATTGAAAGAAAGAATTTTCACTCCTTTAATGTACAGATGTACACTTTTAATGCCTACATTGCCCAGGAATATCCATTATTTTTATGTCCTGCAAATCTTATTTCCAATATCCTATTTGTCAGTCTTCCGAATTCATCTAAGGAAATGAAGTTCAGTGCTGATTGTTTGGAAAAGATCTTTCCATCTGTGAATCGTAAAATCTCAAACTTATCCATGGGAAGGAAATGGAGTGTTAGAGAATAGGTTTAGATTAGACTTAGTGTGGAAACAGGCCCTTCGGCCCAACAAGTCCACACCGACCCGCCGAAGCGCAACCCATCCATACCCCTACATTTACCCCTTACTTAACACTACGGGCAATTTAGCATGGCCAATTCACCTGACCCGCACATCTTTGGACTGTGGGAGGAAACCGGAGCACCCGGAGGAAACCCACGCAGACACGGGGAGAACGTGCAAACTCCACACAGTCTGTCGCCTGAGTCGGGAATTGAACCCGGGTCTCAGACGCTGTGAGGCAGCAGTGCTAACCACTGTGCCACCGTGCCGCCCGTTTACAATTATGGTCATAAAATCCATGCACTATCCATGTTGAAAGCCTGAGGTGTGATGTGATGAAATTATTTAACTCTTCAGGTGTTATTCAGTAAGGTATTTTTGGTGCCTGAATCATGCTGAAAAATGTGTTGCTGGAAAAGCACAGCCGGTCAGGCAGTGTCCAAGGAGCAGGAGAATCGACGTTTTGGGCATAACCCCTTCTTCAGGAATGAGGAGGGTGTGCCAAGCAGGCTAAGATAAAAGGTAGGGCAGAGGGGCTTGGGGAAGGGGCATTGGAAATGCGAAGGAAGTTAAGGTGAGGGAGATAGGCCAGCGAGGGGGTGGGGGCAGAGAGGTAGGGAAGAAGATTGCAGGTCAAGGTGCTGAGTCCGAGGGTTGGGACAGAGATAAGGTGGGGGGAGAGGAAATGAAGAAGCTGGAGAAATCTGCATTCACCCCTTGTGGTTGGAGGGTTCCTAGGTGGAAGATGAGGCGCTCTTCCTCCAGGGGTCATGTTGCCATGGTCTGGCAATGGAGAAGGCCAAGGACCTGCATGTCCTTGGCAGAGTGGGAGGGGGAGTTAAAGTGTTCAGCCACGGGGTGGTTGGGTTGGTTGGTGCAGCTGTCCGAGAGGTGTTCTCTGAAACGTTCCGCAAGTAGGCGGCCTGTCTCCCCAATGTAGAGGAGGCCACATCGGATGCAGCAGATGCAGTAAGTGATGTATGTGGATTTGTGATGTATATGGAAGGATCGCTTGGGGCTTTGGAGGGAAGTGAGGGGGGAGGTGTGGGCACAAGTTTTGCATTTCTTGCGGTTGCAGGGGAAGGTGCC
Source organism: Hemiscyllium ocellatum (assembly GCF_020745735.1). Lineage (NCBI taxonomy): Eukaryota > Metazoa > Chordata > Chondrichthyes > Orectolobiformes > Hemiscylliidae > Hemiscyllium > Hemiscyllium ocellatum. The sequence goes on along the minus strand of NC_083402.1, from coordinate 87,296,354 downwards.
GGGAGTGGAGGTTGGGTTGGCGGGGGGTGTGGACCTGACGAGGGAGTCGCGGAGGGAGTAGTCTTTCCGGAACGCTGATAGGGGAGGGGAGGGAAATATATCCTTGGTGGTGGGGTCTGTTTGGAGGTGGCGGAAATGACGAAGGATGGTACGATGTACTTGGAGGTTGGTGGGATGGTAGGTGAGGACCAGTGGGGTTCTGTCCTGGTGGCGATTGGAGGGGCGGGGTTCAAGAGCAGAGGAGTGGGAAGTGGAGTAGATGTGGTAGAGAGCATCGTCAACCATGTCTAAGGGGAAATTGTGGTCTTTGAAGAAGGAGGCCATCTGAATTGTTCGGTATTGGAATTGGTCCTCCTGGGAGCAGATGCAGCAGAGGCGAAGGAATTGGGAATATGGGATGGCGTTTTTACAGGGGCAGGGTGGGAGGAGGTGTAATCTGGATAGCTGTGGGAATCGGTCCCATGAGGAGGTTGAACAGTTCATCCACTTTACTAACATCTTCCACCTTGACCTCAAAATTACCTGGACTGTCTCAGACTCCTCCCTCCCCTTCCTAGACCTCTTCATTTCTATCTTGGGCGACTGACTCAACACGGGCATTTACTATAAACCAACCGACTCCCACAGCTACCTAGATTACACCACCTCCCACGCTGTCCCCTGTAAAAACGCCATCCCATATTCCCAATTCCATCACCTCTGCCACATCTGCTCCCAGGAGGACCAATTCCGATACCGGACAACCCAGATGGCCTCCTTTTTCAAAGACGTAATTTCCCCTCAGAGGTGGTTGACGATGCTCTCCAGTGTATTTCCTCCACTTCCCGCTCCTCTGCCCTGCCCTGCCCTTTCAATCGCCACCAGGACAGAACCCCACTGGTCCTCACCTACCACCCCACCAACCTCTAGATGCATCGTATCATCCTTCGTCATTTCTCCCACCTCCAAACAGACCCTACCACCAAGGATATATTTCCCTCCCCTCCCCTATCAGCGTTCCGAAAAAACCACTCCCTCCACGACTCCCTCGTCAGGTCCACAACCCCCACCAACCCAACCTCCACTCCCGGCACCTTCACCTGCAACCGCAAGAAATGCAAAACTTGCGCCCACACCTCTTCCCTCCAAGACCCCAAGGAATCCTTCCATATCCGTCAAAAATTCACCTGCACCTCCACACACAACATTTACTGCATCCGCTGCACTCGATGTGGCCGCCTCTACATTGGGGAGACAGGCCGTCTACTTGCGGAGCATTTCAGAGAACACCTCTGGGACACCTGCACCAACCAATCCAACCGCCCCGTGGCTGAATACTTTAACTCCCCCTCCCACTCCGCCAAGGACATGCAGGTCCTTGGCGTCCTCCATCGCCAGACCATGGCAACATGATGCCTGGAGGAAGAGCGCCTCATCTTCCGCCTAGGAACCCTCCAACCACAAGTAATGAATGCCGATTTCTCCAGCTTCCTCATTTCCCCTCCCCCCACCTTATCTCAGTCCCAACCCTCAGACTCAGCACCACCTTCTTGACCTGCAATCTTCTTCCCGACCTCTCCGCCCCCACCCCCTCTATGGCCTATCACCCTCACCTTAACCTCCTTCCACCTATCGCATTCCCAACGTCCCTCCGCCCTACCTTTTATCTTAGCCCGCTTGGCACACCCTCCTCATTCCTGAAGAAGGGCTTATGCCCGAAATGTCGATTCTGCTGCTCCTTGGATGCTGCCTGACCTGCTGCGCTTTTTCAGCAACACATTTTTCAGCTCTGATCTCCAGCATCTGCAGGCCTGAATCATGCTGATCACTGTGCATTATGCTTTTAGGAAGTTTGTTATGTACGTGTGTGGTGCATGTTGTGATGTTTTCAATGATTAAGATATCAACATTGGTGAAACTGTTAGAAATTCAACCACTCTTATAGCCATGTAGCACTTAACTTCCAACCCAGAAGTTTGCCAAGATGTCAAATTCAATCAGGAGACAATAAAATCTGGAGAGGAACACCATTGAAAAAGTCTTATTGTTATTATCTTTTTCTCTACCATCTCTCTGCACATGAGAAATTTCTAACTATGACTTGTTCTGCAAAAGAGCTGAACTGCAGAGGAAATTGCAGTTTTGTTCCTCAGCTCAAAAACATTAGTTAGTAGTTTTGATGGATGATGTAAAGAGGAACTCGCTGTTTTGTATTGGTATATGTTTTAATCTATTATCGGTTCAATAGGACAGGGCAGTCATTCCAGTGTTCCATAAAAGGTGTCAATTTTAAACTTAATTTTTCTCTCTTGGATTCTGTAGGGAGGCAAAAAAGGGAAGAAAATGTCTGAATTGGATCACTGAAGATTTCGACATTTGCGTACTGTGAAGCCCAAGGCAAAAAAAAATCTCCACAATATAAAGCCTTCCTTCAGGGTGCCATCGTGGATATTTCTAGTTCTTGCAAAGCCATTGGATTTTGCCATTAATTTGTTTTGCACTTGTTTAAACTTTTGTGAAAACTTCCCACTCCTCAGACCGAGAGGAAACATCTTATTTTGTTGCACTTCTGATGGAGCTGTCATGGTACCGAAAACTGAATGATGTTTGGGTGGTTAACTTCTGCTTTAGTATTACAGAGATTTGAAGTGATGTCTTTTTAAAAAAAAAAAAAAAAATTTTTTTTGGTTTTCAAAAGTTATTTTTGATTGATTAATGACTGCTTTAGACCGGATTTATGGCCTGTTGATAAGTAAGTATACTGTTTACAGCCATCTCATTGACTGTATTTGACAATGTACATTGAAACTAAAAAATGTACAAGATGATGTGAGGTTATAATGTATGCTACAATATTTTCATTTAACTTCACACGAACCAACTTTGAAAAGGATGAGAGAGATAAGAGGGAAATAAATATTTTCTAGTAACATTAGTTTGTGGAGTTTCAGAGAAGTTTCCATTCATAACCCTATGAGGCATGGAAAGCTGTGTTCATCCAAATAAGGGCAAGGTTGAGCAATGTTTTCATAATAATGTAAGAACAATTCTCTCTTGTGGTCCTGACTATATTTGATTTTCGTGTTAAGTTGGAAAATAGTCAGTTTCCCTACAATCCTTACCATACTTATGAGCATGTACAAAATAAAAGGGCATCTGTAAGTAACCCAGCCTGTGTTTCTGGAATATGAAGTAGTTCATATTTTGTTGAACAGTACTGAAGCATGTTAAAATGCCAAACTTTTAATACTTACCAATAAATTACAATGAAGTTTAATTTACCCAATATTGACATATTTTGTGTGCATATACGTGCATGAGCGCACACACATATGCACATACACCACTTTTTTTCAAGCATTTTCAAGCACCAATACTGGATCTTGATTACTCGGGGTTTTGCAGCTCCTCCTCTCATTATTACTTTGTAGAGATGGGTTAGCTCTTATTAACTGACCCAAATCCAGTTTTGTTCATTAGTCTTGAGATAGGAGACAACATTTATTTCACAACTAAAAACAGCAAATGCTGCCAAAACACAGCAAGTCTGGCAGTATCTGTGGAGAGAGAAATAGAGTTAATGGTTTGAGTCTGATAAGGTTCTTCAGAACTGAAAGAGGCTGGAAAATGCTGGTTCTATGGTATTGAAAGGGAGAGGAGGAGTGAGAAAAGAGGAGCTGAGGGTGCCCAGAGAAAAATACAATGGGTGTGCTAATGTTGGGAAGGAAAGACTGGGTAGGTGAATAAACAATAGTTGTGAAAAGGAAAAAACATTGGTCCATTCTGCTGAGAGCAAAGCAACAAGACACGGCTGGGGTGAGTAATAAAATGGAGGATGGAGATCATGCACTGAAGTTGTAGTATTCACTGTTTGTGTTCTAGAGACTGTAAAGTGTGTGAGTGGAAAATGAGGTTTTGTTCCTCCAGATGGTGTTATGTTTTGTTGGAAACTGTAGCAGGTCCAGGATGGAAATGTTACATGATAGCAGGATGGCTTATTGAACTGGCAAGCAACTGGAAGGTCAGAGCAAAGATGTTCTGCAAAACCGTCAACTAGTCTGCATTTTGTTTTATTGTATCCGTTGTTCCCATTGCAGTCTCCTTTACATTGGGGAGACTGGATGCCTTCTCGCAGAGCACTTTAGGGAATGTTTCTGGGACACACTCTCCAATCAACCCCACCGCCCCATGGCCGAACATTTCAACTGCCCCCTTCCACTCTGCCGAGGACATGCAGGTTCTGAGCCTCCTTCACTACCACTCCCTCACCACCCGGTGCCTGGAGGAAAGACGCCTCATTTTCTGGCTCGGAACACTTGAACACCAGGGCATCAATGTGGACTTCACCAGCTTCCTCATTTCCCTCCCCCCCCCCCCACCTTACCCCAGTTCCAACCTGCCAGCTCAGCACCATCCTCATGACCTGTCCTGTCAGTCTCCTTCCCACCTATCTGCTCCAGCCCCCTCTCCGACCTATCACCTTCATCCCCACCTCCATCCACCTATTGCACTCTTAGCTACCTTCTCCCTGCCCCATTCCCCCTCCTATTGATCTCTCCACCCAGGATGTTCCCAGCCTCATTGCTGATGAAGGGCTTTTGCCCGGAACGTCAGTTTTCCTGCTCGGATGCTGCCTGACCTGCTGTGCTTTTCCAGCACCACTCTAATCTTGATTTTGATCTCCAGCATCTGCAGTACCTCACTTTCACCTAATGTATAGGAGACCCCATTGTGAGCAAGAAATACCATACACTAAATTGAAAGAAGTAAAAGTAAAATATCATGTCACTGAGAAAGTATGTTTGGGGTCTTGGAAAGAGGAGGTGTGTCATAATTTCTGGAATTGCATGGAAAGATGCTATGTTGGTGGGGATGGGGGCAGAGGAGAGGAATGTTTGGAGGAATACAGGAGTGACCAAGGTGGTGGAGAGGAAATGGTCTCTGTAGAATGCTTACAGAGAAGGGAAAGATGTTTTTGGCGATAAATACGACTAGAGATAGCAGAAATGGCAGGCAACGATCCTTTGAATGCTGGTGTGCAGAGCATGTGCAGAAAATGAGTCGAGCATGGCTGAAAATCTTATCAACCAGCATGGAGAGAAATCCTCAGTTGAGGAACTTTTGGAGGCACCCCAGCAGAAGGTAGCAATGTTGGAACAGATGCGGAGGAGACTGAGAATCTCAGGATGAATGGAATCCTTACAGGAAGCAGGGTATGTGGAAGTGTAAACATTTGGGAGACAAGAGGTGAGTTATTTCAGAAATTCCAGCCTCTTCTTGTAATCACAGTATTTTTATGATTTGGTCTGGTTCAGCTTTTCATCAGTGGTAGTGCCAATGATGTTAATAGTGGGAGTTGCAGTGATGGTAATGCCATTGAATGTCAAGGATGACGTTTAGATTCTGTCTTGTTGGTGATGATCCTTCATGTCACACTGATGGTAAGTAACATTAATTGTCAACTCTGGCTTGGATGTTTGTCTTTTTGCATATGGACAAGAACTGCTTCACTATTGAGTCAGAAATGTGGCTGAACATTGTGCAGTCATCAGCGAATGTTTCCATACTGACCTAACAAGGAAGGGAAGATAATGTAATTTGTTCCTTCTTCAATACTGGTACCTTCTATTTCATATCTGCTGTTATCAACTCCTTCTCAGTTCATCCATGGATGCCAGTTTAGCTCCATTCATCCTTTCCCCCTCAACTCTTACCTTCCCACATGACCAAGTTTGAACACCCCTGGTGTGCCCCAAAAATCTATCCTTAGCCCATTCATGTTAATTAAAATATCATCTGAAAATAGTGTCAAATTCCACACATACATTAACGACACTCCATTCTAATTCACCACCACAAACATGCCATTCAAATTCAGTTTTAACAATGAAACGTAATTTATTTATAAAATATAATAAACCAAACTATTTACAAATAACATTTTTTCAAGATTTTGAAACACAGTGAAAATGCAATCCCATTACAGTCAGTTCTGCTATAACGCAGTAATTCTATTCTTGTGCAACCCCTTGTTATAAGAAAATTGTGTAATAGCACCATTTAAACTGATGGAATCAGAATTGCATTATAACCAATACATGCTTTAAACGTTCATGCTATAAAAAGTGTCCCTAATTCATCAATTATGTTATAGTGAATTTTCATTAACAAATTACAGCAAAACAACCTGTAATTACAATACCATTATAGTACTCAAAACACTAGTGAGAATTCCTTCTGTATCCCACATAAGGTTGACTTAGCTGTGACTCCAATTCCTCACTGAGAGGATCTAATTGTGTCTTCCTTGATTAATCAAAAGCCTGAGCTTAAGACTTTCTAAGCCTCATAACTCCTTCAGGGTTTTAACTAAACACTTCTGGCCTGGAATTTTTAAATTAAAATCCTTACACTGAGGTCACCTGTTCCTTTTCTCAGAAGTAACTGTTTTACATGCCTAGCCTTGGTCAAGATCTCTGCAACCCTGCCCAAATTGAGACTATAAAGCTTTCTTTCAAATAATGGATGTTTTCCCAAACTCAAACATCTATTTGAAAGTCTTGTATCTGAAAGCTAGATGCATTACGCTGCTCACTTTGTTCCCTTATAAACAAAACTACACCACTCTGCAGAAAGACATTCTAATATACTATTTTAAAAGAAATCACTGGCTACAGAAATAGTATCAACTTAGCATTTAACCCTTGAGACACAGAAAACCCATATGACAATCATTCAAAATTCAAAAATCCAAAATAAACATATTAAAATATGTATAAGGCACACATCTTGCATCTCTCAGGAGAGGAAGTGTATTTTGGCAAATCAAGCCTGTGCTGGCTGTCTCCAAGCGCAGTTTTGCTAGTCTTACTCTTCCTTTCCCAGTAGGTGTGCGTATTTTTCCCCCTTCAGTTCCTTATTGCTTGCTTTTGAAAGCCACAATTAAAGATGTTATATTTTTGTTGTTGACTAGCTACCAGGACTTCAGCATTGCATATTGCCATGAGCATTGATTAAAGCATAAAATTTTCATCAGAACCTTCTTTGATAGCTACTGATAATGAAGAATGGTGATACCCAGCATTGAGAAGTTATGGAGGAGTGTGCTGATGCTTGTAAGTGGTCTTGCAAATTTCTGACATTGGCATCTCCAAAATTCGCCATTTAAAAAATTTGTCCCCATCTTTGCTGTTAGACTAAAAAAAAATTGCTGAACCTTTTTGTCATTCAGTGAAACTGGGCACTGAATGCAGACTTGCGATCAAATTAACAGTGAGTTTCAGAGAACTAGAGATGCTTCTCCAATCAGAGATTCTGTTTATCTTCTGCCTGCTACTCCAGCTCTTCCGTTCACAGATTTCCTTCCTCCTGTTCTTGCTGCTTCTCCACGGACAGAATTTTATGAGTGGGAAGAGCAGCAAGGGCAGGAGGGAGGGAACTTGCCCGTAATAATAGCTTAAATCATCAAGTTTTAAAATATCTGTTAATGAAGAACAAACTATAGGAATGTGGATAGGGTGAATAGTTCAGTTCATTTTCACCGGGTAGGGGAGTCCAAAATTAGAGGCCATGCGTTTAAGGTGGGCGGAGAAAGATATAAAAGCGATCTAAGGGGCAAACCTTTCACACACGGTGGTGGGTGTATGGAATGAGCTGCCAGAGGAGGTGGTGGAGACTGGTACAACTATAACATTTGAAATGCATCTTGATAAATATACGAATAGGATGGTTTTAGAGAGATATGGGTCAAATGCTGGCAAATGGGACTAGGTTAATTTATGATATCTGGTTAGCATGGATATGTTGGACCGAAGAGTCTGTTTCTCTGCTGTGTAACTCTATGACTGAACAGCACTGTGGTCAGATGCACTTTAAGCTGTCTCCACCAAGACAAATGGTGCTGGGATGAACCAAAAGGATAATCCCAGGGTCTGTTGTGAAGGCTGAAAAAACTTGAACTCTTGAGACTTGAAAGATGTTTTGAGAGGTAATTTTGGAGAGGTATTTAGCAGTTTAACTTTGGTAAAATTTTGATAAATTGCTTGAAATTAAGCTGAGAATAGAAATAGGAATGTCAGAATATGGATAATAAAATACGTTTAGAATTGGTATCAGGAAATTGTTCACAGTGAGCAATGTGGAATGGACATCCAGGGAGTAATGGAATCAAATCCCCTGATGTCAAATGAAAAATTCAGTGCTGAAGTGGAGTACTTTAGATCACTCGGATATTTATAAATCATAATATGAATATAATCTTGAGCATGTCATATAATGTAAAATATATATCAATTTTGCTGGTTTATACCAGGAAGTATTTAAGGCAATTTGAACATTAAATACATGAAAAGAGATGCAAAAAAAGACATTGCTGTATTTCCAAGCAGTTTTTTAATGTCCCTTATTCATAAGTACATCATGGCAGAGAGGGGGCCATTCAGCCCATTAAATAACACCATATATCTGTAGAGCAATTCATTCCATTCAAGTTGTCCACTGTAACCCCACTCATTCAATTTTTAAAAAAATAATTGATTGTCTCTATTTATACCACAGTCGTAGGTGGTATTGCAGGCCATTGTCATTCATTGTGTGAAAACAAATTCTTCTTATATCCCTATATATCTCTTGACCAAAACTTTAGGTCTCTTTCTATTTATTTTTGACCTTGTCTACAATTCAATTGTATCTGTAATTCATCACTTAGCATGACTCATCACAGAAGAAGAATGTTGCAATCAGTGAATGGAACACTTTGTCCTTTGTAATTTTCTTCTGTCTTGTATTTTATGGGTTCTGTTTAGAGGCATCAACCTCCAAAACTGTTTTGTCATTACGTTTTGAAGTTTTGCATGTGGCTCTGTCAAAGGTATCAGGCAAGCTGTTAATTAAGGATGGGCTTCTATTTTGCCTGTGAGGTATTATGATATAACAGCACTAGTTCTTTGAGTATTGGTTCCATAAGCCCAATTGTCCACTAGAGTCATCCTCCTGTTAAGAAAGAACTGACGGTTATCACAGATCTCCTGAGTTATTTTGAGAAGACTTGTCGATAATAGAGTTAATTTTTAAACTTTTCATCATGGACTGGTGAAATGGCTTATTAAACAGCAAGACTGTATTCTGAACAGTGAATGGCCTGCTTCTATGCTGTAGGAATTCCATGTTTCTATAATAGATTTGCTAACATGCATTGGCCTGAAAATGTAGGATATTCTAACAAGCCTTTTGTTTCCAAACAAAGTGAAAAATGGAGACGTTTGAAATAATCTTCACCAAGTTACTGAACATTCCACTTCTGGAGACACTAGGGATAGCAAACACCCACAAACTTGAAACTGTACATCAGAAAAGTTGGAAATCAGGTCTGAGTATGTGATACTCAAAATAATTATCACTACAACTTTGAATTAACAGGTGATATTCAAGTTTAAATTGAGATTAAGGATCAGGGATTTGCTCAAACTCTTGTCATTTAGAGTCATAGAGATCCATGGCGCAGAAAAAGGCCGTTCAGCCCATTGATGAGTCACAGGTCAAAAACAACTACTACCTATTTTCCAGCATTTGGTCTAAAATTTTATACACCATGACATCACAAATGTATATCTGAGTACTTGTAAATATTATGAAGGTTTCTACTCCGACAGTCAGTGTGTTCCAGATTGGAAGGGATATGAGGAAAATATTTTCATCCAAATTGCCTGTTCTTTACCTTAAACCTATGCCCTTTACCTGGTCGTTGATCCCACCACCCCTTATAAATCTTAATCATATCCCCTTTACAGTTTCCTCTGCTCCAAGGAAAACACCATTCTATCTAATCTCTTCATACTTAAAACTCTCCAGCCCAGACAACGTCTTGGTAAATCTCTGCACCCTCGCCAGTGCAAATACAAATAATGTGGATTCCAGAACTTCATACACAGCTCTAGCTGTGGCCTAACCAATGATTTATATGGCTCCAACATTACCTTCCTGCTGTAAACTATCTCGCTCAGCTAATAAAGCCAAGTGTCTCAATACTGCCTTAACCAATTTACCTATCTGTCCTGCTACCTTAAGGGATGAGTGGACTTGCACACCAAAGTCCTACCGATCCTTACTGTTTCCCAGGGTCCTACCATTCATCATAAAATCACAAAGATGTACGGCACAGAAACAGATCCTTCAGTCAAACGCGTCCATACCAACCAGACATTCTGAATAAATCTAGTCCCATTTGCCAACCCCCAGCCCATATCCCTGTAAATCATTCCTGTTCATATAACCATCCAGATGCCTTTTAAATGTTGTAGTTATACCAGCGTCCTCCACTTCCTTTGGCAGTTCATTCTGTACATGTATAACCCTCTACGTAAAATAAGTTGCCCCTTAGGTCCCTTTTGAATCTTTCCTCTCTCATCTTAAATCCATGCCCTCTAGTTCTGGATTCCCCCACCCCAGAGAAAAAACCTTATCTATTTTTCCCATCCATGCCCCTCAGGGTTTCATAAACCTCCATAAGGTCACCCCTCAGTTTCCGATGCTCCAGGGAAAACAGCCCCAACCTATTCCGTCTCTATAGCTCAAATCCTGCAAACCTGGCAACATTCTAATAAATCTTTTTGAACCCTTTCAAGTTTTACAATATCCTTCCTTTGGACAGAGACCAGAAATGCACACAATATTCCAAAAGTGACCTAACCAGTGTCCTGTACAGCTACAACATGACCTCCCAACTCCTATTCTCAATGCACTTGGCTTTGGGAAGCATAGGATAGTGAAGGAGGCATTTGCTATCTACCTGCGACTCCATTTTCAAGGAACTATGAGCCTGCACTCCAGGGTCTCTTTGTTCAGCGACACTCCCCAGGACCTTACCATTAAGTGTATAATGGCACTGATTAGCCTTTTCATGTATTCACTTGCTTTGTTTACCCTGCATCAATTCACATTTATCTAGTTTAATTCCATTTCCCACTGACAAGCCATCTTTATCCTCCCGTATTTTAAGGCTATCTTCCTTACTATATACCGACCCACCAATTTTTGTGTATTCTATGAAATCATTAATCACCATTCTACATTCAAGTCTAATTCATTTATATACACAAACAGCAAGGGCTCCAAAATAAATCGTTATGAAACCCACCTTGACCATCAAGCTCTGCTTCCTGCCACTCAGCCAATTGTGGAGCCAAATTTCCTTGGATCCCATGAGTTCTTACTCTCTCTATCAGTCTACTATTTGGAACTTTATCAGAAGCCTTGGTGAAGTCCAAGTAAGCCATGTTGAATGTATTACACACAACTATGCACCTGGTTTCCTCTTTGAAAAATTCAGTCAAGTTGGTCAGACACTGACATCCCCTTAACAAAGCCAATCTAACTGTTCTTGATTAATCATTGCCTCTCAAGTGCAGACTAATTTTGTCTCTCAGAATTGTTTCCAATAGTTTCCCCACCATTGAGATTAGACTGATTGGCCTACTGTTTCCTTAACGAGTTTTGAGAAAATTTATAGCTCAGGTTGAGGTTTGGATGTAGGTTTGCTTGCTGAGCTGGAAGGTTCATTTCCAGACGTTTAGCACCCTATAAGTAACATCTTCAGTGGACCTCAGGTGAAGTACTGGTGAAAATTCCTGCTTTCTATTTATATCTTTGAGTTGGTGATATCATTTCCTGTGGTGATTATATTTCCTGTGGTGAAGTCACTTCCTGTTCCTTTTCTCAGGGGGTGGTAGATGGAGTCTTCCATGCAATCCAACAGGAACTCTATCAACAAACACATCGAGTTAGACCCCATCTACTACCTCCTGAGAAAATGAACCGGAAATGACATCATCGTCAGAAATGACATCACCAACCCAAAGATATAAATAGAAAGCAGGTATATTCAGCAGTGTTTTGTCTGAGGCTCACTGGAGATGTTACCTAGTAGGGTGACGGAACATCTGGAAATGAACCTTCCAGCTCAGCGAGTAAACCTACATCCAGTACTGTTTGCTTGTTTATCACTTGCTCTCTTGAATGACAATGCCACATTAGCTGTCCTCCAGTCCTCTGGCTCCTTTCCTGTGGCCAGAGAGGAACTGAAAATTATTGCCAACACCCCGTTATTTCCTCTCTTGCCTCACTGAACAACTTGGGATATATTTCATCCAGCCCTGGAAATTTATCTTCTTTTCAGTCTGCCAAACCACTTAGAAACCTCCTCTCTGCCTCTGTTCATTTCTTTAAATATATCCCATAGTCCTACTCCCTAATTTCTATCCCAACATCATCCCAGTGACTAGTGAATACCAACACAGAATATTCATTTAGAACCCCACCTATATTTTCCATGTACAAGCTACCACTGTGGTCCTTAATGAGTCCTACTCTTTTTTCTATTTGTCCTTTTAATATACTTGTAAAATTACTTAGGATTATATTCCTACCATTATTCTTTCATGTCCATTTTTACTCTCTTAGTTTCCCCTGGATACTCCATACTCTTCTAGGGATTCTGCTGTTTTGAGCCCTTGGTGTCTGCTGTAAGCCTCCATCTTTCTCTTCATCCTTGATATCCAGAACCCACAGGATTTGATGGTCCCACCTTTTGTCTTTATTGAAACTTAAATGTGAAAATAGGGTCTCCCTATTTCCTCCTTGAATGCAGTCCATTGCATTAACACAGATTTATGTGAAAGTATCTGCTCCCAATCTACTCTGGCCAAATCATATCTGATTCTATTAAAATTGGCCTTCCACCTGTTTAGAACTTTAGTTTCAGGTCTATCCTTGTCCTTTTCTAAGATAGTCTTGAAACTAACAGAGTTATGATCATTGTCTTCAAATCATTCCCCACTGATACTTCGATCACTTATACAGTTTAATTTACTAAACCTAAGTCCAGGACTTTTCTTGTAAGGCCTTCTACATACTGGCTTAAAAAGCTCTCTTGGATGCACTTTTAAGAATTTCACTCCTCTAAACTTTTCAAACTAGTTAATGTCAGGGACATTGAAATCCTTTACTGTCACTACCCTATTTTACATTTCTCTGAAATTTGCATACATATCTGCTTTTCCAGTTCTCTCTCACTGTTCTGGGGGCCTGTATTATGCACACAGTATTGTGATTGCTCTTCTTCGATTTTTCAGTTTTATCCATGTCATTTGAGGATCCCGAAGACATCATCCTCCTTTGCTGGTGTAATAGATTTCCTGTATTACACCTCTTCCCACCTAAACTCCTGCAAAAATGCCATCTCATATTCCCAATACGTCCGCCTCCACCGTATCTGCTCCCAGGAGGACCAGTTCCACCACAGAACACACAGATGGTCTCCTCCTATAGAGACTGCAGTTTCCCTTCCCACGTGGTTAAAGATATCCTCCAACGCATCTCATCCACATCCCATGTATCTGCCCTCAAACCCCACCCCTGCAACCATAACAAGGACAAAACCCTCTTGGTGTTCACCTTCCACCCTACCAACCTTAGCATAAACTACATCATCTGACGACATTTCCGCCACCTCCAAACAGACCCCACCACCAGGGATATATCTCCCTCCCCACCCTTTTCCGCTTTCCGCAAAGACCGTTCCCTCCGTGACTACCTGGTCAGGTCCTCTCCCCCTTACAACCCACCCTCCTATCCTGGCACTTTCCCCTGCCTCTGCAGGAATTGCAAAACCTGTGCCCACACCACCTCCCTCACCTCCATCCAAGGTCCCAAAGGAGTCTTCCACATCCATCAAAGTTTCACCTGCACGTCCACTAATATCATTTATTGTATCCGTTGCTCCCAATGAGGTCTCCTCTACATTGGGGAGACTGGACACCACCTAGGTGAGCACTTTAGGGAACATTTCCAGGACACCCGCAGCAATCAACCCCATCGCCCTGTGGACCAACATTTCAACTCCCCCTCCCACTCAGCTGAGGACATGGAGGTCCTGGGCCTCCTTCACCGGGCCTGGAGGAAGAACGCCTCCTCTTTCACCTCAGAAAACTTCAACCCCAGGGTATCAATGTGGACTTCACCAGAAGTCCTCATTTCCCCTTCCCCCACCTCACCCCAGTTCCAACCTTCCAGCTCAGCACCGTCCCCATGACCTGTCCTACCTGCCTAGCTTCCTTTCCACCTCTCCACTCCACCCTCTGACCTATCACCTCCATCCCCATCCCCAATCATCTATACCCTATGCTACTTTTTCCCCACCCCCACCCCCCTCTCATTTATCTCTCCACTCTGGAGGCTTCCTGCCTTTATTCCTGATGAAGGGCTTTCTTGCTCCTTGGATGCTGCCTGGCCTACTGTGCTTTTCCAGCACCACTCTAATCGCGATTCTGGTTTCCGGCATCTGCAGTCCTTGTTTTTACCTAATAGATTCCCTGATCAATATTGCAATATCCAATCCTCTTTTACCTGCTTTCCTGTCTCACGTGAAGACCCTGTATCCTGGAATCCCTGTATCCTGTATAGCTGCCAATCCTACCCCTCTCTCAGTTATATACCTGTCATAGCAATTATGTCATACCCCATGTTATATATATGCTCTCAACTCATTTGCTTTGTTTGTCAGTGTCCTTGCATTAAAATAAATACCATCCAAACTTGCCAAACTCCCTTGTGCCTTAACTGGCCTATAATTTCTGTGCATTATTGACTCCCTTGATATCTCTTCTAATTTTGATTTTTCATCTCCCCTGTTGAACTTTCTCTCTGGAACTCAATCCTCTGTCGTTTGACATTTTCTTAAATTGTGCAGTATGAGGCAGGTGTGTGTGAGAGATGGTGAATGAAACAAACAACTGAAGTTACTGAACACATTCTGTGATATAATTGCATCAGTTTGATGGCCAACTGGGGTCTCCAGATCTGTTTCTTTTTCTGAACTCCATCTGTATCTGAAACTTTCCTTGGGATTAGGAATCTGATATCTATGTCAATCTCTCCAACAGAACTTGCCAAAGCTTTCGTATTTGGGCTACTCTGGAAACTTCTCTGTAGCTACAACATGTATGGTGGATGGGTGGTTTATTGCATTTCTAAGGTGCTCAGCCCTTTAATACCTGACCTACCATTTGGAGAGATTTGACATCTGCATGGAGTATAGTTGAGTTGCCATAGTTGTGGGAGAAAGTGAGGACTGCAGATGCTGGAGATCAGAGCTGAAAATGTGTTGCTGGAAAAGCACTGCAGGTCAGGCAGCATCCATGGAGCAGGAGAATCGGTGTTTCGGACATGAGCCCTTCTTCAGGAATGAGGAAAGTGTGCCAAGCGGGCTAACATAAAAAGTAGGGAAGAGGGACTTGGGGGAGGGGTGTTGGAAATGCGATAGATGGAAAGAGGTTAAGGTGAGGGTGATAGGCCGGAATAGGGGGTGGGGGCAAAGAGGTCAGGAAGAAGATTGCAGGTTAGGAAGGTGGTGCTGAGTTCGAGGGTTGGGACTGAGACAAGGTGGGGGGAGGGGAAATGAGGAAACTGGAGAAGTCTGAGTTCATCCCTTGTGGTTGGAGGGTTCCTAGGTTGCAATAGTTGTGCAATAGTTCTGTTTAGCTCATGGCATTTGTTCTCAATATTGTCAGGACTAGCTACTGATGGAGGCTATATACTGATTATTATTCATTGTTTAGAGTCGGCAAAATGCTATTAGACAATTGTTTATGTCCTTGGGAGAGTATTCAAATATTGGGCAATGTCAGAGCTGATAGAAATTGGTTAGTGATGCACAACTGAATGCACTGCTGCAAAGGTTGACACTGAATTTTGGTCTAAAATATTCTTTCTTCAAATGCCTCATTTACCTTCTCATAGTTTGACCCTAGCTTTGTTGGGAATCAAAGTCCAAAATTATTCAAATATTTCCGGAGATATTAATGATTCTCTTTAATTGTATATATAAATACTAATAAAACAAGTACTAATAAGTAAATACGTAAATTTTTAAATAATTCATCAGACTATGAATATTAAATATGAATGCATTCATTCATGCAGCTGTTGATTGAACATCTACAGTGTGAGTGTAAAGTTTAACATCATTGTTTGATAAACAATGCTAGTATGACACACTGTCACATTTACCACAGGAGGACTCAGTAGATGATTTTTAAGGTGCAATTTTCTCAATAGGGGTTTCAGATGATGACTTCGCAATCATTGCCATTGCAATTCAGCAAGATTTAGTGTTCAAAACAAGTCTATGAACTGCTATTAATAATAGTAACAGTAATTTATGGTTACATGTATTTATGAAAATACAGTAAAATGTGTATGAGTTGCCATAAGCCAGCACAACTTTAATTATGCAAATTACAAATAGAATTAAATCAGACAAAGTTAGGGCAAATTTCATTTTTGTACCATGCATGGCTTCTTGATTTCCTAAGTGGCTACAGGACGTTGCCACACTCTGCAGCCACCAAACCTTGCCCTGTGGACTCAACAGCAAGGAAGAAGCAGTCCCTGCTGCCACTGAACAGACTCAGAACATTGCCTGTACCAAAGCTGCCTCATCGCTACCGATAGTCCAGCTGCTGCCATCGCTAGAAGAGTGTCTCAACTCTCGAGGACCAATCTCCATCTCCACTTTCGTGAACCGACTGGCCATCCAAATTAACTCCTGAGCTAACATCAGAGAAAAGAACAGATCCCAATTCATCGACATAGGAAAAGTTGCTCGATTGCCGTGAGGAATGGATCAGATCCTCCACGCAACAGCTCCCTGCAACTTCTTTCCACCACTGCAGCCACAGAAAGAAGAAAAAATGTATTTGATTCAAAAGTGAAATGAAGAAAAATAAAATTAAAGAAAAGAAGAATGTGGTTAGTCATGCAAGAGGCACTAGGTGGGCCTGGAGCCCAAACACTACCTACCTTGCTGCCTCCACCATCTTGAATAGATATTTGAAAGAATGGACAGAATTCAGTGAATGTACACATGAGGAACAGAAACCATTCTATTATCATTACAAAGAGGAGTCATGTATAAAGTGGTATCACGTGAAGTCAGTTCACCAGAGGAAGGAGCAGCACTCTGAAAGCTTGTGATTTCAAATAAATCAGTTGGACAATAACCTGGTGTTGTGTGACTTCTGATTTTGTCCACACCAGTCCAACAGTGGCACCTCCACATTGAGGTCACAAGGTGGTAGTAGCAAGTTCTTCAAAAGATAACACTTTTATAGAACTTACTGTTTATTCCTGTGTGTTCAGTATGAACTCCATAGCAATTCCATATAACTTATTCATTGGCTAGTTTAGACAGTGATCTAGATTTGTTAGTAAGCAAATGTATTATCTGCCATAATTACTGCCCTTCTGCAGTTGTGGTCATTTGAAAATGATTCATGCAGATTTTTGTGAAAAAGAAAATGAAAATTTCTTGATATTTATTAGTAGCTTCTCTAAGTGGATTGAGGAAAGCACAGCATCAACACTGAATGAAACATTACCATTTGTAATTAACATTAACACAAGCAAAATGTTAGTCGTGGATTACCTTAAGGTTTTGTCTCAGTGTAAGGTTTTTAATTTGTTCTGTTTCGTCCAAATATTGCTTGAAGCAAAATAATATCAAAGACAGCTCATTCCTGTTTCTAAACTCAAAGATTTGTCAGGATAATAAAAGGTGCACATAATTAAGAAGCAAGTCCTACATACATGGGTGTTAGTATGAAACAATGGCTTGATAATTTTCTGCTATAATATATAACAACTGTGTACTATAGACCAACTGTGATAGACAAACACAAAAGCTCAGTCAAAGTTGTCAATACTGTATGACACGGTTTCAGGCAAAATGGACACAGTCATGGTTTGGGTCCACATTTAAGTCATGTAAGGGGTGTGTGGAAACTAAGCATTTCTCTATACAATGAAAAGATATTTGGCTAAAATTAATGGAAAGCTGTGAAACGTCCATGTAGATTACATGATCCAGGCAATGGATAAACCAAAAGAATGAGCATGATTTCAACCTCCCGCCAGAACTTGATCCTTCACTGCCGAAGTACTGTTTCCAAGAAACAGGATTTTATTTGAGTATTGAACCAAAAGCTCAAAACTTGACTTCTCATGAAAACCTATAAGATCAGAAAACTAAACTTAATTTGTAGATGTAGTGAGCCTGTTGTAATGATGCTAAGGATGAACATTCATAAGGATCACAATGAAAACTACACCATGTTTTTTGCAGCCTGCAACACATTATCAATGAGGATGAGCACCTCGCCAAGACCTTCCCCACACCTCCACTCGCCTTTAAACAACTGATCATTGTTCGTAGCAAACTGCCCGGCTTTCAGGACAACTCCAGACAACCCTGTCACAGTAGGAGCTGCATGTCAGAGTGTGGAGATAGATACCACCATTACGTGTGAGGACACCTCCCACCATGTATGTGGCAGGTACTCATGCGACTCAGCCAACATTGTCTATCTCATACGCTCCAGGCAAGGATGCCCTGAGGCATGGTACATTGGTGAAACTGAGCAAAGGCTACAGCAACGGATGAATGGGCACCGCACAACAATCAACAGACAGGCGTGTTCCCTCCCAGTTGGAGAGTACCTCAGTGGTCCAGAACAATCGACCTTGGACCTTCGGGTAACCAAGGCGGACTTCGGGACAAGCAGCAGTGAAAAGTGGCCAAGCAGAGGCTGATAGCTAAGTTCGCTACCCATAGGGAGGGCCTCAACTGGGACCTTGATTTCATGTCACAGTACAGGTGACCACCATTGCACTATACACACATACAGACACTTCTACACGTGTGTGCGAGCACACACAGGCACTGTTATACACACCCACTTATACACACTCCTACAGACACTCACACATGCATCCTCTCACAGACTTAGACACTTTACACTCTCACATTTACACTCTCTCTCACAGACACTCACAAACCCCCACCCCAGACACACATGCACACTCTCCTACAGACACATACACTCCCAAACACTCACTTGCACCCTCTCACAGACTTAGACCACTTTATATACACACACACACATTCTCTCTCACAGATACTCACAAACCTCCACCCCAGACACACACATGCACACATACGTTTGTGGGGTGAATTTGTACTTGCAGAGTTACATTGTACTTTGCTCAAAAACTGCATGAATCCATGTAAGACTCTGTTAAGTCACTTTTTAGATTAGAATCAGTCTAAACATTATGACACAGACAGGGAACATAGGGGGCTAAGACCTTCAATATCTCAACATCTTATCTGCACTGACACCAATTGTTACAGTTAACCTGAGAATATAACTTTTTTAAAAAAAAGTTTTGTGATGTACATATGAAAGAAGTGAAACTATCATGGTCATTCTAACAGGTGAGAGATTTAACAAACAATCAAGGTATTTTTCAATGTATAATTTCAGTTACATCACACTCTGAACTTTTGCTATAAATTCTGTGTCTTACAATTGTGTTCTCTACAACCACCTAATGAAGGAGCGGCGCTCCAAAAGCAAGTGCTTCCAATTAACCTGTTGGACTATAACCTGGTGTTGTGTGATTTTTTTACTAAATTCATAAGGATGAGATTATTTGTATGTGACTGCTGGTCACACAATTAGTGAAACAGGAAATAGTTTAAGGAAGATGGTGAGTGGTGAGCCAGTGAATCTGTTCGAAATCACCACCATCCCCGGCCATCAATCCTCAGTCCCGGGGTGGATGCCTGTCCGAGGGTTTTCTGAATCTTTTGGCCATCTTATTGTCTCTGTACCTCCTCTATTTATGTTGCCAAATAGCCCACAAACTCCAAAGGGGACCTCCAGCAGCTGCGGGCCTGCTTCATCCGAATGGCAGCTGCTCAACTTCAAATTGTAGTTGCCCGAAACAGAGGTTGGCTTTTAGATATTGATGAGGCAAGGAATGTGACTTGGACTTTTTGATTGTTTGTGGTTGTGTATTTCAGCTCCACTGCTAACAGAGTAAATGAGACCCCTGTTTAACTTGTAAGAGTTAAAAGCAAGTCATGTAATGTGTTAAGATGTGAGCTAATAAACACTCAGCAATCTTAGTTTGGAATGGGATTTAATTATTAATTGTGTAGCTATACTCCAACCTTCCCCTCACTAAGTAATTTGAGAGGATAGAATTTTAGAAGCTTTTGGTTACAGTGAAAGTAAATGGACTTCCAATCTCAAAGGAGCACTTATTTAATTTAATACCCAATTGAAAAACAACATCAATGTCATCTACGTGAATCTAATAAAAATGCCATGGGGTTCTTGAATGTATGATGGTGATGGTGTGAAGGGTTGGGGGAAGATATCTTCCTGATTAAACAAAGTTTTCGCACATAAAATGGGTGAGGATTTACAGAAAATTGGACTGAGGACTGTTGTCCGACCAAAATATGGGATGGGGAAAGTTGGGAAAAATGAGAGGTGAACCAGAGTGTTTGTAAACTGTGGAATTTTTAAGGAGCCAGAAGTTACAGTGGAAAGTGGAGTTGAGGATTATCAGATCATTCATTGAATGGTGGAGCAGAATTGTTGGGCTTTAATGCACTGTGTTACAGTTGGTGGAATAAGGAGATAGATGGCAGACAAGTTACAATGCATACAAGTGAGGTGATGAATTTTGGTAGGAAGAGTGTGGAAAGGCAATGTAAAAATTGGAGTACAATTCTAATCGGGATGCAGAAGAAGAGGGACCTGAGTGTGTATATACACGGGTCATTGGCAGGGCAGGTGGAGGGAATGTTGTGAAATATATGCAGTATCATCTGCTTTATTAATAAGTATGTAGAGTACAAGTGCAAGGGTGATGTTGAACTTGTCTATGACACTTGTAACACATCAGTATTGTGTACAGTTCTGGGTGCCACATCATAGGAACGATGTGATCATTGGCGAGAGTGCAGAATCAATTTTTAAGATTGGTTCCTGGGATGAGAGACCTCAAAGTTTGTGAGAAGATTTGTAGCTCGGGTGCTTGTGGTTGTGATTCTGTTCGCCGAGCTGGGAGTTTGTGTTGCAGACGTTTCGTCCCCTGTCTAGGTGACATTCTCAGTGCTTGGGAGCCTCCTGTGAAGCGCTTCTGTGATCTTTCCTCCGGCATTTGTAGTTGTTTGAATCTGCCACTTCCAGTTGTCAGTTCCAGCTGTCCGTTGCAGTGGTCGGTATATTGGGGCCAGGTCGATGTGCTTATTGATTGAATCTGTGGATAAGCTATCCTTAGTAGCCACACACGCAGATGACAACCAACATGAATTCGACTGGGACAACACTACTATTATAGGACAAGCCAAACAGCAAACAACCAGGGAATTCCTAGAGGCATGGCACTCATCCACAGATTCAATCAATAAGCACATCGACCTGGACCCAATATACTGACCACTGCAACAGACAGCTGGAACTGACAACCGGAAGCGGCACATTCAAACCACTACAAATGCCGGAGGAAAGATCACAGAAGCGCTTCACAGGAGACTCCCAAGCACTGAGGATGTCACCTAGACCGGGGAAGAAACGTCTGCAACACAAATTCCCAGCTCAGCGAACAGAACCACAATAATGAGAGACCTCAATTGTGAGGATAGATGAAAGAAGTTAGGTATTTTGTCCTTGGAGGGAAAGCAGTCAAGAAGAAATCTGATAGAGGTTTACAAAATTGAAGATACGGAGAAACTGTTCCCTGTAAAAAGGGACAAAGTATAGATTTTAATTTAATTTGCAAAAGAAGCAAAAACAAACCGTTTTCACTCGGAGTAATTATGGGAGGGATGCTGTGCCCGGAAGTGTGGTGGAAGCAGGTTTAATTAAGGTATTTAAGTGGATATTGGACAATCATTTGGATAAAAATAGTGTGCAGTGGTATGGGGAAAAAAACAGGAGATTGGTGTGAGCTAAGAATGCTCATTTAACAATGGCTGAACAGCTTTCCTTTGTGCCATAAGATTGTGATTCTGAAGCTCTCACTGATTTAATATCCGAAAAAGGAATTTGTTTCGGTGAAAGGATATGTGGTTCAAGTCTGGAGTTCATATGGGAAATGTTCTGACTTCTTTTGCAGAGTCAAATTAGAGATTTCCAGTTGAAGGCAAGTTAATATTGTTTTGCTATCATTTTGTACAGCCCCTCAATAAAGTACCTTTCATAATGTTTACCTCAAGGATCTTGATCAGATGGACCAACGGACTGAGGAGTGGCAATGGAGTTTAATTTAGGTAAATGTAAGTTGATGCATTGGAAAGGCAAATCGGGTTAGGACTTATACACTTATCGGTAAGGTCCTGGGGAGTTTTGCTGAACAAAGAGACCTTGGAGTGCATGTTCATAGTTCCTTGAAAGTGGAGTCACGGATAGTTGGATCGTGAAGATGATGTTTGGTATTACGGGCAATTCTGGTCTCCCTCCGGTTGTGAAACTTGAAAGGGTTCAGAAATGATTTTACAAGGATGTTGCTAGGGTTGGAGGATTTGAGCTACAGGGAGAGGCTGAATAGGCTGGGGCTGTTTTCCCTGGAGCATCGGAGGCTGAGGGTTGACCTTTTAGAGGTTTAAAAAATCATGAGGGGCATGGATAAGATTAATAGCCAAGGTCTTTGCCTTGAGATGGGAGAGTCCAAAACTAGAGACCATATGTTTAGGGTGAGGGGGGAAAAATTTACAAGGGACCTGAGGAGCAACTGTTTCACACAGAGGGTGGTGCATGTATGGAATGAGCTGCCAGAGGAAATAGTGGAGGCTGGTACAATTACAAACATTTAAAAGGCATCTGGATGAGTATTTGAAAAGCAAGGGTTTAAAGGAATATGGGCAAGGGACGAGAATATTTTAGATATCTGACATGGACAAGTTGGACCCAAAAGTGTTTCTGTGCTGTACATCTCTATGACTCTAAATATATAATGTTATGGAGACATGCCTTCTTTATGGTAATGCATCAACCAACCATTCCAGTTGCCAACCAGTCAGCATTCTTCTGTCATGTGGCATAAATGTTAGTATACCAATTCAAAAGGAAAACTTGTGAATTGTTCTGATTAGTGGATAAGATAAAAAGCATCAAAATAATGCATTTTTGGTAATATCCAACCTAATATAGATAAATTTCATAATTTATCATCTTACTCTTTGGCCATATTACTAGCTGGGTAAAGTATCTAAATTTAAATTGTGACCAGTCCACATGGTGGGTTCAGAAAGCAACAGCACAGACTCCAACCTTGGTCATAACAAGCCATTGTCATTTACTTAGAAACATGCTAGAGAATTCAATTACTATTTTTAAGCGCAGAACTATGCAGTTGAAACAGAAACTCAAAATATATTAATTAACGTTTCTAAATATATGAATTGGGATAAAACTTGCAACACTTTACGCGTCTAGGAACATTACTTCACAAATCCATTGTTCTTTACATAACAAACTGCGTTCTGAAAATGTATAATGATGCAGAGTTCTTATACTGAAATTTAAAAAAAATTGAAAAGGAAATAAATTAATCTACAGCTTTAATACATGTGTAAATGGGGTAATGCACTAACTGCAGTTTGCAATAACTCAATAGGATCACATTTGACTACCTACTCATTAGAATCTCCCTAGCAGCCACACTCCGTCTATTTCCGTTTCCGGTTCTAGTAAGTTCCTTTTGCAACGTCATCCCTTAGTGGTAAGACGAGTGTGAAACGCCACAAGTCCGCTGAATAGATTTTTGATAAACAAATATTATTTTGAAAGTGGTATAGCGACTGTCCGACTCTGAGAGGTATTGCTTCTGGATTTGACGGCCTTATTGTTTTTTTTAGCGTGCGAGCAGATTACCCATGGTGCCATGGTGCAATGAGGAAGCGGCCGTTGGTTGACAGACAGCTCGAGGATGGCGGAGAACACGGAGCCGTGTTCTAGAACTGGAGCCAGAACCATCCGGGTTACTGTCAAGACTCCGAAAGACAAAGAGGAGTTCGAGCTGGCGCAGGACTGCACCGTTAAAGAGGCGAGTGCGTTAGGGAGCCGCACCGGCTAACACTTCCCCTCACCGCAGTGTGTCAACACCAGTAGGAGCCGGGAAGAAAACCACATCGCGCGGCCCGGCGGCCACCCTTAAACGTTGTCAGTGTTATTCCGAGCTTTTCTGGCTGAGCTCAGATACGAGAAGAATGTCCAGGCTCTGCTGTGTCACCCCAGACTTTTAAACATCGTGGTTGTCATAGCCCAAGCAGTTTAATTCACCAGTGGTTCCTAGAGTATTCAGCAAATTTAAAGTTAGTGGTGATTTTTGATGTACGCAGCATTGTGAGCAGGACTTCGTGAACATGTCCTGATGTAATGTTAGGCTGGATGCTGGTGAATGTAGTTTTAACCTGTTCCAGATTTCAGATCAAACCATAATCACCCATATGCTTTATTCGTGTGTTGTGGTTAGTCTTCTCACAACCCTCACAAATCACTTTTGCTGAGCCATATTAATATATTAGATTTGCTGTCAGGCACTGTGGTTGTTTTTTTAAAATTTCCAAACATGTTTCCTATTAATTTAGCTTTGAGATATCTTTAAATATGCAGTTCTGCATTGAGGATCATGAAGGCAGTTGAAAAGAATGATGAAATAAGGGTGACGATAAATTTTCAGGGTTTAGGTAAACCAGGCTGCAGAGCGTAAGGACACGGTGGCTAAAAGAGTAGTCACCAAAGGCATGACTATGGGAGTGCAGAACACAGTCTTCAGGGTGCATATGTTTTATTATTGTGGCAGCTGCAGTTAGGTGTGGTGAGACTGTGGAAGAATTTGGAAGTCATTGTCTTAACTCGGTTTACTTGATCGTCAGCCCCTTAGTGTGGCTTGAAAGTGTTTGGAATATTTTGCCTTAGCTGCTATTTGTTCCTCCAGTGTTGGACATTGTAAACAAGCACAACTTAAATTTGCAAATACAAACAAATCATATTGATTATTATGTGGAATGATTTCTCTTTCTCTTGTACAGATGAATCATTCCTTGAAATAATTGGCACCCAAAGGTAGTGAAATATTTGCACTGATTTAAATAGAATTTGCTTCAGCTTTGTTTGCAGTTTGTAATTATGGGCTTTGCTTCCTTTGTAATGAAATCTAGATGGGATATGTCCAATGCCTGTAAGGTAAACAGTTACTTTGTTTAATAAGTCACTGGTTAGAACAGTTTGCCATCATTCAGGATTTTCTTCAGAGTTTGAGGTGTTTTCCAACTGCAGTCCCAAGATACTAGGGATCATAACAGTATCTCAGGAGTTCCTCCAAGATAACCAAAATACTTGGATTTATTGGTGATAACAAAACTTGTATAACCTATTATATATAATAAAGCATTGTGTGTTTTATAATGCTCCTCAAAGGAGCGTTATAAAACAGGTATGACATTGAGCCACATAGGAATGATATGTCAAATGGCTAAAGCTAAATCAGAAATGGGTGTTAAGAAGTGTCTTCGGGCTGGAAAGTAAAATGGAGAGGTGTGGGTTTGAATTCTAGAGCTTCTGGCTAAGGCAGTTGAAGGCGTAGCCACTAGTGGTAGCACCATTGTAATTGTGAATACAAAAAATCCAGCACACACTGTGAAGGGATTTGAAAATAAGGTTGTGAATTATGAAGTCAAGATGTTTCACTGGAAGCCGCTGTAGGTAATCATATAGAGGGACAAAAGGGCTTACTGCAAATTAAGACACAAGCTGGCACAGATTTGGATGGTCTCCGGTTTACTGAGAATGAAATTCAGAAGGTTAGTCAGCAATGCATTAAGGTATTCCTGATGAGCTTATGTTTGAAATGTTGATTCACCTGCTCCTTGGATGCTGCCTGACCAGCTGTGTTTTTCCAGCACCACACCTTTTGACTCTGATCTTCAGCATCTGCAGTCCTCATTTTCTCCTAGTGTGTTAAGATAGTTGATTCTAAATGTAAAAAAGACATGGAAGAGAGTTTCAACAGCGGATGAGCTGAGAAAAACGAGAGAAGCACTTTATTTCTCTTTTCTTGTGATGTTAGAATAGTCATTCTTTAAAATGTAAATAAATCTGGAATGTTAATATTTAAATGGACAAAAAGAATAGATTGGAAAAGCCCTGCTGGAGGATGTGAATCAGTGTGTAAAGTTATTGAGTATTGTCACATGCAATAAAATTGCTATTGGCATTGTTGTACATTTTGCATTTAACCTTGATTGATTGCAAGTAATATTATTTGATTCCCTAGGAATTATTTATAATTGAATATCCGATTTAAATGGCAAACATATGTGCTGTTCAGAAGCTGAATGAATCAGTTTGATGGTTGTTCCTTCTGGAGAATTTTCTTATCAGTACAATATATGAAATGATAAAAAATATTTTGATACACAATATTTTGCTTCCAATAGAATTAATTTTTATTGTAGTTATTATGAAATTTATCTTCAGTTGTGATGGAACCTTGTGTTTTATTGATTTGACATCATTTGATCAATCTTTAGCTTTTTATAATAGCTATAAAATACACGAGTAGTTTTATGATATTTCTGCAACAGAAGAAAGATTCTCCAGCAATTTCAGTTTTTGTTTCAGGTTTTGAGTATCTGCAGTTTGTTCTTTTGTTTTGACAGTTTTCTTTTCAAGGTAATGATCCCAAATGCAAATTAATAGTTTTCTTTGTGCAGTTGTGCGGTATTTTGGGGAATATATCTTTCCTTACTGTGAGATGCGCAAACATCTAATGTGGAAATGCACTTGAAAATTGTTTTGGGTTTTAAATTACATTGTGTGCCCAGTGTAATATGGAGTTTGAATTGGATTTATTATTTTGGGGAACATTTTAATTTCTTCAGTTAAAGAATAATATGGATTGTGCTTGTATTTGGGCAGATTCTGAATTTAGTTTGTTAATAAATCAAGTTGTCTTTGAATATTGTTTTAGACCTGTATATTGGGTGCTTTCAAAATACAGTAAATATAAATATGACGTAGGTCTAACATCAATCTTAGATTTGTAAATTTATGATTTGGAGCATATGTTTTTATTTCTGAAATAGCAAATTATGCCTGTGGTAAATAAGTGCACTCAATCAGTGCTTCAGTGATTGTTCAAATCAGGCAGAAACATTGGGAGGTTGTTTTGTTCAATTGGCTAGCTGGTTAGCGTGTGATGTAGAATCATTCCAGTGATGAGTGTTCAATCCCCGTGCCAGTTTTGCACATCGTGGAGATATGCTTCCTCACTTTGCCCCAGAAATGATGCTCCTTAGTCTGTGTATGACTAATCCTCTCCCTGTGATTGAGAGGGATGTCTATGGTTCTTTTGTGGATTGCAGATTTCAACATAGGGTTTGTACCCAAGTGCTTACTGTCACAGCAAATTCTTACACTATATAAAGTGAATTAGGCCATACATCAATTGTGCATTATGCAACATGGGGTTATTCTTGGATTTTTGGTCTGCTGTAACCACAACTGTTACAATGTTTGTGTTCAAATATAGAAAATAATATGACTTAAAAATAATTCATAACGACATAATTAAGTTAGACTAGTACAAGTACATTTTAATTACTGAAATAGCTGAAGATTCAAACCCTAGCTATCCAAGGCACCTTTTGCTTACGTATTCATTGTTGGGTTGATTATTGTGTCAATAACTGGAATACCAAAAGTAGTTTCACTGACTCAGCTGTTGTCTATATCTAAGAATATAAACAATTACTTAGAGAATATTTATATGACACCTGTGATCTTCTAAATGATGTGCAGAGTTCTGTGCTATAATTTAAAATTTTAAGTGTGCACTAAGTATTGTACGATATGTTAACCTAATTCCAGATAGGACAGTACTGTAAATAGTTACTTTTCAGATGGCAGTGTGTATTTGGTCAAATTTTACAGTTTGACTTGCTAAAGGCTTTCAGCAAACGTGGAGTCCTGAGAATTAGTACAATCAAAAAGGAGTTATTCTTAACAGGAAGAGCTCAGGAACTTTATTTTCAAATGAACTTATTGACATCCTGTTGACTTTGCAGGAAATATAGAAAAGAATTCACCATGTTTTAGAGTATTTGAGTGTGGAAGGTTATGAAGGAAAGGAGCAAAGTAAAATTACCTTACAGCGTCTATACAAATGCATTTTAAAAAAAAATTGTCTCTGGTACATAATTGTGCCAATGTTGAAAAACCGACATGGCAAGTACAAGTATTCCTAGAATTTGCTTACCGTACACGAGGGGTGTGTGTGTGTGTGTGTGTGTGTGTGTGTGTGTGTGTGTGTGTGTGTGGGGGGGGGGGGTACGGTACAGAGCCTAATCCTACACTTCAGCTTTTGGTTCATTGTCTTGTAATGGGTCTTCAAGTGCACATCCTAATTCTTCTTCAATGGTTTGAGGGTTTTTTCAGGCACTGAGTTATGGATCCCTGTCAACCTCTCTGGATGGAAAACATTTCTTAACAAATCTCCTCTAAACCACTACCCATCAGTCTATTTCTATACTCCCTCATCATGAAACTTTCAAACAAGGGATGCATATGTATGAACACATGATTCAGAAACAGATGTAGGCCATTCGGTTCTTAAACTTGCTCCAATCTTCAATAACGTCATGGCTGATCTGATAGTAACTTTAAATCTATGTTCCTGCCTATCCAGATAACCTTTTGGTTGCTACTTAACAAGAACTTATCCACCTTTGCCTTAAAAATAGTCAACCACCACCTTTCTAGGAAGAAAGTTCCAAAGACACTCAACCCTCAGAAAATATCTTGCCTAATCTTTGTTTTAAATCTCTGCTCTAGATCCTCTCAGAGGAAACATCCTCTCCCTATCTACCTGGCAGTCCCCTTGGAATTTTGTTTCTCAATCCAGTCTCTTTAGTCAGAGGCGCAGATGTTTCTGCACCTGACAATGAGATATCAGAATGGTGTTGCCTCCCTGACGCCACGATCAAGGATCCCTCGGAGAGGATGCAGAATATCCTCAAAGGGAAGAGGGACCAGCAGGAGGTCATTAGTTCCAATGCGCACAATGACATAAGAAGAGAAAAGGGTAAGATTCTGAGGAGAGAATATAGGAAATTAGGTAAGAATTTAAACAACAAGGTCCTTGAGGGTAGTAATATCTGGCTTATTCCCAGTGCTATGTGATGGAGAGGGTCAGAATAGGAGGATAGAGCAGGAGGAGCTGGTGCAGTAGAGAAGGATTCACACTTTTGGATCATTGGAATCTCTTGGAGTAGAAGTGACCTGTTCCAGAAGGGCAGATTGCACCTGAATTGGAAGGCGAATAATATACCAGTGGGGAGATTTTGCTAGAACTGCTCAGGAAGATTTAAACTAGTCAGGGTGGAGTGGGACCCAGGATGATAATGATGAAAGAGATCAGTCTGAGACTGGTGCAGTTGGGAAAAGGAGCAAGGCAGGCAGTAACAAAGCAGAGAACCAGGTGGGAAATGATGGAATAAAGGCACTTTTAATGCAAGAGGCCTAACGGGGAAGGCAGATGAACCCTGCATAGTTGGGAACATGGGATTGAGATATCCTAACAATTACAGAGAGGTGGCTCAGGAATGGATAGGACTGGCAGCTTAATGTTCCAGGGTATAGATGTAATAGGAAGGATAGAAAGTGAGAGGGCAAGAGAGGACAGGGAGTTGCACTTTGTATAACATTACAGCTATACTTAGGATATTCCTGGGGACATGTCTCAGTTCCACCCAAGTAACTTCCCTGGAAATAAGAAAGGGATGATCACCTTATTATACTATAGATGCCCTAACAGTCAGCAGGAAATTAAAGAAACATATTTGTAAGGAGATCTCCGATATCTGTGAGAGTAATAGGGTGGTTATGCTTGGGGATATTAACTTGCCAAACATAGACTAGGACTGTCATTGTGTTAAGGGCTTGGGTGGAGAGGAATTTAAATATGTACAAGAAACATAAAAGATAGGAGCAAGAGGAGGCCATTCTTCATGTTCATGGCTGATGATCCAACTCCGTAGCCTAATCTTGCTTTCTCCCCATAATCTCTTATCTCTTTCGCCCCAAAGTGCTGCATCTAGCTGCCTCTTGAATACATTCAATGTTTTGGCATCAACTACTTCCTGTGGTAATGAATTCCACAAGCTCACCACTTTTTTGTTTTCCTTTGGGTGAAGAAATGTCTCCTCATCTCAGTCTTAAATGGTTTACCCCAAATCCTTAGACTGTGACCCACCCACCATCTGGAGAATATCCTTCCTGCATCTACCCTGTCTGGTTCTGTTAGAATTTTATAAGTTGCTGTGAGATTACCCCCTCATTTGTCTGAAGTCCAGCAAAAACAGTTGTAACCTAGTAATCAATCTCTCAATCCTGCCATGCCCAGAATCAGCCTAGTAAACCTTTGCTGCACTCCCTCAAGAGCACGGGCTTTCCTCAGAAATGGAGACCAAGACTGCACACCATATTCTAGGTGCGGCCTCACCATGGCCCTGTATAACTGCAACAACACATCCCTGATTCTGTACACAACCTCCCCCTCATGCCTGATGAAGGGCTCCTGCCCGAAACATTGATTTTCCTGCTCCTTGGATGCTGTCTGACCTGCTGTGCTTTTTCAGCACCACTCTAATCTCGACTCTCACCATGAATGCCAATGTACCATTTGCCACCCATACTGCCTGCTGCAACTACATGCTTACCTTCAATGACCAGTGTACAAGGGCACCCAGGTCCCGCTGCACACTACCCTCTCCCAATTTACAGCCATTCAGGTGGTAATCTGCTATCTTGTTTTTGCTTCCAAAGTGAATAACCTAATACTTATCCAAATTATACTGCATCTGCCATTGATTTGTCCACTTGTCCAACCCGTCCAGATCCTGTTGAAAGATTTCTGCATCCTCATTACAGTTCACTCTCCCACCCAGTTTGGTCTTATCTGCAAACTTTGAGATGTTATGTTTTGTTCCCTTATCCAATTCATTAACATATATTGTGAATGGCTAGGATCCCAGCACCAATCCCTGTGGCACCCCATGAGTATCTGCCTGTCAATTTGGAAAGGACCCATTAATTCCTACTCTTTTTTTGTTTCCTTTCCGCCGATCAGTTTTCTATCCGTCAATATACTTCTCCCAATCCCATGCGCTTTAATCTTGCACAACAATCTATCATGCAGGACAATGTGAAAAGCTTTCAGGAAGCTCAAGTATACCATATCGACTGGCTCCCCCTTGTCAACTCTACTGAGAACTCTTATTCATAGAATTCCAAGCATAATTTCCCCTTCGTAAATCCATGCTGACTCTATCTGATCCTGCCACTGCTTTCTAAATGCTCCGCTGTAAAGTCCTTGATGTGGATTTGAGAATATTCCCCACTACTGATTTTAGCCTTACTGGTCTATAATTCCCTGTTTTCTCTCAATCTCCCTTTTTGAATATTGGAATGATGTTAGCTACCATCCAATCTGCAGGGACTGTTCCCAAGTCTATAGCATTCTGGAAGATGATCACCAATGCATCAATTGTTTCTAGAACCACTTCCTTAAAGTACTCTGGGATGTAGATTATCAGGCAATTAATTCGCC
The DNA here is from genome assembly GCF_020745735.1 of Hemiscyllium ocellatum. Classification (NCBI taxonomy): domain Eukaryota; kingdom Metazoa; phylum Chordata; class Chondrichthyes; order Orectolobiformes; family Hemiscylliidae; genus Hemiscyllium; species Hemiscyllium ocellatum. The sequence goes on along the minus strand of NC_083402.1, from coordinate 87,264,854 downwards.
TTCAATACAATCAATTTTCCCAGCACCACTTCTCTGCTAATATTGATCTCCTTCAGTTCTCTCCCCTCAATAAATATTGCATTCTTCAATATTTCTGATATCTGATTTATGTCGTCTTTCATGTAGATTGAGCCAAAGTATGCATTCAGTTGCTTAGCCATTCCTATGTCCTCTTATACATTTCCCCGTTTGGTGAATGTAGGTGCACTACAGACATAATCTTTTTCTCTTGTCATGCCTGTAGAAGCTCTCAGTGCCAGTCTTACCACAGTAAACTTGCGGGGAACATACTGTATTTTTCTCTTCTTAATCAATCCCTTGGTACATTTTTGCTGAATTCTAAACAACTCCCAATCCTCAGACCTATTATTTTTCTTGGCCAATCTGTATGCTTCTCCCTTGGAATGATAATATCTCTGATTTCTTTTGTAAGCCATGGATCAGTCCTCTTTTTCGTTTTGCCTTAGTGCCAGACAGGAATAAACAGTTGCAGTTCCCCATGCATTCCCTGAATGTTTGTCATTGCCTATCCACTGTCCACTTAAGTAACTGTCTCAAATCTGTCAAGGCCAACTCATGCCTCATAACTTCATAGTTTCCTTTGAGTGAGCACCCTAATCTCCTGAATCAACTACTTCACTCTCCATCTTGATAGTTTCTTGTTTTTTTTCATATTATGGTCGCTCATTCCCAAGGGGTCATACATAGATAGGTTGGCACTGATTCCCTTCTCATTACACAGTACCTAGTCTAAGATGATGTGCTCTCTAGTTGGTTCCTCCACATGTTGGTCCTGGAGTATATATTCCAAGAATTCCTAATCTATGGCATTGTTGCTAATTTGATTTGCCCAGTCTATGTTCAGATTAAAATCACCCCCATGATTACTGATGTGGATATACCTACTACAGAAGGTGCAAAACCTGACTTACTCTTGGGATATAAGGTAGGGCAGGCGATGGAGGCATCAATGGTGGATTGCTTTGGGGCCAGTGACCATAATTTTGTTAGTTTTAAAATAGTGATGGCAAAGAATAGACCAGATCTAAATGTTAAAGTTCTAAACTGGAGGAAAGCTAGTTTTGAGGGTATTAGACAAGAACTTTCAAAAATATATTTTGGGTTGAATGTTCACAGGTAAAGGGGTGGCTGCAAAATGGGAAGCCTTCAAACATGAGATAATGAGAGTCCGGAGACAGTATGTTCCTGTTAGGGTGAGGGGCATGGCTGGTAGGTGTAGAGAGTGTGAGATGACTACAGAAATTGAGGTTTTGATTAAGAAAAAAGAAGAAAGCATATGTCAGGTGTAGACAGCAGAAATCGAGTGAATCCCTAGAAGAGTGTTAAGGCAGTAGGAATATACTTGAAGGGGAAATCAGGAGGGCAAAAAGTGGACAGGTAGTTTTGGCAAATAGCGTTAAGGAGAACCCAAAGGGATTTTGCAAATATATTAAGGTCAAAAGGGTAACCAGAGAGAGAATAAAGATCAGCAAGGCAGCCTGTGTGTGGATCCACAGGATTTGGGGGAGATATTAAGCGAGTATTTTGCGTCAGTGTTTATTGTGGAGAAAGATATGGAATGTGTGGAAATAAGTATTGACATTTTGAAAAAATGTCCATGTTGCAGAGAGGTGGTGCTGGTCGTCTTAAAACGCATAAAGGTGGATAAATCCCCAGGATCTGATCTGATGTACCTGAGAACTTTGTGGGAAGTTTATGGAAGGAATTGCTGGGCTCCTTGCTGGGATATTTGTATCATCAATAGCCTCAGGTGAGGTGTCAAAAGACTAGAGGTTGGTTACCATGTTGCTAATATTTAAGAAAAGCCAGGGAACTGTATACCTGTGAACTTGATATCAGTGGTGGGCAAGTTGTTGGAGAGGATCTTGAGGGACAGGATTTACATGTATATGGAAGGGCAAGGACTGATTTGGGCTAGTCAACTTGACTTTGTGCATGGGAAGTTGTGTCTCACTATCTTGAGTTTTGTTTTTGAAGGTGTAATGAAGAGGATTGATGAGGGCAGAGGGGTGGCTTTGATCTATATGCACTTCAGTAAGGCGTTTCCCAAGGTTTCTCATGGTAGAATGGCCAGTGAGGTCAGATCACATGGAATACAGGGAGAACTAGCCATTTAGATACAGAACTGGCTCAAAGGTAGAAGACAGAGGGTTGTAATGGAGGACTGCTTTTCAAACTGGAGACCTGTGACCAGTGGTGTGCCACAGGGATCGGTGTTGGTCCACTGCTTTTTTGCCATTCATATAAAATGCTTTCGGTGTGAACATAGGAGGTATACTTAGTAAGGTTTCAGGTAACACCAAAATTGGAGGACAGCAGAGAAGATTATCTCAGAGTAAAACTTGATGTTGATCAGTCAAGCTGAGGAGTGGCATATGGAGTTTAATTTGAATAAATGTGAGGTGCTGCATTAATGGTAAAGTTCCTGGGGAATGTTACTGGACAAAGGGACCTTTGGAGTACAGGCTCATAGTTCATTAAAAGTGGAGTCACAGGTGGACAGGATTGTGAAGAAGGATTTGGTATGTTTTCCTGTATTGGTCAGAGCATTGAGTATAGGAGTAGAGAGGTCATGTTTCGGCTGTCCAGGACATTGGTGAGGCCACTTTTGGAATATTGCATGCAATTCTGGTCTCCCTGCTATAGGAAGGATGTTGTGAAACTTAAAAGGATTCAGAAAGAATTTACAAGGATGTTGCCAGGGTTGTAGGGTTTGAATTGTCGGGAGAGGTTGAATAGACTAGGGCTGTTTCCCCTGGAGCGTTGACAGCTGAGGGGTGACCTTAGAGGTTTATTAAAATCTTGGGGGCATGGATCAGATGAATAGACAAGGTCTTTTGCCTGGGGTGGGGGTGGGGAGCACCAAAACTAGAGAGGGGAAAGATTTAAAAGGAATTCACTGGGCAGATGTATGGAATGAGCTGCCAGAGGAAGTGGTGGAGGCTGTACAATTGCAGCATTTAAAAGGCATCTGGATGGGTATATGAATAGGAAGGGTTTGGAGGGACATGGGCCAAATGCTGGCAAATGGGACTAGATTAGTTTAGGATATCTGGTCAGCATGGGCGAGTTGGACCAAAGGGTCTGTTCCCGTGTTGGACGTGTTTGACTGTCTGATGCTTAACCTGCTTTCTAAACGCCTATCCAAGCCTATCCAACCATTCCCTAAAACAACCCACCCTTTACAGGTGTTTGTCTGATAAGGGGATCCCCTGTGGCCATTCTCCTCAATAACAAGTATACCATTTGGATGCTGTTGGGGGGGTGCAGGCACAGCTTACCAGGAGTAAGCCATGGGATACAGGTTTCTGACACAGAATTGCTCAGAAAGGAAAGGGAGAAAGGAGTAGAGCATTAGTCATTGGGGATTCCATAGTTCGTGGGACAGGGATTCTGAGAGAGACTCATAGTTGGTGTGTTGCCTCTGAGGTGCCAGAGTCCATGACGTCTGATTTATGATTTTGGGATCCTTGAGGGGTAGCAGCCCCTAGTCGTGGTTCACATAGGCACCAATGACATAGGTAGGAAAAGGGATGGGGATGTAAGGCAGAAATTCGAGGAGCTAGGGTGGAGGCTTAGAGCTAGAACAAAGAATATTGCATACAATTCTGGTCTCCTTCCTATCGGAAGGATGTTGTGAAACTTGAAAGGATTCAGAAAAGATTTACAAGGGTAGTTCCAGAGATGTAGACTAAAGCAAAGGATTGTAAAGGTGATTCTGAATAGGAGCGAGGGCAACTAGGTAGTTGTTGTGGGGGACTTTAGCTTTCTAGATATTGACTAGAAATTCTATAGTTTGAGTACTTGAGATGGGTCAGTTTTTGTCCAGTATGTGCAAGAAGGTTTCCTGACACCGCACAGAGGCTTACAAGAGGCAAGGCCAAGTTGGATTTGGTACTGGGTAATGAGCCGGGTCAGGTGTTAGATTTGGAGGTAAGTGAGCACTCGGTGATAGTGACCATAATTCGGTTATGTTTACTTGAGCAACCGAAAGGGATATGTATTTTCTGCAGGGCAAGAGTTATAGCTGGAGGAAAAGCAATTACGGTGCATTTAGATGGGGATGGAAATTGCAGGGGATGGGCACAATTGAAATGTGGAACTTGTTCAAAGTTTGGGAGAAGATTTGTAGCTCCGGTGCTCGTTGTTGTGGTTCTGTTCGTCGAGCTGGGAGTTCTTGTTGCAAACGTTTCATCCCCTTTCTAGGTGACATCCTCAGTGCTTGGGAGCCTCCTGTGAAGGCTTCACAGGAGGCTCCCAAGCACTGAGGATGTCACCTAGAAAGGGGACGAAACGTTTGCAACAAAAACTCCCAGCTTGGCGAACAGAACCACAACAATGTGGAACTTGTTCCAGAAACAGCTCCTGCGTGTCCTTGATAAGTATGTACCTGGCAGGCAGGAAGTGGTCAAGCCAGGGAACTGTGGCTTACAAAAGAAGTTGAATCTCTTCTCAAGAAGAAGAAGGAGGCTTGTGTAAAGATGAGATGCAATGGCTCAGTTAATACTTGAGAGTAACAAGTTAACCATGAAGGACCTAAAGAGAGCGCTAAGAAGAGTCAGGAGGGGACATGAAAAGTCTTTGGCAGGTAGGATCAAGGGAAGCCCCTAAAGCTTTCTGTAGGAATAAAAGAATGACTAGGACCGATCAAGGGCAGTAGTGGGAAGTTGTGTATGGAGACCGAGGAAATCGGAGAGGCACTAAATGAATATTTTTCATCAGTATTCACACAGAAAAAAGATAATGTTGAAGAGAATACTGAAATACAGGCTATTAGACTAGACAAGATTGAGGTTCATAAGGAGGTGGTGTTTAGATATTTTGGAAAGTGTAAAACTAGATAAGGCCCCTGGGCTGGATGAGATTTATTCTAGAGTTCTTTGGGAAGCCAGGGAGGAGATTGGAAAGCTTTGATCTTTGTCGTTATTGTCTACAGGAATAGTGCCAGAAGACTGGAGGATAGCAACTCTTGTCCCCTTGTTCAAGAAGGAGAGTAGAGACAACCGTGCTAATTATAGACTAGTGAGCCTTACTTCGGTTTGGGTAAAGTATTGAAAAGAATTATAAGAGGAAGGATTTATAAACATCTAGAAAGGAATAGGTTGATTAGGAATAGTCAACACAGTTTTGTGCAGGGTAGATTGTGCCTCTCAAACCTTAGAGTTCTTTGAGAAGGTGACCAAATATGTGGATGAGGGTGAAGTGGTTGATATGGTGTATATGGATTTCAGTAAGGCATTTGATAAGGTTCTCCACGGTAGGCTATTGCAGAAAATGCGGAGGCATGGAATTGACGATGATTTAGTGGTTTGCATCAGAAATTGGCTAGTAGTAAGAAGTCAGAGGGTGGTAGTTGATGTGAAATGTTCATCCTGGAGTTCAGTTGTTAGTGGTGTTCCGCAAGGATCAGTTTTGGGGCTACAGCTGTTTGTCATTTTTATAAATGACCTAGATGAGGGTATTGAAGGATGGGTTGGTAAATTTGTAGATAACACTAAGGTTGGTGGAATTGTGGACTGTGTGGAAGGATGTTGCAGGTTACAGAGGGACATGGATAAACTGCAGAACTGAGTGAGAGGTGACAAATGGAGTTTAATACAAGAAAGTGAGGTGATACACTTTGGAAGGAGTAACTGGAATGCAGACAACTGGACTATAGGTAAGATTCTTGGTAGTGTGGATGAGCAAAGAGATCTGAATCCATGTGCACAGATCCCTGAAAGTTGCTACCCAGATTGATGGGGTTGCTAAGAAGGCGTAAGGTGTGATGGCTTTTATTGGTAGAGGGATTGAGTTTCAGAGCCATGAGGTCACGTTGCAGCTTTACAAAAATCTTGTGCGGCTGCACATGGAGTCTTTCCTACAGTTCTGGTTGTCACATTATTGGAAGGATGTGGAAGCATTGGAAAGGGTGCAGGGCAGATTTACCAGGATATTGCCTGGTCTGGAGGGAAGGTCTTATGAGAAAAGGCTGAGGCATTGTTGCTGTTTTTGTTAAAGAAAAAATTGAGAGGTGACTTAATGGAGACTTAATAGTTAGGGTGTGAAATGCCCTGACTGCAACAGTAGTAGACTTGCCAACTTTAAGGGCATTTAAGTGGTCTTTGGATAAACATATGGATGTAAACTGATTAGTGTTGATTAGATGGTCTTCAAATTGGTTTCATTGGTCGACGCAACATCAAGAGCTGAAGGGTCTGTACTGCGCTGTAATGTTCTAAAGTTTCTATGAACTGCTTGCAGGGCATTTACATCCATCCTTACATAAGATGACCTGTAGTGTGCATAGTACTTTCTGCAGTCTCTTTATATCTCACTAGTGACCCCCCTCCACAATATTGTTATAATCTGTAATCCCTTGCAGTAAAGTCCAAATCTTTGATCTCTACCACAAAAAGCAAGGAACCCAACTGGAAACAGCTTTTCAATCACAACATCTGTCAGTGATTGCACTTTATTTCCTGCTGCTGAGATAATCTTGTATCCAATTTATCATCTTGCCATGGCTCCCATGGGCTTTTACTTTTGTGACCAATTTGCCATGTTGGACATTTATTAACCCTGGCCAACATCAGCCCTCCTTTTCACCACAAAAATTCCTGCATGTTAATTGAACTTTACAACAGCAAATTGTTGTTGTTTGGAACTGATTTATCTTTCTAAATCAAGATTCCCTCAGTTTTCAGTGATTCTCCCACCTCCAAAGGGTGGATTGTAATTATTGTATTTTCCTTTCTTTTTAAACAATGGTCCAATGCTAGATTCCTAACAGCACTGTGGTAGTACACCATATGGACTGCCATGGTTCAAGAATGTGACTCACCATTATCTTCCTAGACAATTAAGGAAAGAGAAAAATAATTGGCCTTTGTCCTGACAATCACATCTGTGAAATAGATATACTGTCCACTAGTCCTCTGACACCACACCTGTTACCAAAGAGGATAAGAAAATTATAATAAGGAGGTTTACTTTGTCTTTTACTTCTCTTCATCTCAGAGTCATTTTATACCCATATGATTTATTCATTTACAATTATGTTAAATCCATTATTACTTTGTTATTTAGTAACAATGAAAATTTTCTTTGCCTCCATGCACAGATTAACCTTAGGGTCCCTTAATAGCCCTTATTTTCTTTCTTCATCGTCTTGCACTTTACTATATCCTTAAGATCCTTTGTGTTCCGTCTAGCCACTAAGATTGTAAGATAAAATCTGATTAATGTTTTTGCTTCTATGTTTTTAACTGCTATGCTTGTTATCTTAGCATGGCTATATTAAAAGAGTGATTGGTATATTTTTAACTTCCCCTTATCGGAGGTATGTTATATAGGAGTTTCACTGTGCAGTTGGCTTGCTGTCATGCTTGTTGCTTGCAAATAATTGAAATGTTTACGTGTGTGGTCAAGAGGACAGCATTCTATTTTTGGTCTGTATTCTGTGATATGGGCTCCCAATAGATACTTCTCACTTTTACCTTCAAGTTTTACAGTTTTTTTAATATTAGATTTAGAAGAGGGGCAGCACGGTGGCATAGTGGTTAGCACTGCTGCCTCACAGCGCCAGGGACCTGGGTTCAATTCCCGCCTCAGGCGACTGACTGTGTGGAGTTTGCACGTTCTCCCCGTGTCTGCGTGGGTTTCCTCCGGGTGCTCCGGTTTCCTCCCAACAGTCCAAAGATGTGCGGGTCAGGTGAATTGGCCATGTTAAATTGCCCGTAGTGTTAGGTAAGGTGTATATGTATGGGTGGGTTGCGCTTCGGCGGGTCGGTGTGGACTTGTTGGGCCGAAGGGCCTGTTTCCACACTAAGTAATCTAATCTAATCTAAACTCTAGTAAGCAGACATGCTGCTAAATGTATTAGCTAACTCTAGGAACAATGAAATAGAAGGACTGTAGGCTGTTCAGTTTCCCAGTCTGTTCTACCAATTGTTTTATTATTCAGAATATTTTTCTGAATATTTTGAGCTCTTTCACTTTAAATGAGCACCAAACATTGGAAAAGCTGAAGAATATCTAACATAAAGTATGTCTGTAAAAACTTGATTTTTTAGTAATTTGCTTAGTAATTTAGTTGTGTCCCAAAGTGCTTCACAACCGTGAAATGTAGTGTAGGGAAATATAGTAGCTAACTCCCACAGAAGACTCAACAACAAGCAAAAGAGAAATAAACAGATTTTTTTTCTCAGAAATAAGAACAGTTATTGGTGGAAAAGCCTAGCAGGTCTGGCAACTTTTATGGAGAGAAATCAGTTAACAATTCAGGTCCAGTTCCCCTTCTTCAGAATCTACTTTCTCTCCACAGATACTGTCAGACCTGCTGAGTTTTTCCAATAATTTTTGATTTTTTTTTGTTCAGAGATGAGTTTTGGCCACTACATTCAGAGAATGTTCTGTTCCCTTTACAGATAGTTTCATGAGATGTTTTACTGATGGAATCCTATTTAATATCCCATCTGAAAGATGACATCTTCCACATTTAAGCATTTCCTCAGGCCAGCAGTGAAGTTTATCTAGTTTATGGATTTTTTAAAAATTGGAATTGAACTTGAACCCACAATCCTTTGATTCACAAGTGACTGCTGTTACTGAAACAAGGCAAATGGTTTAATGTGGCATACACATCAGAAAAAAGGCACATGGTTAACTGTAAAGTGCTTTGGGATGATCTCCTGAGGGCATGAATGGTGGTATACAAATATACGCCCGCCTGTGCTGCTGTTTTGATTCCAGTATCCTAGCTCATGTTTTTTGCAGTAATTCATTATATGAAATATTTTGAGGTATGACTATGTATAAATAGAAACTTTAGTGACAGTGGCAAATCAACTAGTGAAATATACTGTTGGATAAGTGTTATTTTTGGCACAATTAAATGTAATTTGTGTAAAATTATGGATGTAAGATTTGTTTTGAACAGTTGTCATGGTATAACTGCTATATCCCATTTTGAACTTTGATATGATCTTATTATGGTACAAAGTCCAGATGATGCAAGATTTCAGGATTGAGGGACATTTTTGGAGCACTAACCATGTAATCTGTCCCTGACTGAGATGAGTAAATAGATTATAAAATCCAGTATGTGAATCTCTATGCTTAATATGCAGACTTATTAAAAGTACATGGTTTTATGTAAAACACCTGAACCTTTGTACCAAATATGAGACAGAGTCTTAAGTTTGTTGATACCATCACCTTCAGGTTTCCCTCCAAGCCGTTCACCATCCTGACTTGGAAATATATTGTGGTTATTTAAATGCAGCTGGGTCAAAATCCTAGAATTCCCTCCCTAAGGGTATTATGGTTCAACTGACAGCATGTGGGCTACTTAAAAGTTTAGGTTTCACCTGTAACCTCTGAGTTTTCTCAAGTGACTTATTTGACCAAAAGAAATTACTGCAACAGAATGTAATTCTTGATTTTTCCAATGTCCAAACAGGCATTTTAACACTCCTGATATTGGCATCGGCCAACACCATACAGGGTAAAAACTAGGCTGGGCACTTTACCACCTTCTAGACTTAATATTGAGTTCAACACCTTCAAATTGTGAACCAACTCCCAAATCTTCCCATTCTTTTATCTTACTTGTTATGTTCTCTGTCACCATGTCCTTTCTGCCCTCCTCCCACCCAAATGGGTCTGTCTTCTCTTTCAAGTCTGGCAAGTTAGATGCACCATTGTTCTGCCATTTTCACATTCCAATCACTTAATCTGCACAATCCGCATCCTTTCTCCACCAGTAGTCTACATCTACCACACCCCCAACTTTCCCCCCCCCTCCCACAACTATAGTATAAATGCTGTCCTCTCCACACTTCAGAGCTGAAGTGAAGAGTCATTTAGACTTGAAAGGTTAGTTGCTCTCTCTCTCTGACCCATTGTGATCTCGAGCAGTTGTTTTTTTTCCCCCAGTAAAATCTAGGCCTGTTGTGTGGTTCAATGACTTTATGCAGCAAGTAGTTGAGTCATCAGATAAGAAAGATCTCACTTGTGATGCTTGATCCAGTGGCTCCTATCCATGGTCCAGAAAAACCAGCATCGGTGACTAAGGCAAATTGACGTTGCTAATGAAATTCTACTCTGCACTGACTCGGATTGGAAACTCTTTCATGTAACATGCAATTAAAGTAATTTTAAAATTTCAAGAATAATATTCAGTTTTAGAACAAAAATAAATAAAATGTTGATATACATACTGGGTCGTAAAGCATCTGTGAAGAAGAAAAAAGTGATTGTGTTCATCTTTGTCACTCCTAGAGATGGAGATCTAACAGGTATTTTAGTGAAATTATAGAAAGAATGTGACGCTTAAGAAGAGAAAGAACAAACTTCCATATTTACCAAATGCCCCATAATACTTCTGAGTTAATTAGTACTTTTGAAAACTAATGCTATGGATGTTAGAAACCTGAAACAAAAACATGCTGAAAAAAATCTCAGATTCAGCAACATCTCAGATAAGAAACAGTTAATGTTTCAATAAGATAGAGGGCTTGATGAGGTGCTGCAATGATAACCTCTCTCGCAATGTCGGCAAAACGAGAAAACTGATAATTGAGTTCACAAAGAAAGGAAGAGATTGTGCCCTCATTTACATTAGCGGAGCAGGGGTTGAGTGTGTCAAGAGCATCAAGTTCCTCGGAGTGATGACAACCGACAACCTGTCATGGATTTCTCATGTAGATGTGACAGCCAAGAAGGCGCAACAACATCCTCTTCCTCCAGCTGCTCGGGAAAGTTGGCATGTCCATAAGAACACACTCCAACTTTTATAGATGCACCATAGAAAGCCTACCATCCAAGTGCATAATGGCCAGGTATGGCAACATATCTGTCTAGGACGACAAGAAACTCCAGAAGGTTGTGTGCACAGCCCAGATCATCACAGAAGCCAACCTCCCATCAATGGAACAGAAAGTAAGGACTGTGGATGCTCGAGATCACAGTTGAGAACGTGGTGCTGGAAAAGCACAGCAGGTCACACAGCATCCGAGGAGCAAGAGAATTGATGTTTCAGGCATGGGCCCTTCACCTTGATGCTGCCTGACCTGCTGTGCTTTTCTAGCACCACACACTCAACTCCCATCTACGAACTCCATTTATACCTCTTGTTGTCAGGAAAAGGCTGACAACATCATCAAAGACCTATCCCACTCCAGTATGTGCCCCCTCAACCTCTTCTGTCAGCCAGAAGTTATAGAAGCTTGAACACATGGACCAGCAGATTCATGAACGGCTTCTTCCCTGCTGTTGTTAGATTGCTGAATGAGCTGTCTAACTTCAAATACATAATGCTGATCTTGTTAACATTGATATTGTCTTGCATCCTGTGCAGTACAACCTGTATGCTTCATTCTGTCCAAGTTTTTTTAACCTAAAATCCATATGTCCTTGCTTACTGTGGTCTGCCTGTACTGCTCGCAAACAAAGCTTATCATTGTATTTGGATACACATGATAGATCAAATGAAATCAAGTTAGTGATCTTTCATCAGAACTGATTAATGACTGGGACAGGGGCTGCTGTTGTGTTGCTGAAGGAGAGATGAGAACTAGTCAACACTTTAAATTAATGGATCTCCCATTTAAGATGGTCTGGATTTTTTTGAGGTTTGAGCATCTTTGGACCACTCCTTCCAAGAGAGTTGTTGCATGCTTTTAAACTAGTGATAGCTAGATTCTTGACTAATGAGGCATTCAGCCCAGCTGGTCCATGCTGTTGTTTATGCTCCCTTCTCATTTTTCCATTTTTTTTTCTCATTGAAATCTTCATTTATTGTTTATTTCATCCTTTCTCAAAGATTACCTCTGTTCCCTTTAAGTATGTGCAGAAGTATAGGCAAACAAAAACATAATGGGGAAAAAAGAAGTAGTGAATAGCAGATCTGAAATGCAAAAAGGAAAACTGCATTCTTGTAACTTAAAGTTCTCCTGGATGTGGACAATGCTGGTAAACTATTATTGTTCAACCCAGCTATCATTGAGTGGCAGCTTTCTTGGAATTGTTTTTACAACTGGTGACTCGTTTGTCTGCAGAGCGCACTACTTGTTAATCAGGTAGTGCCATTAGTTGGACCGAGCATACAAGCAGAATCCTTAATCCAAAGGAAGTATGTTATCCCTGAAATTCAACTGACTGACCTCTTTGAAGTTGCTGCCCAATCTGCTCAGCATTTCCATCTTATATTATTTTTACTCTTATTTTTGTGTTTATTCAGGATATTAGTGAACCAGTTGGATTTTTACAATACTGCATTTTTTTTTCTGGAGTGAAATCACAAGTCAGACATCAAATTGAACCTCACGTCTTGTCATAGTGGAATTTGAACTTGTCTCCTGGATTGTCAAGGAGTAAGTGAGGACTGCAGATGCTGGAGATCAGAGCTGAAAATGTGTTGCTGGAAAAGCGCAGCAGGTCAGGCAGCATCCATGGAGCAGGAAAATCGATGTTTTGGGCATGAGCCCTTCTTCAGGAATGAGGAAAGTGTGTCCAGCAGGCTAAGGTAAAGGGTAGGGAGGAGAGACTTTGGGGAGGGGCGTTGGAAATGCGATAGGTGGAAGGAGGTCAAGGTGAGGGTGACAGGCCGGAATGGGTGTGGGGGCGCGGAGAGGTCAGAAAGAAGATTGCAGGTGAGGAAGATGGTGCTGAGTTCAAGGGATTTGACTGAGACAAGGTGGGGGGAGGAGGGGAAATGAGGAATCTGGAGAAATCTGAGTTCATCCCTTGTGGTTGGAGGCAGAGATGAGGTGTTCTTCCTCCAACCGTCGTGTTGTTATGGTCTGGCTCAGTCCTGTTGCCAGACCATAGCAACACAACGGCTGGAGGAAGAGAACCTCCTCTTCCGCCTAGGAACCCTCCAACCACAAAGGATGAACTCGGATTTCTCCAGATTCCTCATTTCCCCTCCTCCCCCCACCTTGTCTCAGTCAAATCCCTCGAACTCAGCACCATCTTCCTCACCTGCAATCTTCTTCCTGACCCCTCTGCCCCCCCACACCCATTCCGGCCTGTCACCCTCACCTTGACCTCCTTCCACCTATCGCATTTCCAACGCCCCTCCCCCAAGTCTCTCCTCCCTACCCTTTTACCTTAGCCTGCTGGACACACTTTCCTCATTCCTGAAGAAGGGCTCTTGCCCGAAACGTCGATTCTCCTGCTCCATGGATGCTGCCTGACCTGCTGCGCCTTTCCAGCAACACATTTTCAGTTCCTGGATTGTCTGTCAGTCTGATACACTGTTTGTAGCCTAGATCTGCAAGTGTTGTTAACACTGACCCAAAATCTTCATTCTCATTTTTGTTTCTGTTGAATTTCTGCAGTTTGCCTTCCATCAAATTTATTTCAAAATGCTCATTTGTATAGTTTGAGCTTACTGACCAGTCTCATTCCTAGACAACCTCTCGAGGTTGATCTTGAAATGTTTGAAAGAGCCTAGAATTGACCAGATGGGATATTGTACTTGGTTTAAGATAGTACCAGGTCACTATTTATTGACTTGTCCATACTTTGGACAAATTGAAATGATATATGGTGGATTTAAATTTGGAAACTGGTGGGTTTTAATGGAAATGCAAATGATATTATTGTAGGATTCAATGTATAATGAAGACTTTTTCATTGAGAAGAAATGTAAAGAACCAGCTGAAAGTAGATATGTATTTTGCAGTCATAGAGATATACAGCACGGGAATGGACTCTTCGGTCCAACTTGTCCATGCCGACCAGATATCCCAACCCAATCTAGTGCCACCTGCCAGCACCCGGCCCATATCCCTTCAAACCCTTTCTATTCATATACCCATCTAGATGCCCTTTAAATGTTGCAATTGTACCAGCCTCCCCCACTTCCTCTGGCAGCTCATTCCATACACGTACCACCCTCTGCATGAAAATGTTGCCCCTCTCACCCTAAACCTGTGCCCTCTGGTTCTGGATTCCCCACCCCAGGGAAAAGACCTTGTCTATTTATCCTAGCCATGCTCCTCATGATTTTTATAAACCTCCAGAAGGTCACCCCTCAGCCTCTGACGCTCCAGGGAAAACAACCCTAGCCTATTCAGCCTCTCCCTATAGTTCAAATTCTCCAATCCTGGCAACATCCTTGTTTTAATCACTGGTATATTTCTTTGTTGTGAATCATTAAACTATTCTCTGAAACATCTGCCATTGTTTGCCAACTGTCTTATTTGCGAACTCCTTTCCCAGTCCACTCCATTCAGGTTTGCCCTCATTTCTTTTTAATTACTCAACATACATTTAGCACAGGTATCTTCTAAACAAATTTCTAACTTTCATACTGCATGCTAAATTCCATCGTGTTAAGGTCACTATTTCCAAAGGCAACCTTTACTTTGAGATAATTTATGATACCTGCCTTGTTAAACATTACCAGATGCAAAAAACGTTGACCACAACATATTATTTGAGGACATGTCTTATATCTGTAACTGGCATATATCTCATTTTAAAACCACCTCCCTCTTCTATTTTAAAGTTTTCTCTGCAGTCCTTGATATTCAATTTGCCAGATTACAGTTTTGGTGAAGCCCATTCCACTGATACAGCACCCTTCAACCTCAGTACTGATAGAAGTCTCCCATGAACTGAAATCCATTCCACCTCTAAGCGCATGTGAGTTTATGTACCTTATGCCAGTTTGCCTGTTACTCAGGTTGCACTAGCTTATATTTATAGATATTTGTCTCACTTGCAAATAGAAAGTGTAGTTAAAAAGGACAAAATGCAGATTTAGAACAGCAGCATGTGTGTAGTTAGATAATTCTTTCAAAAAGCCAACACAGGCAAGATGGGCTGACCAAGTTCCTTCAGTGATGTAAAATTTTTGATTCAGGCAACCTGATCTCTAACTTGCCTTTTGATTATTGGTAGTTAACTGAGCACTGGAGTAGGAGTGATCGCTAATCATTTGCTTCAGATTTACCCCCATCACCAAAGGGCAGCACCAGGCATCTGTTCCACACCTCGTGAAATTGTGGTTTTCTTACTCATTCATGGGCTAGAAAGAATGCAAATAGGAGCAGGAGTAGGCCACTCAGTCCTTCAAGCTGGTCCTCTATTCAATGTGATCACAGCTGATCATCCAACTCAGTACTCTGTTCCTGCCTTCACCCCATACCCTTTGATTCCTTTAGCCCTGAGAAATGTATCCTGTCCCACCATCAGGACAGAACCCTAGATAGCTAGCTAATATTGAATCAAAATCTGTCCGTATTGAATGCAAATTGGCGAAAGTACTGAGGTGATCTTTACAACCTGAAAAAGATGCATTAATAACGCCCCTGTCTTCTGTGTGTTAACCAGTTCTCAACCCACACTTACATCTCACCTCTACCTCTACCATCGGGATGTGGGCATCACTGGCTTAGCCATCCCTAGACCTGGAAAGGGCATCGTGAGCTGTCGTCTTGAATCTCTGCAGTCCATATGGTTTAGGAAAACCCTCAGTGTTGCTTGGAGCTCCAGGACTTTGACCTAGCAACAGTGAAGAAATGGTGATACATTTGTGGGCAGCACGGTGGCACAGTGGTTAGCACTGCTGCCTCACAGCGCCTGAGACCCGGGTTCAATTCCCGACTCAGGCGACTGTCTGTGTGGAGTTTGCACGTTCTCCCCGTGTCTGCGTGGGTTTCCTCCGGGTGCTCCGGTTTCCTCCCACAGTCCAAAGATGTGCGGGTCAGGTGAATTGGCCATGCTAAATTGTCCGTAGCATTAGGTAAAGGGTAATATGTAGGGGTATGGGTGGGTTGCGCTTCAGCGGGTCGGTGTGGACTTGTTGGGCCGAAGGGCCTGTTTCCACACTGTAAGTAATCTAATCTAATCTATTCTAATCTCCAAGGCTGGGAAGGGAGTTTGCCCATGTTTGTGTCTCTACTACTCTTGTCTTTCTAGATGGTCAATCTCACAGATTTAGAAGGTGCTGTTGGAGGAGCCTTGGTGAGTTGCTGCAGTCCATCATGTAGATAGTACAGACTGCCATTATTTGTAGATGGTTGGGAAGTGATTGCTTAAGATGTTAGAGGTAGTGCCAATCAAGTGGCTGTGTCTCCTGAGTGCTGTACAGCTTTTTTTTTTGTGTTGTATAACTCATTCAGGCAAATGAAAAGCATTCCATCATACTCCTTACTTGCTGTTTGTCGATAGTAGGATCGAGGAGTCATGGCATGAGTTCCTTGCCACAGTATTTCTCAGCCCTGACCTGTTCTTATAGCCACTGTATTTATATGGCAAGTCCAGTTGAGTTTATGGTCACTGATAACCCCAAGGATGTTGATAGCATGATGGTGCTAGTAGATGCACAATTTGAACCCAATAACATGTTGGAAACAGCATGTTGACAAAGTACTACATCACTGTGCAAGGGCAGAAGGACAGCCTGATAAAAGATCAACTACTTTCTGGCACATTAGATAATCAAACAAGCCACTTCATGCATAACAAGAAGGATTTGTGTTCAGAATGATTTTGGTCACAGTAATAGATAAGAATGCAGAAGATTGTATTTTCATTTGTGTTCGATTGACCCGAGAGCTGTTTTATATTTGTAGATCTGGGTGGGCATTGTAGTTTTATTTGGACTACAGTGAGGGGGTTTTGATTACTGAGCTGTTTTACGCTGCAATAGATGTGGAATAGTCCAGGCTGCTTGGCTGATGTGAACAACATTTTTTTTAGATTACTTAGTGTGGAAACAGGCCCTTCGGTCTAACAAGTCCACACCAATCCGCTGAAGCGTAACCCACCCAGACCCATTCTCCTATATTTACCCCTTCACCTAACACTATGGGCAATTTAGCATGGCCAGTTCACCTAACCTGCACATGTTTGGATTGTGGGAGGAAACCAGAGCACCTGGAGGAAACCCACGCAGACATGGCAAGAATGTGCAAACTCCACACAGAGTCGCCTGAGGTGGGAATTGAGCCCGGGTCTCTGGCCCTGTGAGGGAGCAGTGCTTGCCACTGTGCCGCCCATGTTGCCTTTTAATCAATATTTCACCTGTGCACTGTCTACAAACAGTACTTATTTTCAGATTTAAAATGTTTACTTTGTTTGCATTGCAATGCGTAACTATTCCAATATTCAAGGGTGATTAGGCTTTATAGTGTATGTCCTCCAGCTTTTTATTTGTATTGTCTGTTTGTGGTAGTGTAAAGGCTTACTAATGTTAATGGCAGTTTTTAGAAAATGATGTCAGTCATCTTTAAACTGTACATTATAAGAATGGCTCCTCTTTACCAGAGATTCAGATATTAGCCTTGTCTAATTGGATATTTAATTTACTCATCTCCATTTGTCTTGTTAATTGTATGATATGAAGGAAAGAAAATTGCATTTGCATTAATATTATGTGAAGAACTTTAATCTAGTACTTCAAATTGCTTCATCATTGTCATTACTAATTTTCTGCTTAATGCTAATTCCAAATACATTTTAGGTTGTGTTTGGTTTCATTGGGTGCTTTTTAATAGTTGAGGCATAATTCATAAGGTTCATGTGCAAGCACCATGAGCATGTATCATCCTTTTAAATTATCCTATTTCATTTTTTGATGCAAAATAGCAATGTCAGACTAGTTTGTGCTAATTTCAAGCCTCTTGAGTGTATAATATTCATACTGTGCCCAGCCCCAATACAGCACTGAGCTTATAAAGTTTATTTAGCAATTGTCTTTGCTAATCTGTAGCATGCTATATCACTGTAGTATCCCTTGATAAATAAACTTCAAATCCTAGGTGCCAGTAAAAAAGCATATTCTGCAAAAATTAAGATAACATTGATTCCTTGTATCCAGATCCCAGTGAAGGTGATTGCTTTTCTTTCGATTTTGTTTCTTCATTACTTTTAAGTACCAGTTTGTTACAACTGTTGTTAAAATGATTGATTCTGTAATTGCACTGACAAGTCCATGTTACATAATAAAAAAAACATGATTCTAGTATTATGTTATTTCTTTATTATTTAGTTCACAATTTATTACAAGACTCCAGTATCATGTTTCATGTTTCTAGCATGACTGTAGCAAGTAGTGCTTTACTGAAAACTCTTGTACCTCCACTGAATATTAAACCACAATTTTGAACAACACGCAGATGAAGCTAGTATAATGACAACATGGACACGAAAATATACTGTACTCTGTTCATCTTACCCTCCCAAATCATTTTATTATCATGGTTGGATCGTCCATAATAAGTTCTTAATCATACTTTCTCTATAAACGTTGACTTGACCATATTTTTCAGACTCTTAAAGGAAGGTCACTTAGTCCTGTTTTAACTAGACCTGTTTCACAAAGTTCTCCAGTTGAACAATACTGAAAGGATTTCCTTAAGTTCTCACCTTCCAATAACAACATGCAATATCACAATATCGATGGTACTTCATGTTCTCATTCTTAGTTAATATCACTGGGCAGTGGTAGGGAGTCACATCTCCATCCTGGCGTCAATGCTGTGGCTGAGATCCACTGCACTTCCAATTTGAGGGAGTGTTTGCTTTCCATTTTTATTAGATGTGTCTGTGCCACGTACCAAGCAGCAACTGAATTGACATTTCGGGTCTTTTGTAGGTGTAGCTCAGAAACAGGCCTGATTTTCAACATCGCATCTGCAAGTTTGGCATGAGAAACTAGCTTTCAGCCTTCGGTTTGAAAACAAGATTAAGATCAGGTGTTTTGTTTACTAGCACCAAATTCTCAACTTCAGTGTTTGCCTGGGTAGCAGTTAGAAATCTAGCCCCCTGCAATCTTCCTGTATTCAAGAATGTACCAGGTGTTTTCTCGTCAGCCTGTTCAGAGATGCTGTTATATACTGCTGGAGCCCAGGCCCCCTGGGAACTCCCACTGCACCAGAAGTCCTATTGATCTTAATTCTCTACTTTGTGAGAAGTAGCTCTGGACTAGTTTGTCTCCCTTCCTTGCTGCCAAGTTTGTCATTTATTGATTTTACTTGAGCACAAACTGTAAACAGCAGAAATATGCTAATTATTCAATATGTTAAAATATGAACATTGGTCAACATTCTTCATTCCTTTCCTGAAGTCTTCTGAATTTCTGGACCTTGCTGAATAAAATGTTCCCTTTCCCAGTGTTCTTACTTGTGCTTCTATAATACTACAGATACTGTTTGCACCAGAAACTGCTTACAATGAACCTAGATCCACTCACCATAAATATAGCTTGTGATAAGTATTTTTAATGTTCTGACAAAGGCTAACTTTCTTACCCTAATAAGTATAATCTAATATATTGAAACAATCTGTTCTAGGTAACAGCTGTTATTAATGTATGCTATTTTCCATAGTTAATTTCCAAAGATACTGTATCCATAGTAACAATATTCTGTGAATTTGTAAGGATACAATGTGTCTTGTTTTGAAAGCAAAGTCGCAGCAAACTGACCCATTTTCTGCTGAAATTCAATATTGCCATGTTAGATTGTTTGTGGTGTCCAGGGATGTGCAGTCTAGGTGAATTAGCCCTGGGAAATGCAGGATTACAAGGATGGGGTTGGGGGGGGTGGTGTGGTGGGTGAGGTTTCCTTTTCTTTGGAGAGTCGGTATGGACTGAATGGCCTTACACTGTAGGGATTATGTGATTATATTTCCTCGTACTTACAGATGGCTCTTTTTTTTTGTCCTGTTGTTCTGACCTGCGTCCAAATTGACTTGCTAACTGACAAGAATGGAATCAGTTTGCATCCCAGGGACTGCCTGTACTTGTCTATTAGTGTCTGAAACAACAGCCCGATGTTAAAGATTATTACTTAAAAGTAATTACTGTCTCGTCTCTTTTTTTTTAAAAAAAAAGTTCAAGCAAGATATATCGAAACGATTCAAAGCACAACCAGAACAACTTGTGCTGATATTTGCTGGAAAAATCCTTAAAGATGTCGACACACTTGCGCAGCATGGAATACAAGATGGACTTACAGTTCATTTAGTTATCAAAACTCAAAACAGGTAAATACCCATTTGCACTGTGAGATTCATATCAAACTCTGTGAAAGGGAATTGGCTGGTCAAAGTACAATCCAGGGTATCTGCAGACCTGTTTAAGTTAACTATTATGAACCATTGCAGCTAAGAATGCTGCTGAGTATATATGAAGTTGCTTCAGTGTTTGCATCTACTTTTGAGTAGAAGATGTAATAGCTGGCAGAAAACCTTTTTATTTGATTCAGAAAGATACCTGGAGTATCTTAGCCAAGTCACTTCACTGAAATGACAATTTTCCCATTGTGCTTCTGCTGGCTCTAAAGAGATCCAATTGGCCATATTGCCTTGTTTCTGTTCTGTAGCTCAAACATTTTCGCTTCAAATGTTTATCTAATATTTCTTTTGTAAGTTACTGAAGCTGCTTTAACCATCTCCTCTGGTAGGGCATTTGCAGGTCCTAGCAACTTTTGCTTGTACAAACAAAATGAAGTTTTTCTCATGTCATTACCTTTTGTTTTGGCAAATATTTAAGCCCCCCCTCCCAAGTTAATGATGCTGCTTCTGCTAGAAACTGATGGTATATCTCCTCTCTGAGTATTTGCAGTGACTCAGCCTTTCCAATTCTCAATGGTAAAGAATTACAAACATTCACTACTCCAAGATAAGAAATTCCTTCATAATCTCAGTTTTAAATGACTATCTGTTTATTCTGTGACTATGTCCTCGTTCAAGCTCTGTCCGTTATTGGAAGCATAATTTTAACACGACAATGTTAAAAATCTCAATATTGTCTGTTTTAGTAAAATCACCTTCTAAATTGTAAAGGCCTAATCTGGTCGTTTTAAATTATTACCTTTTATCCCCGTAATCAGCCTACTAAATAATCTGTTAATTGTATTGTATATCAGGTGTGACGAGATGTGTCTTTAAGAGGGTTTTGTTCTGCCCTGTTTCTCTTGAAGAGGCATGTTGTAAACCTGGATTGAGGTTTCTGCTCGATGGAAAGCAGAGTAAATAATTTCTATGTTTTAAAAAATAGATAAAAGCATGAGTGGGTAGAGTTTTTTGCTTTCAGTTGTTGAAGCTGGGGTTTTGGAGTTGAGGCTGCTCGATGTAGTTTTCTCTCTGCTGCAAAAAGCTTGAGTTGCTGCTAGGCTTACTGTTTATTTTTTTCCTTTCTCTCCTGGACTGAGATAGCACATGATTGACTCTGTTTTGCTAAATTTACCTTTGCCAAGGGTGTGTTTATGGTATGCTACTATATTTGAACAGTTGATGATGACTGGTTGTTTAAATGTTATATTATTTTAAATATTTTGATAGGGTTAAAGTTGTGCTTTTTTCCTTTGTATTTTAAACATAGTAAGAATAAAGTGTGTTTTGCTTAAAGCCTTGTAGTTTGACCAGTCAGATCACATCTGGAATGCTGTGTCTTATACTTGCTTTTAAGCAATATTAGGGTCCATGCTATATCCTTTTGAGGGGGTTGAATCTGGTCCATAAGACAGTACATCCTTTCTTAGGGGGATCAGAACTGTACGCAGTGCTCCACGGGTAGCCTCAGCAACATGCTGTACAGTTGTAATAAGATTTATTTGTCAACTCCTAGCAATAAGAGGTCAAACTTCTATTGGCTTAATTCATTGTTGCACCTGCAATAGTAATTTTTCTTATGCTTCATATATAAGAACACCAAGATCCCTGTGCACTTTCTGGAGTCTATTTAATTAATAGTATGTTCCATCTGCCACAATTTTGCCCGTTCACTTAACTTCTAGATGTCTTGTTGCAAATTCCTGATATCCTCATGACAGCATGCCCTGCCATCTGTTTTTGTATCAAGTTTGGATACATCACATATTTGCCCCTCCTCCAAGTCATTAATATAGATGGCAAATGAATGAGGCCATAGGATTGATCATGTATTTTCAGCTTGGAAAAATACCCATTGATCCCAACTCTATCTTGTGTTTTTAAAATATCCTCAATCCATGCTAATATGTTACTCCCAATATCCTGAATTCCTACCCTTTGCAATAAACCTTTGTGGCATTTTATTGAATGCCCCTGGAAATCCAAATACACTAACCCTAACCTTAGCAATTCCACTTTATGAACTTTGCTATTTACGTGTTGAAACAGCTCTAGCAGATTTGTCAACTGGCAGATGTTAAGCTAACTGACTTATAGTTTCCTGCTTTCTGTCTCCCTTGAACAGGGATGTCACAATATCAGCTTCTCAATCTACTGGAACCTCCTGGAGTCCAGTGAGTTCTGGAGCATTTCTCCCTAATCTACCTTTAAAACCCTTAAATGCAAAACCTTCAGCAGTAACTACTTCTGTTTCTTATTCCTGTTCAGAAATATTGAGGTTAAACATAATCGGGGGGGTTGGAGACAAACAAGTTTCAGTCATTTGACTTTGGGCATTGTTCTATGTCTTTTTGCCACAGAATTGCATTTTATTTCTCCTGTCAGTTACTGTCTTTAGAACAATTTGAAAGATGCAATTGTAGAACGTTTGAGGCAATATTAGTATTTTAATATTTATTACTTTTGGTTGTTCAGGTGGGAATGTTTTAGTCAGGTGTGCAATCAGCCTAATGGGATGACGTCCCCTTTTTTGTTTTTGACATAGTTTGAAATCGAGTATTTGTGTTCAAGTTATTAAGAGCAGTGGTCCTAATATTGATCTGTTGGGGACACTAATATGCAGTCTGAGAAACAACAACCTATCTCTGTTCTGTCCCTTAGCCAATTCTGTATCTATGGAGCTGTTGCTCCTTTAATCCCATGCACTTTCTTTGAAAGTGCCACAGTGAAAATAGTTTGCTAAAGTCCACATAATAATGTCAATCACACTCCCTTCTTTAACTTTTGCAAAAAAGTGCTACCTGAACAAAAGATAAGCTAAAAAGCAAGGTCATCTTATGTCCCTTCATTATTTGGAATTGTCTGTAAAAACATAGAAGTTATGCGTTTAATTTATAATGCACAGCCATTTAAACCTCTAGAATTATGATGGTTAGGAATTCCAGGATTTTGAAAGGAAAATGTAGAGTTCAACTCCATTTCTTAAAACAGTACACCTTACATCTTCAGCTTTGGGTTTAATCCAATATTGACAAACTGGAAGTGCTGTCTGCCTGCTAACTGCAGGGGTATTACCAGAAGTGTTGGTGACCTTTCATTGACGATTGGGCATGAGCCTGGAGCACATTATTGCTTAGAAGTTGAGTTTATTTTGATAAAATCTCTTGAGACCATAGGGTTGCTATTGTTGGAAATGGAATTATGGTATAGTATATGAACATAAGAAATAGGAGCATCTGGTCCATTAATTCTTCTGTCATTCAATAAGACCATGGTTGCACTTATCCACCTGCTCACCATAACCCTTAACTCCTTTACTGTTCAAAAATCAATCTATCTTTGCCTTAAAAACATTCAATAAGGTGGCCTCAACTGCTTCACTGTGCAGAGAATTCCACAGATTCACAACTTTTTGGGTGAAGAGGTTTCTCCTCAACTCAATCTTAAATCTGCTCCTACTTGTTTTGGAGCTATGCCCCTTAGTTCTGGTTTCACCTGTGAGTGGAAACAACTTCCCTGTTTCTATCTTTTATAATTTAACATGTTCGTATAGGGCTCCCCCCCCCCCCCCCCCCCCCCCGCCAAACCTCCCTTTCACCCAAATTCCATTGAATATAGTTCCAATCTACCTAATCTCCCAACATATGCTCACCTTCTCAATTCTGGATTCAACTTAGTGAGCTGCCTCTGCACCCCTTCCAGTGCCAGTACATCCTTTCCCAAGTAAGGAGACCAGATGTGTATGTAGTACTCCAGGTGTAGCCTTACTAACACCCTATACTGCTGCAGCATAACCTCCCTATTTTTATATTCCATCTCTCTGCCAATGATGGGCAATATTCTGTTTGCCTTAATTACCTGCTGCATTTGCAAGCCATCTTTTTTGTGATTCATGCACAAGGACACCCAGGTCCCTCTGCACAGCAGCATGCTGCAATTTTTCCCCAATTAATAGCCGAGTTTGCTGTTATTCATACCAAAATGGGTGGCCTCACATTTGCCAAAATTGTACTCTATCTACTCTTGCCCACTCACTCAACCTACCTATATCCCTTCCTGGACTTTCGGTGAACTCTGCACATGTGCTCTACCACTCATCTTCATGTTATCTGCTAACTTTGACATGCTACACCTAGTCCCAACTCTAAATTATCTGTATAAATTATAAACAGTGTGGTCCCAGCATTGATCCCTGAGGCACACCACTAGCCAATCAGAAAACATCTCTTTATCCCCACTCTTTGCTTTCTGTTAGTTAACCAGTCTTATATCCATGCTTATACATTATCCATAATGCAGTGTGCGCCTTCATCTTATGCAGCAGCCTTTTGTGCAGTACTCTGTTTGAATGCCTTCTGGCAATCCAGATATAACACATATACCAGTTTCCCCATTGTTCACCGTGCTCATAATGTCCTTGAAGAATTTCAGTAACTAAGTTAAACAAGTTAACTTTGTCTTTCATGAACCTGTGTTGTGTCTGCCTGATGGAGCAATTTCTATATCAATGCCTTGCTATTTCTTCCTTGATTATAGATTCAAGCATTTTCCTCCCTACAGAGGTTAAGCTAACGGGCCTACAGCTACTCGCTTTTCACCCACCTCCTTTTTATTTGCGTCAAATTTGCTGTTTACCAATCTGCCGGAACCATCTCAGGCCAGCAAATTTTGGACATGGTAGGAGATGCTGTTCTGATGTGGACCTAAGGCACAATGTTAAGGAACCTCACTACTAAAGTTTGGGCTTGCTTGAGCTGAGATTAGATGTCTGAGATGTGTAGTTATCCATAACCTCACCAAAAATATACTTGACTGTGGTCAACTTGAAAGCATTCACATTCCACAAATTATCAAAACAACATTGTTCTAAAAAGTCTCCCATTGTCTTTAAGGCCTCCGGAGCAACAGAGCCAACCTGACAGCCAAAGCAGTACTGCAACTACTTCAGCAACGTCTAATAGTACAGCCTCAACTACCAGTAGCCTTGGTAAGTCTAATCAAAAATAAGTTAAACTAGTCTACAGAAGGCTACCAGCTTATCAGCTTGGTGGCCTGAGCACCAAGAGCCTGTTCAGTACTGTAAGCCCTAAATTCACTTCCAAATTATCTCCTTATTCATACAAATTTGTTAGATGCGAATGTGTTTACACAGTAAGAGAAAATCCCTTTCATTACCATGATCGTTAGTCTTCATTTGGTAAATATATGTTGCTTTTACAATCCTGTTAAAATTGATGCAGGTTGTATTTGAGATTGGGAAAGAATTAATGTATAGACAAAGCTAAGAAAACTTGACAAGGACAATGAGTCTGTCAAACATCCCATATCCTGAGAGTGCATTTTACAAGCACCATCATATTATATCTTTTGGATAAGACAGCAGCAATGTGAGGAAAACAGTTTAGGCTGCTTTAGGAAGAGCTCTGCAATGTATCTGTCAGATCCTTGAATGTAATCAGACAAGCTCCATCTTTTGCTTATGCTTCTGTGCCTTCAGAAGTCTTAATTTTTGTTATTTTGAGGAATGTCCTTTTTCACAATGATCTGTCATGTGCAACAAATTAAATTTTGCATTGGGGAAAGTAAAGCTATTTATGTTACTTTACTTATAACTATAGCCAACCTTCCAGCTCTAAGCCATGTCAGATGAAAAGTTGGAAGTAGCTTGTTGGAACCATGTAAATCACAAGTATATGGACGTAGATGGAATAGTGCAGGTTAGATGAGCTTCACATTGGTATCACAGGTCAGCACAACATCGAGGGCCAAAGGGCCTCTACAGCACTATAATGTTCTATGTTCTATCACAATGATAGGGACCTAGTTACTTTTGGCTTCCTGCTATAAAAGTATGTCAAAGTATGCGGAACTCACCTCCTGGCTTGTTAAAGCCTGTCCAGTGTACAGGCATGGTTTAGGGGTGTAATGGAATGCTCCCCGTTTGTCTGGATACTTAAAGCTTTAGCAATACTGAAGAAGCTTGACACCAACCAGGACCAAGCAGCCCACTTCCTTGGCATGATATCCTCAACTGATTACTCCCTCTGCCACTGATGCACAGCAGCAGTAGCAGCAGCAGCAGCAATGTGCACCATCTACATGATGCATCACAGGACGTTACATGGTTTCTTAGTACTTTACAAACTCTCAACCACCACCCTCTAGAAGGGCAAGGCCATGGGATGTATAGGAACATTATCACCTGTACATTTCTCTTCAAGCCACTTACAACCCTGACTTGGAAATATCACCATTCCTTCAATTTTGTTCATTCAGAATTTGAAGCTCCCTCCATAACAGGATTGTGGGCCTACATAAGGTACATGGACTGTGCAGTTCTAAAGGCAGTTCACCACTGCTTTGTCAACAGCAACGAGAGATGGGAAAAACATTCCTGACTCAGTCAGCAACACCAAAGCCCATAAAGAAATTTTTGACCAACTCTTTCTTTTTTTTTTCAAAACAACAATTGACAATGGTTTCCCAGTTCCCATTAGACTAGCTTTTTTTATTTACAGGTTTATGAATTGATAGCAAAGCCATTGAACATGCAGTGATGTGGCTAGATTCTCTCTTGAGCAAGGGTATTGCTCTGCATTTGTGTGGCATGAATATTACTTGCCACCTATAGCCCAAACCTGCATGATGTCCAGGTCTCTGCATGTGCACACTAAATACATCAGCATCTGACTATCAGAAATGGTGCCAAACATTATTGAATCATGCCTCACTTCTGACCTTTTAATGGCAGAAGGTCATTGATAAAACAACTGAAAATGGTTGGGCCTAGGAACTTTTACAGGGATGTCCTGTGGCTGAGATAATTAGCCTCCAATAATCTTTGTGTTTGGTATGACTGCAAGCCAATTCCTCTGAAGTTTATTCATTTGTGATTGCATGTGACAGTTGGCTGTCAAGTTCTGTTGAACCTATGATGTTTCCTTTGAAAAAAACACTTGTTTGAAGTATTTGAGTTATATTCCAGCAGTGACCTATTACCTTTTGTGTTCTAGGTGGATTGGGAGGACTTGCAGGTTTGAGCAGCTTGGGACTGAATTCTTCCAACTTCCTGGAATTACAGACTCAGATGCAGCGACAGCTTATGTCGAATCCAGAAATGATGTCTCAGATAATGGAAAACCCATTTGTACAGAATATGCTATCTAACCCAGACATGATGAGACAGTTAATTGTGACTAACCCACAGATGCAGCAGTTGATTCAGCGAAATCCAGAGATTAGTCACATGCTTAATAATCCAGACATAATGAGACAAGTAAGTCAGAATGAGCAAATGGAGAGATCACTTTTTTCCATGTCCTGAAAAAATAATTGTATTGCAAAAACTACTCTTTTTTCAGAACCGAGCAAATTAAATTCCCTTTTCACAATGCTAACAGGCTGAGGTGTCCTATGAAAACCTCAAGAAAGAAGGCAGGAGCAGTTCTAATTGCTGAATTGCTTTTCCTCGTTCTGTATATCTCCATACTTAGTACAATTTTACTTGTCTCAAATGCCGTGGGACTATATTTAATAGAAACTTGAAATAGATGGTCTTTTAAAAATGTTTTCATTGTAGCAAGTGTATTGATTCAAGCATAATTTTCAGTAAGTCTAAATTCTGTATATAGAGTTACTGTTTTGGCCATATTTTGTTTGCCTTTTTGAACACTTGTGCACTGTTGTCTGCCTGGTTAGTTTAACTATCGTTGTTTTTACAACTAGACTTTGGAACTTGCTCGAAATCCAGCTATGATGCAGGAAATGATGCGAAACCAAGACCGAGCACTTAGCAACCTAGAAAGTATCCCAGGTGGTTACAATGCTTTAAGGCGAATGTACACTGACATCCAGGAACCAATGTTAAATGCTGCCCAAGAACAGGCAAGTGAGCAATTATTGTCATTCCTTCACCAGGAAAAATTTTTTTAAAAAATTTTTGTTCCAGTTCCACATCCTAATTGGGTAGAATTACTGTGTTTGTGCCTTAATTTTTCTCTTATAAAGGCAGGTGGCATACATGAATGCTTAACTGCACACTAACCAAATTTTTGTCATACTTGTGTTACAATATGGATTAAAGAATTTGAATGTAATTTTCAGACTGATGGTACATGGTCCTAAGTTGCATGTTGATAATTTCTTTACATTTCAAGGACATTGATTCCTATGGTTTCTATTTTGGTTATGTATTTGTTTAATTTTTATAATTTTCTTTTAACTTAAGATAAAATTGGCCCCACTTATTCTTTGATCAACAAATGCTGAAGCGTCAATGATTTTTCTTCTGCACTGATTTATTTTGATGTGGAGTTGCTGATGTTGGACTGAGGTGGACAAAGTTTAAAAAAAAATCTCTCAACACCAGGTTATAGTCCAACAGGTTTATTTGGCAGTATGAGGTACTTGACAAAGAAGCAGCACTCCAAAAACTTGTACTTCCAAATAAACCTGTTGGACTATAACCTGGTGTTTTTACCTCAGATTTTTTTTATTTTAAATATTCAGTTGCAGACTTGGATAAATTTGAATTGAGATTAAATAGGCAATTCTGATTGTTGGAAGCTATCTTCAAAAAGGTTAATGCTTGGTCTTATTAAATCCAAGTTGGATGATACTATAAGTTTTAGTATTTATAATGACGCTTCAAAGAAATGTTCTCTTTTCAGAGTTTTTGGTTCCTGTCTGTTCTGTGCACATTACTTGAATAATGGATGAGTCAATACTGTTTGTTCACAAAAAACAAAATTGACTTTAGCCTGAATTGTAAATTGTTTCTCCGCACTGACATCCTCTTTTCCCTCGTTCCTGAAACAAAGTATTCGGGTTTTTAAAAATAATACAATTTTTTTTGTTAATTGAGTGCTGCTTTATTTAAAGACTGAGGGCAAATGATTTTTAAAGAAAGTTCTTGTGTGGAATGTTGGTGTAATTGGCAAGACCCATCCTTTGCTCATCCCTGGCTCTTTCTGAACTGATTGACTGCCTAGACCACTTCATAGGGCAGTTAAGTGCCACAGTGCTGTTGGTCTGGAGTCACGTGTGGACCGCGATTGCTTTCCCTAAAGGTCATTTGTGGATCAGATGGATTTTTGTACAATCAACAATGGTTATGTGATTGTCATTGGGCTTTTATTGGATTCAGCTTCCTGTGGGGTTCAAACCAGTCTACCCAGTGCATCAGTTTGGTTTCTGGATTACTCGTCAATTAAAATTACCACTGTACCAGAGCTCCCCAAATAAGCTGCAAGAGATTACTGCACATTGAAGAAGATTCATGTAGAAAATTAATTCACTCCAGAACGAGGTGCATCCTTCTAAAGTTTGGGCTGAAGCACATGGAGATCATTATTCTGCATCTAGCTGTACAACGTCTGACCCTGGTCTTTGCAGTATATGTTCCATTTGTCAATATGCCATACATTTAATGGGCTAAATGGCTACATTGTGTGTTATGATTCTAAGATTACATTTCTATGTAATGCAAAAAGCTAACTGTATCTATGAAATGTTCACTCTCAAACAATTCTACTGTTGCTGTAAACCTGAAATAAAGTCAAAAATGCTGTGAATATTCAGGTCAGGCAGCAATTGTGGAGAGATGTACCAGTTCTTTTAGCACACAGGCAGGAAAAAAAAGGCAAGACAAGTTGTAATAGTTGTGTTAGAATGGAGAATAGCAATGATAAGGTGACATGAATGATGGTGGAAGACAAAAAGACATGATGAAATCTAAAGAAACTAGAGATGAGTCTGGAAGAGTTGTCAGAAAAAAACTGAAACTCTCATTGTGATCTGAAATTGTAAACTCCATGTTAAAGCTGGAAGATTGTAAAATGCATCTTTT
The DNA here is from genome assembly GCF_020745735.1 of Hemiscyllium ocellatum. Classification (NCBI taxonomy): domain Eukaryota; kingdom Metazoa; phylum Chordata; class Chondrichthyes; order Orectolobiformes; family Hemiscylliidae; genus Hemiscyllium; species Hemiscyllium ocellatum. The sequence continues at coordinate 87,234,931 of NC_083402.1, read as the reverse complement.
AAAAGATGAGATGGCGCTCCTTGAACTTGACTGGAAATCTGCAAAGTTGAGGTCTGAAATAGCTAGTGACCAAGAAGTTCAGAGTCATACTTATGAACTCAATGGATACATTAAACAATGAATTCGCCAAATTTGTGTTCGGGGAAGAAACCACGTGTAGATGATGGTGAACTAGTAGAGGCTCATATCTTGATCAACTGAAGGGAATAAATTATTTCAATTGTAGTAATCTACTCCATACTCAATACATGAAAACCCATAATTTGTTTACTAAATATATCCTGTTGCTCAAACCTCCCAACTATAAGAGCTTGTTGTAAAACCAAAATCCATAAAGCTGTTTTGCAAACAAGTGGCTAAATTATCAAAAGTTTTGAGTTAAATCAAGGAATAAACAATTTTCCAAATGATATTTTGCCAAAATGATTTGCTAAAAATTTGTTTGAAAAAGACCAGTTTAGTCAGCAAATCATATCTTGTGTGTACATGAAATTTGAAATTTTAAAACAAAAATTTGGTCACCCAGTTTTTGAAGTTGTGATGTTTTGGGCAGCACGGTGGCACAGTGGTTAGCACTGCTGCCTCACAGCGCCTGAGACCCGGGTTCAATTCCCGACTCAGGCGACTGACTGTGTGGAGTTTGCACGTTCTCCCCGTGTCTGCGTGGGTTTCCTCCGGGTGCTCCGGTTTTCTCCCACAATCCAAAGATGTGCGGATCAGGTGAATTGGCCATGCTAAATTGCCCGTAGTGTTAGGTAAGGGGTAAATGTAGGGGTATGGGTGGGTTGCGCTTCGGCGGGTCGGTGTGGACTTGTTGGGCCGAAGGGCCTGTTTCCACACTGTAAGTAATCTAATCTAATCTAAAAGCAATTTTTTTTTTTGGTGGTTAAATTAACTTCCAAAAGTAAATTCATGGCTGCTGTTGCCACCAGTTTAAAAATTGATTCTCGGGCTTTTTAAGTTTCAAAGCTTGAATGGGATGGTACAGGATGTTGGCAACATTTAAATGAAGGTTGAGCTATGTTTTTGATGTCAGTAAGTTGGAATATGATCTTTGTGAGGACTAAATTGTTTCATTTTTACTCTAGTTTGGGGGCAATCCCTTTGCATCCTTAGTAAGTAATCCTGATGGAGGTAATCAGCCATTACGCACAGAGAATCGAGACCCTTTGCCTAATCCCTGGGCTCCCCTGTCAAGTGCACAGACCCCTACAAGTACAACCACAAGTGGAACTACCAGTCAATCTACAGCGGCAAGTCTAGGAGCTGGATTGGGAGGTAAAGATCCTTTGTGAGCTCACGAGAGTGTAAGCATTCATTTGGCTCTGTTTCGTTACATTTTTAAAGTCATAAATTGCAAAAAATGATAAATTCATTAATGAGTTTATTAAATTGAATACTAGCCAGTACATGCTAGAATTGCATTTGTTTTGTTAAATTTGTCTTGCAAAGGAAACTGTGTATTAATGAGCGACAACTCAATTTTTAAAAAATAGTTTAATGTTTTGATGCCACAAAAGAAAAGGTTCCAAAGGCTTGCAGTGCACTACAAAGAAGTTCTTAATATAACAGATTTTTTAAAAAAAGACATTGCATCATCCTTCTTGAGAGCTCTCCTCTGCTGTGGTGCAGTGATTATGTATGCAGCAGTGCCAAGTGATAATTTGGTTTTCTTAATGGCAGGCATCTCCTGATAAGTATATTTCTTATTCTGTTTCCTTTTCTCTTTCCCTTTCCGGCTGTATCTCTTACACACTCATGTTGTTTTCCTATTTTTTTTAATCCCTCCCTCTTTACCTCTCCCATACCTGCACCACTGGTGTGCTAATCCTGGGAGTAGGAGCTCAGTTCCAGGGGCAACCTACTGGAACATCCATTGCCTACCTACATTTGTGAAGTCCTAAACTTATTAAATGATCTTTTCCACAGCAGGATCTGGTATGTTCAACACACCAGGTATGCAGAGCTTATTGCAGCAGATCACAGAAAACCCACAACTCATGCAGAACATGCTCTCAGCGCCTTACATGAGGAGTATAATGCAATCCTTGAGTCAGAATCCTGACCTTGCAGCACAGGTACAGACCCAGATATCTCACTGTATTCTCTATAAATTAACTGTACCAGACAATAACATTTGTATTTTGAAATAATCTGTGACTTAAAGTGCAGCATTTAACAGATAAATGTGATCACCATTTTGCTACAACAATATTCTATAAACTGCATTAAGATGGGCAAATTACTATTTTTCAGTGATAGTTGAGGGAAGAGTCTTGATGCTAAAAATTTGGAAAGCTCCCTATTCTACTTTTAACACAACAGGCCAAATATTGACCTAAAACAGACAGGCTTCAGTTTAATGTCTAATACAAACAAAAGCATGGGTAACAATGTAACACTTGTGCAGTGCCATCTTAAGTGGTGATGTTCTAGATTGGGATTTCAAACCACATTTTCATCTCTTGGTTAGAAAATTGTTACTGTCTGAAATTTGAAGTTACACTGCATTTGAGTTCAAGTTAACCAGTTACATTTTCAATGTTGGTAACTAATTGGTCACTTAAGACTTTGATGCTCAAAGGTCCAAACTAACAAACATAAGCATTGAATTGTATTTCAAATTCATGATATGTAGCCTTGATACCAGTGATTTCAACTGCTATGATTTTGACATGTTCAGGTTGTGACTTTATAATCACTCTTGCTTGCAGCACAATCCACATCAATAAGGTTGTTTTTTTTCTCTCTCAATTTTTCCCCCTTTAATCATCTTGTTTCCATATTGTTTCAATCAAACAAATGTCCAAATTTAATGTCACAGTCTAGAAATCTCCATGGTTACTTGATTGTGGACTTCGATTACAGCTGAACTTGATCTTGGTCTGATCCAACACTGTGTACACAATTTCTGAAGGGTGTTACTGGATATCCCATTAGATCAGAACTCCTATTTGAAATTTCCTCCATCTCACCTGCCTTAGTAAACGGGCATTGTGTGCAGGGCATCCGCAGCCTTTGATAGGTTGACTGCATTCTCTTCCTTCAGATAGTTGGGATTGCCTTTGAGTTCCATTCATATCTATCTAGTCACAGTCAGGGAATCAACTGTAATAGCGTATCTTTTTACTCTCACATGGCTATACTTCTGATGTTTCCCAAAGATAAATCCTTGGCCCCTTCTATTTGTCTGATCACAGTGACAGAAGGCCCAGTGCCAGTTACTACAAATCCATCTCTTCCTCACCATCCAGTCTCTAAACCATTCCTCTGTCTTTATATTGTCAATTGATGGTCTGACATCCAAATTGGGGTAAGCAGAAATTTTCCTCCAATTAAACACTGGGAAAAGTAAAACCATTTTAGTCCTTGTCACGAACTTGTAGTCTCTGAATGGCGTTATTATTCATGGCAACTCTAGGCTGAACCAAATATTCACAATCTTGGGGGTTATATTTCGCCTCCGAATGAGCTTCTACTACATAATCCATGCCATCACTTAGAGCATCTGTTTCCACTTCACATCTGTCATAGTTCATCTGCTGAAACTCTGGTCAGTGGTACTCCCAATAATTCCAACACACACTCTTTCCAATGACCCTCAATTTGCTAATTTAGTGTACTCAATATCATGAAACCTTTGTGCACAGCCTGTCTCCAAATTGTGTTCCCACTTGCTTGTTGGTATGTGGTGTCAGCTAATCAGACAACGTCTCCGTTTTAAAATTCTCATTCTTTTCCAATCCTCCTCCCTCCTCCCTCCTCCTAATCTCCTTTAGCCACACAGCCCTCTGATATCTATGTTCCTTTAATCCATCATTTTGTAAGTTATGTCATGGGATATGGGTGCTGGTAGGAAGGCCCATCCTGAATTACCCTTAAAGTTAATTTTAGGTCTTGAGTCCTGCTTTGGGCTAAATAGAAATGAATAGATTTATTCAGGAGATGCTGTAAGTGATCAGCCACAGCATATTCCCCATACTGCCATTACCATTACCATCAAGCCAGGGTATGAACCCTGGTTCAGTGAATGGTACAGGAGGAGTGCCAGATCTGTCTAAAATGAAGGTATCAACCTCGTGAAGTAACTACACAGGACTGCTTGCATGCTAAATCACAAAAGCTCTATTCAATCCTACAACAAATAGAGTGGAGGCATTCTGCATTGGAGTAATGTTTTGCAGTCTCCTAGTCTGTTTTGTCTCAACAATATAATGGAGACCATGTTTGTGAGCAGTGAATATGATCGACTAGATTTAAAGAAGTGCAAGTAAAATGCTGCTTCATCTTTGAAGTTGTTTTGGGTTTTGAATGGTGTGGTTACACATGAATGGCTAAGTGTTAGATCTGTGATTTCATGGGCATGCCTCATGGGGAATGAGGAAGTGTGAGGAGTGATGGAAGAGTGGAACTGGCGAAATATGTTTTTATTTCAGAGACTGGGCAACATCCTCTCTAAGCATCACGTGATTCCACACTCTAATCGATCTGCTGACGTATTAATTTCACAGTGCCATGCACACTTAAAAACTAAGTACTGTAGGTGGGATGAAAAGAGAGGATAAGTGGAACCCTATCATTGTTCTGGCAGGAAGAGGAGGTGGGGGGCAGACTTGCGAGAGATGAGTGATGTGGTTGAGGTTTTCTCAACCTAAGTCATTAGAAGTCAATCATCCCAGCTATAGGACATTACTTCAGCAGTTCTTCAGAGAAGATATTTTCTAATCACCTTGTTCAGAGATGTTTATTACACATCTGGAACAGGTAAGACTGGACCCTGGACCTTCTGGTCGAAAGATAGGGACACTGCCACCTCAAGACATTTGAAGTCCTCAAGATAGAATAACAGTCCAACCATCTTCAGCTGCTTCACCAATGAACTTCATGACATCAGAAGTGGGGATGTGCAATGTTCAGCACCATTCCCAACTCCTCAGATACTGAAATAATCAGTATTCAATGCAGCAAAACGGACAGCATTTAGTCTTGGATTGATAAATGACAAGTAACATTCATGCCAGACGAGACAGAATTGATCTTCACCTTTTGACATTACTATCACTGAATTCCTCAAATCCTAGGGGGTTGCTATTATCGAAGAAACCGAACTAAACAACCATATATATACTGTGGCAGATCAGAGGTTGGGAGTTTGTGGGAGTCACTCTCCACATGGTACAACCGTGCGGCCAAATTCAGCTGTAACCCTCCTTACAAATTTGTTGACACCACTATAATGGGTTGGTCTTAACAACAATAAAACAGTACAGGAAGGAGAGACACAGCTTAGTGGCATGGTGTAAAGACAATAATCTCTTCCTCAATGTCTGCAAAACAAATGAGGTTGTCATCAACTTCAGAAAGCGGAGTGCAGGACATGCCCTGGTTTATATCTGTGGTGCTGAGGTGGTTGAGAGCTATAAGCTCCTAGGAGTAAATATCACTATTACTCGTAATCAATTTGGTCCATCCACATTGACGCTACAGTCAAGAAAACACAACAACGCCTCTACTTCCTCAGAAGACTAAAGAAATTCTATCTGGCTACATAACAGCTGGTATGGCAACTGCTGTACCCAAGGCAGCAAGAAATTAGAGTTGTGATGGACTGGGCTGTGTTTACAAAACCAGCCTTCCTTCCATTGACCCCATCTACACTTCCTGCTGTCTCGGGAAAGCTGCCAACGTAATCAAGGACCCCTTCCACCCTGGATATACTCTCTTCCATCCTGTTTCATTGAGGGAAAGAATACAAAAGTTTGAAAATGCATACCAACAGCTTCTATTGGTATGAACAGCTTCTTCCCCACCGTTATCAGACCTGTGAAACAGACCCCTTATGTTTTGAGTTGATCTTTCTCTGTAGTGTAACAATATTCTGCATTCTGTTCTGTTACTCTGATGTACTTTTATGTAAGATATGATTTGTCTGGTTAGCATGCAATACAATACAGTACATGTGACAAAAAATCAAAACCCATGCATGTTTACCATCTGAGTTATACAGCACAGAAAGAGGTCCTTTGGCCCAACTCATCCATACCGACCAGGTTTCCTAAACTAAACTAGTCTCATTTGCCTGCATATAGCCCACGTCCATATCCCTCTCAACCTTTCCTGTCCAATATATTTTAAATATAATTGTACCTACCTCTACCACCTCATCTGATAGCTCATACCATACAGGCATCACCCTCTGAATAGGTTGCTCCTCAGATCTCTTTTTAATCTTTGGTGTTCACCTTTATCTATGCCCCCTCATGATTATATAAACCTCTGAAAGGTCATGTCTCAGCCACCTACACTCTACAAGTACAAGTCTGAAGTGCAGTGGAATACTATTCACTCACCTTGAGTGCAACTCTAACAACATAAACTGGACATAAACTTTCAGAGTAATTTCAAACGAATGTGGACACAGCTAGTTGGAGGACTGGAAGGAAGGACTGATTGAGCAGCAACGGTAGGTAATTCAGAAAATAGTTAATGGATTGCAGTAAAACATATGTCCCAGTGAGAAGAGGATAAGCCAAGCATAGTTATAGCTTAAAATCAAAAGAAAATGTATTCACTGTGGCAATGATTGTTGGTAAGCCAGAGGATTGGGAAAGTTTTTTAAACCAACAAAAGACCATCCAACTAATAATAGAGAGAGAGAAGGTAAACTTTGACAGCAAATAATATCAAGATGGACAGCAAAAATATTTAGAAGGAAGAGAAAGGCCAATTTTGACACAGGCCCTTTAGAATGAGGCTGGAGAAATAACAATGGGGAACTAAGAAATGGCAAAGGAGTTGATTAAGTACTTCATTAGAAGATGCTAATAGCATTTCACAATTACTAAATAATCAAGGGACAAAAGGAGAACAGCAAATAAACACCATGATTAACAGTAGAGGAGAAAGTACTGGAGAAACGAATGGGGCTAAAGACCCATCAGTCTCCTAGATTTGATGAGCGCAATCTAGGATATAAAAAGAAGTAACTGCAGAGGTAGTGGATGCATTAGAGTTTTTATTGTTTTAAACAAAATTTCCCAAGAATTGGAAAATTGGCAATGTAATTTTATAACTTAACTTTATTTATAAAGGGAGAAAAACAAAAAAAAGGTAGCTAAATGCCTGTTAACTTAACAACTTATTGGAAAAATGTTGGAGACTATAAATAAAGGATAGAATCATTTTGAAATTCATAATATAATCCATCTGAATCAGCCTGGCGTCATGAAGGGGGAATCATGCCTAACAAATGTAATGGATCTCTTTGAGGAGGGTACGAACAGGATAGGTAAGGGGAAGCAGTGAACAAAATGTATATGGAAATTCAGAAGGCAGTTAATTCTTATGGCTACTTAAGAGCCTGTAGTGTTGGAAGTAGCATATTAGCATAGAGGATTGGCTAATTAATAGAGGATGCCACAGGGATCAATGCTTAGCAACTGTCGATTATTATTGACCTGTCAAGTCAATGTGCTATAATCAGGTTTGTGAATGGCATAAAAATAGATGAAAATGCAGTGGCGAGGATTAGAGTCTGCAGAGGGATAAAGACAAGTTAAGCAAACGGGCAAAAAACTTGACAGATGGAATATAATGTGGGAAAATATGAGGCTTTGCACTTTGGCAGGAAGAATAGAGGGTCTGAATGTTATTTAAGTAGGGAAGGACTACAAAGCTATTGAACTGAAGAATTTGGGAGTCCTCTTGCATATGTGAAAAGTTAGCATGCCAGTTCACCAGAAAATGTGGAAGGCAAATGGAATTTTGGCTTTTACTACTTCAGAGGCCTTACTAAAACTGTACAGGGTGCTAGTCAGCCCACAGCTAGAATTCTTTTTGAGGAAAGGAGGACATTGGAGACAGTACAGAGAAAATCACTGGGCTGATGTCAGGTATGCAGGAACCCTCTTGGAGAAGAAGCTGAGTGGGTTGGGTGTGTACTCACTGAAGTTTAGAACAATGAGATACAATCTTATTGAAACATAAATAGCTTTAATTGGGGACTTGCCAGTGTAGATGTGAAAAAGTATTCTCCCTTGTGGGAGAGACCAGGACGAGAGGGCTTAATCTTAAAATACGGAGTTCCCATTTAAGGCAGACGTGCGGTGAATCTATGTAGCTCTTTACAATAGAGGATTGCTGAGTCAGGGTCATGAAGCATATTCAGATTGAGTTGGACAGATTTTTAACCAGTAAGCGAATCAAGGGTAGTGGGGAAAGGGTAAAAATTTGTAATTTGGATTATTAGAACAGCCAGGATCTCATTGAATGGCAGAGCAGACATTTTGCAATTAATGGCCAGAAATCTATTCCAGAAATGGATACCATCCAAAACAAAGTAGCCATTTAATTAGCAAACCTATCCAACACCTTCAATACTCTTTTTCATCTGGAAAACAGTGCATACCATCTATAGGATGTATTGTGAGACCTTTCCAAGGATCTTGTAACAGGACCTATGAAACTTGCAACCTCTACCACTTAGAAGGATCAGGGTTACAGATGCATGGGAGCGCTACTATCTTCAAGTTCTTCTCCAAGCGACCAACAGCCTGACTTGAACTATATCAATGTTTCTTCAGTGTCTCTGGATCACTATCCTGAAACTCCCTTCCTAAGAATACTGGGAATGCGCTTGCATCATATGGATTGCAGTGGTTGAAGAAATGAGCTCTCAACCACTTTTTTCAATGGCAGTTGGGGATGCCCATTAAAACTGGCTTAGCCAGTGATGTACATGTCCTATAAGTTTTATTTTTAAATTAAGACTTAACTACAATGGATCTAAAGTCCCATGTAGACCAAACCAGATAATGGTGGCAGATTCCCTTCTGTAAGGAACAACAGTGAATGAGATTGGTTGTTTAAAACCTCATCAGTACTAGCTCTTTTGGCATCATTATTGATGATTAGGTTTCAATTCCAGATTTAATTACTTAAATTAACACTTCACTAGATTCTGTGGTGGGATTTGAACCTGTAAATCCCAAATGTGGACCTCTGGATTACTTGTCCATTGGTGTTATCTGTGATTTTTGAGAAGATTTGTAGGTTTGTTTTCAGATGTTTCGTCACCATGCTAGGTAATATCAGTGAGCCTCCAGTGAAGTGCTGGTGTTCTGTCCCACTTTCTATATATCTCGGTCTGTTGTGGTGGGTGATATCATTTCCAGTAAAAAGTGAGGTCTGCAGATGCTGGAGATCAGAGCTGAAAATGTGTTGCTGGTTAAAGCACAGCAGGTCAGGCAGCATCCAAGGAACAGGAAATTCGACGTTTCGGGCCAGAGCCCTTCTTCATTTCCAGTTCTCTTTCTCAGATTGGTAAATGATGTCCAAACCTCAGAGTGAGGTTCAGGTTGTAAGTTTGCTCGCTGAATTGGCAAGTTTGTTTTCAGACATTTAATCACTATGCTAGGTAACATTAGTGAGTTAGTGAGCCTCCAGTGAAGCGCTGGTGTTCTGTCCCACTTCCTATTTATGTCTTGGTCTCTTAAGATGGGTGATAGCATTGCTGTTTTGTTTTCTGAGGGTGATAAATGGGGCCCAAATCAATGTGTTTATTGCTGGAGTTCCAGATGGAATGCCAGGCCTCTAGGAATTCCCGCGCATTTCTCTGTTTAGCCTGTCCTAAAATGGATGTGTTTTCCCAGTTGAACTGGTGTCGTCTTTGTCTGTACGTAGGATACTGGTAATAGTGGGTCATGTCTTTTGGTGACTAGTTGGTGTTTGTGTATCCTGGTGCTAATTTTCTACCTATCTGTCTGATGTAGTGTTTGTTACAGTTTTTTGTATGGTATTTTGTAAATAACATTCACTTTGCTGGTGGTTGGTATTGTGGGTCCTTTAGGTTCATCAGTAGCTGTTTCTGTGTCTTAGTAAGTTTGTGGGCTACCCTGATGCCATGGGGTCGGAGTAGTCTAGCAGTCATCTCTGATGTGTTTGTATGGTATTGTGGCTAGAGTTTCTGGGGTGTTGTCTATTTGTTTGGATTTGTTGATTAAGAATCAGCGGACTGTGTTTATTGTGTACCCGTTCTTCTTGAATACGCTGTATAGGTATTTTTGTTCTGCTGCTCCTAGAGGTCTGGCATTCAAACCAGAATTCCATCAATAAAGACATTAGTTTGGACATCATTTACCAATCTGAGAAAGAGAACTGGAAATGATATCACCCACCACAACAGACCAAGATATATAGAAAGTGGGACAGAACACCAGCACTTCACTGGAGGCTCACTGATATTACTTAGCATAGTGACGAAACATCTGAAAACAAACCTGGCAGCTCAGTGAGCAAACTTACAACCTGAGATGTTGTTATCACTCCCCCATCATCTCCTACCTGATTTTAATCACTTTACCATTATGCCTTTGGCTATCTCAGTCTAAGTTCTTGAATTCTATTCCGAAACATTTCCATATTTCTCATCTCTTTCCCAGTTGTGAATCTTTTAATATGAACTTATTTCTGTCCTAACTCTTTGGAATTGCTTCACTTTGTTTAGATGCAAACTAATGTTTGACTGTGTGGTACTTGTTGGGAGGGAGCAGATACTTCGTAACATTGTCTCATATCGATCATTGAATAACTTAATATGTCTGAGAACTTAATTTGTAGATGCTAGTATAATTTCCAAAGTTGAACAATGGAAATGCGTTCTTTTAATTATAAAATATTTCCATTACAGTTATAAAAGTGTAATCAAAGTTGAAGTGATTTTTTTGTCTAGGTTCATGTTTAGCATGAACCACTGCATTATGTCCTTATTGCATGTTCTATGAAGTTGACAAATTGATCAAATTTGTTAACACGGTTCCATTGTAACAGTAATATCAGAAAATAAGGTTTTTAAAAAATGAGTGAGCTGAGGTAGTTCTTTGTATATTGCAGATCATGCTGAACAATCCATTGTTTGCAGGCAACCCTCAGCTACAAGACCAAATGAGGCAACAGATCCCTAACTTTCTCCAACAGGTAAATCGTCTGTTTCTGTTTCTGCTCCTCAAGCAGAATTTACTAGTGATTGAGAGCAAGTGGAAGATATTAAACTATTTCCACCTGTAAATATATGCTGCTGTTGACTTACACAAATTGTATGAGTGCTCTAGAGTAAAATGATCTGTTACAGATCATCCACATCTAAGATTGGCAATTAATACATAAAATGGCTTAATCTTTGCGAGAGTGCTTTGATTACATTATGATTTGGAGGTGCTAGTATTGGACTGCCATGGACAAAGTTAAAAATCTCAACACTAGGTTATAGTCCAACAAGTTTATCTGGAAGCACTAGCTTTCGGAGTGCTGCTGCTTCATCAGGTGGTTGTGACAGCTATACTTGTTAAATCAACTTCTTAATACTTCTCAAAACATTGTGGTACTGTCTAAAATCCAAGATCCATTTATTGAATGTTTCTCAGTGCAATTCAAATTTGTTCTCAATCTCGTATGCCCTTTCCCTCCTCAGTTTACTGCTGCGTTGGTGCAATATTCAGTGATCTGTGGTAATTTGCATTTTCTTCTTCTACTCTGGGAGGCTGATTTGACTTAAACATTGATAGAATGTGCAACTGTTAAGTTGATGGCATGCAGATGTGCAGCTGCTAATTCTGTAATGCAACTTAGCACCAAATGTGAGTCAGTCATTTGGTGAATTGTTCCTATGCTGTGGTGTGTGCTGGAGTCACTAAAAGCTCATGATGCAGAAAATGTTTGAAACTCAAACTTTTCAGCCTAAAGCAGTGTTCTTGTAATTTCAGATGCAGAACCCTGAAACATTGTCTGCTATGTCAAATCCAAGAGCCATGCAGGCTTTGCTACAGATTCAGCAAGGCCTGCAGACATTATCGACTGAGGCTCCAGGGCTTCTGCCAGGGTAAGAGCTTTGTTATGGGACAAGTTATTTGCTGCTCCATGAATAAACAAAAAATGTTAGGGCTAAATAATCCATTGTTTTGTAAATATAATGAGGCCATATGCCTCTGCAGGTCTATACTTGCATTTGTGGTCCATCTCAATGTTCTCCCATTCTCCTCTATCTAACCCCATCAACATATTCTTCTCTTCCATTTTTCTTTGTGTCTTCATTCCTACTGGAAAGTTAGCCCTCTTTAATGTATCCAAGTGTACTTGATATTGGGAAATTAATATGGATTAAATATAATTATTGTATGAAACACAGACAATCCAGGTTTGGCTTGTAATCTAGTCTCCTAGTTTGAGAATTTACATTATCACAGCTATAGACTTAGACCCCAGTCTAATTGGCCTCTACTTAATGCAGGCATTACTTTCATTGGTGCCCTAGGCCTAGCCACCCTAAACAATGACCTTTATTCCATCAAAAACGTCAGATGCAGGCTTGTGGCTGATGATTGCAGTGCCTGACACTGAAGCAGTCTGTGTTTACAGCCAGCCTGGCAGAGACAACAACCAAGCTTGGGTTGATGTTTGGCTTTGGTGTCACTTGCCATTTAAGTGCAAGACAATAGCAATCTCCAACAAAAGAGAATCTCATCATTGCACTTTGATGTTCAATTCCATTATCATTACTGAATCCCCCACCTTCAACACCCACGTTGACCAGAAACTGAATTATACTAGCCAGATAAATATCTGGTAACAAGACAAGTTGAACGGTAGACATTCTGCAATGAGCAACTTGCCTCCAGACTCTCCAAAGTTTGTCCACCACCTGTAAGATACAAATCCGTTAAATGATAGAATATTTTCCATTTGTCTAGATAAATTATAACACCAAAATTGGAGGTGTACTGGACAGCAAAGAAGGTTGCCTCAGATTACAACAGGATCTTGATCAGATGGGCCAATGGGCTGACAACTGACAGGTGGAGTTTAATTCAGATAAATGCGAGGTGCTGCATTTAGAAAAGCAAATCTTAGCAGGACTTATACACTTAATGTCGTAGGGAGTGTTGCTAAACAAAGACCTTGGAGTGCAGGTTCATAGCTCCTTGAAAATGGAGTTGCAGGTAGATGGGTAGTGAAGAAGGCATTTGGTATGCTTTTCCTTATTGGTCAGAGTATTGAGTACAGGAGTTGAGAGGTCATGTTGCAGCTGTACAGGATATTGGTTAGGCCTCTTTTGGAATATTGCGTGCAGTTCTGGTCTCCTTCCTATCGGAAAGATGTTATGAAACTTGAAAGGGTTCAGAAAAGATTTATAAGGATGTTGCCAGGAGGATTTGAGCTATAGGGAGAGGTTGAATAGGTTAGGGCTGTTTTCCCTGGAGCATCGGAGGCTGAGGGGTGACCTTATGGAGGTTTATAAAATCATGAGAGGCATGGATAGGATAAATAGACAAAGTCTTTTCCCTGGGGTTGGGGAGTCAAGAACTAGAGGGCATAGGTTTAGGGTGAGAGGGGCAAGATATAAAAGAGACCTAAGGGGCAACGTTTTCACGCAGAGGGTGGTACGTGTATGGAATGAGCTGCCAGAGGAAGTGGTGGAGGCTAGTACAATTGCAACATTTAAAAGGCTTCTGGATGGGTTTATGAACAGGAGGGGTTTGGGGGTGGAGGGGAGAGAGGATATAGGCCGGGTGCTGGCAGGTGGGACTAGATTGTGTTGGAATATCTGATTGACATGGACAAGTTGGACTGAAAGGTCTATTTCCACGCTGTACAATTCTATGATTCTAAATGTTTCTTCAGTAACATAAGCCCTGTGCCATCCAGGACAAAACCTGCTCTTTGGCATCGTATCTACAACCTTTGACATTCACTCCCCATACAACATCTTGATTTTTAATGATATCACTGGTCCTCCACTGTAGCTGGGTCAAAATCCTGAAACCCCCTTTCTAACAAGACTGTTTTTGCTCTGTACAAGCTTTTATTTAAAAATTGATGTGTTCAAATTGCTGATCTGTAATCAGTGTTGCTTCAACTTGAATGACACAAAATCGTCAGAGCAAATCCCATCTATATTATTTCGCTGGAATATTCTTTGTGCTTATTATAAACATTAGCCTCAAGCTGACTTAATTTCAAGCATGGTGCTTGTGGTGCAGCTTTTGGAAACTTTTCATTTAAACATTGAAGTTAATGTTGTTAATATCTCATTTATTCCCTGTTGGAAGCTTTGATTGAAGTATTCTGTTTAACTTTTCTCCCACAAAGGTATGGCAGTGGTGTTGGAGGAATTGGCACAATTGCACCTGGCACAAATGAGAATGCTGGTGGAGCAGGTGGCACAATGGGAACTGATGGACAACAGCATTTTGTGCAGCAAATGTTGCAAGCATTAGCTGGGGCAAACTCTCAGGTAGTAGAAAATTAAATAAAAATACAATGATCAAGAATTATGATAGAACATAATGAGTTTCCAGTTTCTCTTAAGGGGGAGGGAGTAGTTGTCCTTGGGGTATGGAATTGAAACTCAGTGCTCATAAACCATTTACATCATAATTTTCAAAATATCCTATGATTTTGCAAGGGTGCCAGATTTTCAGATTGCCATCCTAAATTGTAAATGGGAAATGCCCGATGATGCATTGGGACTTCCCTGCAGTTGTTTAATTGAGATCAAATGGGCAATTTTGGGAATAAAACCATTTACTCAGTGACACTGTATGGCACACTTGTGTCTGTGCTCACTGGAGAAGAGAATCCTGTGAATGTTACAGTTTAGATTAGATTAGACTTACAGTGTGGAAACAGGCCCTTCGGCCCAACAAGTCCACACCGACCCGCCGAAGCGAAACCCACCCATACCCCTACATTACCCCTTACCTAACACTATGGGCAATTTAGTATGGCCAATTCACCTGACCCGCACATCTTTGGACTGTGGGAGGAAACCGGAGCACCCGGAGGAAACCCACGCAGACACGGGGAGAACGTGCAAACTCCACACAGTCAGTCGCCTGAGTCGGGAATTGAACCCGGGTCTTCAGGCGCTGTGAGGCAGCAGTGCTAACCACTGTGCCACCGTGCCAGTTAAGGAAAGATATTTGAGAAACTGACTAGGATTAGACTGAAGAGGCAATCAAAAGATTATAAAATTGGAAAAGACACTTTAGGTAGGAACATGGAAATTGTGGAGGCTCTAGTCACAATCATCCACCACTTAGATACACATCTGGTTTCTGAGGGTTGAAGGAATAAAAATGTTATGCCCTATTCAGTAAAAAGCAGGAAGGGATACAGGTTGTTTTGCTGTAATGTGTGTTTAGTTTAATGTGAATTTGTTGTAATGCGATTTGAATTGGGCACACTATTTCTAAAGCACAAACTTTTGAAACGTGTGTTGGCTGAAATGTGATTACAACATTTTAAGCTCTGTTTCTAAAGCACAATTTTTCCATAATGTGGGGTTGCACAAGAACGCAACCATAGTATTATAGAAGAACTACCTGTAATTGACTAAACACAGGCAATTGAATCTAAAGATGATAATAGGAAGAAATGTAATTGTCATTTAGGAAAAGCATGATATAATCAATGGCAATCAGCACAGGTTGCTTAAAAATCTAACCAATTTTCACTGAATTAATTTGAGTTCAGTGATTAAAGTAAGGAAAGGATTGACAAGAATAAGGCAGTTGGTGTATACACTGTTTGTTAAAGCAGTATGTAATAGACTTACTGGCAAAACTGAAATCCTTGGGCTTAAAGAAGAATATGGATAAGAAATTGTCACGGGAAAGAAAGTAGACTGGTGAAGGATGATTTTTCAGACCAGAGGGAAGTATGCTGTAAATCACTAGTATTAGGTTTGCTGCCTGTTTGATATTCCCTTATTACTATGTTTCAAATATATGGGACATAAAGTTTGCAAATTATATGACAACATTGACAACTTTTATAGAATAATAATAATCCAAGAATTAGCTCACCATTACCTTGCTCAGGGCAATTAGGGATAGTCAGTAAAGCTGTCCTAGCCAGCAGTGCAGATATCACATAAGCAAATTTTAAAATAAATTAAATCAAACCTTAGAAATTATCTGGATAGGCCTCATCTGGAGTATTGTGTAGTTTTGAGTCGATACAACTCTGGAAGAAGGTTTGAAAGCGTGCAGGATAGAATTATTGTAATGGTACTACTGAGAGGGGAGCTCCAATTAGATTGAGAAACGAGACAATCTCAGATTGTCCTTCAGATAGCAAGTTACATAACAGAAATATTCAGAAAGGTTTGATCAAATAAATAAGGAATAGTTTTTCCAATAGGAGAAGGATTAGTAACCAGGAGTCACATTTAAAGTGACAAATACAGTGGTGGTGAAAATGATTTTTTTTTAATAGTTAAAATGATCTGGAATGCAATGTCTGATAGTGGTGTATGATAACTTTTAAAAAAGGAATAAGAAAAATGCTTGCAGGACAATGAGGGAAGAGGTGGAAAACTAATGGGATAATGCTGTTGAAGGGCTGAAACAGATGGATAAAATGTGCTGTAAAATCCTGTGATAAACTTGCAATATGATGGCCAGATAATCTATTCTTTTGATGTCGGTTGGGGGTGAGAACTTCCTGTAGCTGCCCTAGCACTATTTTGAATGTCCACCCAGTGGGCAGATTGGCCCTTGGTTTAACATCTTTGAAAGATAACACCCCTAGCACTCAAGCCCTACCTCAGTACTACACTGTAACAGTTAAACCCTTTGCCCAATAAACAGATCTATATAACTAAAGGTACTATGATATATTTGATTCATTTAATTTATGAATGACAAAACATTAATCTTCATCACTCTTAAAGCAGAGTATTAGCACCATTTCAAAATTTACTGTAAATGGATGTAATGAGGCCATGTGTCGATGACTTTTCTAGGTTTGTTCATACCACATCATTCAGACAGTAATGATATTGCTTTGGTCAAACCAAGTGAAAACATGACATCCATACAATTGTCAATTTTGGTTTTCTTTCTGCGGATTGCAACCTTGTCTAATGATTTACAACAAACCAGTTGTTTGGAAAGCAAAAACCGAAATTGTTGAAGGAACTCGGCAGTTCTGGCAGCATCTCTGGAAAGAAAAAAAAATTAACTGAGTCCGGTCATTCTTCAGAACAGTGTTGTACTGAGCATTAACTCTGCTTTCTCTCCAAAGATGCTGCCAGACCTGCTGGATTTCTCCAGCAATGTTTTTGTTTCACATTTCTGGCATCTTTAATTCCTTGTTTATTTTAGTTATTTGGATAGTTGGCTGAAGCAAGAGGCTCCATAACTTCCTTACCATTATATTACTTCCTATTATTGTTTTTCTCAAGCCAAATTTTTTTTTACATAATTTCTTGGTCTTCTCAAGCGACATATTACTTTTCTAGGCTAAACTGAAAGCAGAAAATACTGGAAAGATTCTACAGGTCTTAAACATTCATCAGAAGCAAATGTTTATCAATCCAAAGTATTAACTGTTTCTCTCCTCACAAAATGCTTTCCAGCATTTTCTATTTTCATTTGATTTCCATTATCTTTGATCATTTTTCCCCCTTTTGCTATAAGCTGCCTGCTTGTGTGTTGAAAGCAGCTGGTGAAATGCTTATTTGAAGGGCATCATGAAGGGGGAAATACATGCCTCTGAAGAAATATTGTGTTAGTTTAACTATTCTGTTCTGCATTATTTTTGTTTTGATCATACTCCTAAGCTAGAGAAATCTGCGGTTTCTGGATGGGACTTGAACCTGCAGTGTTACCACTGAGCTACAGTTCCATGATTACTGGTTGAAAAATGTGTTTATAAATGAGTGTAGTCATTCGTTGGCCGAAGACCAGTTTATATTGATTGACTGTGTACTCCCATTATATAATCCGTCAACACTAATTATCAATGCTTACTTCTGAAGATAGGCACCTGCAGATCTGTGCAATACTCTTCTGTTTATTATGAATAGGGAATATCTGGTGACAATTTTTTATCTCTTACATTTTGCATGTCACTGCTGAGCAGAGTTTGACTCCGAATCCTGAGGTACAGTTTCAGCAGCAACTTGATCAACTCAGTGCAATGGGATTTCTGAATCGTGAAGCCAATCTTCAAGCTCTAATAGCAACAGGTGGAGATGTCAATGCAGCCATTGAACGGCTATTGGGTTCTCAACCATCTTAGCAAATATTCTGCAGCTTGCAAATAAATTGTAATTTATTTTTGATATAACAGCAGTTAAATCTTTAAAAACAAATGCTCTTTTCAGCTTGACTTTTGAGGCTCAGTCTTGTAGTTGGCGATGGAGAAAATGACATGATAAATGAGTGCACAGAGGCATTTGTACAGTACATAAGTATTGAGATTTTTTTGGTCAGGCCAAGATATTGTGCATGCATAAAAACTTTTTCGTTTGTAATTTTTAGAAACTTGAGTCATGTGAATAAGTTTTTTGGTCTGACCTGAAAATCTGTTTAAATCTCAAGTCTTACTGTAGTAGCTAGTAACTAGTAGTCACTAGCTAATCAGTAGCCTCTTGATAGCAATTTGTATAGAACAAAGACTTGCAAGAGATGCAGAAGAAACTGATCAAAGCCGCAGTGTCTGACAGCCCATTGCGTATTGTGATTGAAGCATGCGTTAAGGCAAATAGCATCAAAAAGACTAAATGCAAGATTCCACCAAATCTAATATTTATTACTTTGCTTTATATACAAAATGAAATGCATAAAAATATACTTCATTGCATATTATTTCACTAAAAAATTTCAGTACCTTTCTAGTCTTGTTGAATGCAATTGCAGTGTGGTTTTGAGCTTCCTAATTCTGGATGACTTCAAATCTTTGTGCAGCTTTAATGAGCACCTTATTCTAAACTCTGTGCTTACAACTACAGCAGATTGGCTTTGGCCAGTAAAATCCTAGCATACTGTATGTGCATTATAACATGAAGTGTCACTTACTTTCTTGAGTGTCACTTGTAATATTAATCTAATTATTTCTCTGAACTGCCTTGTACAAAATATTTAACCTGTCAGTTTTTATCAGTAGCAATTACTTTGTGCATACATCATTAAACTGAATTTAAGAAAAAAATTGTTCTGTGCCTTCATTAAAAAGCAAATAATTTAATCTCAACAATTCCTGTTCAGCATTTGTAGTCTAGTAATCCTGTAGCTGTCGTTCCTTTGAAATAGCTTTTAAAAATTGCCATAGAATTAATTAAAAAGTAAAAGTGATTATCTGTGGTATCGGGATAATATCTCTAGATTTAATTCTGGTATACATATAACGGAATGAATAATCTCAAAACATTATGTCTCAAGTGTAACTACCAACCTCATTTATTCCCTTTTGAAGTCATGTAGGCAAATCAAGCTAGTAAGTACTACTAAACTGATGTGAACAATCAGGGAACATTGTAACACACATTTTAAGCCTCTCGAGCAGTACTGAGTTGAAACAAATTGTGTTCCAGATCCAGAACAATGTCATTTTTGGCAGTATGATAGCTTTGTTAGACAGAAATCTTTTCTTATTCATTCATAGAGTCATAGAGATGTACAGCATGGAAACAGACTCTTTGGTCCAACCCAATCTAGTCTCACCTGCCAGCACCCAGTCCATATCCCTCCAAACCCTCCTTATTCATATACCCATCTAAATGTCTCTTCAATGTTGCAATTGTACCAGCCTCCACCACTTCCTCTGGCAGCTCATTCCATACACGTGCCACCCTCTGTGTGAAAAAGTTGCCCCTTAGGCCCCCTTTTTTATGTCTTGTCCCTCTCACCCTAAACCTATGCCCTCTAGTTCTGGACTCCCTGACCCCAGGGAAAAGACTTTGCCTATTTACCCTATCCATGCCCCTTATAATTTTGTAAACCTCTATAAGGTCACCCCTCAGCCTCTGATGCTCCAGGGAAAACTGCTTCAGCCTGTTCAGCCTCTCCCAATAGTTCAAATCCTCCAACTCTGGCAACATCCTTTGTAAATGTTTTCTGAACCCTTCCAAGTTTCGCAACATCTTTCCGATAGGACAGAGACCAGAATTGCACGCAGTATTCCAATAGTGGCCTAACCAATGTCCTGTACAGCTGCAACATGACCTCCCAACTCCTGTACTCAATATGCTGACCAATAAAAGAAAGCATACCAAACGCCGCCTTCATTATCCTATCTACCTGCACTCCAAGGTCTTTGTTCAGCAACATTCCCTAGGACCTTACCATTAAGTATATAAGTCCTGCTAAGATTTGCTTTCCCAAAATGCAGCACCTCTCATTTATCTGAATTAAACTCCATCTGCCACTTCTCAGCCCATTGGCCCATCTGGTCCAGATCCTGTTGTAATCTGAGGTAACCCTCTTCGTTGTCCACTACACCTCCAATTTTAGTGTCATCTGCAAACTTACAAACTGTACCTGTTATGCTCGCATCCAAATCATTTATGTAAATGACAAAAAGTAGAGAGCCCAGCACCGATCCTTGTGGTACTCCACTAGTCACAGGCCTCTAGTGTGAAAAACAACCCTCCACCACCACCCTCTGTCTTCTACCTTTGAGCCAGTTCTGTATCCAAATGGCTAGTTCTCCCTGTATTCCATGAGATCTAACCTTGCTAATCAGTCTCCCATGGGGAGCCTTGTCAAATGCCTTACTGAAGTCCATGCCGATCACATCTAACGCTCTGCCCTCATCAATCCTATTTGTTACTTCCTCAAAAAACTCAATCAAGTTTGTGAGATATGATTTCTCATGCACAAAACCATGTTGACTATCCCTAATCAGTCCTTGCCTTTCCAAATGCATGTACACCCTGTCCCTCAGGATTCTCTCCAACAGCTTGCCCACTACTGACGTCAGGCTCATTGGTCTATAGTTCCCTGGCTTGTTCTTACCACCCTTCTTAAACAGTGGCACCACATTAGCCAAGCTCCAGTCTTCTGGCACCTCACCTGTGATTATCGATAATACAATTATCTCAGCAAAAGGCCCAGCAATTACTTCTCTAGCTTCCCACAGAGTTCTCGGGTACACCCGATCGGGTCCTGGGGATTTATCCACTTTTATGCATTTCAAGACATCCACCACTTCTTCCTCTGTCATGTGGTCACCATCTATTTCCCTACAGTCTGTATCTTCCATATCCTTTTCCACAGTAAATATTGATGCAAAATACTCATTTAGGATCTTCCCCCATTTTCTGTGGCTCCATACAAAGGCTGCCTTGCTGATCTTTGAGGGGCATAGTCTCTCCCTAGTTACCCTTAATGTATTTGTAAATACCCTTTTGGATGCTCCTTCATTCTATTTGCCAAAGCTATCTCATGTCCCCTTTTTGCCCTCCTGATTTCCCTCTTAAATATACTCCTTCCTTTATACTCTTCTCAGGATTCACTCGATCTATCCTGTCTATACCTGACATATGCTTCCTTCTTTTTCTTAACCAAACCTTCAATTTCTTTAGTCATCCAGCATTCCCTATACCTACCAGCCTTCCCTTTCATCCTAACAAGAATATACTTTCTCTGGATTCTCATTCTCTCATTTCTGAAGGCTTCCCATTTTCCAGCCGTACCTTTACCTGCGAACTTCTGCCCCCAATCAGCTTTTGAAAATTCTTGCCTAATTGGCCTTTCTCCAATTTAGAACTTCAACTTTTAGATCTGGTCTATCCTTTTTCCATCATTATTTTAAATCTAATAGAATTATGGTCACTGGCCCCAAAGTGCTCTCCTACCGACACCTCAGTCACCTGCCCTGCCTTATTTCCCAAGAGTAAGTCAGGTTTTGCACCTTCTCTAATAGGTATATCCACATACTAAATCAGAAAATTGTTTTGTACACACTCAACAAATTCCTCTCCATCTAAACCCTGAAGACTATGGCAGTCCCAGTCTATATTTGGAAAGTTAAAGTCCCCTACCATAACCACCCTATTTTTCTTGCAGATAGCTGAGATCTCCTTACAAGTTTGTTTCTCAATTTCCCTCTTGACAGGGGGTCTGTAATACAATCCCAATAAGGTGATCATCCCTTTCTTATTTTTCAGTTTCACCCAAATGACTTCCCTGGATGTATTTCTGGGAATATCCTCCCTCAGCCCAGCTGTGTTGCTATCCCTCATCAAAAATGCCACTCCCCCCTCCTCTCTTGCCTCCCTTTCTATCCTTCCTGTAGCATTGTATCCTGGAACATTAAGCTGCCAGTCCTGCCCATCGCTGATCCATGTTTCTGTAATTGCTATGACATCCCAGTCCCATGTTCCTAACCATACCCTGAGTTCATCTGTTTTTCCTGTTAGGCCCCTTGCATTGAAATAAATGCAGTTTAATGTATTAGTCCTACCTTGTCCCTGACTGATCCGCTTCGGTTCTCAACTGTACCTGTCTCAGATTGATCTCTTTCCTCACTATCTCTCTGGGTCCCCACCCCCCACCTTACTCGTTTAAATCCTCCCGAGCAGCTTGAGCAAGTTTCCCCGCGAGTATATTAGTCCCCTTCCAATTTAGGTGCAATCCGTCCTTCTTGTACAGGTCACTTCTATCCCAAAAGAGATTCCAATGATCCAAAAATGTGAATCGTTCCCTATACACCAGCTCCTCAGCCACGTATTCATCTGCTCTATTCTCCTATTCCTGCCCTCACTAGCTCAGCACCGGGAGTAATCCAAGTATTACTACTCTCGATGACCTTTTTAAATTCCTGCCTAACTCTCTCCAATTTCCCTTCAGAATCTCGACTTTTTCCCTTCCTATGTCATTGGTTCCAATGTGGACAATGACCTCTTGCTGGCCGCTCTCCCCTGTGAGAATCATTTGTTAGCAGATCTCTTTTGGATTTCATAAATTATGGAGTTCTAAGGGTGCTAGAATACAAAAGTGGGAAAGCAAATCTCTTGTGGTAAAGTTTGGAAAAACTCCTTTCCAGCAGTGATTTAAGTGTTAATATAATTCATGAAAGGAAAATAAATATTTTTCTTGCAGATAACATATGCAGTTACATTTGTAACTCTGATTTGGAGGTTCCTATGTTGAGCTGGAGTGTACAAAGTTAATAACTAATTCTGTCTATATGGGATCTCTACATTCCATTTGAACAATGCCTGAGCTTTATGGTGAATAGAGTCAGTAAGTTGTATGGCATGGAAACAGACCCTTCCGTCCAACCTGTCCATGCCATCCAGATATCCTAAATTAATCTCGTCCCATTTGCCAACATTTGGCCCATAGCCCCCTCAATCCTTTCTATTTATGTACCCATAAAGATGCCTTTTAAATGCTGTAATTGTACCAGCCTCCTCCACTTTCTCTGGCAGCTTTTTCCTTAATAAATGTACCACCCTCTGCATACAAACATTGCCCCTTTGGTCTCTTTCAAAATTTTTCCCCTTTCACCTTAAACCCATGCCCTCTAGGTTTGGCCTCCCATACCCTGAGAAAAGACCTTGTCCATTTAGCTTATCTGTGCCTCTCATGATTTTATAAACCTCTATAATGTGACCCCTCAGCCTCTGGCTCAGAAAGTAACCCTAGCCTATTCAGCCTCCCTATAGCTCAAACCAGCCAACCCCAGAAACATTCTTGTAAATCTTTTCTGAACCCTTTCAAGTTTAATAACTCCCTTATACAGCGACAACATGATCTCTGAACTCCTATACTCAATGCACTGACCAATAAAGGCAAATGTACTAAATGCCTCTTACACTATCCTGTCTACCTGCAACTCCACTTTTAAGGAGCGATGAACCTCCATTCCAAGATTTCTGTCGGCAACACTTCCCTAGCACCCTACTATCAGTTGTGTAAGTCCTGCCCTGATTTGCCTTAACAAAATGCAGCACCTTGCATTTATCTAAATTAAAATCCATCTGCTGCTTAACCCATCCTGATTAAGGTCCTGTTGTACTCTGACAACCACTTTTATTAGGTGAAAGTGAGGACAGCAGATGCTGGAGATTAGAGTTGAGAGTGTGGTGCTGGAAAAGCACAGCAGGTCAGGGAGTGTCCGAGGAGCAGGGTAATCGATATTTCAGGCAAAAGCCCTTCATCAGGATTTTCCTGCTCCTTGGATGCTGCTTGACCTATGCTTTTCCAGCACCAAGCTCTTGACTCTAACCTCCTTTACCCCCCGGTACACCACCAATATTGGTGTTATCATGCAAACTTACCATACCTCCTATATTTACAACCAGATCATTTATGTAAGTGGCAAAAAGCAGTGGATATAGCATTGATCCTTGTGGCACACCATATTTTCCAAATATTAAACAATATCAATGCAAATATTAAATATTTGCAAACAGTATTTAATAAACTAAAACATTTAGATGGCCCTTTTCAGAATTGTCCCACATATTTGCAATGTTTCCTTCCATTGTGCTTTGTCACTGTCTATACCAAAAATAGTTAATTTTGCTCCATTACACTCCTGGTCCCATAGGTGCTGTCAGTGGAAAGGTTTGCTCAAGGCATATAGCACAAACACAAGGGTACTGTAAACATTTGGAATACATTACAGTGTAATAAAGTGTCACTTGAAAAGTGTTCTGTCCTGGCACCTCTCCAACTCTACACAGTGATAGCACCATTGATACAGACAGAGGCATGTGCTCCACTTGGCTTCCTGAGGTTGATGAGCAGCTCCTTGATTGTGCTGATGTTGAAGGAGAGATTGTTATCTTTACACCATGCCACTATGCACTTACTGCTTGATGAGAGTGGAGGACCTTCAAAGAAATGTTTCAAAGATAAAATGAGAAAAAAACTAACACAGAATATATACATAGCAAAAGTTTCTATAAATATATAAAACAAAGAGTGGCTAAAGTAAATGTTGGTCCTTTAGAGGATAAGAAGGGGCAGTTAGTTATGAGATAAGATGAAATGGCTGAGGCATTGAACAGATACTTTGCATAGGTCTTCACAGGAGAGGATATTAATCACATGCCAGTAAGTGACGAAGACATGGAGATAGGTGAGGACATGGAAACAAGTATTATGGAAGAGCTAATATTGGGTAAGCTAATGGAGCTAAGGATAGGTAAGTCTCCCGGTCGTGATGGAATGCATCCTTGGGTACTAAAAGAGAAGATGGGAGAAATAGCAGGTACTGGTGGTAATTTTCCAAAATTCACTGGACTCTGGGACAGTCCTAGCAGATTGGAAAATAGCAAATGTGACACCACTGTTTACAAAGGGAAGTAGAAAAAAATGGGGAATTATAGACCAGTGAGCTTAACTTCTAGTGGGAAAGATGCTTGTGACTATTATCAAGGAAGAAATAGGGCATTTTGAAAGAAATTTTCCCACTGCACAGACGCAGCATGGGTTCATGAAGGGCAGGTCATGCTTCACAAATCTTTTAGAGTTCTATGAATAAGTTTCAAGCAAGGTGGACAATGGGGACCCAGTGGATGTAGTGTACCTAAATTTCCAAACGGCCTTTGACAAGGTGCCACATACGAGGCTGCTGCATAAGATAAAGATGCATAGTATTAGGGTAGAGTATTAGCATGGATAGAGGATTGGTTGACTGACAGGAAGCAAAGAGTAGGGATAAATGAGTGCTATTCTGGCTGGCAATTGCTGACTAATGGTGTGCTTCAGGAATTGGTGCTGGGACCACAATTATTTACAATTTATATAGATGATTTGGATTTGGGGACCATGTGTACGGTGCCAAAATTTGTCAATGACACTAAAATGAGTGGCAGAGCAAAGTATGCAGAGGACTGTGAAACTTTGCAGAGAAACATAGATACATTGAGTGAGTGGGCAAAGGTCTGGCAGATGGAATACAATGTTGGTAAATGTGAAGTCGTACTTTGGTAGGAGTAATAGTAAAATAGATTATTAATTGAAAGGTAAAAAGTTGCAGCATACTGATTTGCAGAGGGACCTGGGTGACCTTGGGCATGAATCACAGGATGGTCTGCAGGTACAACAGGTAATTAAGAAGGCAAATGGAATTTTGTCCTTCATTGCTAGAGGGGTTGAGTTTAAAAGCGGAGAGGTAATGTCACAGCTGTACAAGGTGCTGGTGAGGCCACACCTAAAGTACTGTGTGCAGATTTGGTTTCCTTAAGAAAGAATGTACTAGCACTGCAGGGGGTGCAGAGGAAGTTCTCTGGGTGATTCCAGAGTTGAGGGGGTTGGCTTATGAGGAGAGGCTGAGTAGACTGGGATTATAATCATTGGAATTCAGAAGAATGAGGGGTGGGGGGGGGGAATATTATAGAAACATATAAAATTATGAAAGGAATTGATAAAATAGAAATAGATAGGATGTTTCCACTGGTAGGTGAAACTAGGACAAGAGGGCATGGCCTCAAGATTAGAGGAAGCAGGTTCAGAAATGAACTGAGAAGGAACTTCTTCACCCAGAGGGTTGTTAATCTATGGAAATCCGTGCCCAGGGAAGTAGGTGCTACTTCAGTAATTGCTTTTAAAGCCACGGTAGATATTTTTTTGAAAAATAAAGGAATAAAGGGATATGGTGAAAACGCGGGTAAGTGGAGCTGAGTCCACAAAAAGATTAGCCATGATCTTATTGAGTGGTGCAGCAGGCTCAAAGGACCAGGCAACTTATGCCTGCTCCTAGTTCTTACCATCTTGTGTAAGAACGCTGATCTAACGTCTGCAGCAGTGACTGTGGGTACAGGTGCTCCCAAGGCTGTTGGGGCAGATAACATCATTTCACTGATCTGTTCAAAGTGAGCATAGAATGTGCTCATTGGGGATGCATCCATGTCAGTGATTCTATTCGATTTTGCATTGTAGCCCATTATATCTTCTAAGCCTTGTCACAGTCAACATGTGTTTGTGTGGTTAGTCTGGGATTGTAGTCTCGTATTGTTTATTGGTGTTCCTGATTGGATTGCGAAGATCGTACTTAGATTTCCTGTATAGATCAGGGTCACCCAACTTGAATGCCTCAAAGCTAGCTTGTAGCAAAATCAAAGCATTCTGTGCCATTATTGAGAACTTATTCAAGTCTGTTTGTAAAATATAAATTATAGGTGTGACTTGAGGAGCTAATGCTGCAAAAGAACTCGACAAAATTCCATTCTGATAGTTAAACAGCAATAAGATCCATTTCAAGGCAGTGCTGCAAGATTATTTGTTTTTCTACGCCAGTATTAAAAATAAAACATGCTTGACAGTGGAGCAAGATTTGTGGATAGTCTTCTCATCAACTCTTCTCGACCAAAAGATTCTGCATACACTGGCAGGCCAGGGTTTCCCACTAATCTGGGGAATAAATTTACTCGAATTTATTTTGCGTTGAGCCATTGTTTATGAAAGTCAGAGTTGAGCAGATTTTGAAAATGTCTGTGCTTGCAGTTGAAAAAAGTACATTTGCTGGGGGGTTTGAAATATTAATGCTTGTGATCCTCCTTTAATTTTTTTTGTATGCACTATGTTGCAAATCTCTCATGAAGCTGAAACCATGGTAAATTCAAGTAAATGTGACATTTTCCAACAATCACTTCAGCTGAAAAAAGTGGATGTTTTATGGAATTACCTCATTGAAGTGAGCCTTGATACTAAAGAAGTTGGAACTGCTACATTCGATTACACTGTACTGTGATTCTCTGTAAATACTTTAACACTTTTGTTATAAAACAGATCTGCAAATTAACCACTGCTGGATTTTCAAAGTATTGGATTCAATGGGCTTACCTTTTAAGTGTGACTTCCTGTTTTTCTTACTAAGTTTATTGAAGTTCACAATTTCATGGAAGCTGCTATGTCATAATCATACAGCACAGAAACCAGGTCCTTTTGGCCTAACTTGTCCATGCTGACCAGGTTTCCTAACCTGAATTAGTCCCTGTATTTGGCCCAAATACCTCTAAAGCTTTCTTACCAGGGACCTCTCCAAATCTCTCTCAAATGTTTTAATTGCACCCACCTCTACCACTTCCTCTGGCAGCTGATTCCATATATGCTATACTGTCTGTGTGAAAAACTTGCCTTTCAGGTCCCTTTTAAATCTTTGCGCTCCCACCTTAAACCAATGCACGCTAGTTTTAGACTCCCTTACCCTAGGAAGTAGACCTTGCTATTCACTTTATCTAGTTCCCTCATGATTTTTATAAATCTTTGAAAGATCACCCCTCAGGGAGAAAGTGTGGACTGCAGATGCTGGAGATCAGAGCTGAAAATGTGTTGCTGGAAAAGCACAGAAGGTCAGGCCGCATCCAAGGAACAGGAGAATCGACATTTCGGGCATAAGCCCTTCTTCAGAAAGATCACCCCTCAGCCTTGTATGCTCCAGGGGAGAAAGGTCCCAGCCTATTCAGTTTCTCTTTATAATTCTAACCTTCCAGTCTCTGTAACATACTTGTAAATCCTTTTTACATTCTTTCCAGTTTAATAACATCCTTTCAATAGCAGGACCACCAGAATTGTATGCAGTACTCCAAATGTGGCCTTACCAATGTCTTGTACAGCTGTAACATTATCCCAACATTTATACTCAATGCTCAGATTGAAGGCAGGCATGCCAAACCCCATTTTTGGGAAACTGTGTACCTGCACTGTTAGGTGTCTGTTTGGTTTGGGGACATACTCCCCAGGACTCTGCCATCAACTATGTAATTCCTGCCCTGGTTTACCTCATCTACCATTCTTTGGCCCAATTTCTGAGTTGACCAAACTCCTGTTGTACTCTTAGACAATCTTCTTCATGGTCTACGATACTACCAATTTTGGTGTTAACTGCAAACTTAGTAACCATGCCTCCTATATTCTCATCCAAATCATTTATATAAATAAACAACAATGGACCTAGCACAGATCTTTGTTGCACACTGCTAGTCACAGCTTCCAGTCTGATCAACAACCCTCTACCTCCATCCTTTGTCTCCTACCATCCAGCCAATTTAGTATCTAACTGGCTAGCTCTCCCTGGATTCTATATGATCTAACCCTACTAACCAGTCTGCCATGCAGAGCCTTCTCGAAAGCCTTGCTAAAAGTCCGTGTAGACAACGTCTACCATTCTGCCTTCAGATAGGTAACCTATCTTGACCACCCCTTCAAAAGTACTGAATCAAATATGTGAAACATGATTTCCCATGTACAAAACCATGCTGACTATTTCTAATCAGTTCTTGCCTTACCAAATGCTTGTAGATCCTGTCTTTCCCTTCACTGACATTAGGTTCCACAGTCTGGAGTCCCCTGGCTTTTCCTTGCAGCTTGCCTTAAATAAAGGCACGACATTAGCCATCCTTCAGTCTTCCAACATTTCACTCATGGCTGTCGATAATACAAATATCTCTGTTAGGGACCCACGCAATTTCTTCCCTTGCTTCCCACAATGCCCTAGGATACATAGAACATTGAACAATACAGCACAGTTCAGGCTTTTGGCCGTTGATGTTGTGCCGACCTTTTATCCTGCTCTTAGATCAAACTAACTACATACCCTTCATTTTACTGTCATCCATATGTGCCTCACCGTTTAAATGTCCCTAATGTCTCTGTCTCTACTACCACCACTGGCAGTGCATTCCATGCACCCACCACTCTGTGTAAAGAACTGTCCTCTGACATCTCCCCTAAACCTTCCTCCAATCGCTTTAAAGTTATGCCTCCTTGTGATAGCTGATTTGCCCTGGGATAAAGTCTCTGACTATTCACTCTATCCATGCCTCTC
The DNA here is from genome assembly GCF_020745735.1 of Hemiscyllium ocellatum. NCBI lineage: Eukaryota > Metazoa > Chordata > Chondrichthyes > Orectolobiformes > Hemiscylliidae > Hemiscyllium > Hemiscyllium ocellatum. Next base: position 87,205,363 of record NC_083402.1, on the reverse strand, counting down.
ATTATCTTGTACACCTCTATCAAGTCATCTTTCATCCTCCTTCGCTCCAATAAGAAAAGCTTTAAATTGTTCAACCTTTCTTCATAAGAGATGCCCTCCAGTCCAGGCAGCATCCTAGTAAATCTCCTCTGCACCTTCTCTGAAGCTTCCACACCCTTCCTATAATGAGGTGACCAGAACGGACACAATATTCTAAGTTGGTCTAACCAGGGCTCTATAGAACTGCAGCATAACCTTGCGGCTCTTAAACTCAATCCCCCTGCTAATGAAAGCCGACACATCATATGCCTTCTTAACAACCCTATCAACTTGGGTGGCAACTTTGAGGGATCTATGAACATGGACCCCAAGATCCTTCTGTTTCTCCACACTGCCAAGATTCCTGCCTTTAACACTGTATTACAAAATGAATCACTTCACACTTTTCCAGATTGAACTCCATCTGCCACTTATCAGCCCAGTTCTGCATCCTGTCTTTGTCCTGTTGCAACCTACAATACCCCTCCACACTATCTACCACTCCACCAACCTTTGTGTCATCGGCAAACTTACAAGCCATCTTTCCACTTTCTCATACAAGTCATTTATAAAAATCACAAAGAGCAGAGGTCCCAGAACAGATCCCTGCAGAACACCACTGGTCACCAAGCTCCAGGCTGAATACTTTCCATCCACCGCCACCCTCTGTCTTTTATGAGTCAGCCAATTCTATATCCAGACAGCCAAATTTCACTGTATCCCATGCCTCCTTACTTTCTGAATGAGCCTACCATGGGGAACTTTATTAAACACCTTGCTAAAATCTATGTACACCATATCCACTGCTCTACCTGCACCAATGTGTTTTGTCACATCTTCAAATAATTCATTAAGGTTTGTGAGGCATTACCTACCCCTCATAAAGCCATGTCGACTATCTCTAATCAAACTATAGTTTTCCAAGTAATAATAAATCCCATTTGTCAGAACCCTTTCCAATAATTTGTCCACCAGATATGTAAGACTGATGGTCTATAACTCCCAGGATTCTCCCTATTCCCTTTCTTGAACAAGGGAATAACATTTGCCACCCTCCAATCATCTGGCACTACTCCAATGAACAGTGAGGACACAAAGATCATCGCCAAAGATGCAGCAATCTCTTCTCTTGCTTCCTGTAGAAACCTAGGGTATATCCTGTCTGGCCCAGGGGACTTATCTATCCTTTTGTTTTTCAAAATTTTCAGCACATCCTTTTTAACATCAACCTGTTCAAGCATATCAGCCTATTTCATGCTGTCCTCTCAAACGTCAAGGTCCCTCTCTGTAGTGAATATTTAAGCAAAGTATTCATTAAGGACCATCCCTATCTCCTCTGACTCCAGGCACAAGTTCCCTCCACTATCCCTAATCAGCCCTACCCTCACTCTGGCTATCCTCTTGTTCCTCACAAGTGTAGAATCCATTAGGTTTTTCCTTAATCCTACCTGCTAAAGCTTTTTTATGTCCCCTTCTAGCTCTCCTTAAATAAGTTTCCTTCTTCCTCTTGACTAGATGTTCCACATCCTTTGTCACCCTACCATGCCTTGTCTCAGTGGGACAAACCAATCCAGCACTATCAGCAATTGTCCAAAACCACCTCCACATTTCTGTCATGCATTTCCCTGAGAACATCTGTTCCCAATTTAGGTGCCCTAATTCCTGTCTAATAGCATTGTAATTCTCCGTCCCTCAATTAAATATTTTCCCATACCATCTGTTCCTATCGCTCTCCATGACTATAGCAAAGGTCAGGGAGTTGTGATCACTATCACCGAAATGCTCTCCCACCTGGATCTGACATGGCCTGGTTCGTTGCCAAGCACCAAATCCAAGATGGCCTCCTCTCTAGTCAGCCTAACTACATAGTGAGTCAAAGAATCCTCCCTGGACACATCTGACAAAAGCTGCTTCATCCAAACTATTTGAACTAAGGACATTCTGATCAATATTAGGGAAATTAAAGTCACCCATGACAACAACCCTGTTACTTCTGCACCTTTCCAAAATCTGCCAATCTGCTCCTCTGTGTCTCTATTGCTATTGGAGGGTGTGTGACTGTTCCTTTCCTGTTTCTGACCTCCATCCATACTGGCTCTGTAGACAAACTCTCCTTCATGACCTCCCTTTCTCCAGCTGTGATACTATCCCTGATTAGCAATGCCACTTCTTCACCTCGTTTATCTTCCCCACCTGCATTCCCCCATTCCTTTTGAAACATCTCAACTCTGGAACATCCAACAACCATTCCTGCTCCTGTGATATCCAAGTCTCCACAATGGCCACAACATTCGTAGCTCCAAGTACTGATCCATGCTCTAAGTTCATCACCCTTCTTCCTGATACTTCTTGCATTAAAATAGACACACTTCAAACCATCACACTGACTGCAATTTTGCCTTATCAACTGTCTATCCCTCCTCACAGACTCTGCATACTGTATCTGGCTGTTCACTAGCTACTCCATCCTCAGATCAGTAGCTCCGGTTCCCACCCACCCCCCCGCCATACTAGTTTAACCCCTCCCGAAGAGCTTTAGCAAATCTCGTGCCCAGGATATTGGTGCCCCTTCAGTTCAGAGACCTGTCCTTCTTGTACAGGTCTCACCTTCCCCAGAAGGTATCCCAAAGATCCACTTATCTGAAGCCCTCCCTCCTACACTAGCCCTGTATATCTGCACTCGCTCTCGGTTCCTAGCTCACTAACCATGGTACCGGTAGCAATCCTGAGATTACTACTTTGCTTGACCTGCCTTCTAATTTGCAAGCTAACTCCCTATATTCTCGATCCGAGACATCCCTGAGCCTGGCACTCAGGAGACAATATACCATCTGGGAGTCTCATTCGCAACCACAGAATCTCCTGTCTGTTCCTCTCACCATTGAATCTCCTATCACTATCATTCTCCTCAACTCCCCCCTTGCCTTCTGAGCCACAAAGCCATTTGGTTAGGTCCTGGGGATTTAGAATCATAGAATCCCTCCTGTGTGGAAGCCAACCCTCTGAAGGGCATCCCACCCAGACCCCTTCCCTATCTCTGTAACCACACATTTCCCATGGCTAATCCAGCTAGCCTGCTCAGCCCTGGACACTTAGGACAATTTAGCATGGCCAATCTACCTAAATTGCACATCTTTGGACTGTGGGATGAAACCGGAGCATGCGGAGGAAATCCATGAAGGCACGCGGAGAATATCCATGTGGAATTTGCAGTCGCCCAAGAACTCAAACCTAGGTGCATGGCGCTGTGAGTTGTCACCCAGTTAGCTTGCTTTATGCATTTTAAGGCCTCCAGCAGCATCACTTCTGTAATTTGGACGTTTTTCAAGACATCACTATGTATTCCCCAGAGTTCCCTAGCTTCCATATCTTTCTCCACTTAAATACTGACGAGAAGTAATCGTTTTGGATCTCACCCATTTCCTGTGGTTTCATGCACAGACTTATTGGGCCCTATTTTCCTTGTTACTTTTTTGCCCTTAATATACTTGTAGAATCTCCTTTACCCTATCTGTCAAAACTACCCCATGTCCCCTTTTTGCCTTTCTGATTTTCCTTGTAATTGTACTGCTATACCACAGCACCTCCCCACCCCGCCCATTTGCAGTCCTCCAGTGTTCCCTACTCCTGCCAGCCTTATCCTTCACACTAACAGGAACATGCTGGTCCTGAATTCCCCATGTCTCACTTTTGAAAGCCTCCCCACTTGCCAGGCATCTCTTTGCCGGTGAACAGCTTCACCCAATCAACTTTTGAAAGATCCTCTAATACCATTAAAATTGGCGTTGCCCCAATTTAAACTTTGAACTTGTGGTTCAGCTTATTCTTGCCTGTAACTATTTTAAAACTAATAGAATTATGGTCAGTGCTCCCTCACTAACACCTCAAACACTGCCCTGCCAAATTTCCCAAGGGGAGGTTAAGTTTTGCCACTTCTGTAGTAGGGCCTACTACTTATTGATTGAGCAAGTTTTCATGAGCACACTTAAATTTCTCCCATCCAACCCTTAACACTGTGACAGTCCTCGTCTATGTTTGGTAGCTTAAAATCCCCTACTATACAATCCTACTATTCTTACAGCTGTCTGAGATCTCCCTACATATTTCCTCTTTGAGGGCCTATGATAAAATCCCATCAAAGTGATCATCCCCTTCTTATTTCTCAGTCCATCTATAAAGCCTCACTGGACATTCTCCCAGGACTACCTGCCTAAGTAGTGCCATGAGTTTCCCCTAATAAAAACACAACTCCTCCTCCTCCTTACTCTCCTTTCCTTCCTATAGCATTTGTACCTCAGAACATTGAGCTGCCAGTCCTGTCTCTCCCTCGGCTGTGTTTCTGTAATATCCCAGTTCCCATGTTCCTTTCCATGCCTTGAGTTCATCTGCTTTACTTGTCAAGCTTCTTGCATTGAAATAAATGCAGTTTAATTTCTCAGTCTTCCCTCATTCCCTGCTGTGTTCTTGCCTGCCTTGTCAATTTAACTTGCTTTCACTTCTATACTAGCCTCAACATTCTTGCTTGTCTCACTGCTGTTTAGCCACACCGTCCCCGCCCCCTCCCTTCTCCAGACTGGTTTAAATCCTCCCAAATTGCTCAAGCAAATCACTCCAGGGGATTCAAGATGGTGGCGACCCAGTAGGTCTGAATTTGCTGAGCTCTGCCCAGGACCCCCTGCCCCGCCACGCAGCAACAGACGCGCCCACGGCCGCCCCAGGGGACTTACCGGCAGAGGCAAGCCTGGTCTTGGATATAGTCAAGCTCCGAGAGAGGATCGATGAAAAGCATGACCGGGAGATCGAGAGTCTCTGGCAGTGTGTTGGAGGGGCAGAGCAAAGGGCTTCAGCCTCTGAGACCACAGGATCCCCAGGCTGTGGTGTACAAGGGATCAAGAATAATGCTGTTCCAGGCTTCCCTCCAGTCGTGGTACGCAAGAGAATTTGATGAGGTTAAGAAGTGTCTGAGGGAATTAAATATTCAGTATTCCATGAGATACCCAAGCAAATCTCTCCAGTTCAGGTGCAGCCCATCTCTCTTGTACAAGTTACCTCTGCTCCAGAAGAGATCCCAAAAATCTGAATCCCTGTCCCCTGTATCTCAGCCATGCATTCATCTGCCCTAATCTCCTATTCCTACTCACACTAGCATGTGACACTGGGAATAGTCCAGAGCTTACTTACACTTGAGATCTGCTTTTTAACTTCCTGCCTGGATCTCATCCCTTTTTCTACCTGTCGCTGGTACTAGTGTGTAAAATTATCTCTGGCTGCTCACGCTCCCCTTTGAGAGTTTGCTGCAACTGCTCCAAGACATCCTTGAACCAGGGAGACAACACAGTGTATCCTGAAATCGCACTTGCAGCTGCAGAAATGCCTATCGGTGCCCCTGACAACACAGTGCCCTATTATAATTGCTCACTTGGAATATACCATATCCTGTTTTACAACAGAGCCAGTTGTAGTGCCAAAACCTGGCTGCTGGCTCCTTAGGTCTTATGTTATCTAACTATTTGTTAAATTTTGTTTTATGAACATATGATTTCAGCCAATTACCTTTAAGAATGTTTTACAATGTATATATGTGAAAAAAGAAGAGTGATGCCTGCAATGAGACATGCACTGGGATAAATTATATCTTCCAGCAGTTTTTTGGGTGGTTAGCCAAGTCGCTGGATTATGGTATAATAAAATTAGAAAACACGAGAAATACACAGCAATCTCTTCAGCATCTGTGGAGAGAGAAACATTTTGGTGTTTCCAGTCATGATGTTTCATCGGAACTAGATAAGCACAGCTACCCTTTGGGCATTGTTAATCACTGAAATCCCTTGCTATCAACATGCTGGGGCGACATTTGACTAAAGACTGAACTGGACCAACCATATCAATAATATGGCTACAACAGCAGGTCAGACACTTCCTGTCTCACCAGAGCAGGTGTACTATCTACAAGGCACAAGTCAGGATTGTGATGGAATACTTTTCACTTGCCTGGATGAGTGCAGCTCCAACAACTCTTGAAGCTTGATACCATCAAGGAAAAAGTATCTTGCTTGCTTGGCAACCTATCCTTCTCCATCAGCTGCTACCATCACCATATCCCACAGTGATGGGTGACACATTGTTTTCTGGAGACACGATTATTTGACCGGTCTCTACACAGCTGATCTCTTCTCCAGCTGCTGTTGTGCATCTATGTTGCATAAACCACAATATACAATAAATTAGCAGACAATTAATTTGTTCAGCATTTAAATGTTTATTGGTCAGACAGCTTTGCAGATTAGGAGTTTCAGATTATAGTTTAAGAGCAACTAATCTCCATTGGAAAGTATAGATATTTTACTTTAATTCTTTGCATATTGAAGTTGATTGAGCTTTAATACTTTATAGAGTCATACAGCATGGAAACAGACCCTTCGGTCCACCCAGTCCATGCTGACTATAATCCCAAACTAAACTAGCCTCACCTGCTTGCTCTTGGCACATATCCCTCCAAACCTTTCCTATTCATGTATCCATCCAAATGTCTTTTAAAAGTTGTAATTGTACCTGCATCCACCACCTCCTCAGGAAGTTCATTCCATATTTGAATCACCCTCTGTGTAAAGGATTTGCCCCTTATGTCTTTTTAAAATCTCTCTCCTCTCACCTTAAAAATGTGCTATCTTAGGGAAAAGACAATTACCATCAACTCTATGTATGCCTCTCGTTATTTTATAAACTTATCAGGTCACCTCTCCACCTGCTACGCTCCAATGAGAAAAGTCCCAGACTATCCAGCCTTTCTTTATAAATCAAACTTTCCATTCCCGGCAACATCCTGGTAAATCTCTTCCGAATCCTATCCAGCTTGTTAATATCCTTCCTATAATTGTTTCAAAGTGTGAAAACAAACATAACTGTAATACACTCCAGGTGCTCATTTTTGCATTTGCTGATCTATTGTGCATTTGCTTATAATTAATTTAAGTTTTTTTTCCTTTGTCTTTTCTCTTGGTGTGGAGCATCTTATAGTCTGTGCGCATGACATGCTCTTGTTCATTTGAGTGTGGGAATGTGTGGCTTTTTGGAGAGGTGTCAGCTTTCAGGGCCTGGGATTACGTTTGTTCAGGGCTATAGTTCATCTGTTTGTTTGCATTTAGTAGTGGAGGAGTGATTGTGAAGTACCTGTTGTTCTTTTTCTGCCCTCTCAGGAATGTCATTTATTGCCAAGTTCGAGTGACTTTGTCTTTAGTGATTTTATTCTCCTCGAAAATGGATTATAACAAGAGTCCACTACATTGATTTGGGACCAGAGTAGTTAGCATGTCCAAATAATAACCGGTTACTTTCTCAAACAAATATTTATAAATCAATAGTTTTTTTCTGCATTTGACAGTTATGTGGTTACTTATACTGCTAGCAGCTTTTATATTTTAAGATCTTTCTAAAACCAAGTGCAGGTAATCCACTTGCAATGTGGGCTCTGAATTCATGTAATCTTGATTTTTAGTCTAGTAACATTAAGATAGAGTAGGGCAATGTCATGCTTTAGTGCTGTATTTCCTATCATGAAGATTCAAGAGGTACAGCAGAAATGGCAAGAAACCTGAGCAATAAGGCCCACTTCTACCTCCTCAAACCAAACTCAATTTCTTCTTCCATCTACGAGAAGCTAATCCCTTCTGAATGCAGGTTAATGCTAGACATTTGGCTCATTTTGCCAACAGGTTTCTAGTTGAGGCCATGGATGGTCTCTCTGGTCATTCACTTCGAAAAATATATATATTTGTCCATTTCTCTTTTAGGTGATTGTGTGTTTTGCTTTCAACACTGCTAATAGATCATTTCATGTGTATAAATTATGAATGTAAAAATGAATTCATGTAACTTATTGCACTGGTTGCTAATTCATTTGGTGGAAATGTTCTTTTTATTTATGTATTGTTTTGTGCTTGGTATGCTTAAAATTAAATAGGTAGTTGTTTCCTCGAATACCTTTCACGTATAATATTTTTTAATCACTTCAAAATAAGATGGGTGGCATTTTGTGAAACAAACTGCTTTTCAATCATTTATGTTCTGTGGCAAGGACTTAAGCAGATTATGATGTGTAATTATCCTTATAGGTGTTTCATGGGTATCTTTGATCTTGAAATGGGTTGATTTTATTACCATTTAGAGTCATAGAGTCAATGTACTGTAAGACACGGAAACAGATCCTACTGTTCAACTTTTCCTTGTCGACGAGATATCCTAAATTAATCTAGTCCCATTTGTCAGCACTGGGCCCATATCCCTCTAAACCCTTCCTATTCATGTACCCATCCAGATGCCTTTTAAATGTTGTAATTGGACCAACCTCCACCATTTCCTCTGGTAGCCATTTCCATACACACATCACTTTCTGTGTGAAAAAGTTGCCCCTTAGGTCCCTTTTAAATCTTTACCCTCTCACCTTAAACCCATGCTCTCTAGTTTTGCAGTCCCCTACTCTTGGGAAAAGACCTTCACTATCCTAACTATCTGTGCCCCTCATGATTTTATAAACCTCTATAAGGTCACCCCTCAATCTCTGATGCTCCAGAGAAAACAGCCCCAGCTTATTTAACCTCTCCATATAGCTCAAATCCTCCAAACATGGCACCATCCTTCTAAATCTTTTCTGAACCCTTTCAAGTTTTACAACATCCTTCCTAAAGCAGGGGGAATCATAACTGAACACGATATTCCATAAGTGGCCTAACCAACGTCCTTTACAGCTGTAGCATGACCTCCCAACTCCTATACGCAATGCACTGACCAATAAATGCACTGGCTGCAGTTACTTCAGCACCACTTCCCACCTGTTCCTCCGCTACATCGGTGCTGCCATTGTTTCCATGAGGAAGTTGAACAGTTCATCAACTTTACCAACATCTTCCAACCTGACCTCAAATTCACCTGGACCATCCCAGACACCTCCCTCCCCTTCCCGGACTTCACATGTCTCTGGCAGCCGACTAACCACAGACATGTACTATAAGCCCACCTACTCCCACCCTACCTCCTGTAAAAACGCCCTTATTCCCAATTCCTCTGCCTCCACAGCATCTGTTCACAGGATGACCAATTCCACCTCGGAAAGTCCCAGATGGCCTCCTTCTTCCACGATCGCAACTTCCCTCCTCACGTGGTTGACAATGTCCTCCAGCGCATCTCCTCCACTTCACACATCACCGCCCTTGAACCCCACCAACTGCTACATACATTGCATCATCCTCCGCCACATCTGCCACCTCCAAATGGACCCCACCACCAAAGATATATTTCCCTCCCCACCCTTATCAGCATTCCAGAAAGACCATTCCCTTTGCAACTCCCTCATCAGGTCCACACCCATCAGCCCACACCCCACTCCTGGCCCCTTTCCCTGCCACAGCAGGTAGTGCAAAATCTGCGCCCACACCACTCCCCTCATCTCCATCCAAGGCTCCAAGGGATCCTTCCACATCAGAAATTTACCTGTACTTCTACCAATGTCATCTATTACACCCGGTATGGTCTCCTCTACATCGGGGATACAGGATGCCTTCTTTCGGATCATTCCAGAGAACATCTCTGGGACACCCACACCCCCACCCCACCGCCCCATGGCCAAACACTTCAACACCCCCTTCCACTCCATCAAGGACATGGAGGTCCTGGGCCTCCTCCATCGCCAAACCATTACCACCCGATGCCTGGAGGAAGAACCTCCCTCATATTCTGCCTTAGGACCCTACAACCACACGGGTTAAATGTGGATTTCAACAGCTTCCTCATTTCCCCTCCACCCACATTATTTCAGTCCCAAGCCTCCAACTTGGCACCGCACTCCAGACCTGTCTATCACTCCCCCCCCGACCTATCACCTCCCCCTAACCCCAGCCCCTCCCATTTATCTCTCAGCCCTGATCCACAAGCTTCATTCCTGATGAAGGGCTTATGCCCAAAACATTGATTCTCCTGCTCCTCGGATGCTGCCTGACCTGCTGTGCTTTTCCAGCAACACACTCTCGACACTGACCAATAAAGGCAAGCATACCAAATGCCTTCTTCACTACCCTATCTACCTGCAACTCAACTTTAAATGAACAATGAATCTGCACTTCAAGGTCTTTTTGTTTAGCAGGAACTTACCATTAGTTGTATGTGTTCTGCCCTGATTTGTTTTTCAAAACGCAGCACCTCAAATTTATGTAAACTAAACTCGATCTGCCATTCCTTGGCTCATTGGCCCATCTGATCAAGGTCTTGTTATTCTCTGAGGTAACCTTCTTCGCTGTCCACTACACCTCCAATTTTGGTGTCATCTGCAAACATATTAACTATACCTCCTATGTTCACATCCAAATCATTTATAAATGACAAAAAGTAGTGACCCAGTAGCGATTCTTGTGGCACACCACTGGTCACAGGTCTCCAGTCTGAAAAGCAACCCTCCTCCACCACCCTCTGTCTCCTACCTTCAATCTAAATGGTGCGTTCTCCCTGTATTCCATGTGATCTAACCTTGCTAACCAGTCTCCCATGGGGAACCTTGTCAAACGCCTTACTGAAGTCCATACAGATTACATCCACCTCTCTGCATTCATCAATCTTCTCCTGAAAACTCAGTTGTGAGTGAGACATGATTTCCCACGCACAAAGCCATGTTGACTAACCCTAATCAATCCTAACCTTTCCAAATACATGTAAATCCTGTCCCTCATGATTCCCTCCAACAACTTGCCCACCACCAATGTCAGGCTCATTGGACTATAGTTCCCTGGCTTTTCCTTACCACCTTTCTTAAATAGTGGTATCACATTAGCCAACCTACAGTTTTCCGGCACATCACCGGTGGCTATCGATGATACAAATATCTCAGCATGATGCCCAGAAATCACTTCCCTAACACAAAGTTCTCGGATACACCTGATCTGGTCCAGGGATTTATCCACTTTTATGCATTTCAAGATGTCCAGCACCAGCTCTTCTGTAAAATGGACAGTTTCCAAGATGTCACTATTTATTTCCCCAATTTGTCAAGCTTCCATAGCCTCCTCCACAGTAAATACTGTTGCAAAATACTCATTTAGTATCTCCCTTATCTCCTACAGTTCCATACATAGGCATCTTTGCTGATTTTAGGGCCCCTATTCTCTCCCTAGTTACCCTTTTGTCCTTAATATATTTGTAGAATCCCTTTGTATTCTCCCTAACCTTACTTGCCAAAATGCTCTCAAATCCCCCTTTACCCTCCTGATTTCCCTCTCAAGTATACTTCTACTGCCTTTATAATCTTTTAGGGATTCACTTGATCTCTGATGTCTATACCTGACATACGCTTCCTTGTTTTTCTTGACCAAAGCCTCAATCTCTCTAGTCATCCAGCATTCTCTACACCTACCAGCTTTACCCTTCATCCTAACAGGGTCATATAGCCTCTGGACTCTCATCTCATTTCTGAAGGCTTCCAACTTTCCAGTCGTCCCTTTACCTGCGAACGTCTGCCCCCAATCAACTTTTGAAAGTTCCTGCCTAATAACATCAAAATTGGCTTTCCTCCAATTTAGAACTTTAACTTTTCGAATCGGTCTATCCTTTTCCATCACTGTTTTGAGTCTAATAGAATTAAGATTCCTGGCCCCAAAAGTACTCCTGACACCTCAGCCACCTGCCCTGCCTTATTTCCCAACAGTGGGTCAGGTTTTGCTTTTCACTAGTAGGTACATTCAAGTACTGAATCAGAAAGTTTTTTTTAAACATAACAGGTTCCTCTCCATTCATGCACTTAACACTCTGGCTGTCCCAGTCTATGTTTAGGAAGTTAAAATCCCCTCCATAACCACCCTGTTCTTCTTAGATAACTGAACTGTCCTTACAAATTTGCCTCTCTATTTCCCGCTGACTATTGGGAGTTCTACAGTACAATCTCAATAAGGTGATCATCTCTTGGTGCATTTCAATTAAAACCATTTGTTTAATTGCCTGATCCTATCATTGAAGAGGTAAGCATTTAAGATGCTAAACAACATTGATTATCAAAGACACATGGCTCACATGATTCACTGGCTTTTACATTTTTTAAAACAAGTTTTAACTGATAGAACCAAAAATGCATTTAAAAACAAAACTTATCATTTTAAGATGCATTTAGCTCAATTACCTCAAGCAAGTTGTCGCAAAAGAACTTGTCTATTAACCTCTGAAGCCAAATCAAATATGCTAAAATATGAAACCATCTGAAACCTTCCTAGTAACTAGTAACAAATGGTGATAATTTTGAACTCTGCTAGTAGTATTTGACAATATGCCCCTGTCGGTCAGTTTCTGGGTTACCCTTTGTTTAATGGTAGAAAATGTTTGTCTAAAAGTGGGTTCCCTACTAATACAAGGGCAGGAGTTCCTTACTTTAGAAAGTAAGACCTTGATTAATTATAATGTATTACAGTCCGAGGAATATGAACAAACTTCACCTAGCCTGTATTGATTAATTAAAAACCTTTTCCTCCTGAAGTCAAATTGATGTTGTACCATTTGATAAATCTCCATTATTTATGGAGATAAATAAACTAAAATAAACTGATTGCCTTGCACGGAGTCAGAATGCATCTATCAAATGGAGGTTGTGGATGTTGAGCTTCAGTCAGAAACATGAGCAACGTTTGAGGGTTGCATTTTTGTTTAATTTTATATTGGACAGCCTTTTCAGCTGATCTGCTTCCCTTCTGGAGACCTTTTGAATCAGTTTTTTTTTTATTTTGGAATTACTAACATTGCAAACAGTCACTTTCCTGAACAGGATGGTCCCTGTGCCTCAAAGTGCCCTCATAAATAAACTGGTCTAGAATGAGCAACAGGACAAATCAGACTAAAGTACTTTGAGTTCTTCATCACTCAAGATACTGCTGATCATTTCATTGATGGATAGTTTTAATCAATCTATTCAAGTTTATTATGAAACACCTCTGGAGCACAGCCCCCTGGCTTGAAGGTGAGGACACTCTCACTATGCCACAAGAGCCCTACCTTTTCAATGACTTAGTGACATCTCCAAATCAAAATGAGTCTATGTTCCTGGTTTTCTCATTGGAATTTAGCAGCTTTTGAAATACAGAAAGAATAATGACTTGAAGGTCATTAGTCTGCTTTCAGTTAGAAGGAATAGGAATTAATTTGATTTGCTGACGGAAACATCTATAGCTTGGAAAGCATTTTGGGTTCCATGCAGACATTCTGGTTGAAGCTGGATCCATTGTATCAGTTCTGGAGCATACAGTTAGCTCAAAAAGGTAAGGTCAGTGCAAGGATTTTAGTTTGGAAGTTCTAGACCTCGGGTTTTTGGTTAGAACCCTGAAGGAGTTATTTGAAGCTGAGAAAATCTAAGCCAGTTATGTGAGTACCCAAAGACGATGCTGTCAGATCCTCAAGACCAGGAATTGAAATCAACATCTATCATCACTGCTGCTTCATAATGCCAGGGACCTGGGTAGTGTCCAGTGATGTGCTGGCTGGTTGATAAGCCATTGTAAATGCAGGGTTACAGGGCTGGAGGGGGATACTCTTGAGAGTCAGTGCAGACCTGATGGGCTGAATGGCCTCTTTCCGTAACATAGGGATTTTATATCAACCTAAACTGGAACACTTGGGTGTTTCACAACTCTTCAGATACTGAAGCATATGTAGAATGGTACTGAAGGTCATATATTCTCACTTGTCACCTTTATAGAGAAGGTCACACTATGAAGATGATGTTTGCACACAACTGAAGAACCCCGCGTGATATTTTCCAGATGAGATTACTGCTATCAAATAATAACTGCTACCTACCTTTCTGCAAAAGGAGAGTTTTCTCCAATTCCTGGTTGCCTTCAATTTTACTTGGGCTCTATGATGCTATTCTCTGTTACATGTTGTGTTTATGTAAGGGACGGGGTAGCATAGTGGCTCAGTGTTTAGCACTGTTACTTCATAGCACCAGGGAGCCAGGCTCGATTCCAGCCTTGGGTGACAGTGTGGAGTCTGCACATTCTCCCTCTGCCTGTGTGGGTTTCCTCCAGTTTCCTCTCACAGCACAAAGATGGGTGGATTGGCTATGCTGAATTTCTCTGTAGTGTCCAGGGATGTGTAGGTCATGTGGTTAGCCATGGTAAATGTGGCAGGGGCTCTGGGTAGGATAGTCTTCAGAAGGCCTGCTTTCACACTGTAGAGATTCTATGAAAGAAAAACAACCAAGTCTTGAATTCAACTCTCTTGTCTGTGGTTTGACCAAGCTGTGGAACAGTCAGTGAACATTCAACAACATTGCTGTAGGTTTTGCAGTCGCATGTAGGCCAAACAGGATAAGGACTGTTAGAATTTTCCCTAAAGGATAAACGGTAAACTTAATGGGTTTTATAATAATCCAGTAGGCTCTGACCATTATTACTGAGGCTAGTTTTTTTAAATACTGGATTTTTTGGGGACATGGCAAGATGGCGGTGATTCTGTAGAACTGCTGTGGACAGCTCTACCTAACAGCCAGGGCATACTGGTGTTTTTTTTTGCCATATCTGGCCAACTTATGTGGTGGAATTATTAGTTTAAAGCCTTACAAAGCACACATTTGTTAATATTTGGGAGTGGGAAGGATGCCAAAGGGAAAAGGAATGAGCAAACAATAGCAGGGAGGGCACTCCCCTGCAATACCTATCACATAATAGAATGCAGCAGCAGCATCCTCTGCTGAAACCCCCCCCCAGGGATCTGACAGACTCACAAGAATTAGCTCGAAGGTTGGGGCTGCGATTGAGGACATCCGTGGGGACATTCGTGCCCAGGTCCAACCTATCACATCCATGCGGTAGAAGCATGAGCAGGAAATCCAGGGCCTCAGGGAGAGGCTCGAGGAGGTGGAGGGTCAAACAAAGGCCTCTGAAGCTGCGATGGAGTCCTCATGCAGTCGGATCCAGGTGCTGGAGTAAGAGCTGCGGGCCTTGCGAGGCCATATCGATGACCTCAAAAATCGAGGTCAGAGGATAAATCTCTGAATTGTCGGGCTCCCTGAAGGTGAGGAAGGTGAGCAGCCACTCAGCTTCTTTGAAAGCTGGCTGCTGAAGTTTTTGGGCCTTCACAGGAGTCCAGCAGGCTGTTGATTGAAAGGGCTCATCGGGTTACAGTGCACAGGTCAGGTCCAATGCAGCGTCCCCGCTCGGTTCTAGTGCACTTCCACTCATATAAGGACAAGCAAAAGGTCACAGAAGCTTCCAGATTCCTGAGAAAAGATCCTCAGGCACTGTTGTACAAAGGGTCAAAAATCATGTTTTCCAGGATTTCTCTGCAGCTGTAATTCGAAAGAGGAAGTCCTTCAATGAAGTAAAAAAAGAGGCTGAGGAACCTGAGCATCCAGTACTCCATGAGATACCCCGCAGTGCTCCATTTCAGCCACAAGGATTCAATTTATACACTCGATGCAGTGCATAAAGCTAAAAACTTTGTAGACACTTTAAAATCGACGGAATGGCCTGAAGAATACGGTGAATGTTTGTTCTTTTTTCTATCTTTCTCCGTGTTTTCCCTTCCTTTTTTTATTCCTTTCTTTCTCCCTATTAATTTTCTTTTTGGAAAGGGGGGAAAAGACCTTGGAATACGTTGTACTTTTTTTTTTAAAATAACTGGATTTTCTGATGGAAAATTTTGTGGATGTTCTTTGATGTCTCTCCCCCTTTTTGTTTGTTTGTTCTGTTTCTCTTTTAGTCACAAGTAGGGGTGACATGAAGCCAGGGATGGGTGGAGTGCTCATCCTGACTGTGTCTTTTTTCTGTTGATTTAAGAATCAGTTCCTTGTTTTTTTTTCTGGTCTAAGGCTGGGGCACAGTCCGGGTTTGAAGGAGCTGTGAAGGAGGGGATGGGTAGGGTGAGTGCCCTCTATGGGTAGGGGGAAGGGGCTTCCATTCAAGGTTTTATAGTTGGTTTTTTTTGTAGTTTTTTGGTAGTAATAGTTGTTTATAGTTATGATGGAGTAGTTTTTGTATATATAGTTCTTCAACTCTATGAGTCTTTATTTACTTGTGCTCGGTGCTTTGAAAGCAGGGTTCTCCCTCTGAGGGGTTCAAGGATCTCTAAAAGGGGATATAAGAAGACTACTCTTCTCACTAAGCCCCATCAGCCTGACACAGAGAGGTTGTTGCTACGTTCCACAAGCACCCTTTCGGTTAGTGCCCTCTATCGCCTGCTGGGTGGCAAGGCCTGGCAGGATATTAACTGGTTACGTGATGTCTGGGAGCAAGAATTAGGAGTGGAGATCTCTTCTAAAACATGGAAGAACATATGGGAGAATATGAGAAAGATCTCAATCTGTAATAGGGCGTGCTACACAGTTAAAAATTCTGCACAGGATTCATCTGGCACCAGACCGTCTGGCGAAGTTTTAAAAAAAAAAGAAGCATCTTCAGTGTGCCCCAAATGTAAAATAAGTGTAGGTACTCTTACCCATTGCTTCTGGACATGCCACAGACTCCGTGTTTACTGAAGCGTTGTGGCGGGAGAGATAGAGTGTATTGAGGACTGAAGTCAAAGTAGACCCAATATCTCTCCTCTTAGGTCTACCAAATTTACCATCTTTAGACGGACATGGGAAGAAACTATTTTCTTGCATACTGCGCACGGAAGAATATTCTGATGAATTGGGTGTCTGAGAACCTGCTGGGCTTGCTGGGATGGCAGAAATTAATTATGGAGCACATTCCCTTGACTTTTTTTTTAACAAACATGATGCACCACACAACAGACCATTTTTATAAGATATGCAGCCCTACTTGAGTTGTTTGGAGATAAATTTGTCAGTTATCTTAACAAGGGCGTTTGTTTAACCAGGATGGTTAGATTTGTCAAGCTGTGGGCCCTGGAGGGGGGTCTCCTGAGTTAATACAGGTGTATATACAATGCTCCCGTTCCTTTGTTTGGGAGCTTTGAGTGGAGCATAGTTGTTCTGTATTTTGTGTTTTTTTTGGGATTTTTGCATTTTTTTGGTGTTGCTTTGCACAGTGTTAGGGTTTGTTTTGTATTAATGGGCAGGTTAGTAGTTAGTAGACAGTAGCGGTATTGTAACTTTTTTTATTATACTGTATTTTTCAATAAGTTTATATGTTTGTAAAGTTAAAAAAATTTGCTAATAAATATATTTACAAAAAAATCTGGATTTATTAAGTTTAATTCCACCAATTTCGCCACGATTGCATTTAAACTGACGTCCCCAGAGAATTTGCTTGGATTGCTGAATTTTAGTCCAGTAACATCATTACTGCGCAACTTTTTCTCATTGTGTTCATGGTAGTGGGAAATGTGGATGGTTCTTTTATTTGCTTTATTAAGAAGAGAACTTTGAACTTGTCAGGTTTGCAAACTACTGCAGAAGTATTTCATTATATTTAGAGAAATTAAGTCTGAACATTTATACAATCTTAAAATCAAGTCATTAATTGATTGTTTAAAACAGAGCAGTCCAAAATTAAATATTACGATCGTGTGTAGATGGTATCCAACCAGAATTGCTAACTCCTGTCGATGTCACCATTAAGTATCAATTATCAGTCTGAAGTGTTTGGAGAAGAACTTGTTGAATCTTTTTCCTTCTGCTCACAATCAAACAAACCAAAGGCTAATCTTCCTATGTCAGAGACCTTTTTTCATTCAATTACTACTAATACTCCAAACTGCAATGGATTGACTAGCATTTTTGATTTACCAATACTACTGGATGCTGGTGCTGGCTGGAGAATGTGATTTGTATTATATAAGTTAATTGCAAATTGTACTGCCCAGTGAATTACTGAGGTGTCATTAAGGTTTTATGTATGGGATTTTTTTTTTTAATGCCATTGTATACTGTATTAATTGCATGTCACAATATAACTGGCAATTAGCGACATGGATCATTTATTTCTATCAGTACAGTGCAGTCATTGCTTTCTGCTGACCTCAAACAAAAAATTTTAACCTAAATGTCTTTCAATCTCAGTCACTATCTCTGAAATGCTGTTCTCAATACTAATGTTAATGAAATTCTCAGTACCCTCCGGTGGTTCTAGTGTGGCAAACTGAGATTGTAGCAAAGAAGGTGACATGAAATGTCCTTTTCTACTGTCTAACCTCTTAGTAATCAATTGTATGGGGCCATGAAGATATACAAACAAGATGTTCTTGCTGCAGCCAAGTTGTGATTGCTCCTGGTTCTCTTTTAAAGTTCTGTTGACAGCACTTTGCTCACCAGTCAGAATTCTTCGATACATTCTTTTCAGAGAAGAGCAAGCAAGGATCATGTTTTCTCCAAATGAAATTTCCCTATTGTTAAATATAATTGTTACTCATCATGAATACATATTCAAATCTACAAATAAATGCAAGATCTACATCCATCGCGCTTCACCACATTACAAAATTTCATCAGTACTGAAGTTTTTAGTGATTGAAGCTCAAGCACAAAAAGCTTATTTACAGAATTTACTAATCTGATCAGATAACATATGCACAAATTTATTGTTAATGTCTACTTTTGCTCCATTACTTAACTCTAATCTTATTTGACAAAAAAACTTAAAACTTTCAGTTTACCTCATTAATATTTCATGCAACGTGCACAACCAGGGGATTCTATCCTATGACCAAAAGAAACAAGTGTCTTAAAAAATTGGTATGGTACAAGTTTTATTTATACAATTTTCTTTTAAAAAAGAGAACTTGGGAAATAAATGTTATTTTCTCTCAACTTCCCATGCAGTGTTTGAGTACAAAATGATATAAGAGAAAGTGAGGACTGCAGATGCTGGAGGTCAGAGCTGAAAATGTGTTGCTGGAAAAGCACAGCAGGTCAGGCAGCACCCAAGGAGCAGGAGAATCGACGTTTCGGGCATGAGCTGAAGAAGGGCTCATGCCCGAAACGTCGACTCTCCCGCTCCTTGGATGCTGCCTGACCTGCTGCGCTTTTCTAGCAACACATTTTCATCTACAAAATGGGATAGTCAAGTAAAATGGCTCTCCTAATTCACTGCAGTTGGCTCCCAGAAGATGCACAGGGTCAATTCATTCTTGCAATTTTCCCATATTCCAACAAGTTGTCTTTTCTCTGCCAGCTGAAATTTTGAAAACCAGGTGTGACTTAACACTGTTCCACAATTATGGCACCACTTGGGAAAAGGCTTATGAATAAAAGAACAGTCATTACATTTGCTCATCAGTTCCAGATATTTACATTAATTCTAATACTTCACTGCAATTAAACTGTTATGTCTACCATATTAAACAAGTCTCAAACATATTGCAGTTTCATAAAGGAAATTAATTTCAAGAAGATTGTAAGCATAAGTCCAGTAAGTAATTACAGTCCAGCCAGTTTAATGTTAGAATTAGTAGCCATATGGGAAAAAGCTTGCTAATTTAGGGCCTTTCCGTATGAATATCCAAAGAGGAAATTGTGGTTTGAATAGATAACTAACAGGGTTGATGAGGGTAATTATGTTGATATGGTACACACAGACTTTCGAAAGATACTTGAAATTGTGCCACACAGTAGGCAAAGTTGCATCTCAAATGATAGAAGGGGGAGTATCAACTTGGATGCAAATTGGCTGAGAAATGGGAAGTAGAAAGAGTCAACAGATATTTTGCATCCTGGAGTGTGGTTTGTAGTTGAGTTTTCCCAGGGGTTAGTATTGGAAACCTTATTTTTCTTAAACTTAATGGGGTGCAAGAGCACAGGGATTTAGATGAATTATTGAAGGTGGCAAAATAGGTGGTGACATCAGTTAATAAAGCATTCAGTATCCTGGACTTTATCAATAGAAGTTAGAGTACAAGAACAAGGAGGTGATACTGATTTTGTACAAGACACTTGTTAGACCTCAGCTACACTATTGTTTACAGTTTGTGTGCTACACTATAGGAAAGATGTGAATGCATCGGAAACTTTAAAAACAAAATATGGTTTAAGGACAAACTTTAGTTATGAAGATAGTAAGAAGAGTTTGGGACTGTTCTCCTTGGAGAGAAGGCTAAGACAATCTGAAAGAAGTTTTCAGGATTATGAGGTCTGGTTAGAGTAGATAGGCAAAAACTGAGAAGAAATAAAGGGAAGTATGGGCTGCTTATATTTCAGGCAGATCAAGAGTGGTTCCTTCTTCCAACCCATTGCTTCCCTAACCACTGTTAGAAAATTCCTTTTAACTCTTGGAATTTGTGCCCATGCCTAGAATCAGAAATCACACCACTGATGCTACTGCTAACCCAAATTGACACCTTCAACTATAATTGGCCTGTCGCGTTCCTCTGGAGTCTTCTCTGTCTAACAACGGGCTTTAAAAACCAATGGCAAAATCTACCTCACTCAAGATGAGACTATTCTGTGTTTTGTATGTAACAACCTTTTAAAAGATAAATACTTTTAAAATCACACTAGTACAGACAGAATCTCTTGCTCCTGTGAAAAAGAATCAAAATGCTTTAAATTACATAGCCATGACTGCATCCTGTAAACAAATGGAAGAAAATAGTGAACAGAGTTGTACGGTGAGTTTGTGCTTTTACTTTCAAATCTTAGACCTAAAAGTTGATAAAAGTTCAGATAAGAGGAAGAAACTGCAGCAAATTTAAAATCCCACCCAACAAAAGGGCATTAGTGTAGCTTTTTTGGAAATCCTTTGACAAGAAATTGCGCAATAACTGCATCTATATTAAGTACAAATTTACAAATATCTTTTCATTTTGTAAAGATGAGCAACTGCAATACTTCCACCAATACGTAAAACAGTGATTGGATACAGGTAATTAAATATACCTCATCATCCAGTGGTATTCCATTCACCATCTTTTCTTTGTTTTCTTTAGGATGGTAGTCATCAGCATCATAAAATTTCCATCCCAGCTATTGAAAAGAAAAACACTTCAGAATACTTATTAATTTCACTTTAAATTTTGAAAGATTGCTACAGATGCATCCGTGAACAATGTTATTACTCTACTCTATCAAACAGAACCTAAGCAGTAGTAAAAATGTCATTTGGTCTTGTTTATCTTCTCTCAAGATGTGTGGTACAGTGGTAACATCCCTACCTCTGGACTAGAAGCCCAAAGTTTGAGCCCCACATTAGGACTTGTTGGTTATGAAAGGTGATTGCAACATAGCCAAAAAAGTCGATTATCAGCCTTTAAATTCTTCCAAAATGCTTGATGACAGGTGTTAAGAGCAGGAGAATTTTGTGGTCAGCCATGTAAAAAGCAAAAGCAAACCATGCACTACTTTGCCCACAACCACTCTTGATCTGCCTGAAATACTACTTTGTTCCAATGGAACTTCAAGGCCTAAAGCTGAAATTAGGTCTTAAGAAACAACAAATATAACTTGCAGAGATCAGTAAAATACAAGGGAAATAAGAATTCTGGTCTCTGAACTTGGAAGTTGCAAGAGAACCTACTTTTTTTTTTGCACTATGGTAAATGGTACAACTTATTTCAAACTTCAAAACAACTTACTGTAGAAATCTGAATGGATACTTTTATATTGAACAGAAACTGGTGGAACACTAATTTAGAACAGTGAAGTTACCTGTTGGCTTGTTGGAAAATGGATATTAGTTTACAAATTTAGCTAAAATGCAAATTGAAAAGGAACCGCTATGTGCAAATTAGTTTTTAGAAGACTGTGGAGATTGATGAATTTGCTTTGAGTATACATCTGAAGGGCAATGTTATTAAACAACTCAATATATAATCTGCTCATTGCAGAAATAGCAGGAAAAAAAACACTAAAAATACTGCGATCCAAGATCGTGGTGATCTAGGAATATCATGTAGCAGAGCTCCGCACCACAGCGCAAGCAGGACGAACTTTTAACCCACCATACGTGGACCTCTGCGATAGCCTGGGACTTTGGAAAGGTCGTGGAGTCCCAGCAAACTGTTAAAAATCAACTTACCCTGGTTTTCGCAATCCAGGGATGTCAAAGAAGGGAGGAGCAGCATCCGAGGCCGGGCTCAGGACAGGCCCAGATCCTCAGACTATTTCTTAACAGGCCCTGGTGAAGGAGATCATGAAACCTCTCGAGATGGTGGGTAAGCAGATAGAGAAGCTGGCCCCAATTTCTATCATGCTGCAGAAGCACGAACAGGAGACCCGGAGAAAAAAGGACGGATGAGGTAGAACGCAAAGTCACAGTGGTGGAAGTTGAAACTGGTTCCTCCAAGGATAGGATCTAAGCCCAGGAGACACAGGTCCATAAGTTGCTTGACCAAGTTGATAACCCCAATAACAGGGGCAGGAAAAAAAATGCAGATTCTTTGTTGGAGGGTAGGGAAGGTGAGTGGCCAACAGAATGTATTGAGGACCGGTTGCCAAAATTCGTTAACTTGGAGGCTGGAATGAGAGGTTTGAAGATCAAGAGGGCTCACCGGGTCATGCCGCAGAGGTCAGGTTTGGACCAACGTCCTCATCCTATCTTGGAGTGGTTTCATCACTATAGAGATAAAGAGAGAATCGTGGAAGCTTCCAGAACCCAAAGCCCCTAATTTATGGGGCTCTAAGATTATGTTTTTCCAGGACTGGTCAGCGGCGGAGATCCAGAAAAGAAAATGTTATGATGGCGTCAAAAGAAGACTGAGTGTGCTTGGAATCCAGTACTCTCTGGAGGTATCTGGCGGTGCTTCAGATCACCTGAGATGGATCTGTACATCTCTTTGATACGTCGGAGAAGGCAAGAGACTGTGTACAAATTAACAATCTGAACAACGTAGTATGTACAAATAGTTATTTGGGTATGTCTCTGCTTTTCTTTAAAAAAGGAGCAAGTTCAGTTGGGGCTTTCTTTTCCTTTTATTTTAAATTGGTCTACACTACGTTGTGGTGGTTGAGATGTGTACTTTCAATTTCTAAGTTAAACTATACCAAAGGAGGGGTGGGACACTAATTTTCTTTATTTCAAATTTTCTTTATTCACATTGTTATTCCATGATTTATTTTCTTTCTTTTCTACTTGCGTTTGTGGTGCGGCTTGAGCTAGGAGGGGAGACAATAGTTGGGATGGCAAGATGCCTACTTATGGGCAGTTTATACCTGGTTCAGGTATTTAAATGCCCTGGCTGCAGTATTGATAGTGGGATGGGATATTCAGTGTCGTTGGTGCTTTATATGTTGGTTTGTTTTTTGGTTTTTGTTCTATATAATCTTTGACAGCTTTGTAGGTTTGTTAACTGTAGTGGTTTAGTTTATGTAAATTTTATGTTCGATGGATCTTATAACAGTAAGACTCGGCGATTTGTGGTTTGAGTTCCCACTCTTTGGAATCTAAATGTTACTGCAGAAGGTTATGGGTAGTGACTTGATTAAATGGTGTACCTGGAAAAATTAAGGGGAGTCACTCACCAATTAAGAGGAAAAAGGTACTTTCAAGTCTTAGAAAGGAAAAGATGGATGTTGCTTTGTTACAGGAGACAGACTTGGAGCATTTGAAACTACAGCAGAACTGCTTTGATCGGGTTTACTTTTCATCTTTTAATACCGGAAGTAGGGGAGTGGCTATATTGGTTAGAAAGAATCTCCCATTTAAGTTACTAGGCATGTTAAAGACACACAGACGAGGTTTGTAATTCTCAAAGCCTGGGTAAACAGGGCAGAATATGGTGTTTTAAATGTTTAATGCCCTCCGCCTATACCCTCAAATTTCTGGTAGAAGCATTCTCCAAACTGATCAGTCTCAAGTCCCAGCATGTCAAGGGGGAGATTTTAATTGTCTCACAGATCCCACTGTAGACAGGTTGCACAAAGGCCCCCGATACAATCTGTACAAACTAAACAATTAGGGGATCTGTGTGTGGAGACAGGGTTGATGGACATCTGGAGGTGTCTCCACCCTACAAGGCAGGAATTTTATGTTTTTTTCCAATCCACACAGATATCACACCAGGATTGATTTTTTTCTGACCCCTGTGGCAACTCTGGATTTGGTGGCATCTTGCACGATTGGTAATATTCTGATTTCTGATCATGCCCCAGTGTACCTGTTGATTAAGATTAAGAACATTACAGGGTCCCCCCCGAGACACTGGCAAATGGATTCCTTTTTCCTTAGTTTGTGGAGTACTTCTTTAGAGAATTTTTGAGCGTTCTTAGACATTATCTCAGACTTGGTTAGTAGCCCATCTGTCCTTTGGGAAACTGCCAAAGCCTATGCCGGGATTAGTTATTTCCTATTCTGCCAGTAGGAGGCAGAAGGGTGAGCAGCAACGTCTCCTCAAAGCACAGTTGATGACAGCCAAGAAGGTTTCATTTGACAGGCCCTCGTTGGCTAAGTTCTAGAGGATTACGGCGCCGTGGTCTGCATTGAATTCAGTGCCCATGCCGGCAGCAAAGAAGCTTATTTTCTCAAAGCAAAGTTATAGGAGCAGGGTAATAGGCTAGACAAGTACCTAGCATATCTCGCCAGGAAATGGAGTGCCCCACACGCCATTATGGCGATTAGGGAAGGATCTGGGAACTTAACATTGACTCGAAAAAGATTAATGTGGCATTGCAGAGATTTTACTCTAAATTATACCAATCTAAGGGTGTGAGGAGGGGCGGGCCAAGATGGAGTCTTTTTTAAGGATCTGAAGCTCCCGGGCGTGACCCCCGAACAAGAGTCTTTTCTCAATGTCCCCTTATCAGAGCAAGAGGTGCAGGATGCTGTGAAGCAGCTTCAGAGGGGAAAGGCACCTGGTCCCATCGAATTCTATAAAGGAATTTATAAGCATATTGTCAGGCCCGATGCTCAACATGTTCAATGACTCGTCATGATCATCTCCCACCATCTCTAAGACAGGCCAATATTTTGTTTATTCTTAAGAGAGGGAAGGTCCCAGAGGACTGTGCTTTGTACAGGTCCATTTCAGTATTAAATGTGGACTTCAAAATCTTCTCAAAGACTCTTGCATTAAGACTGGAGATTGTGTTACCTTCTATTGTTACAGAGGAATAGATGGGCTTCATGAAGGGCCGTAGACCCTCCTATAATGTGAGGAGGCTGCTTAAATTCAAGCATGTCAACAACAGTCAATACAGAAACTAGTAATTTCTCTAGATGCAGAAAAAGGCATTTGACTGAATTGAGTGGCTGTACCTTTTTTATACTCTGGAGCAGTTTGGTTTGGACGAAGCTTTGTAAGATGGGTAAAGGTTCTCTACAGTGACCTTCTCGCTGCGGTCATCGCCAATGGGATATGATCAAGCAATTTTAACATTTTAAGGGGCAGTTGACATTGGTGTTTGAACCATTGGCAGAGGCCCTTTGCAGGGATCCCAATATATCACTGCAGAAGTGGGGTCAAAATTACATAAGGTTTTGTTATACGTGGACGATGTCCTCATTTTTTTTTGTCAAATCCAGCAGTTTCGGTGCCTTGCCTGATACAATGCATCAGTGCGTTTGGCAC